>NC_064410.1:37425000-38625000 GCF_023375975.1 Astyanax mexicanus
CCCAGATTCCAAGAATATTTTAAAAGGTTAAAATAAACTTCTGTTCCCATATAAGGGCATGTTTTTTTTTGTTTTTTTATTTTTCAAAAATGACTTTCTGTACAAAGAAAAAGTTAATTTTTATTTACACTCGTTAGGTCCTACTAATCCCAAAGAGCTAGGAGAAATAATAAAATGCACACTAACCTAAAGTCCAGGTCTCAGGAGGTAATAGGTACTATGTAGTCACCTCTGGTAGTGGACCTAGTCGACCCATTTGTGGCTTTACACACAAATTCTTCTAGACATGGAGTCACTAAACCATTTTACATTTTAAGAGAGCAGTATTAAATTTGAAAAAGGTTTTTGTGTGACAGCGACCATGTGTACATAGAGATGTTCCAATTCAGAAACTAAAAGAGTGTGAGACTAATTAAAATGTACATAAAAAAACAAAAGACAGGGGAAAAAATACACAGATTAAAGAAGGAAGAAGAGAGAAAGGAGAGAGAATGACAAAGTAAATACAGGGAGAAAAGAACACTGAAATTAAAAGGTGCAGAAAGAGAGACAGGGTGCATATACAAATCTGGAAAAAAATAAGAGACCACTTCAGTTTCTGAATCAGTTTCTCTGATGTTGCTATTTATAGGTATATGTTTTAGTAAAATGAACATTGTTGTTTTATTCTTTAAACTACCGACAACATTTCTCCCAAATTCCAAATAAAAATATTGTCATTTAGAGCATTTATTTGCAGAAAATGAGAAATGAGTTTTCAGACCTTAAATACTGCAAAAAAAAAACAAGTTCATATTCATATTCAGAAATCAATATTTGGTGGAATAACCGTGTTTTTTAATCACAGTTTTCATACATCTTGGCATGTTCTCCTCCACCAGTCGTACACACTGCTTTTGGATAACTTTATTTCACTGCTGGTGCAAAAAATTAAGCAGTTCAGCTTGGTTTGCTGGCTTGTGATCATCCATCTTCCTCTCTTCAATTTGGTCAAATTAAAGAAACTCATCATTTTAAGTGGTTTCTTATATTTTTCCAGCTGTATATGTATATGCTGTATATGAACAGAACAGAGACAGAGTAGAAGAGCACAGAAGGAGAGAAAGAAAGAGAAAGAGAGGGGTAAAGAGAAAGAGAGAGTGCAGGAGAGCAGAGAAGAAAAGAAAAAAGGAGAGAGAGAGAGAGAGAGAGTGGAGATTGGCAGTGTGAGAAATGGGAAAAGTGTAAAAGGACAGGGGAGAAGGAGTGAGGGTTGGGGGGTGAGTGAAGCGGGCGAGAGAGCAGTGAGAGAAGGAGTAGGAGGGACAGTGTAAAACACACACACAGAGGAAACAGAGAGAGAGAGAGAGAGAGTGTGGAGAGGGAGGAGAGGGAGGAGAGAAGAAAGACGAGACAAAAAGAGCAGCAGAGGTGATGAAAACAGTTCTGCTGAGCAGATGCCATGTTCAAACTGCCCAAACACTTCCCCACTTTTCCCAGCGTCCCCCTGCTGAATGAGTCACCCTCGACTGGGTGTTATCCCTCACTCAATCTAATTCACACACTTTCCCATTTCCCAAATGCAGTCAATCAGACAAGACATGCGCACTCTCACGTCTGATTCTTCACTTCTGTACTGGAGTCTAATAGAAGCAATGGAAGGTGAAACTTCTACAATTAGCACATGATTTACTGTCATTTCTGCCCAGCATTAAAAAATATGCTCTGCTACCAATGAATACCTGAGTGGCGCCACAGAAGAACCACTTTTGTATCTATTTGAGTGTAAAAAAAAGGCTTTTTAGACATGTAAAAGATGCCCAAACACAACAGATTACATATTTAATCAGTAAAAATATCAGAACTTTCCCCATTTAAACAACATCTAGACATTTAAATGCATTTTGAATTTCAAGTTTAGCTTATTCTATCACTTTTAGAGATGACGAATCAAATAATCTAAAAAATTATCATCAGATTAGTTGACTACCAAAATAATTGGTGCAGTTGCAGCCCATATCGAAATTTTGACACAAATTAAAAAACACAACTGTCAGAGTCAGATTATTTCAAAAAAGTAAAAAAAATACATTAAATATATTAAATTAAATATACATGCTAAAAAAGCAGAGATAAAAGGTTTTTGCAAGCCAGTGATGAGATGTGTTTTGAATGCTGGTACGCTGGTCAGAAGCAACTGAAACTGATACACTGATTACCACACTTTGTTCTATGTTGTACATTGGAAAGCTACTCAGCTAACACCAGCCAAAGTCCAGCATAAACAAACAAAGACATTTTTTTTTACATCAGGGTGCTTTTTTTCATTTTATAGAAACAATTTCATAGACAACAGGAAGATGTACTCACATCACAAAGCAATATGGACACTACCTGACATTCAGAATTTGGGTATTTGTGTGTGTAAATTGTCTAGTGCTTTCCATCAGGCTCGTTTCATTTGTTTTTTGTTTTGTTTTATGCTGTGATGTATTACTTGTGTCCAAGTTGGTCAGAAATGATTTTTTTTTTCCGTATGGTTCTGAAATTTCCTCACTGCTGCTGTGAGGCTACCTGGGCCGTTCGCCCATTCGAGTGACTCTACATCAAAGCGTAGATGTTTTTTCAGACCTGCTGCAGGAGTGACTCTGCATCTCAGTTTGGATGTTTTCCCAGACCCACTGCCTGGGCTGTTCTACAAAACTGCAGGGACGTTCCTGGACGGAGTGAAGTTGGAAGAACTGAATAAGCTAAATCTGGATGGGAAAGCATGTTTTGGCTACAATCTGATGTTGCTCTCAGGCGAGTGAGGTGCAAGATGCTAAACAACAGCTACAAGCTTGTTAGCTAAATGGGTCGTGTCATAGATACAGAGCCAAGCTGTAAATTTTTACCAAAGTACAATAATGTAGTATGTAAGCTTTCCCAAATAACCCACATAACACAAACAAAACACCAAGAACTACAATTCAGTTTAGTTATCTCCTCCTAGAATAGGATTAGGCTTAAGTTTGTAAGAAAATATCTAAATATATAAGTATTAGAGAGGCATGAATACCAATACTGGTATTGCTATCTGCCCGATACCAAGCCCACTTATTTGTACTCGTAACTGAAAACAAGGCTCCAGAAGTTATACCCACTATATTAACTCCACACCACTGGTATAATGTATATAATCTCAATCAATCAATCAACCTTTATTTTCACTCGGTAAATAAATTGAGGGTTACCCTCATTTCCAATGTAGCCGAGCTTACATAGAGTTAAAGGGATTGAAACAAGCAAACAACGTAAGATTTAATCACGAAAAAGTAAAATAATTACAAATTAAAGGATATACAAACGGGCTAAAATGTAGAGCAATAGAACAAAGAGATAAATACGTAAATTAATAAAATATAAACACAGTTAAAAAAATAAAGAACTAAAATACCCACAATTATAAAAATGTAAATAATAGAACTAAAATAAGTAATAATAATAATAATAATAATAATAATACGTAAAAAATATATCAAAAACATAAGGAAGAAAATAAATGAAATAAAAATTTAAAAAGCCAAAAGGAAAGGCAGTAACAAAACAAATAAAATGATGGAATGAATGAAATAAATTAAATAAAAGGGCTAAATGATAAAACATTAAATAAGTTAAATATAAAAAAAAAACTAAATAATTAAAATAAATAAGAAGGGAAAAGAAAAACTCCACTAAAACAGTTACAGGCTGCCTGAAGGTGGTTAGATATTAAAAGTTTAAAATGATTGGGTGACACCAGCGAGCTGAGTTTTAGGGTTTCCTGTAGTGAATTCCAGCTCACTGGTGCACTGTAGCTAAAAGCAGATTTTCCCAGTTTAATAAAAACTCTAGGAACCTTACAGGTGATCCAGTCAGTAGAGCTCAAAATCAACAAGTGAACTGTTGAATTGCACTACATGCATTTGCTGGTTTCAGATAGTCTAGTCAAGTCTAGTCATGCTGGTCACTAAGAGGGTCAAGCTAGTTACAATCTGGAAATCGGGGCAAAATACTCACACTAAACTGAGAATCATGCAGGTTAAACTGGTTAACTTGATGAGCTCTTGACCAGTACAGCGTATGATTTAAATCTGAGTTGGTGGATTAGCTGGTCTATCATCATGGATCAAACTGACCAAGAGAGTCATTCATTTAGCTGTCAGGTTGGTCAGGCTGATCTTGCTGATCTATCAGCTTGGTCATACTGTTTCATTAGCTTGGTTAGGTTGATCATGATGGCAGTCATGATCAATTAAACCATCCAATGAAAAGATAACCTATGCTGGTCAACAGAGAAAACAGCAGTGTTATACACACTAATTAGACAACAATAGGAGTAGAAAAACAGTTCTACACATCTCCCAAAATATTCTCTTTTAATAAGAAAAAGTTCACTGCCCTTAGAAAGTGTAATTATATTATTTTGCTACTATATTATCATATTAAATAGCCTATCATGGACTTTTACCCTCCTTCCATCTGGCAGGCGCTACATGTGCCTCCGCTCCCGCACCAGCAGGATCAGGAAGCGGTTTTTTCCTGAAGCTGTAATCCTGCTGAACGCAGCACTGACACTTTAATTAACATCACACTGCCACTTATCTGCATCCTCACACCCTCTGCATTGTTAATTCACTTTATTAATTAATTTTTACTGTGTTTATAACCTTATTTGCATTGCTGCTCCTTGTACATGCATACTCCAATAACTGTAAGGTATATATCATCTAATTTATACTGTATATATTTAAGTATATGTAATTCATGTATACAGCTCTGGAAAAAAATAAGAGATCACTTAAAAATGATGAGTTTCTCTGATTTGACTAAATTGGAAACCTCTGGAATATAATCAAGAGGAAGATGGATGATCACAAGCCATCAAACCAAGCGGAACTGCTTACATTTTTGCACCAGGAGTGGCATAAAGTTATCCAAAAGCAGTGCGTAAGACTGGTGGAGGAGAACATGCCAGGGTTTATGAAAACTGTGATTAAAAACCAGGCTTATTCCACCAAATATTGATTTCTGAACTCTTAAAACTTTATGAATATGAACTTGTTTTCTTTAAAGTCTGAAAGCTCTGAATCTATTTTGTTATTTCACCATTTCACATTTTCTGCAAATAAATGTTTGGATTGATGTATATTATTAATTACATTATATTATTATATAAAAATAAATGATTAGATTAATGTGTATTAATAATTACATTATAATTACATTATTGACTTATCGTACAATAAATTTTTTATGACCTTATAATTTTTTCTGACCTCAACATCGTCTACTATGTATCTTTAAGTGTTTTTTTTTTTCATACAAAACAACATCACCATCATATTTAAGCCAGTTATGCAATGACCAATACATAAAAACCGTGTCCCATACATGCAGAGTAAGCAGTGGCAGGAGAAAAAATAAGTATATAAATTACACAATATGATTAATTACAAGTTAAAGTATTATGCTAATATATTATTATGATTATGTCTGTGCCATGGGCTGGCCTTAAAAGGACAGTGAAATCGTTTATGGCAATGATTTCTGTGACAAAATATCATCTGGTAAAAATGGACAGGCCTATTAATAACACTGTATATTGCTGTATATGCTAACTGAATTACATCGGCTCTAAACCTGTACTCTGCATAATGACAAAAAAGTTAAAGCTAATCTAATGTAATACATCAATTAATTTATGTGGCTGATAAACGACAGTAAAATTGACCACTGCAAATACATCTAGAACAATATATTAGCCGGTAGAAACAGTCATCATTGCAGGGATAGTATTATTTGGATCATAGAATGTGAAGCTGATTTAAAAACAAATAATTACATAATTCCACATTCTCAGATTCAATTTAAAAATAACACCTGGGGGTCTAACAGACAAAAGCTGTTATATCTAAATGTAACAGGTTTTGTGTATCAAACAGCTGTTGCTAAAACAAGTTTGACTTATGAACACGTTTAACTGTCTCTTCATGAGCTCTGAACCAGAAAATATAGTTTCAGTTTCACAAAAAGGCTCAGAAACTCAGGAACTGAGGGGGCTGTAAAATTGAAAACTGCATTAATCTAGCCATAGTTGAATAATAAGAGTTTGCTATTTGGTACTTACAAACCATGAACCTCAAATATAGCTGTGTCCTTCTACACAGCAAAACTTACATACGTAAAATACACACACACACACACACACACACACACACACACACACACACACACACAGATGTAGCCTACTTGCTGGCTAAAAGCTAAATGGAACAGCTAGCTTGAGACAATAAGGAAGCTAGGCTAAAAGCTAACACTAGCTGTTCAAAGGAAGGGCTACTGCTATTATTATCCAGTGCACTTTAAATAGGCTAAAATCTAATTAAGTGGCTAAAATATGTTTTTGTTTTCATTCTTTTTAAAATTGTAATTTAGGCTAGGTAAGGCTAAGCTAGCCTATGTGACTACCATGGGGTTTCTCTGAAACGTAAACAGGCAAAAATTACAGGTGTGTTTAAAGGATTATTAAATGGCTGTTTTGATTTAAGTTTAAAAATCAATATTTGGTGAAATAACCCTGGTTTGAATCACAGTTTTCATGCATCTTGGCATGTTCTCCTCCACCAGTCTTACACACTGCTTTTGGATAACTTTATGCCACTCCTGGTGCAAACATTCAAGTAGTTCAGCTTGGTTTGATGGCTTGTGATCATCCATCTTCCTCTTGATTATTTTCCAGAGGTTTTCAATTTGGTCAAATCAAAGAAACTCATCATTTTTAAGTGGTCTCTTATTTTTTTTCAAAGATGTATATCCTATAACATAGCACAGTTCTCATGAGTGTCGATCTGCTTGCTTTACCAACGTAACATGGTGCAGTTTCTGTCATGCTGAGCCCAGAGTATCATGATGATTATTTCTGCCATGTCCTCGATGTCTAAAACCAATAGAAACAGCTGGACATGAGATTGAGTCTAGATGTTGTTTAAATGTGGAAAGTTCTGATATTTAGTGAGTAAATATGTACTCTGTTGAGATTGGGCACTTTTGGAGACACAGACTAAGTTGAGTGTAAACTATGTGAGTGAGCCATTTACCCTCATTTATCTCCCACTGCGCTTCTGTCCCCAGCACTTTGTGTAATGCAGCACTGTTACAAATTAACAATAAGTCGACATTGAAATTTAAATAATCGGCATTGCCGATTATATCGGCTAATCGTTGCAGCCCTACATGATAGATATGCTTTTCTGCACATTGTACATCAGAATCACAATGATTTAAAACTGTTACTTAGCTAAATAAGCTACGTAGTGCTTTTTAATAGAAATTGCATTTTATATGATATGACAGAGAATCAAAATACTAACATCTAACATCCAACCATAGATTTTTGCATTTAAATTCCCATTTCTAATGAAAAGGCTCTAACTCCATAACACTTTTTATATCTCCAGCGCACACACTGGCATTACACACTCGACTCTCACTCTGGGCTGATCTGAATGGATTCAATAAACGTGGCCCATTTCTGCACTAATCTGATATGCAGGTGAGTGAGAACGCTCAGTCAGGCTGCAGGCCTTACACCGCCTGCACCGCAGCCACAATGGAAAAGCAATTTCTGCCGCTTTTTCACACAGAATCAAAACCGCTCTCCGAGGGCTACGGATGAGTACACGAGTCGCAACGCATTTTGTCCCATACAAAGGGAGGCAGGCGCGTTGTTCGCTGCAGGTCGAGCCGCTCGCTCTGAAGGCACGACTGAAGAAAGAAAGACGGAAAGAAAAAAAAGAAGGAAGGACAGGTAAACGTGAAGCTTCCTATCTGGAGGAGGGCTGTTTTTTTTTTTTTTTGTGCTGGGTGAGAGTGAAGCTAATGGACACGCTTTGCTGCAGTGCAGGGTTAAACACGGCTTGCAACACACACACACACACACACGTGCGCATAACTACAGATTCTCATGTGGGCACAGAAGCATGAAGACAAGACTCCACCTGGGGCATAACACTTCACTCTCTCTCTGTCTCAATCTATCCCTCTCTCTCACTTTGCTGATCTCTCTCCTTCTTCCTCTCTTCTTCCTCGTCTGTCTTTCTTAACTGCTCTCTTTTACATTTTCTCTTTATTTCCTTTGATTCTCTGCTTCCTTTATTCGTTCCTGCACCCCTCTCTTTCTCCATCCCTCTCATTCTCTCTCTCCCTGTTATCAGTAATTTCTAGGGGTGTCACGATTCTCTAAATCCTCGATTAGATTTTTTTTCTGATTTTGGGTCACAATTCGATTCGATTTTCTTTTTTCTTTTTTTTACAGCAGAGAGGCCTATGCCAGTTTTAGATTAGTCTATGGTCAGTCATTGGTTTGATTCATCAAATTTACAATATCTTATTTTAAAAGGTGGGCTTGATATAAGTGATGCAAAGTGATACAAGTGATCTGTAATACACCACACTAGGCACTAATGGTCAAATTTAAATAATTTAATTAAGATATAAATGTAATGCCATCTAGTGGCTTTTTTTGGTAGCAGCAGTGTGCACTATTAAAACAGCAATAATAACAAAATAAATAATAAAAAGTTACAGGAACAGTCATGTACAAAATAATAGAACATTTAGAACCTTAACAAACTGAACTTTATCCTACTATAACAGTTAAACATGAAAAATAAGACTCGGTCCCTGAGAATGACACGTTTTTTTCTTTAACAAAGATATATTATTAACTTAGACAAAACAACTGTTATTTTTATATTTTCATGTTTTTTTTTAATGAGATGAGAATGTCCACATTCTCTGGAGAAAGGGCTGCTCTTTGAGCAGCGGCGTCGGCTACAGTGTGCTGCCGCATTTGCGTAGCGCGCGAGTGCTTGCGTAGCTTAGAGGGAGGGATCGTCGATCCTCTTTTTGACTTTGATGCTCGATACCATGACATAATTTCAATCGATTTCAATAAAATATCGAAATCGTGACACCCCTAGTAATTTCCCACAATTCCCACTAAGAGCCCTGATGTACACATCAGTGTCACACCACAGGTTACTCTCGCTACCAATACCACTACACCTGCTGACCACATCTGCAGATTCATACAGGATCAACATCATAACAAAGTTATTACTGTCAGACTGTAAAAGCTATATACACTGCAGATTCATACTGGGCTAGAGGCATCATAAAATTATTACAGTCAGACTGTACAAACTACACACACTGCAGATTCATACTGGACTAGAAGCATCATAAAATGATTACAGTCAAACTGTACAAACTACACACACTGCAGATTCATACTGGACTAGAAGCATCATAAAATGATTACAGTCAAACTGTACAAACTACACACACTGCAGATTCATACTGGATTAAAACTAAATTGAAATATAATGCTCTTCCTGATTTCCCCCAGTACAAGGAATTTGGTTTTAATAATCTGGTTTTATATGCATTTGCTGCAAAACTAGACACACACACACACACACACACACACATTACTGTGGTCATAACAGCTTGGGAATATATAATAATGGTCATTAACATTGAACCTCTAATGCAGATCGGCATGTGTGTATAAATAGTGCTGTGTTCCACCTAACCCAACCCAAACCTTAACCACACACACACACATACTATTATACACACACACACATACAGTTTCTCACATATCAATACACTGCCAGTCACACACACTAAAAAGAACACACACACCAGACAGACACTTCCTACAGCGGGTGACAGTCCTGGTCAGGACGTTTAACAGAAGGCAGAGCCTCCGCTCCTTTTCACTGGAACCTAATCTGAAAACTGCCTAATTCTGTTGCCAGGCAACCATTCATATACCCTCCACTCCTCGCCTTTCTTTCCCTTTAGCTTTCCTTCCATCTCTCTCTCTCTCTCTCCATCTTTCTCTCTCTCTCTCCCTCTCAGTTGCTTTCTCACATTTTTCACAAAACAAACTCTATCTGTGGCCCGATGGGTATTAGAGGTCAACACACACACACACACACACACACACACACACACACACACACCATCACACACACGCACACACAGAGGTGTGAGAAGAGGGAGAGGAGGTCAGTGCCCCAACAGCACCGCTGCCATTTACACCCAAACCAGACAGCATTTCACACTCACTCTCTCTGTCACTCTCTTCCCCACTCTCTCTCTCTCCCCTCCCACTCTGTTTCTCTCTCTCTTTCTCTTGACTGAGTGACAGTAGACAATCTCCTGACTCTTCGATCGACCCGTTCACACACTGATAAAGCCTCTGGATTGAATTTGTGACTTGCTGGCTGATGCAAATCTCTGAGCCAAGGGGACAAACTCTGAGATGACTGGAATGTGTTTGTGTGCGGTTTTGTACTTTGTGGGGTCACAAATATGACCTGTTTGCATTTATACAGCTCTGAAAAAACATTAAGAGATCACTTCAGTTTCTGAATCAGTTTATCTGATTTAGCTATTTATAGGTATATGTTTGAGTAAAATGAACATAGTTGTTTTATTCTATAACCTACAGACAACATTTCTCCCAAATTCCATATCAAATATGTGAAATGGCTAAAATAACAAAAAAGATGCAGAGCTCTCAAATCTCAAATAATGCAAAGAAAATAAGTTCATATTCGTAAGGTTTTAAGAGTTCAGAAATCAATATTTGGTGAAATAACCCTGCTTTTTAATCACAGTTTTCATGCATCTTGGCATGTTCTCCTCCACCAGTCTTACGCGCTGATGGCTTGTGATCATCCATCTTCCTCTGATTACATTCCAGAGGTTTTCAATTTTGGTAAAATCATAGAAACTCATCATTTGTAAACTGTTGGTGACTGTTAATTAATACAGTATATCTTGTGGCGTTCCACAACCACGCTAAGCGCTAGTTAAGAGATGAGTATTATCGGCTTGTAAAATGCTGTTAACCCCGGCTAGCACTGCTGGAGCAGCATTATCATTACCCGCTACCCACGCTAAGTGCTAGCTCTTTTGCTGTTCAGAGGAGAGTATATCGGACTGTAATCTGTGTGTTTACAGTGTTAAAACAAGCTGCGTGTGACAAACTGCTAGCTAATATCGTCCTGGCTTACCAAAACACTGAGGGTTTCTCAGTGTAGAGCTGTTGGGCGGCATTTACTGGCTAGCACTAGCAGTTAGCTGCTAATGTTAATGCTGCTGCACCCAGCCTTAGTGGAAATCTGGAAATCTTACGCTCTCGTTGATTTTTTTTAAAGAATTACAATTTTGTTTACTTAGCTTAGATTTACTTTACTTCTAGAATCTATCTATCTATCTATCTATCTATCTATCTATCTATCTATCTATCTATCTATCTATCTACTTAACTCCCCCCTAGAAACTGCAATATGAAACAAATGCATGACCTCATGTCTGGCAACTTAAAAAAAAATAACCTGTGTATGTGTGTGTGTGTGTGTGTGTGTGTGTGTGCATGGTGTGCATGTGAGTCTCCCCTAATGAAGGACACGAATCCCCCTGAGACCTGCGTGTGTGTACAGTCAGTCACACGATGGTTTGGAGAAGCTGAAACCGGAGCTGTCAGGCAACGGCAAATTCTCTCCCTCAGCATGACAGATTTCCTCTGTTAATGCAGCTAAATCTGCAGATTCAAAGAGAAATTCAGAGATGTCAATTCTAATTCCTCCAAAATCGCAGGAGACGTCTGAGTTTGGAGGCTACACACTCGTTCCGTACGTGACCAGACGTCAGGAGGATGTACTGCAAAGCCGAAAGAACGTGAATCCAATAAGACCGCATGCATTATACACTCAGTAATCACACACACGCACACAGATACACTGAGCGTGAGAGAAGGACAGAAAGAGTGAGAGAGAGAGTAAAAGAGAGACACAGACGGAGAATGAGAGAAAGTGAGAGACAGAGTGTGAGAATAAGAGATGTTGTGACAGAAGGAGAGAAAGGGGGAGGCAGAGCGAAAGAGTGCAAGAGAGAATGTAAGTGGAGAAAGAGAAAGAGAGAGAAAGAGCTAAAAAGAAAGAGACAGAAAAAGAAAAGCTGAGGAAGAATTACAAAAAGTTATTTCCATTTATATCGCTTTTCAATTTCTGACTTAATTCACCTGCTGTTCTTTACAATGAGTGAACGCTTCATAAAGAGATTTTATTTATACAATAAATATGGTTTAAATAATATTTCAGCTTAAGCTTTTAATACAAGCTGGAATGCCATACAAGAGGGTGACTAGTAAGAAAGGGCCACCAAGACACCTATGACTACTTTGAAGGAGTTAAATTGATGCTGCCACCACCATGCTTCACTGTAGAAATAGTATGTCTTTTTGTAGGATTGTGCAGTAATTGATGGACACCACACATAGCATCTAGTCTGTTGGGAAAAAAAGCTGTAGAAACGCTAGTTTTACTGCTACTGCGAGCTGACTGCTGGAGTTACAGCCAGACCACATTTAAAAGGCTTTTAACTGAATTTTTTAAAAAAGCTTTAAAATATGTCTGCAGTCCTGAAATTTTATGTTATTTTCAGTTGAGTAAATAAATACTTTTTTAAGTCTACAAACTGTCTTTAGACATTTATTATCTATGATTTTGCTCAGTTGCTCCATATAAACCCATTTTTCATTTTAGACTAAATCGAGAGCGCCCTCTAGAGTCTGACAAACTTGGAAGACATTCTTAAATGGTAAATATCCACTATTGAATTCTCTGGCCAAATTTCAAAATAGGAAACACTACAGTATTTATTGTTTCTGTTTAAGCATCATATCTGTCAAATCGAACGATCCTTGGCACATATCATATTTTGCACTGGATTATAAGGCGCACTATCACTGAATATTTATTTTATGGTCTATTTTCATACATAAGGCACACCAGATTTTAAGGTGCTTAATGCGACACTAGTAGTTTTTTCTTAAAAAAAAAAAAACTTTCTTTTAAAGTCAAACGAGCGCTAGATGCAAATCTACATAGATTTCTCCCCTGAAAACTGTTTATTTGGGTGAGTAACGCACTTCCATGTATTTACAGTAAGCTTAGATTTCCAGATTTCTCCAGCACTGAGGGTAGAGCATTATCCGCTAACTGTTTGCGCTAGCCCTGGTTAGCGACTAATGCTGTTCAACAGGGTTACACTGAGGAACCCTGAGTGTTCCGGTAACCCAGGGCAATATTAGCTAGCAATACATCCCACGTAGCTTGTTTTAACACGGTAAATACGCAGACTACAGTCTGATTTACTCACCTCTGAACGACGAAAGGGCTAGTGTTCAGCAATTAGCGGCTAACGCTGCTCCGGCAGTGCTAGCCGGGGTTAGCAGCAGGCTACAGTCCGATAATACTCACCTCTGAACAATAAAAAAAGCTAGCACTTAGCGCAGTTAGTGGCTAATGCTAACACTGCTCCAGTCTCTGTGCTGGAGAACTGAACTGAAACTCCTGTATAATGCTGTACTTCAGCAGAGTGGCTTTACTGCTCCTTACAACCTGACTGGTAAAATTCATACACAAGTCGCAGTGGATTATAAGGCGCACTGACTATTTTTGAGAAAATTAAGGGATTTTAAGTGCGAAAAAATAAAGTAACTTCCTTTAATCAGCACTGTGCATTCATTGGAGCTATGTTTAGACAAAAATGTGCTTCATTATTCGTTTTTGCTTTTATTTACATCGATTGAAACTAGTCTGTTAAACTGGAAGCTACCCCAGGACAGTTCTTTCCACCTGTTCTGAGCACTAATTGCAGTCTTATTCAATTCCCAGAAATCATTAGCCATTCTCTGAAGAACTAGAATGCCCTGAGGTTTTCTGTTGTTATGTAGCTATGTTTCTCTCTCGTGTGTTGTTTATTCTTTTATAGTTTTTAAATGCATGTATGAAACAAAGAAGCACAGAAACCTTTAAATCTGGCTATAAAATATCTTTACAGTAACTCACATTTTAGGCTATTTTAAGCTATATTTTCCTTTTAAAACTGACAGTGAGACAGACAGTGTAAACATGTAAGATGTTACATGTCTTCACCTGTGTTTGAGTGTGTGTGTGTGTGTGTGTGTACCTGACTGATTAATACACTGACACAAGACGTAAACACAGAAGAATGTACTGTAAATGCTTTGGCGTCACTGTAACTATTACATGGTCATGCCAATAAAAGCCCTTTTAGACTAAATCTGAGGGAGTGATAGAGAGAGAAAGTCCCTGCTGCTCTGCTCCCTCCAGCCACTTTTCACTCTTCTCACACTTGTCTGCAGCCTTCACCTTCTCACCCACATCCTTCACACCGGCCGTGTCAGCTCTCATACACTTCACACACAAACCGAGCAAGACAGCATGTCAAATCAAACAAATGAACACTGCTAACTCATTAAAACGAGCACACAAAACACTGCGTGTGTGTGTGTATGCTCATCCACGAGCGCACAAACCGCAGGCAGGCAGGTGTCTTCACTCTTTACTGAAAAACCCACAAGCACCCGTTCGCATAAATCAATAGCATTCATACTCGGCACTAAAAAGGTTAGTGTCAGCCCTCATCTCCCCACTGCTCTGTTCTCCATTAAACCGCTCTTTAATCCTCATGAGTGAGTGACATTTCACACCTTTCTGAGAGCGCTGGTTTCACCCAGCCAAAAAAAAAAAACACCAGCCAGCACCACCTCTCCTTTCAGGCTGATATTGCAAAGATCGGAACGATAAGAACGGAAAAGTCAGGGGCAGAAACTGAGAGAGAGAGAGAGAGAGAGAGAGAGAGAGACGGGGGGATACACAGCTGCCAGAGGGGAAAACAAGAGAGACATTCTAGCCCCAACATGATTTGAACATGTGGCTGAAACTGATTTTCAACGGCTAAACAAATCTGACAACCAATGAAAACAATGGCTCTTATTCGCAAATTGTTTTTCAGAAGAAATTTCTCTCTAAAACCCAATTACTCAGTTTTGACAAGGATTCTAACCTTTACCAGTGTTTTTTTCATGTGGGATTTGTTCAATTTATGAGGACAATGGGAGCCATCATTCTAATTCGGCAGGTTAAAAACACATTGCAAATCTGACATATTTTACTTTTTCCAAAATTCGTAAGAAGAAACTGGCGAATAAAAACCCATTTAAAATCTGATTCAATTTATGCTAGAAGATTTACAAACTGATATTTGATTATGTGTTTGAAAGAGTATGAACTACAGATGAGTAGGCTTGGGAATCGAGAATCGATTCCTGTTGAGAATCGATTCCGTGTGTTTCGATTCCACGGAATCGTTTGGCACCTTGCTTAATGATTCTCTTATCGATTCCAGACAGCACGATCACGCAAGTTACGCATGTTACGCAAGTTACGCATGATTCAGTAAGCACGTCTTTTCAATGCCGTCCCCTAGGTTAAAACGCTCGAAAGTTTGGCTTAATTTCACGCTACACAAGGATGGCAACAGGGCATTTTGCAACCATTGTAAATTTTTGATAACAACTTTTTGATAGCCGGGAGGGAATACATCAAATATGCACAAACATCTGCGCACACAACATTATTAGAGAGCATAGGCGTAGGAACCGGGGGGGATGGGTGGGACATGTCCCACCCAATATTAGAAACAGGTGGATTTGTCCCCCCCAAAAATGATATCAGTTCGCTCAGGTCAGCTGTACTATTAATGAGGAGACAGACCGGACCAATCACGGAGCCGGTTCAGGTATTAAGTCACGCCTCTCAGTAGAAACAGCCAATCAGCTTGCTGGTTTTGCGGCGTGCGGAGCAGAGGCAGTTTGCTGTTGGGGAAGCCCCGCCCCCTCGCTGTGAGATTTAGCAGCGGGATCGGGACGCAGCAGCTTCAGCTGATTTTAAAACAGATATGGATATACGGAGATTTTTCTAAAAGAAAGGTAACGATAGGCTAACCACTTCAACTGTGATGTTATGTTTCTGATAGCTGGTTAAAAATACACGTCTCTGAATCAGCACACAGATTAAACCCACTGTGATCAATAAACTGCAGCTGTGTTAGTGTGTAAGCTTATCTTTGGAATTAGCTAGATTGGGAGTCAGGGTTAAAGGAAAAAAATAAAATATATATGTAATGTTTCCCTGTACCTGATCAGCTAATCACTTTAATTTTCAAACTGTTTATTCATTTAGGATTACAGGACTTACTGTGAGCTATAATGAACGAAAATTGATTTAACTAACTAGTTATCTAGAAGCTGGATGTAGATGATCGCCAGAATTTCGTACAGTACTTTAAGTTGGTAGTTTAAAGCAGTTACTTAACCCCGATCACTGCCCTAAACTAGTGTTTTCCACCTGATCAGCTAATAAACAGTCATTTACTGAGTTTACCTGTTTAAATCCTTTAGCCCCCTATGGAGCCTAAATTAATCATGTATATCCACCAGAGGAAGCTCTAGAATATGCAGAACAGTTTTAATATGCAGTAGAATATATAAGAACAGGGTTGAGAAACACTGCTGTAACGTGACTTCTGTTCATTTGTATTTCACAGTAAGACCACATATCCTGACGTTTATAAAAGTCTCTATGAAACGTAAAGTTACATTCTTTTACATAAAAGGACACCATCTTAAGAAGAGCTCTCAGTAGAAAAAAATAAAAGTGCAGGAGAAAATGTAAATATACAACAGAATTGACATTGCCAATACATAATAATAATAATAATAATAATAATAATAATAATAATAATAATAATAATAATAATAATAATAACAATAATAATAATAATCTGTTATATTATTTTAAATATTAGGTGATAACTCAGACATTGCTTGCATAATTTTTCTAACAACAGTAGCTGTAATGTGGAGTAACATGTTTAGGTTGTAAAATCACCTTATAATAATAA
Organism: Astyanax mexicanus; assembly: GCF_023375975.1. NCBI lineage: Eukaryota > Metazoa > Chordata > Actinopteri > Characiformes > Acestrorhamphidae > Astyanax > Astyanax mexicanus. Next base: position 37,441,852 of record NC_064410.1, read on the forward strand.
TTTACTTTTAATTAAAAGTAATTTCCACAAATGTTGTTCTAGGAAACTATTGGGTGGGTTTGGGTTCATATTGGCAAATGTGTCCCCCCCAATATCAAGCCCGCTCCTACGCCCTTGTTAGAGAGTATTTGCTACATTTCCATATTGCCAGTTGCACATTGTTGTGGACATGTTGACCTTGTTGTTGAGTTTGTAAGGTCGTATGATATTTAAGTAAACAAAGTTGGTGCTTATGAAACTGTTTGCTCTCCTTTTTTCCCCAAATTGGAATCGATAAGAGAATCGATAAGGAATCGAATCGTTTCACAGAATCGATAAGGGAATCGGAAAAATCTTATCAATTCCCATCCCTACAGATGAGCAGAATGTTTCGAATACGCTGGACGCTACACAAAGGTGTTTTCACACCTGCCTTGCTAGGTATGACAAGGTGTGACAAGTGATCAATATCGTGATGTGATCAATATCGTGATGATCAATTTGAAGCTACTGCTTAATTACTCCACATGGTGGCGCTAATCAAACTAATAGAGTAAACATATCTATAATACATCAAAACTGTTTTTGGAGTTTGGAGTTGAGGCTGGTTATAATCCCCCATTCAGCAATAGAAAAAGAAAAAATAACCTATTCCCCTTTATATAAACACATCACACAGCAGTGTGGGTGGGTACAACAGATTACCCTAGTGATTACTGTTACCCCATTTAATTTAATTCAATTACCCATTCCTCACATTAGCACTATCACTAGCAATGCCCTCAACACTAGGACAGTAAAGATGTAAAGATGTAGCGTCACTGGGTAGCCAGCTCACTCGGAGGAAAGCACAGCAACCCAGCTCTGATACATCAGCTAGCAGACGCCTGTGCTGAACAACATCACTATAGGAGTAATGTAGGGAGAGAGCGCCATCTACCCACCCAGAGAAAGCCATGCCCACTGTTTTCTCTCGGACTCCAGCTGCTGATGGCAAGCAGCATGATGCAGGACTTGAACCAGCAATCCTTGGATCATAATGGCAGCGCCTTAGTCTGCGGGACCACTCCAAATACCAATACAAGCACCAATAAAAAAAGTTAGCAAAATTCCACCCTTACAGGTAATATGCAAGTTTGTGTAAACTGATTTAATTCTGGACTTTAATAGACTGTTTCTATTAAAACTACAAGTTTCTGAGCATTGGCCACAATTCCCATGTTCATGCTACAACATATTAAATGTTTTAGATTTGAAATATTCTACTCCAGTGTTATTAATTAAGCAGTGACTGAATGATAAGCACTATTCTCAGTGGTCACACTTCTTAAACACAAATAAACAGCACAGCTCTAGTGTCTTACATAACAGCATTGTAGCACTGGGGACAGAATACATGTGGCAATACGAGTTTCTATTTAATACATTGGATTTTACATTTTACAGTTAACATGTTGTTCTAATGCTAAGTATTCTGCCCTACAATAGAGACTGCAAGTCTGAATTCAAGCAATTAGCACGAGTACACTGTTAAAACTAAGTGTTTTCAGAGATTGTTTTGAGCGATTCAATGCAAGAACCCTTTTTTTCTACAAAGATATAAAGGGTTAACGAAGGGTCACATCCTAAATAAGAAATCATTTTCGTCTGTAAAATTTGGGACAAATCGGGCTCTGACTGGTCCAGCAGGCTAAGAACTGCCACTATGATTGGGAAATCGCTGGTTCAAATCCTGTTCATGAAGCTTGCAATCAGCTGCCAGAGCCCTGAGAGAGCACAATTGGCCTTGCTCTCTCTGGGTGAGTAGATGACTTTCTTTCCCCACATCACTCCAAGGGGTGATGTCAATCAGCACAAGGCATCTGTGAGCCGATGTATCAGAACCAAGTTGCTGCGTTTTCCTCCGAGCGCGCTGTGATGCAAATCAGCAATGCTGCATCAGCAGCTTGAAAAGAGGAGGTGTTTGACTTCACATGTATCGGAGGAGGCATGTGCTACTCTTCACGCTCCTGGTGTTGGGGCATCACTAGTGATAGGGAGAGTCCTAATGAGTGAGATGGGTAATTAAAAATGGGATTAAAATTGTGATCAAATTTAAGGGTTAAAAGGTTAAAACTGTAGTATGCAGTACAACTTTTAGCTCTATACAAAATTATTTATGGAAAAGCGATGTTTGATAGTGAAAAGGATCAAATGTAGCATATGGCATATTTATGGCACCAAATATTAATAGTGCTGTAATATTTGAGTTTAGTCTTGGTTTCTGAACTTGTCCTAAGACCACAAACGAATGGTATCAGTCTCGTCTCATTCTAAACTGTAAACTGCATTAAGAATTGGTCTTGTGTCGTTTTTTTAGATGAAGAGGAAGAATTTTTTCTCGAGGCCAGTACAAGTCTTGGTCTAGACTTGGACTCAATATGTACCAGTCTTGGTCTTGATTTGGAAAGAAAACAAGTTCATATTCATAAAGTTCAGAAATCAATATTTGGTGAAATAACCCTGTTTTTTAATTACAGTTTTCATTCATCTTGGCATGTTCTCCTCCACCAGTCTTACACACTGCTTTTGGATAACTTTATGCCACTCCTAGTGCAAAACATCAAGCAGTTCAGCTTGGTTTGATGGCTTGTGATCATCCATCTTCCTCTTGATTATATTCCAGAGGTTTTTTAATTTGGTAAAATCAAAGAAAGTCATTATTTTTAAGTGGTCTTTTATTATTTTCCAGAGCTGGATGTAACTAGCACTGAAACAATGTGTTTTTATATAACTGAATTTATATAACTGACACTTTTATATGCCCAATAGTTAATAATAATAATCATTTTTAATCCAGCTGTTACTTCAGAGAACACTGATTGCCCAACGTTATCAAAGACTCCAAATACTCCTTTGTGTTTTTTCTTGCTGGTGTGCAGTTAGACTCTGCAGCCCAGTTATGAGTTCCCAGTTCTTTTCACCAGACTGTACTGGATCAGAGTTGAAAGCCTCTGTTGTATGTATTAGATGTGTGTAAAACCCCATCAAAGTCACTGTGCCTGTACCGGCATCACACACACACACACTACTGTTTCACTATCACTGCTGCGCTGGGAACAGTCCACTAGCCAAATGATATCTGGTGAACAGCAGCCCTGTGGTCAGACACTGACCGCTGACCAGGGGCTAGAGGACGCCAATGAGGGGCTGCAGAGGGGGCTGATACACTGCGCAGCAACAGATTGGCTACAATAATTGTACAATACATCTGTATACAATGGAGCCATATGGCAGGTGTTTCTAATTAAGTGGACAGTGACTGGATGATGAGAAACTTCAAAAGAAAAATCTGCATAAAGCTAAAGCAGATCCACAGACTGACGTCCACATGATGTGTTGCTCAGAAAAAAGCTCATTAATAAGCGAAAGCACCAGAATGAACGTCTCTGTCCAGAAAAAAAATAAATCATCCATTCATTCAGTACACTGCAGAAACCTGACTACATCCAGAGATGCTCTCTTTTTCTCTCTCTCTCTCGCTCTCGATCTATTTCATAGCTCATACTGTGAACATACCCCAGCATACCCTGTCTCTGTAAGATTGCTGAGTCTGATAAAGGTGGCCAGCAATCTGAAGCACAAGAAAAGAAAAGGATGTTTTTTTACTATTTCAAAAAAATTCTATATACAGCTCTGGATAAAATGAAGAGACCACTTCAGTTTCTGAATCAGTGTCTCTGATTTTTTTAAATAAAAATATTGTCATTTAGAGCATTTATTTGCAGAAAATAACAAATGGCTGAAATAACAAATGCAGATGCAGAGCTTTCAGACCTCAAATAATGCAAAGAAAACAAGTTCATATTCATAACGTTTTAAGAGTTCAGAAATCAATATTAGGTGGAATTACCCTGGTTTTAATCACAGTTTTCATGCATCTTGGCATGTTCTCCTCCACCAGTCTTACGCACTGCTTTTGGATAACTTTATGCCACTCCTGGTGCAAAAATTCAAGCAGTTTAGCTTGGTTTGATGGCTTGTGATCCATCTTCCTCTTGATTATATTCCAGAGGTTTTTAATTTGGTAAAATCAAAGAAACTCATCATTTTTAAGTGGTCTCTTATTTTTTTCAGAGCTGTATAAAATAGATTTATAGAATAATCGTTTTTATTTTTTATAGATTTCTTTGTTTTTGTTGTTTTTTAGAACTGCACACATTTTCTTTTTTAAATAAACAAAAAAGGCTACTTACTTAGTTTATGTTAACATTTTTGGTCATTCAATATTATTAGAAAGAAGGTATACTCAAATAGAGGTTGCACAAAAAGGGTGCACAAAGTTTTTTTGCACTTTAATCCCACATTTTTTATACTTTAGTATAGCATATTTTATACGTAAAACTGAATTTTTCCTACCATTACTTGACTGATATAACTATGGGCCCTTACACCCTGTGCAAGGTGTGACACAAAGCTCATTGCTATCTCAAACCCTGGCAAAGCTCTATTCTCACGCTTTACACCTGGATTGTTTAATCAGCAAAGGTGGATGGAAGTGGTGGTCTGGAAATGAGGTGTTCAGGTCAATTTCTCGTGTATTGCCATCTTGGCAGGGAAAAACACAGGTGTGCCACTGTCTGATTAAAACCCTGACAACAGTCCACCTTCAGATTGACCATTTTCATTGCTTTCTTGACATGGGGGTGCGCCACACGCTCTTAATGCACATTCACCTCTTCTCGCTATATACACACAAACGTGCATGAGGGCACAGATAAACAATAAACAGAATACTAAATTAAATAATTTGCTGTTCCCATACATGACATTCACAGCGTGAAAGTGAACAGGTCAGTTTCCTCTGCTAAGAAAAGAGGTTTATTTCACATTATGTAGTACGTGTTTTTTGCATTGTCTATAGATCACTAAAGTAGGGCCATATGACTAATTTCTACTTAATAATGATCTGTTCACATATTTAGAAACACATCTGGCAAATGTGTAAATGCAGTGCAAATTTCCTTTAATATGCAGTTGTATGAAATTGTAGCATACTGTTTTTGATGTGACAGTGTGCGTTCTGTGATGTGACTATAGCAAAAATGCATAATACAATGACAATGCAACAATTATTTATTGCATAAACCATTTAACACAATTAATATTTATCTACGTAAAGAATAAAACGTCATGACTTCATTAAAAAGATTTTGGATTACGCTTACTCAAAGTACTTTAATTTTGATATACAAGCAGTATAGTGCAAGAACTGATAGTTCCTTGGCAATTATTCCTGCTACACAAATCAATGGAGTTTACATTATTTTGCTAGAAAAAAAATAGGTTTTAAGATTTTATTATTTATTTTAATATAATATACACTCATTGGCACTAGGTCTTGTGACAAGAGGGCGTAAATGTGCCTGTATGTGCTTCTCCTATAGTAAGGATCTCATGGGCTACTTTTGGGTAGTGTCCCTCTTGGTGAGAGATCACTGACTGCTAGACATGCCTTTATGAGAAACCTGAAGACATTTTTCATTTTTACTTGAGATAGGGCACATCATTGGACAGAGAGAAAGAAGTAGGAGCTGTCAGCAAGCTGTCATTGCCTTCATTCGCCTGCATTTGTAGTTGTGTCGTGAAAAAGACAAATTGGACTGATTAATTCAATATTGATCAAGTTTGAGTTTGAAGGATGCCATACGGAACCTGTATGCCTGCAGAACAAACCGAAAACCTCATACTGAATCGAGGATAGGTACTGTTCACCAGGAAACTAGAGCATCCGTTTACTTGTACAGTGAAAGGAGACTTACATACTGTATATGATCATTAATTTTTTTAAGTCACTTTTAAGTAACACTATCCTGATGGGATTAGTTTCTCAGGGGGTCCTGGGATAATTTTCTCTTTTATGGGGTGTCCTCTGTGATTTTATTCCCGTCCAGAACAAACATGTATGTGTTTTTTTTTCAGACGTCCTCTGAGAAAATTACAGGCTGAATTACCTACTGTTTTTCACTGAACTTGGTAATTTTATTCCTGTCCGGACACAAATCTTGCAACTCGTGTTTAATAAAATAGCTATTTGTCCACTGCCATGCACCGTAATTACACTTTGGGCTCGCATTTCCACGGAGATCCACGTGAACATAACAGCGAGTGGAAATGGAGGAGCGAGTGAACGCGATTTCATGTGACCGAGAAAGCCAAAAACTCACTGGTCCTCCTGTTTTTTCAATTGCAGTCCAGATGCAAGAGTTTTATCACTGAGTAGAAGTGTGAAATATTTTTAAAGCTCACCTTCCGTCGTTTTTTCTTTCATTTTAAAATGTCTAGTTGTGGTCTCTAGTATGAATGAATGACATGTGAGCCGTTTTTGTAAAAAAAAGTGCTCAGGTGTCTCTGTATAGCTCTCTTTTTTAATGGACTGTTTTAGGGGTGTGTCCAAAATGACCGGATTCCAGCTTTGCTCATGAATATTCATACATGCAAACAGCATGCAAATATCTCTCCTCTGATTGGCTAGGAGCACTGCGACGCCCCTCCACCGCTCTGCCGCTCACTGCCTCCCACCTCCTAACTGATGAGCGGTGATGTTGCGTCGCTTCAGCTCCGCCTCTGGGAGTTTCTCGAGCCAAGGTGGGCTGGTCTGTGAGTTTCTGCCTACGTAGGCAGAAAGATAATTCAAAATTCACCCGTTTTTCGGAGGGGGGGAGGGGGGATTTCTTTGCTTAGCTCCTGCAGACAATGGGGGCTGCAAAACAGTTTAATGTGCAGGTGTACACATTCAACTCGGAGAGACCTACTGTATTCCACAAAAAACAAGAAAAATCGGATTTTCGCGGAAGGTGAGCTTTAACAGACGTCTCCCTGAGAAGCGAATTCCGTCTGGATAGGGCTAATCAGTGTATTTTAGTTGTTTTAATGTTTAGTATCTTAAATACATTCAACATGTCTCTTTGTTTAACAGAGCTGAGCTGTTTTGAGGTCTATGGGTGGACACATTTTTTTTTTTTACAATTATGTGTTTTAATTCTTATTGTATTTATCAATTACTCATAATATTTCAATTCTGCTCTTTCTGTCCTGTATGATTGTGTGTCCCAAAAGTGTAAAAGAGGAAGGGGAAAAGAAAGAGTCCGTGCATTGCAACAGCAGCAACACAAAAATATGCTAAGAGTCCCTGAGCCACAGCAGCAGCACAATGAAACCCACAGAGTCACACTGAGACTCACAAATAAAGCATGCAGGGATACACACGCACACATGCAGTGATAAACTCTCATAGAGATCAAAGAGAGAAAGAAAACCACTGGGAGCGCAGACAGACAGGGAGCGAGAGCGCGAGAGTGTGTGTGAGAGTGTGTGGGGGTGCTGTCATAATTTCTCAGTCAGTGCAGTGAGGACTTATTATGAAGACAGCTTATTGACAGCATTTTTCACACAACTCCCAAGTCTCGGGCCTGACTGCCATTTACGCCACACACACACACACACACACACACAAACATTCACTCGAACACGTATACACACACTGCAGTGACACAGCAGTCTTTTTTTTTTCATTTGATAACACCTTTAACCCCAGACAGAATATCTATTCTTATATTTATCAATACTTGCTCTAAGTGTATAAATCTGTCAGCTCCGCCCCAGCTGTCAGAACTCAATCACCCAGTCTCCACTACAGCCAGACAACTGGTGTCAGCACCAGGTTAGCTGTCTTGAGGAGGTCTATTTTTTAGTATTTTATATTAGTTTATTTTTTATGTGTAAGGCTTTTTTACAGAAGTCCTTGATTGTCTCAAAGAAAATCCCGGGGGGGGGGGGGGGGGGGGGGGGGGTTGTACTTACCTTTGTTAAATAGCACACCTTTTTTTCTCCCACAGCGTTCTGAGATCCAGAAATTTTAACAGTTTGTCCAAACACCCTTTAGACTAGGAGACACGGGGCATAATTTGCCCAGATAAATCATTTTTTCCACACTTATCCAGGCTCAAAGTAGCTCCACACCTCCTTGCTAGAATCCAGAGAGCCCTGACATTGAAAATAACAGACACATTTATACAAAGACTCCGCATAGCCTGCCTCTTGGCGCCAGCTGCTAAGCTATGCGGAGTCTGTGTATATATATGTCTATGTTATTTTCAATTCAGTAATGGCGGCGCTCGGAGCTGAAACTAGCTGAAACTTTTTATCATGTTTTACTACACCAAAAGTCCATTTTGGGAAGTTCTCCTTTAAGCAGAAACGTGTTATGAATAAAGAGAGCAGACACAGGTTGATGGATTTGGATGGCAGTTCTCAGAATGCTTAACATGGCGTCTGTTTACAGAGATATGGCCCTGTCTTACACCCTGCACAAGGAGGGTCGCAATGCTCATTGCTATCTTACACTCCGCAAACAGTCTATTTTTTACACCTTGCATTTGCATCAGTTAAACAGCAACAGAGCTTGTGAATATATCATTGCTGTCCAATAAATCTAAAACTGCTAATTTACAGGAAAGAGAATTCTGCTTAACTTTTAATGGAATCTGCTTAACTTTTAATGGAAGTCAATGTAAAAACTTTTTTTTTATTTGTTGAAATAATGTAGTGATCTAAAAATCGACAAAAATGGAGATTCTTGTTTTTCATTGGACAGCGACGGTCTCTACTCTGATGGGCATGTTGGTCTGGGAGTGAGGTGTGTTCAGATACATTTTTGCCATATTGATATCTTGGCAACAGAAAACACAAGTGTGCCATTGACTGAATAAAGGCTAGAAACAGTTCATTAGACGTTCATCAGACATTAATTGCTATCTTGGCAACACAGACACGCAGCATGCTCAATGTGCATACACCCCCGCTCATTACCAATACGCCAATGTCAAGGCGCACCTGGCTCCTAAAGGGAATGGCAAGTGACACGCTGATTGGCTTATTTTACATTGTGCCCAAAACAAACCCATGATTAATTAAAATAATTAGTACATGCCTTTTGCGCATTTCGAGCTCCGCAATGTGTACTTTTCCCATCGTTACGATAGCAAAAACACACTGACATGCCCTAAACCAAGCTGCGCATTGCAAGGTTGATGGCTTGTCTATAGATTGCTAAAATACGGCCCAAAGTATCAAACTTTAACAACAGCCACTCAGCTTGCTTGTTATACCTTAAGCGGAGGAAAGTCGATGATATTGTGGTGCTTGTGAGTGAAAACCACCACATCAATGTTAACAGATCTGTATAAAAGATGAAAAAAACTACAAAAAGTGTTTTGAAGTGCAAATTTGACCTTCAGTTTCAGATATTTTGGTGTCTTCCCATTTATAAAGCTTGGTGGCTGGTCTAGTGGGACTGGAAATAATATATCAGAGTGAAGATTCATTGCATCCATTGCGTTTATTATATAAATATTCCTTATAATTTGCATTGACCCAAAAAGCCTGAGGCAAAGCTGGCAAAACTGTAAAACATGACAGCAGAATATCAGGAAACTATGGCGTTGTTGATACTGGAGAGCAGCACATCACCTCTACACTTAGCAAGTCATGGGAATAAGGGTTGATTCGCTAACTAGCAGCCATGTTTTTTTTATGCCAGTGTCCACAGAAGGGGAGCTCAAACTCAGTAAGCAACAAAGCAAAAGATGTGAAGATGGGATTCTGCATTTATCTTCTCTTCATCTCAGCTCAGCTGACAAAAAAACAGGAGCTAAACGTACATCGGAAGGAAAAGTATTGTTAAGAGAGTCGTATCTGTGGGGGATAACAACAAATCGCTCTGAGAGAACACAACAAAATACCAGCCAACACATTAAGATTCAGTGTTTTTGTGTTTTGTTACAGTGTTAATCCTATGCCATAATATGTGTCAACCAGGCAATCAAATCAGAGCTTATTGTTTTGTTGTTGTTTTCCCTACAAACCTTCCTTAAAAGGAAAACCAGCATGTTTTATTCTGCGAAAAAAATAACAGGGTTGTAAGTAGGCTTGAAAAAAACGGAGCATTTTATTCTCAACCAAATTCACGTACTTACTATTTATACATCAAAGCACAACTTAAAATACCCAATACAGGCATTCTTCCACACTTTTAAATTATGGCCTTTAACACACTGAAAATGTGCTGCACTGAATTGACTTGATTCAATGCACCGTTTTCCACATGAATAAAGCACATTACGTTAAATCACTTTTAGCAGTAACTGATTTTATATAACACATTTTATTCAGCCTTTTCTGTATAGCATGTGATTGTGATCGCTTCCTGTAAAATTATTATATATATATATATATTTTTTGGAGGAGTTTACTGCGTCCACTCTTTCCTCAACAGGAGTGCGCTCTCCGTGAACCCAGCTCATCAATGCCATCAGACTGCAGCGTAAAAAAAGGATGCCGGCTCCGCTGATCAACAGCGGTGGTCCTCTGAGACGCGTGTTTATTAGGGGTTAACATGCCTCCTCTGCCATTAGTCCATTTAGACCGCTGTCAGCTGCTGGTGCTCCGAGTCCAGAGGTGATGCTGTGTGTAACAGCTGCCTGGGAGGCACTTTAAATCGCTGCCCGTCCGAGGGGACCTCATTTGAGAAGCGGCCAGGATCCGAGCACTCCGTTCCAAAGGCTCATTATCAATGGCTGCTGGCCTAATTCTGCCCTGAATTCGTTAGCTCCACTTTGCTGTTTGTTCTCAGCATGGTGTCGTGTTTTGTCTTTTACTTTTTTCGGTCCGTATGTGTTTGTGTGTGTGTGTATGTGTGTGTGAACTTGTTTTGCAGTGAAGTTAGCTGGACAAAATATCTTCCAAACTTTGTTTGAAACCAGAGAAAGCCAGACACAAACCACAGTGCCTGAAGAAACTCCTTACTTCCTTACTTCTCAAGGTCAGGTTCTGATGCGCATCGGTATCCAGTTGAAAAAAATAGCCTAGTTCCTAGTTAGTACAAGTCATCATTTTTTATTTATTTAATATTATTTTAAGCAGGCCAAATATTCTGGGTCGGGAAGTAGTACTGTGACCTGTGACTTATTCCATGTCCTATACAAGCTAAAGATTATTATACTGACCTGCAGGATATATGTGAGGTGTGGTGGGGTGGGACAAAAAAATTGATATTGTGATGTATTGCTTATCAAAACATTGCATGAAATATCTCTATTTTATTTTTATAGCAGAGATGTATCAAGTACTAGAGACCCAGACTTAAAAGTGAAAAGTAAAAGTACAAGCTCCACACTTAAGTTGTAGTACTAAAGTATTCAACATTTTTTGTACCTAACTATTGAAAGTAGTTTATTCTAAAATGTACTATTCCAGTAATGAAAGTAAAAAAACAGTGTTATGTAATGCAGTTATTACAGAAAGCAGCAGGAAGTTCTCAGAGTGGTCTTATAGGACCAGCTCAAACACATAATTCGCTTAATGATGAGTATTATCGGCCTGTAGCCTGTAGAAACTGAGTTCCACTGTGGTGATGCTCGCACTGAATATGGAGATTGAATAAGGAAAATCAGTAGTTCTGAGCATACTGGTCTTTTATCCACTAGGGATGCACGATACTAGAAAAAAAACTGACATTGTGATATTTGGTTGTTCTGTGATATATATTGCGACACAAAAATGCTGTATTTTTGGACAGATTTATTCAGACATCTCGGGGACGTCTGTAAAAAAAAAAGATTTCACACTTCTACTCAATAAAACTCTTGCATACAGACTGCAATTAAAAAAAACAGGAGGACCAGTGATTTTTTTTTTCTGATTTTGCTTTCTCGGTCACATGACATTGTGTTCAGTAGCTCCTCCATTTCCACTCCCTGTTGTGTTCTCCAAGTGTAATTACAGTGCGTAGCAGTGGACAAATGATTACTTTATTAAACGTGAGGTGGTGAAACTCAAAGATACAGTTGGTAATTCCGCCTGTGATTTTCTCAGAGAACGTCTGAGAAAAACACGTACATGGTCGTTCTGGACGGGAATAAAATCACAGAGGACCCCCCCCCCATAAAAGATAAAATTATCCCAAGACCCCCAGAGAAAATAATCACGTCCTAATCACGTTTAAGTCATTGACATAAGAGATCTAAAATGCACTCTAGAATATAAATATATTTAAGAACTTAAAAAGATAGTTTTCACGTGGACAGGCAAAAGACACGGCTATTGCTGACTAACGGTTCTTTATGAGGTGCACTATATGGACAAAAACTCCCAGGAAACCTACACTTTACATCCACTGGAGCTTTTATAACATCTCATTCCCTTTTCAGCTTTAACAGCTTCTACTCTGCTGGGATGGCTTTCTACAAGGTTTGGAGTGTGTTTGTGGGAGATGTTGCCCATTCATCCAGAAGAGCTTTTGTAAGGTCAGACACTGTCTTGCAATCTTCCTTCCTGTTCATCCCAAAGGTGTTCCACGGGGTTGAGGTGAGGTCTCTGTGCAGGGCAGTCAAGTTTTTCCACACCAGTCTCACCCAATCATGCAGTTACAGACCTTGCTGAACAGAAAAGAGTCATCAAACTGTTTCTACAAAATTAAGCATTGAAGCTTTGAATTGTACCAAATGTCTTGGTTTGCTGAAACATTAAGGTTTCCCTTCACTGGTAGGTGTACTATCTAAATTATTTGATTTAAGCATACCACTCAAGCCACAGTTATGTCTTCTAAATGATGATTCAGACCTTCAGTTATCTTTAATTTAAAAAAAAGATGCTATTTGCTGGTTTTACAGCCACCAAGCAATCCTGCAACTTTGGATTTCTCCTCAGCTCTCAGTTATGAATTTCTGGATCTCTAGCTTACAAAATATAGTTAGAATGGAATATTTAACAGCTAAAATTAATAAAGCAAATTTTTCTACAGTTAGTAACTGAGAGAATTTTATATTTTTAGTCTATATTTTTTAGTCTTTTTTAGAATTTATATTTTTTAGTCTATCCAGGATTGTGTAGCTCTTTGAGTCATTTGTTTCACATTTTCTTAGTAGTAGTAGTACTTTCATCTTGGATTTTTATAGTGTCAGTGTTAAATTTACTGTATGTGGTTGTCTGCTCCCCTTTCCCCACCCTTTCCTCACCCCTGTTATTAAAAATGTTTGTATAACAAATAAAAGTTGATCTCAAAAAAAAGATTTCCCTTCACTGAATCTAAGATGCTGATGACCACTTCTGAAAAAGAACCATTTGTAGCATTATCCCTCCTCCACCAAACTTTACAGGCAGCAAACGGCAGTCAGACAGGTAATGTTTTTCTGTCATTCACCATACCCAACTCCTGCATCAGGCTACAAAACAGAAAAATGCATGATTCATCACTCCACAGAGCATGTTTTCACTGCTATAGAGTCTTAAGTTGGTGTGCTTTACCACACTCCAGATAATGCTTGGTACTGTGCTTTTGGTTATGTTCCACCATGAAGCTCTCTTTGCAGTTCTTAAGCTGAAATTAATGTCAGAGAAGGTCTGTAACTTTGCAGTTATTAAGTCAGCAAAGTTAGGTCATTTTGTGTTGGCATTAATAATACAGCTACACCGTTCACATAAGATGCTGCTGAATAATACGAAAGTAATATCGTTTTATGTCATGTATTAGGAGTTCATATGTGTGTTTGTAAGTAGTGGTACATACTAAGAAAACCAATTGTCAGTGAGGCTAACCGGCAACAACAGCTTCAATTTGCTAGGGAGCATGACAAGAAAGGTCATGTGATTTGATGAGTTCAGATTTACCCTTTTTCCAGAGTGATGGGAGAATCACTGGGAGAATAAGAAGAGAAGTGGTTGAAGTAATGCACCCATCATGCCTAGTGCCCACTGTACAAGTCTGTGAAAGCAGTGCTATGATCTGGGGTTGCTGCAGTTGATAAGGTCCAAGTTCAGCATGGTTATGTGCCCAAGTAATGTTTGTCTTGTCTTCCCTGATGGCGCAGGAATTTTCCAAGATGACAATAAAAGGATTCAGGGGGCTCAAATTGTGAAAAAGTGCAGGGTTCAGGAAGCGTGAGACCTATAGCCCATTGAGAACTGTTGGGATGTTGTGGAAAAGACTTTGCACAGTGGTCCAAATCTCAATCAATACAATACTAAAGATCTTGGGGAAACAATAATGCAGCTCCTGACAGAAATAAATGTTGTGACACTGCAGAAGCTTCTGGAAACAATGACACAGCAAAGGTGGTCCAACCACATTTTAGCGTGTGTGGTGTTTTTGGCCAGGCAGTGTGTCTATATATACTCCTAAAATCCCTTAATGTTCTCAAAAATCAACAGTGCGCCTTATAATCCGGTGCGCCTTATGTATGAATTCTGGTTGTGTGGCACACAGCGCTGGCTATTGGAGGCGTATAAGATTTCTACACTGTGCTTACAGGATCCAGAGGCTCCCAGTGGTGTAAAGTGGCCTCGCATTTGTCCTGTGTGAGCGTCCGTACACTGATTATATCAGGAAAACATGGCAACACCCTTGTTCACTTTGATTTAGGCATCTTTAGTAGTGTACAACATTAAAATGAGAAAAAATCGCCGCCACACCACACAGTTTTTACGTACAGATTTACAACATTGTAAGCGATACTAAAATAATGTTTTATGACAGGATTTTAGTGAGAATGAAGTGTAAGCGTTTACTGGGGGCTGGCACATATATATATATATATATATATATATATATATATATATATATATATATACATTCAATATTATTGCAGTTATGGAAAAATATGGGGAAAATATATAAAATCATGTCCTGAAATCTAAAAACAAATTTGTGTATGAGCGTGTGCACTTCACTGCCATCTCTACACATCAACCCACTTTCTTTCTATAGACCCTCAGCCCACGTCTGCGCGGACCCTGCTCCTCATTTCCATCCCGCACAATAGCACTGATGGCAGTGCTGGAGTGTTTGAAGCGCACCGTAAATGGCACATTTATTCCTTTGTGTGGTTCCGACACACTCTCCTGCCCACCCTCATGTGCGTGTGTGTGTCTGTGCGTGCGTGCGTGTGTGTGCCTGCCCACGTGTGTGTGTGTGTGTGCGCGTACGTGTACGACTCTACGCCTCTCAGCCGAGACTTCTCCTCTCCTCAGGAGACCCAATTCCAGTTGAATTCCAGTCCGCTGGGCCTTTTAGGGAGCGATTGAGATTGAGTCTTTCCTTCACACCTGGTCTCCAGGCTCTTCACTCCTATATTGAGGGTTTTGAAGGGCTGCAGAGAGCCTGTAAAAGAGCATCTCAGAATTTATCAGCTACAGGAGAGCGAGCAAAGGCCCTGGATGCCTTCAATCTCTCATACTGACCTAGCAGGAACTGGGCGGAGTGGAGTAAAGCTGTAGTAGGATCAGGAGATCAGGCTGACAGAAAACAAAGACGGGCTATCGTAACCAGCGAGATACTACCATAAACGTTTTACTCAAGGCTCCTTCACTCGTCATTTGAACCTCCTAGATGTTTATCACCGCACAGAGAAATTGGCTTATCTTAACAATTTAAACCTATCAAATCTCTCAATATTTTCAACATTGAGTCTCTGACCTCATTGACACCTGGTGAATTGAGGTGATAAGTATCTGGATTGGATCCTCAAGATTTTAACCACAGGCATGTATACGTATTAGTCAATTGTCTTCTGTTAATCAGACTGAAATCTGATCATTACTGGTGTTCTGGTGGTACTGGAACAAGTTTTGGTTGTCAAATGTATCTTGGACAGGCAGATGTGTTTAGACTGTGTACAAGCTGCAAGCAAATCAGATTTGTTTGTCAAAACAGTTATTTCAAGTGATCAGATCAGATGTATGTGCATCTACGTAAATCTTTATCACAATTTATACCACCTCTGTTTAAATCTGATGAACAAAAATCAGATTTTGTGTGGTTTCTGCCTGTCCAGACTATCAAAATCAATCTGGATACAATATAGCCAAAAATCCGATTTGGGCTGGCACTCTCTAAATCTCAAGTCACCAAATCAGATTTATGTGTCCAGACGTCACAAACGTATCTGCATGGGTTGCTGTGAGCTTTGAGCTTAGAGATCTCCTTAGACCCAAATACTTCTGTCACTCCGTTTTTGCCGAGGCTGTTGTTTCATTTTGCGTTTCATGAGTAACACAAAAGATGTGCTGAAATCCTAAAATTGAGCGACCAGAGCTTGCAGACTGAGACGTGTTATCTGTGTAAATCCGATTGTAATCACATTTCAAAGCACCTCCAAATGTGGTTGGATCTGGTTTGCAGAAATCTGATTTTCAGATGTAGTTAACGGATGTTACCTTTATCCTGATTACTGCCTCTCGACCGTGGTCACGATGCTCAGGGGAGCTAATTTTTCACCGCAGCCTTGTTGGCCAGAACAAGCTAAAATGTTCCCTTTGCACCCCTTCTGGGGTAAAATCCAAACTTACATTCTTTTCCAGCGGAAAGATGAGCAGAAACTGGGTTACAGCGAAAGTACTGGGCATTTACTGTAGCCTGTTTGGTCATGACATGAAAAAAACATGTGGCCATGCTAAAACAACAAAAATGTGCGAGAGAGAAAACTTAACGTGCTGCTCCTGCTGAAGCACCTAGGGGATTAAGCACCCGCACTACAATTCCTAGAAAGCGAACAGCTCCAGAAAAAAATCTGCGTTGGGCGGGGCAGACTACGGCAGAAGTTAGGGTGAAACTTGGTGGCGTGATTAATTTGCGTAAAGAAAATTGAACGCATTACTGATTCCAAATTAATTGTGTGTGTTAACACTTTAATGTTGAAAGCCCTAATTTGTATATTAATGGGTTGATGTTGTTAAAGGTTTGATGCCATTAAATAATTTTGACACTCTTTCTGGACTCTAACTTTTCCATCACTTTAGATTTGACTCATTGTAAGTGAGGCAGAAGACATGTTGAAATCCGATTCGAGCAGCAGAGCTTCCAGACTTCCAAATATGATTTGGTTTCGATTTGTATGGATTTTATTCTGGCTGGATTGGTTTCTGAATGTTCAAAATATCAAACATCAATATGGATACAATTTAGATATACCAAAAATCTGAATTGGACTGGCAGGCTTAACATAGCCTTACATGCCTATAATATGTGGCCTAAATGCGTGTCAGACCACCCCCTGAAATGGTTTGAGTGATCAGATTTTTAACTCATTCGAGATATTTTCCGAGGGTGGGCGAAAAAAAAAAAAAAATCTGAATTTCAGAAAATGAAGTGTAATGGGATATAGTGCTACTGACTAGTAGCTCTCCAGCCCAGAGGGTTGTTCAACCTAGATTCAGAACAGTTGATCTCAAAGCCGGGAAACCCAAGAAGAAAATAAAAAATGAATAAATAAACACACCGCTCCTCACGTGGGATCGAACTCGTGTCGTCATGGTCGTAGTCCAATAAACTACCACTGCCCCGGCTAGTGAATTAGGACGTGCCCGAGGAAAAACACCTTTATAAGGAGATAGGGAGCCCAACAACGAGAACACGAAACGGGCAGAAAATAAAAAAAGTCATGCCGAGTGCGACAGAGAGAAAGGGGGGAATGTAAACAAAAGCTCGCCAAAGAAGCATTTTATTAATTGTTTTTCATTATCATTCATTATAGTTCAAACAACCTCAAGGGCCAGATGTTTTACTCTTGCGGGCCACATCTGGCCACCTGTTGCCGACCCCTGCATTAGGGCATAGAGCATATTCAATGATTCAGATCATGGTAAAATAGACACGAATGTGGAATGAGAGTTTTCTGTGTATTACTGTGTTTTCTTATATATTTGAGTGCTGTATCATCTCCTGATACTCAGCATGCACAGATTATAAATCACATATCTAATGTATCTCAAAGAAACTCTGAAACAATTCCATGTGGCTGACATTTTTCCTGCTGTTTATCCGACGCTACTCAAAGCATTAAAGCGTGTCTGTGCTGACTGCTGCAGGAAAGCAAGAGGAGAACACAGAATTTTTAATCACGGCCTAATTTTCATTATCATTCAAATCAGTGTCGTTATTTGAAAAGAGGTTTTTATAGACCTATTTAGCGCTTTTATGGGCCACAATTTATGATTTATGACTGTTTTTTGTACAAATGTTCCAGTGGCCAAATTTAGTTGTATTGTTTTTAATTGACTGACTGAATAAGAATCCACAAAGGCGTTCTTGTTCCTAATTATAATGCTAATATAAAAATTTACATATTTTCACAAAGCCATCGGTGAGAGGAAGTATGAGGCTTGCGTTTCTAATAAAGTGTACATTAACAGAAAGCATCAGGTGTGGGTTTTCTAATAAAGTAGCCAGTTAATTAATGTACAAGGTAGGATTCAAAGTGTCGAGTTAAGGAATGTACATGATAGGTGTTTCTAATAAAATGGCCAGTTTGCTGAAATCATAAAATAAGGGTTACTAATAAAGTGGACACTACGATGAAACATAAGATAAGGCCTTCTAATAAAGTGGCCAGTGAAAGAAAACACAAGGTAGGCAGATCTTATAAAGGGGACAGTGAGTGGAAGGACAAGGTAGGTGTTTCTAATAAAGTGGCCACTGTTGGGAAAAATTGGATGTTTTCTTGTTTATAACTGTGATGCAATAATAAAAATGTACATATTTTCAGTTCACAAAATACCTCTAGTGAGAGGAAACACAGGGTAAGGGTTTCTGATAAAGTGGCACTTCATTGTAAGTACAGAGTATGTGTTTCTAATAAAGTGGCCAGTGAGTGGATGAACACTGTTGGTGTTTCTAATAAAGTGGCCAGTGAGTGGCAGTACAAAGTATGTGTTTCTAATAAAGTAGCCACTGAAGGAAGAACAATGTTGGTGTTTCTAATAAAGTGGCCACTAAGGGAGAAGAACAATGTTGGTGTTTCTAATAAAGTGGCCACTGAAGGGAAGAACAATGTTGGTGTTTCTAATAAAGTGGCCAGTCAGTGAAAGTACAAAGTATGTGTTTCTAATAAAGTGGCCACTGAAGGGAAGAACAATGTTGGTGTTTCTAATAAAGTGGCCAGTCAGTGAAAGTACAAAGTATGTGTTTCTAATAAAGTGGACACTAAGTGGGAAGAACAATGTTGGTGTTTCTAATAAAGTGGCCACTGAGGGGAAGAACAGTGCTGGTGTTTCTAATAAAGTGGCCAGTCAGTGAAAGACCAAAAGTATGTGTTTCTAATAAAGTGGCCACTAAGGGAGAAGAACATTGTTGGTGTTTTTAATAAAATGGACATTGAGAGAAAGCATCAGGTAAGGGTTTCTAATAAAATGGCCAGTCAGTAAAAGTACAAAGTATGTGTTTCTAATAAAGTGGCCACTGAGGGGAAGAACAATGTTGGGGTTTCTAATAAAGTGGACATTAAGAGAAAGCATCAGGTAAGGGTTTCTAATAAAGTGGCCAGTAAATTAAAGTACAAGGTAGGCTTCAAAGTGGTCAGTTAACAGATGTACATGGTTGATGTTTCTAATAAAATGGCCAGTTTGTTGGAGGCATAAAATAAGGGTTTCTAATAAAGTGAACTCTTAGAGGAAACATAAGGTGGGGGATCTAATAAAGTGGCCAGAGAGAGGAAACACAAGGTAGGGGGACCTAGTAAAGTGGCAGTGAATGTAAAAAAAAAACAGGATTTCTTAAACAAAAATCAGACATATGCATTAACAACAGTATGTAAAAATGTAAAATAGGTCAAAAACTATACTGTCCAGTGCCATGACGGAAATCAAAAGAGTAAACCACCCCCCTGGTGATGTACTGTAGCTTAAGCACAGGATGGCATATGAGGCATTTATCTGTTAATTGTTACCATGACATTGGATTTATCAAAATGCTGGCACTGCAGACAGAAGCAATACACAAATGAATCCCCTAAAAATAATGTTTTATTTTCTCTTTGTGCTGTGAGCATTCTGACCAAATCTCAACGGTCCAGATGAGTGTTTGAGTGGGTGTGCTGGTGAATCAATACATGTAAATAATTTGCAGGCAATGATTAACCAGGTCACATTAATAGTTCACCACAAAATGTTTGTAAAGGTGCCCTGAAATAAAAAACTGCATTCACTTTGGCATGAATAAGAGTTTGGTACATGAGTAGAAGTTACGCACAATGAATCTTAAACACTTTTGTCTCTCTGCGTCTCTGTTGTATCCAAAACTCTAAAACACCACAACACTCTGCTAGTTGCTACTCTGCTAGTTAAAACTAGCAGAAAGCAGGTATCTGTGCTAAGCTGAATCACAGCAAGTTTTGTCCAAAATCCACTTCCTAAACAAAAAACTGGACTACCTCACACTACAGCTAATAAAACATCAGATAGAGAGCTAAAAAAACAGTGAAAGACACCTAAACAAAGTGGGTGCTAAGCATATGCTAGGCTAAAAGCTAACTGAGCTGAGTGGCTAAATCAAAGAACAACTTAAGTATTTAACCCTCCTGTTATGTTAATTTGTCAGGAATAGCAATAGTGCAAAAATATAGTAAATAGTAAAAAATCCTAACAAGCAGTGTGAATATTTCATTAATAATTGTAATGCTAATAATTATATCAATATTAAGTGCAATGCTGTTCCTTACCTCTAACAGGTAATGGTTTAATTAAGATAATTCACTCGTTTTTCATGAAAAAAACATACATGTTCAAACTTTTTTATTACTTTTGAAAGACCAACATATAAAACACAATAGTTTTACAAAACATTGAGACATAACACTGCAATTCTGTTTTAGTTTTTGTTATTGCAGGCGGTGGTTGCAAATATGTGAGAGGAACCATTTTCATATTATATGTTAATTACACTAATTAAGGCAAGCATAAGAAGTTTCATACTGAAAAAATACTTTTAACAATTTTTCTTAGATCTTCAAACATTAAAATGTGTCAATTTGACCTGTAACATAACAGGAGGGTTAATAAATGCATTATGTGGAAGTGTATAGTCACAATGTACAGTTATAATAAATAAGCTATTGCAGTGAACACTCAATGAAGACCACCATTTTTTCCTGTATCAAACAGGAAGTGCTTCATGCAATCAGTCAGCACAGTCCAGAAACGCTTTCTAATTCTGTCACACACTCATTCCTTCAGCCTCTGTCTCTCTCCCTGTTAATCTCCATCTGTTCCTTAAGTCTTACTCTCTGCTGTTGTAAATCTATATAGTCAGTGGAAACGCTGTAGGTGTTTCTGATAAAGTGGCCAGTAGGTTTGCACCATATATTGTGTGGGGCAAAATTAAACAATTAATCCCACTTGACACTGTTTTGTAAGATTAAGACATTTAACTGTGGTCAAACCAATGTATGTCTGCCTGACAACAAATTGCAGCATCCTGAAAAATTAAAAATTAAAAATATATCTGAAACAGAGAAGTACATTCTGTAATCAATAGAATGTACTTCTCTGTTTCAGATATATTTTTAATTTTTTATTTTTATTTTCCTTATGCTTGCACTTTTAGTTTCTCTTTGCCAGAGAAGAACAGGACATGTAAAGTTCTAAAGACTGAACGGGTCTATAACTCTGTAAACACTTGATTACACTAAGATCACCTTATCTATTTGGTCATGTATGAATAAGTAGAATTGGATGATAACACCACATATGGATTATTCTAGAATGTTCTGCCCACCTTGGAAGGGGTATAAAGTTGATTGTAAAGGAGATTATTTTTTCTATATGTCCACTTTATGTGTGTTTCTTTGTCCTTTTACTTTCCAATACACTTATTTATTATTATAATAAAGGGGTGGCTCAACTCAAATTGTACAGTTTGCATTACAATCATTTTAACATTTGACATCACAATAGAAACAGGTGTTTCAGGTAAAGTGGCCAGTGAATAGAAAAAGATGTTTCAGGTAAAGTGGTCAGTATAAAGAAATAGGTGTTATTGGTTGAACAGCTAGTAAATAGAAACAGGTGTTTCTGGTAAAGTGGCCAGTGAATAGAAAGAGGTGTTTCTGTTAAAGTGGCCAGTATATAAAAAGGGTGTTTCCGGTAAAGTGGCCAGTGAATATAAAAAAGGTGTTTTAGGTAGAGTGGCTATAGAAACAGATGTTATTGTTTGAACAACCAGTGAATAGCAACAGGTGTTTCTGGTAAAGTGGCCAGTAAAAAGAAACAGGCGTTTCTGGTAAAAACGGCCAGCGAATAGAAACAGATGTTTCTGGTAAAGTGGCCACTGAATAGAAATAAAGGTGTTTCTGTTAAAGTGGCCAGCATATAGAAACAGGAGTTATTGGTTGAACAGCCAGTGAATATAAACTGGTGTTTCAGGTATATTGACCAATGAATAGAAATAGGTGTTTCAAGTAAATTGGCCAGCAAAAAAAAAGGAGGCTCTTCTAATAAAATGGCCAGTGAGAGGAAGAAGACTTTTCTAATACAGGTATAGTGGTGGTCAGTAAGTGGAAAAGGTATAATCCAATTTTGGTACCACTTTAAAATAAGACTACATTTATAAATGGTTTACAATGAGTTTATTAATGAGTTTATTAATGGTTACTAATTAGGTTGTAAATGCCTTAAAATCATTAATAATCAGTTATAACACATATGAAGAAAAGGCGACTATGACCTGTTGTTTGTCAAATAGTGAACCCACAGCCGTCTATATTGTTGCCCTTTCTATGTATGTGTTATAACTGATTATTAATGATTTTTAAGGCATTTACAACCTAATTAGTAATATTAATAAACTAACTGTAAACCATTTATAAACCCTTTATAAAGGTAGTCTTATTTTAAAGTGGTACCCCAATTTTATATTTCCATATAATATGTTTCAGTACTCAGCATGATACCGAATACTGTTCATATTGCACAGCCCTAAAGTGATTCATTCAGATGACGCTGGTCAGTGAACACACTGACAGAAATGTACAGGAATTAAAGTGTGTGTTTGTTTCCTCATTAAACTGGAAATGCTTTATCCAGTCAGTCGGCACAGTGTGGAAATGCGGCTGTCGTACTGACTCTGAGCCTGACTGAATCCCGAGACTCTCTCTCTCTCTCTAACACACACACACACACACACACACACACACACACACACACACACACACACACACACTGTCATTCTTTCAGCCTCTTTCTCTCGCTCTCTGCTGATCTCCATCTGTTCCTTAGTTCTTACTCTACGCTGCCAGCTCCCACTTACAGCTCCAGCTAGGGACGCAAAAGCCCATTGTTTGCACTTAACTGACCCACATCAAACGCCTTAAAAAAATGAAAAGAGAAAAAAAAAAAAAGCAGAAAAGGGCCGGCGTTACTGCGGTGGAAAACTGGGGCTGGAGTTTTTCTCCTCCAAAAAATTCCGATACACAGAGGCCCGAATGTCCTACACAACAGGCAGTCATAAATCACCACTGCACAGCAACAAAACACACCAAAGCCTATTATCTGCCATTTTAAAGGCATAATGCAGAACAAACCTCGGCGACTGTGTGTAGGCTCTGATAAGACACCACATCTCTGGCAAACGTGCCTCGCTGGCCAGGAATACTAATGAAAGGCACATATTGAGCAAGCCACGGGTATTGAGTGAGTAAGAACCACTAATATAGCAAGGCTGTACGTGATGCCAGATTATTTCTACTCTTTTCACGTTTAATGTGTACTGCTAAATGATATCTGCTAACACTCAGGTTCACTATTAGCTTGATTAGCCGTGCCGGTGACAGGCCAGTTCAGGCTTGTGTACAGCTAATAAATCTCAGCCCTATCCCTGATGGACATTCCACTTAAAGAAAACTCCTTTTTCTCAGACAATAGGAGAAGCTGGAGTGAAAGGTTTTCTCCAGGCTGTGCTTCAGAGGCAGCCGCCGCTATCCAAACTGCAGGCGAGCTCCGAACACAGCTGATAGAGTTCAATCAATTCTGCCACTACAGCTGTTCCTCGCCATTGATTTTGGAATTTAATATTTTCAACTACAATCATTTTTTGCTTTCATTTTTTTTTCGCACTCGTCTTCACAAAATGAGAAATTAATTCTGTTGAGAAGAAGCAATACAGCATGGAGGAGACGGTGGGAAGGTGCTGACAGAGTCCTGCTGGAAAAAAAAAAAAACGCCAGCCTGGCTCGCCGCTAAAGGTGCTCTGAGAGCAGGTGTAGCTGGATGATCCTCATAGGGTATGTCTTTGTTTTGTTAAAATTTTGATGATTTAGCTGGAACTAAATCATCTGGAACTGGAAGTTTCCTACACATTTGAAATTTCAAAATTCTATGCTTTTTCTAGATCCTAATTTTCATGCTTCTCTTAAAAATTAAATAATTTGTGACATTTCTGTTGTAGGTTAATTTCTTACTTAAACTGTAAAATTGTCCACTTTTCTGTGTGAATGATTAGGTTCCATGCTGTTTCCAGACTTTCTGGGCCAAATTGACCTAGAAATATTTGCGCAAAACTGTTTCAGACTAAGGTGCACAGCTTTCGACAGGCTGTCTGCCCCTGCGTTTACAAGCACGTGGCCAGCCACGTGGAGGCCATGTGGTTACCTCGTGTTTATTCCCAATCCTCCTCCCCCTCCCCCTTTGCGCTTTTCAGGCAGCAGCAGCCTGTCACTCACATAGATACAAAGACAACACTGTTCACTTTTAGAAAATTACAACACTGTGTATCTACTTCTTATGTCAGGCAGCAAAACATTGATTTAAATGCCTTAGGTGACATTGCACGTCCTGCGATGTGACTATTACGCAATGCACATTGCGATGGCGATGCTTAAATGATACTTGATTCAGCCCTAATTGAGACTTTTCCATTAATATAATAATAATAATAATAATAATAATAATAATAGTGTGTTAAAGCCAGGTGTGAATGGGACCGTAAACTGTATCATGTAGAATCTTGAGTTTCTTACTTGTAAATTGTCATGGCGGGGCAGAACTCAGATACATGCAGATGTAAATCAAAATATACTCTATTTACAAAAGTATACAGCAGAGGGATGGTCTAACAAAGCATACGAGAAACTGGAAACAGTCCACAGGTCATACACAGGCAGGGCAGTATCAGATGGCAGGCAAAAATCAAGGTCAGAAAAATACAAAGCAGTGTCGAAAAAAACAAGATAAAAAATACAGGCAAAAAAAACACGTACGAGGATAAACTGCCAATACTCAGCAAAGGCAGGTAGAACTGAGCCTCTTAAATAGGGCCTAACACAGCTAATCAGAATTCTGATGATTTGCTTTGTGGAAGTGTCATGTGCTGTGCCATGTGAGCGGGATTGGGTGTGAGGTCAGTGTGTGGTGCATCCTGGGCAATGTAGTCCAGAGACTGGAGATCACAGGCAGAGCTGAGAGTGGAAGATATAGGAACGCTGTCAGTGCCAGGCATGACATAAATACAATTTCTTTGGCACTTCCAGTAAAGTTTACAAAGGGTACAATCCGTTAGAGGTGTGCCAAAAAAATCGATTCACATAAGAATCTTGATTCTCATTTACTACGATTCAGAATCGATTTAAAATGTCCCAAAATCGATTCTGAGGGGCGGGTTTTAGACTGATTTTGGGCTGGGTATTTTTGTTGGACCTGGCAACCCTGGGGATAGCGCTTGTCCTTTCAAACGGAGATCTTCCAGACACACACAGAGCGTAGGTGTTTGAGAATCACCGGTAAGATGGCAGAACAAGCACTATATTACATTAGATTAACGTGTAGTTTCAATGTTTTATGGCAGAATGCTTCATAACAAGCATAAAAAAGATCGCTAGTAGTTAGTTTCAGTAACTGTTAGCTAGCTAACTAGCTAACTTTCCAGTTCCACCTTAAATAACGCTACAGGTGGCAGCGGGCTGCAGCATTTAAGGCGGAACGGAAAAATACAATAAGCTAATCAGAGCTAATTTCAGCTCCTCATCACAGAGGAATTAAGGAATGGACCATATGAATTAATTTCTCCACCTCCTGCCCCCTTTCTGAAGAAATACAACGACCTTAAATTAACTAGTTAATCAGCAGCTGCTCCTGAACTTTAGCGCTCCACTGCTATCATCACATCAGCCCAGCAGCGTCACCTACACACCACCGCTAGTAGCCTGGTAATAAAGCAGTGTTATTTATTATTTATTTATTGTTCATTAACGTCATTGTGATATCCCAGTGATTCCTCTGTCACTGAGGACCCACATTCCTGCACATTTTATTGTTTTTGTAACACATTACCTGCTCCAGGACCAGTGTATATTATGGAGGGTTTTTTTTCAATAAGATTCATAAGCCAGAAGCAGAAATTTTTATAATTCAAATCGTTTTGAATCAAAAATCGATTTTGAATCGAATCGTGGCCCCCAAAATCGGAATCGAATCGAATCGTGAGATAGTAAACGATTCCCACCCCTACAATCCGTATTTCCCAGGTTCCGACATATAAGCAGCATCAGATGAAAACATACCACTGCAGGTCAACCAGCTCAACCAGTAGAGGTGTGTGAGTGTGAAGAATTTTGGTGAAGAACCTTTACGTAAAGCGCCTTTTTATTTCTATTATAACCACCAAGCCCCTTCATTTTTAGAGACTTTTTACTGGATTTTTCAGCCGGCGCCATCTGTTCAAAATCTAATAATGGAAGCCTCTGCTCTGCACTAACTGCAAAAATTCAATATTCAACACTTAAAATAAAACCCTTTATATTGCAAGTTTTTTTTTACGTACTTTACTATTTAAAATTGAGTGAATCTATATGTGTATGTGTGTGTGTGTGTCTGAGAGGAGTAGAAGAGCAATAAAACAGGGAGAGAGCACATTTGCTGGATTAAAGATTGATAGGAATCATGTTATCACTGCTGGAGTTAATGCTGTCTGAGTTCATCGTAAAGATTTAAAAGCTTTTTTTCTCCAGTCAGGCTTTTATTGTCAGTGAAGAAGGAGGAACTGGAGCAGGCCTGTGCTTGGTGATGGTTAACTGAGTTGCCACAGCAAATCTAGTCCACAGTGACAGCTCCCAGTTACGATAGAAACCATTACATGCAAACCATTGAACACAACAGTGGAGCTGCTCTGGTTGAACGTGCTCAGCACTACAGGCAGACCCCATGCCTATAAAACGCTGTCTGTGGCCCGCAGCAGAGACCATGGAAAGGTGGAGTCTGTGTGGTAAGCCCGATTTAATTTGCTATTACTAGATTAATTACATATACATGGTTATTATTATTAAAAACGACTACAACCACTACAACCCCAACTTGTTTTGTATGGTTGTGATCATTCCTTCAACAAAGATTAAGCTTTAAAAGGTGCCATAGAATGTGAAAATATATTTAGCTTAGCAACTTAAGAGTTGGATAAAAGCTGACATTACAAATTTCACGTGATATGGAACAAGTATCACGTTCCATTGAAAGCTAAAGAACATTAAAGTGCACTAAACTATGGAATTTATGTGTCTTCCTGCACTAAAAGTAAATGTGATTTCTGTGTATTCCTAGTGATGTCTATTGCCGGTCCTCAAAAGACACTGTTTAGGAATCGAGGAATGTTACAAACCTGCACAACTTTTCTCCACGAGTCCTTACACATCTCATATAATCCACACTGCCTTGCCATGAGCATGATGGCCAGTGTTCACCTTCTCTTACAAGATAAAACCTCATAACATATACAGATGTTGGTGCTCCCAATCCATCCCCTGAGGTAAAATCAATTTACACACTGCTATTCTATGATTTTTGGAACGTAAGTTTAAGAGTACATGAAATTGACATACCACTTTATCACACATGTCTCTTTTAACTGTGTAGTTACACATTAACAACGCATATAATAATATATGGCACTATTGGTGAAGTATGTATTGTTATACATTGATTCCAGTTTATATAAATACAGTACAGTACAGGTTATGTAATTACAAACGAGTAGCAGTGCCAGGTAAACCTAAATCAATATTTTGTCCAATGAAATAATAATGGGAATAATGTTTTTAGTATTTAAAAGCAATCAAAGCCCTAACTGCTCTACCTGACACAAGCTCCTGGAGAAATATCAATAAATACAGAACTTATTTCACACACACTATCACACACGTGTAAGTACACTCACCCTACTACAAACACATGTAATTACACAGACTGTACTGTTTTTTTTATTAATACATACTTCACCAGTAGTTACACTGTTATCACATGATTTTTAATGTGTAACTATACAGGTATTAGATAGATAGATAGACAGACAGACAGACAGACAGACAGACAGACAGATAGATAGAAATGGGATTTCTTCAGGTTGTAATGAGCAGTAAAATCACTCCACTGAAGTACAGCTTTATAAAGGAGTTTCAGGTTAGTTCTCCAGCACTATTACCATAACTGCTAACCGCACTAAACACTAGCTCTTTGGGCATTCAAAAGTGACTATATCAGACTGTTGCCTTCGCGTTAACTGTGTTTAAACAATCTACGTGGGTTAAACCGCTAGCTAATATCTCCCTGGCTTACAGGAACCCTCAGGGTTTTTCAGTGTAGTGCTAGCGGGCAACATTAGGTGCTAACCGCTAGTGCTAGCAGTTAGCTGCTAATGCTAATGCTCTAGCTTGAGTAGAAATCTGGAAATCTAAGATTACTTTATATAAACAGAAGCGCTTAACTCACCCATATAAACAGGTTTCAGGAGAGAAAACTGTGTAGATTAACATCTAGCACTCGTTTGACTTGTCTGACTCGTCTGAAATATTTTTTTTTTAAGAATTACAGTTTTGTTACTTAACTTATCTTAGCTTTACAGCTCTGGGGCTGAAAGCTAATTCACAGACAATCTCTTCAGCTTGATAACAGCACATCATGGTGAGGGTACACAACAAGGACAGTAACACTATCAGGTAAACTCAGGAATACGTTATTTGTGTGGTGCCATGACCCAGGCAGTAGAGCCTTTTTTTAGCACAAGCCCCACTATAAATGAAAGTTCGGTCTTCCATTCTGAGATAAAATAATGAATGTAAATTAGCTTGTAACATCTTATCTGAGCCAAATTTAAAACAGATGCTATATAAATTAATAAAGCAATCTAAAATATTTAATAAATATCTTTTTTTGCACCCTTAATTAACATGCTATCACTGTTTGCTGCAGCTTCCGAGTTCTTGCTACCAGCATTATTATTAGCAGCAGCTGAAATAGTTGCAGTATTTGTGTAAGATCACTTCTGGGCACATCATCAGTAATAATCCCGGAAGCATCAGTAGATGTACCAACAGTGATTACAGTAACAACTCTTTTTATTCCAGTAAAAGCAAGCAGACGCTGGAGTAAACACTGTGATAGTTGGTGTACTGAAGCTTCACTGTTGTCAAATAAAGAGATTAGGCCTCAGTGGGATTACAGAGGCTGCTTATAAAGGCAACATTTTCCACAATGTAACATTATGCGTCAGGACAACAAGTTTCCGACTCATGTTTGCAGATCAGTTTCATAACAAAAGCAAAGAGCAGAGAGATTCCAGGTACAATTCTTAAGCAGGGTTTATTCAGTAATGCCTCTTACTTTAACACTTCAGTCAGTCCAACCTTCTCAAAAAACACGTTAAAACAATGTCAGGAAAACAAAAACTGTTCTCTAGACATTTTAAATATGTTAAAAGGATGTAGTGTGGGGGGGAATAAAAAAGCCTAATGAAAAGTTTCAGAGCTAATCAGAGCTAATAAGCAGCGGTTCTTAAGATTGTGTTTTTAAACATGAAAGTACTAGTATTCATAAATGGGGCAAGGACAAAATATTTTCATTTTTTCTATTTTCTGTTTTCTTTTTTTTTCCCAATCATTTTGTTTCTAATTCTCTCCCTTTTTCTGCCATTTTAGCTAGACCAATTCAGCTGCTGTACAATACAGGCCAAAAGTTTGGACACACCTCTTTTTCAATGCGTTTTCTTTATTTTCTTGACTATTTACATTTTAGATTCTCACTGAAGGCATCAAAACTATGAACGAACACATGTGGAGTTATGTACGTGACAAAAAAAAAGGTGGAATAACTGAAAACTTTGCTCTGATTACTGCTTTATACACTCTTAGCATCATTCTCTCAATGAGCTTCAGGAGGTAGAGTCACCTGAAATGGTTTTCCAACAGTCTTGTAGGAGTTGGAGGTGTTTAGCACTTGTTGGCCCCTTTGCCTTCACTCTGTGGTCCAGCTCACCCCAAACAATCTGGATTGGGTTCAGGTCCGGTGACTGTGGAGGCCAGGTCACTTTTTTGTTAAGTATAAAACTCCACATGTGATCATTCATAGTTTTGATGCCTTCAGTGAGAATCTACAATGTAAATAGTCATGAAAATAAAGAAAACACATTGAATGAGAAGGTGTGTCCAAACTTTTGGCCTGTACTGTATATTCCCCATCACTAGTGATGCCAAAACACAAGGAGGGAGAAGACTAGCACATGCCTCTTTTTTACAAGATAGAATAGGACTATGGGCTATACCGAACATGTTCATGAAGCTCTAGCACATGCCTCCTCCAACACATGTGAAGTCAGCCACCACCTCATATAGTCAGCGCACTCATAGGAAAGCGCAGCGACTCGATTCCGATACATCAGCTCACAGATACCTTGTGCTGATTGCTGATCGACATCACATCTAGAAGTGATGTGGGGAGAGAGCACCATCTACCCACCCAGAGAGAGCACGGCCAATTGTGCTCTCTCTTAGCAAGCTGCATGACCAGGATTCAAACCAGAAATCTCTCGGGCAAAATATTCTAATAAGTGGCATCAATGTGCTTCTGCTACCACTCATATAAAGCCACCAAAATAAATTTTAAAGAAAAAGGTGTCTGATAGGTCCTGGGTTCTTTTTCTGGCTATAATAGCTTTTGCTGTTTTCCTAAGCAACCGTGTTGCTGCTAATGATGCTGATAAAAGAGCTATTGTGAACGTAGAGATATATCAGACATGCTAACTCAGTCCTCATCCACTTATTCACGCATCGTTAAGCCACAGAAACACATAATAAAAAGTGAACAACTTACAGACTATCCCTTTAGTTATCAAAGTAGTGCTAGTAGTATGGAATAGTGAAGCTATAGTATAACATTGTGCTCTTAGATACACAATAACATACTGAAATGAACTTCTAATGCTATATAGCTCTTACAGAGATTATGATGGTGAACCCATTCTGCTGATTGACCCTCCCTCCATGTTCTTTTATTACTTCTGTTGAGAGAATTTACAGCTTTACAGAGCTTTGGCAAAAATCTTGTTGCACTTTTTGAAACACCTGTGACTAACTTTTGGCCGATTCATAATATCTATATTTATAATGTGATCTTAACTGCTAATCAGAGATCTTCACAAGTCACAAGTTCACATGCGAGTCCAAGTCAAGCCTCAAAAATCTTTTATTTTTATATAGTCTCATTAACTGCAGGCCTTCCACAGTGTACAAAAGTAAACTCCTCTAAAGAACCTGTCTGGGTCATTGCAGCTTCAAATAAAAGCCTTTCATTACAGAAATGCCTTCAGTCTGAAGGACAAAACAACACTATAGCACACGGAGTAAATATCAGATTTGAAAGAAAGCGACAAAAAAAAAAAAAACTTGAAACGCTTCGTTATTTAAAGCAGTATTGAACCCAATACTGCTGTGAGCTGCGGGAGAATGCCAATGCAGTAATGACAGACTTAGCAAACATAGTTAGGATAGATGTGGTGTAGTTATTTTAATACGCAATCAAGCTTGTTCAGCCAAGCAACAATTATAAAAGAACACACATACGGACAGAGGTTTATCATTTCCCATTTTTTACACCACAGAGAAAAAATAAAAAGTTTAATTTCTCTGGAGCTGGAAATACACAGCAATGGGGTGTATCTAACTACCTTTACTAGCATTGTTCACTCTTAAAAATAAAGTTGGCTTTTAGTTGTTTTTAGTTGCTGCTTATGTGATGCCATAGAGAAAATACTTTTGGCTCCAGAAAAAGAAATGAAATGTGTGAAATGTGCTGATCATGTGATGCTTCGGCGTTCACGCTCTCCCAGTTTCTGATTGCCCACACCTGGTCTGTGTTTGTAGAAATACATCTTTTTTCAGTTTATCCTCACCGAGTATTAAATCTAGTTTGTTATCTCTTTTACGACCTATTTTGTGTTTTTTTGACTACTCTCTTGCCTTGGCCTCTTTTTCGCTTGTTTTTTTGTTGCTGATCTGTTTTTATGTATACAGTCTACTCTTTTTTCCTAGCTCTTTTACCTTTTGAATGACCTGTATATGACCCCTTTTTTTGCCTTCTTCACTCTGATATGTTGTTTATAATTTCTGCCAGTCTGACTTAACCCCTTGATAATAAATTGTTTGATTGGTATCTGCATGTGTCTGTCCTTGGTTTGGCCTGTGGGATACTTTTAAAGAGCTATTAACAGTAAAGGAAACGCATTTTACCTCTTTATTATACCTTTTTTACATATAGAAATTTACATATAGTGCAATATGGCCCTTGTATGGAGGAGGAGGAGGATGATGACTATTCTGCTGATTGATCTATGCTATGATCTATTTCTAAGGATGTACTGAACATTTGGGACCAAAATTAAACCCATCAATAAAACACATGAAATGCTGAATACCATAAATACCAAAACGTTTTTCCATTCACTTATTTCGAAGATAAGTAGAAAACAATTATCATGACAGCCTCAACTTGATGTAAGGGTTCTTTATCGATTTACAGGTTCTTCACGCTTTGACATTTCTATAAGAAGTGTGTTTTTTACAGAAGCAAAAGTAGTTTTATATGGCATCCCTCAAAGAACAACTTGAAGCCCTCTTAATTTTAAGGAATGTATACTTGGCTATATCTGTTGATGCCTCTGGGCCTCCTAACCTTTATTAAGTTGGCTTGGAAAAGCCAACTTATTGTTCTTCGTTTTCTTCTTATTATTATTATTCTTACGCCTTTTTTTCTGTACGCTACTCCTCCTAGAGCTTTTATCGTAGAATCACGAAACTTTCACGGATCGTAGGACCTATAGTGAATTACGTTGCTTGTGTGATTTATTGTACGGTTTTCGTAAAAACTTCGTAAAGGTACGCATTTTTTCCCCATAGGAATGAATGGGGGAGAATTTTGAACGTCCGTGACGGTCACAATTTTTGAGATACGGAGACCAAATTCGGCGAGCTAATAGATCTTATCAAGATCTTTAAATTAATAGGCCCAGAGTTCCATCTCACACACGAGCAGCTCTGCGCACGGAACCCCTTCTCTCCCCTGCTCCTCCAGTACTCTCACTCTCTCTTTCTCACTCTCTCTCTACTTTTCACTCTCTCTTTTGCTCTCTACTTCTCTGTTTCTCACTCTCTTTTGCTCTCTACTTATCTCTTTCTCACGCTCTATGTCTCTATATCTTTTTCTCTCTACTTCTCTATTTCTCACTCTCTCTTTTGCTCTTTACATTTCTTTATTTCTCACTCTCTCTTTCTCACTCTCTACTTCTCTATTTCTCACTCTCTTTTGCTCTCTACTTCTCTATTTCTCACTCTCTTTCTCACTCTACTTCTGAATTTCTCACTCTCTTTCTCACTCTCTCTCTACCTCTCTATTTCTCACTCTCTCTTTTACTCTCTACTTCTCTATTTCTCACTCTTTCTTTCTCTCTTTCTCACTCTCTCTCTACGTCTCAATTTCTCTTTCTCTCAACTTGTCACTCTTTTTCTCACATTCTCGCGTGTTCTTTCTCTTTTTCTCGCGATTTTCTCCCTACTTCTTTATTTCTTGCTCTCCCTTTTTCTGTACTTCTACATTTAACACTCTCTCTTTTTCTCTACTTCAACCATTTTATAAATGATAGCAACAACCTAGCAACCAGTTATCAACACCTTAGCAACCACCTGGTAAACATTAGCAACTGCCTAGCAACCACTTTAGAAATGATCACAACCGCTCAGCAACCATCTGGAATATGTTAGCAACTGCCTAGCAACCAGTTAGCAACACCTTAGCAACCACCTGGAAAATGTTAGCAACTGCCTAGAAACCACTTAGCAACCACTTTAGAAATGATCACAACTGCCTAGCAACCACTTAGCAACCATGTGGAATACGTTAGCAACTGCCTAGCAACCAGTTAGGAACACCTTAGCAACCACCTGGAAAACGTTAGCAACTGCCTAGCAACTGCTTAGCAACCACTTTAGAAATATTAGCAACTGCCTAGCAACCAGTCAGATACACCTTAGCAACCACCTGGAAAACATTAGCAAGTGCCTAGCAACCACTTAGCAACCATGTGGAATACATTAGCAACTGCCTAGTAACCATTTAGCAACCACCTCGGATACCATAGCAACACCTTAGCAACCACCTAGCAACACCTTAGCAACCACCCCGGATACCATAACAACACCTTAGCAACCACCTAGCAACCACCTAGCAACACCTTAGCAACCACCCCGGATACCATAGCAACACCTTAGCAACCATCTAGCAACACCTTAGCAACCACATAGCAACCACCTAGCAACACCTTAGCAACCACCTAGCAACACCTTAGCAACCAACCCAGATACCATAGCAACCGCCTAGCAACACCTTAGCAAGCACCCCGGATACCATAGCAACACTTTAGCAACCACCTAGCAACACCTTAGCAACCACCCCGGATACCATAGCAACCGCTTAGCAACCGCCTAGCAACACCCTAGCAACCACCTAGCAACACCTTGGCAACACCCCGGATACCATAGCAACACCTTAGCAACCACCTAGCAACCACCTAGCAACACCTTACCAACCACCCTGGATACCATAGCAACACCTTAGCAACCACCTAGCAACACCTTAGCAACCAACCCGGATACCATATCAACACCTTAGCAACCACTTGGAAACCATGTGGAATATGTTAGCAACTGCATAGCAACCAGTTAGCAACCACTTAGCAACCACCTGGAAAATATTAGAAACTGCCTAGCAACCACTTAACAACCATGTGGAATACATTAGCAATTGCCTAGCAACCAGTTAGCAACAGCTTAGCAACCACCTGGAATATGTAAGAATCTGCTTAGCAACCAATTAGCAAACACTAAGCAACGATGTGGAATACATTAGCAACTGCCTAGTAACTACCTAGCAACCACTTAGCAACACTTTACTTTATATAGGTATATATAAAGTAAAGTGTTTATATTACTTTATAAGACAATTATTAGCTTTTCACCATGTTAGCCAAAACTTTTTGGACTTTAACATTTAGCTGAAAGTCAACAGCAAAGCAACCACTCTTCACACGCTTTAGACAGAAATATCTTAGCAACCATTTTAACTTTTTCAACGTTATTAACGTACTTTTCCAAGCCAACTTAAAGTTCGTTATCGAACTTTCCTTTTCTAGTTAGTGATTAACATCTGACCACAGAGCTGTAAATGGCTAGATATTTTTGGGTAGTGACATGAAGAAAACCATCATACCAGTGTTGCATACACTGCAGGGTACGCCTATTATTAATCGTATTCAGTCAGTGCTGGGTTTATTTTGCCCACTCTCCAAATAATACCTGGTCAGCAGTGTTCCTGTGCTCAGAAACTGGCCAGTGATGAACTGATAAGCTGAGCAGCAACAGATGGGCTACAGTCTGTAACTGTACACCTACAGTGAGCACTGAGGTAGGTGGAGATCAGCGAGTGGAAAGATAGTGGAGGTATATGGTAGAGGATGACAGTCGGGAATTGGACAGTAAGAGTGTTTGCAGTTACACAGGAATGAGGATGTGAGCGCAAACCAGTGTAAACTGAAGCAGAGACCAGTACCAAAACCCCAGTGTAAATACTGTGTTACAGCAGTGTTTACTTCCATAGTCTCGCAAAATGTATCCAGACAGAAGGTCAGTCTCGCTTGTACGGTTGATTAAATCCCCCTATCATGCTGTCTGAAATCATCTCCATATTACAGACTTAGCTTGTTCCTGTCAGTGGGACGGTTATGACAAGGAATTGAGACAAATTACAGCCATATCAATATCAGCAGAACTAGAATATGAAATATGAAGGTATGAAAGAAGGTATGAGAGTAGAAAATGAGAGAATGTGTTTGTCTTTTGACTAACTAACTGCTCGCGAGAACAGCGTAACACTCTGTAAACAGAATCATATTTGTGTAAAATCCTGCAATGTTACTCTACAGCATCAGTCCACATGGTTCTATTACTCCAAATGCTGAGCTTGTCCAGAAATGCATGTGTAAAGCGTGTCTTTAAGGGGTGGCTCAATGTGTGATTTACACTTCCCAACTCTAGAGGGAGCCCAGGAAAAGCCACAGTCTGTGTTATTTTTGTATTGAATGGGATAGCTGTAGGTTAATGAATCATTAAGTGTTTCCTCAGGGGTTTGCCTAAAACTTGTAAAAGTTCTAAGGTATTAACCTTGTAAGTCGGGTTTACCACTGGCTAGTGTGCTTTTTGAAGGCGATATAAATGATCAGAGCTCAAGTGAGGTATTCAATTTGAAAAGTTGAATAAAACTGAATTGAGTATTGAACAAAAAATATTATTTGTATTTTACTTTATAAAACATAAAGCAGTGTATGAGTAATCACTGAGCAAAATAATAATACTTATTAAAATACTAATACATTCAACTAAGAGACATCTTCAGTTCCTGAATCAGTTTCTCTGATTTTGCTATTTATAGTTATATGTTTGAGTAAAATGAACATTGTTGTTTTATTCTATAAACTACAGACAACATTTCTCCCAAATTCCAAATAAAAATATTGTCATTTAAAGCATTTATTTGCAGAAAATGATAAATGGCTGAAATAACAAAAAAGATCTCAAATAATGCAAAGAAAACAAGTTCATATTCATAAAGTTTTAAGAGTTCAGAAATCAATATTTGGTGGAATAGCCCTGTTTTTTTAATCACAGTTTTCATGCATCTTGGCATGTTCTCCTCCACCAGTCTTGCACACTGCTTTTAGATAACTTTATGCCACTCCTGGTGCCAAATATTCAAAGCAGTTCAGCTTGGCTTGATGGCTTGTGATCATCCATCTTCCTCTTGATTATATTCCAGAGGTTTTTAATTTGGTAAAATTTAAAGAAACGCATCATTTTTAAGTGGGCTTTTATTTTTTCCTAGAGCTGTATATAAAGTGTACATGTATGAATTCACTTTTTATGTCGAGACAGAGAGAGACAGGCAGAGAGAGAGAGAGAGAGTATCAGTATGAGGGATCACTTGTGTCCTTCATGAATAACATTGTGAGTGAGGGAGTGTGTGAGGAAGGAAGTTGAGGTGTTGAACTCTATCTCAGTGCCGCGTGTTCCTCAGCCTCTCTGGACTGCAGTCAGGGACCTGCCTGTCAATCAGGAACTCCATTTACCTGCTGTCTGCATGCACCAGCACCTAAAGCACTTCTTCCCGCCAATCAGCTGCAATTTGGCTCTCTCTCTGCGAGGCCGCATCACTTACTGGCTTAAAGCTGAGGACTGAGGAACCAGTCGATTAACCTGTCCATCAGGGGCAGGATTTCAGGCCACCTTTCCGCGGGACACTGATGACCACACTTAGGCAGGACGTCTCGGAATCTGACCGCTATATCATTCTCACTCAGACTCCTCTTAGTAAGCCATCGCTCACAGACCACAGCTTCTGATCCTATTCTGTCTCACTCAGAGAGTCTAACAGTTACAATTTTTGCACTGATAGCAAGTTTACCTTGTAATAACAGCTTCAAAATCACTTGTTGATAAAGGTGAGAACAGCAATTTATTTTTGCTACTCCGGGCTGCTTGGCACGTTGCTAACAGCACTAACTTTGGTGAAAAGTGCACACGAACTGCTTGCAAGAATATCGTAACACTCTCTAAGCAGAATCATATTTGTGTAAAATCCTGTAATGTTACTCTACTACTGTATAATATAAGTCCACATGGTTCTTTCGCTTCAAATATCAGTTCTTTTTTTCTGAGCTTGTCCAAAAAAAGCATGTGTAAAGCGTGTCCGTTAAGAGGTGGCTCAAAATTCAATTAAAATTCCCCAACTGTAGAAAACAAGTTCATATTCATAAAGCTTTAAGAGTTCAGAAATCACAGTTTTCATGCATCTTGGCATGTTCTCCTCCACCAGTCTTACACACTGCTTTTGGATAACTTTATGCCACTCCTGGTGCAAAAATTCAAGCAGTTCAGCTGGGTTTGATGGCTTGTGATCATTGTGATCTTGTGGTTTGCACATTTTTATGATGAGAATATAAGGAAGTGCTTTCTTTTGAAAACATACAACTATACAAACATTAGAAGTGGACCTCAAGAAAAAATATCAAATACAAGAAGAATGTCACATATGGGCCCTTTAAAATTAAATGATAACTGGTAACATCAACCAATAAAATGTTTTTTGTTTGAAGGTATGTTGAGTTTACCCTCTCTTCATTAATGTAGGATGTACAATACATTAATGTTCCTTTTCACAGAATAAAAGAAGCCCCATACTGCCTTTATTTTTGGCTGCACTGCATTTAATTATACAGAAATTATACAGTCCTCCTTTAATGCTTATCTTGTGCTGTACAGTCATTACGACAAGCCTTTCTCTCAATGCACTTTCACAGTGTTTTTTCATGTGTGCTTGAAAGAAGAACATCCTGACTCATGAATGATTGCATGTTGTCATCCTGGAACAGAGTATATCTGGGATTACATTGCCCTGCACACCCTCCCCTTTTCTAAACACCTACCTGAAACATCCAGTGACTCAATGTACACAAATTACATACTCCAGTTCCTCTCATTGCAATATTATTTACATAGTTATTTACATGTTATTTGCATAGTTCCGCTTCTCAGTCTTCTCTTTCTACTGCCTCAATTATTATTTTTGGGTCTGAATCTCTTGATCAGATCTCTCAGTATGTAGTGCTCTGTCAGCAGACCCACAGAGACACTGTGGATCCCCCCATTGTTCATTAATTCCCTAATTTAGGGAGTTTGTTAGCTCACTGTTTTGTCTCAGGGGTCGGCTGCCTTGCTGATGAACAAACACTTTCAGTGCCCAAATGCTAATTAACCTCACTTACACTCACAGACACTCTAAGACTGCACCTAAAGACACTTTCGCAAGAAAAACACACATCCCAAGCCACCCGTACCTGTCACCAAATACACACACATTCACAAATAACAGCAGCTGAGAACATTCAGCGGTAGTAATACTTATAACACAATAAAGGTGAAATGAATAGATCTTTAAACAATGCCATAGAAGAACCAGGTTCATAATAGAGATGTGAAGAGGTGGAAAAAGCACACAAGTCACATACAGAGTAAAACAAATATAAGATTCACATAAACCCAAGCAGATTCACAAATAACGCAAAAGAGCACACGATTAGCTGATGGTCTAATAAAAAAAAAAAAAAAAACATTGTGAGTAATAAACACACAAGCAGGGCTTCAGACTAACATCATCTCAAAGCCAATAAAAATAGCACATGGGAGGACGCCGAGTGGTCCAGTGGTCTAAAGCGCTGCCACTATGAGAAGAGGTCGCAGGTTCGAACCCCCGCTCATGCAGCTTTGCCATCAAGCTGCCGGCGTTAGAGGGAGCAAAATTGGCTCTGCTCCCTCTGGGTGGGTAGATGGTACTCTCCCCCCACATCACTCCTAGGGTGATGTCTGCAGCACAGGGCGTCTGTGAGCTGATGTACCGGAGCCGAGCCGCTGTGCTTTCCTCCAAACGTGCGGGCTGCTCGGTAATGCTGCATCAGCAGCAGCTCGAAAAGAAGCGGTGGCTGGCTTCACATGTATCAGAGGAGGCATGTGCTAGTCTTCACCCTCCTGGTGTTTTGGGGCATCACTAGTGATAGGGGGAGTCCTAATGAGTGGGTTGGGTAATTGGCCGTGTAAATAGGGGAGAAAATGGGAAAAATTAGAAATAAAATTATAATAAAATAGCACATGGGGCAGGATAAAAGGTCCCTCAGGATGCTTTCAGGATGGAGAATTTGCCAAAAAGTTTGCTAGTAACAGAGCAAAAGGAGGAGGGTCAATGTGGTGCTCATGGGGAAAGGCCCTGAAGGAAATAATAGTAGTTATCAAATTGCCATGTCAGTCAACTGTGGAGCTTCAAAAGTGGCAACGATAATCAAGGCAATGGCAGAACTGAGCTTTTAGATAAGCAAATGGACTTCAGCAAGACAGCAGGTGAAAATTTGATAAGACACTTGTTAAAAATAAACCATGTAAAAGTAAAATAAAGGAAATGTTACTTAACTCTCCCTTTGTTCTACTTTAGACCAGCTGTGAGTGTATGCTCACAATTCTCACAATAGCCACAATAGTCCAAAGGGATGGCTGACCAATTATATCAATGGAAAAATACACAAATAAATACAACAGTAGTGTCAAAAAAACAAAAAAAGATTTTGAGACATGTTCTAGCACTAGGAATGCAGGAAAAAAATAGATTTTAGCTTAAATTGCGTTTCTAACATTGAGCGATTCAGAATCGATTCTCATTTTAAAAAAAAACGCTTTTTGTCTCGCAGAGCTTTTTAACTGTAACACGGAGCTCAGTTACTGTCACACGGAGCTTTTTAACTGTCTCGCAGAGCTTTTTAACTGTACCGCGGTGCTCTTTAATTCTCTCACGGAGCTCAGCTACTGTCTCGCGGAGCTCTTTAACTCTCTCGCGGAGCAATAGGTTGATAAAATTGTTTTTGAATCGGAAAATAATCGTTTTTGAATCAAATCGATTGGATTTGAAAGAATCGAAAAAAAACGAATCGTGACCCCAAGAATTGATTCTGAATCGAATTCACAGCCCTATCTGGCACAGTTGTGTAAAAAGTATGTACGATAACAAAGTATGTATACAGCTCTGGAGAGTGAATGTGAAGAACATGTAAAGGTTTCTTTACCAATTTAAAGGTTCCTCATCTCTATTACAAACATTTTTCTTTATGAAATTAAAAGTGTTCTTCTATGATGTCACTTAAATAAAAACATTTAAAGCACTTATATGCCATAGAATTTAGTTTAATAACTTAAATAATAAGAGTTTAGTTCATGGCAGTGACGTACTGTGAACCTCAAACACTGCTGTCACTTTATTCAACTGCAGTTCCCCATTAAGCAAAACATGGCAGCAAAACAGGACAATTACAATACCCCTAACTGTTCTGGCACAGTCCTTACTTATTAAAAAATAAATCACATTTTAAAAACAGCAGCTTGGCTTCTCCCTCTCTGTCCAAGATAAAATAATGACCACGTTCCCGTTACACTGCTAAAAACTAAGGTACGATTATGCCATGCTCTGCTGACTGTATGAGCAACTGTGGTTCTCTGGCTGTAAGACATCAAAGGTTAGATGCTATTTTAAAATCTACATCATAGCACACAATTAGATTTTAAGATGGTAAAATGTGTTGCTTTTGGCACTGTATCCAGTATGAGTGTCACATTTTACGTGAAAATAAATCTTCGCTTCAAAATCATTGTGATATTCCACTGACTTGTAATAACTGCACTATGTAGCTTTAGTAATTGCTTGCAAGAACTTGGTAACAATGCGCAACCCAAGTTATATACATCAAAAATCTTTATAATTACTCTGCAATCTCAGTCCACATGAATTTTTAACTTCGAGATGCTGGTTTTGTACGTTTCAGCTTGTCCAGAAATGCATGTGAAAAACGTGTGCATCAGTGATGGCTCAAAGCCTGATATTACACTTCCACACTGGTGCAACAAATTTTGATTCTTCATAAAGCTTTAAGTGATTAGTAAAATGTTTTGCAGCTGGATTAAGCTAATTACTCAACTTGCCATTTGAACATATGTTGATGATGTTTATAGATTTGTGTTTCCATCAAAAAAATCTTTAAAGCCCTATCAGGATGGGATTAGTTTCTCAGGGGGTCCTGAGATAATTATTTTCTTTTATGGGTGGTCCTCTCTGATTTTATTCCCATCCGGAACAACCATGTATGTGTTTTTTTTTTAATTACAGGCTGT
The DNA here is from genome assembly GCF_023375975.1 of Astyanax mexicanus. NCBI lineage: Eukaryota > Metazoa > Chordata > Actinopteri > Characiformes > Acestrorhamphidae > Astyanax > Astyanax mexicanus. Next base: position 37,483,758 of record NC_064410.1, read on the forward strand.
ATTACCTACTGTTTTTTTGCTAAACTCTGTGGGGTCCTCTGGTAATTTTAGTCCCGTCCAGACTCACATCTGAGTTTTGTCTCCTTGCGTTTAATAAAATAGCTATTCGTCCACTGCCACGCCCTCTAATTACACTTTGGATGCACATTTCCACAGAGATCCACGTAAACACAACAGCCAGTGGAAATGGAGGAGCTACTGAACGTGATGTCTTGAGTCAAAAAACTCACTGGTCCTCCTGTTTTTTCAATTGCAGTCTGGATGCAAGAGTTTTATCACTGAGTAGAAGTGTGAAATATTTTTCACAGACGTCCCTCTGAGAAACTAATCCCGTCTGGATAGGGCTTAAGCCATCCAGAATGTCCGGACTCCTAAATTGATAAAGTTCATATGGGAAACTTTTCAGTGGTAAAATATATATTTTTTTCCAGATCCCACCTATATCAAGTCAAGCTCAATAATCCTGGTATAAGGACTTCTAAAAGACTATGGCTGGTTGTGAAGGCTCTGTGTTTCTGAACCAGGTTCCCGTTCCTGGTTGGATTTCCACTATTCTGATCATGTGTTGTAGCTGCTGCCTGCCTGTGCGTTGACCCCTGCCTGCTGTGACAGTACCTGAGTACTGTTTCAGCCATAATGAAGACACTCTGCTCTCCAGTCTCCTCCAGGAGATCGTATCTGTATCGGAGCTTTGTTTAGCAATGTTTCATTAAAACATTTGAATTAATAATGTTCCCATCAGTCCGATAAAAAATGTGCAATCTGACATGGTTCATTTTTTGCTACAGTATAATTGCAGTATTGAAAATCGGTATGAACGAAAATGTCCTATTTAGAAAATATGCTTAATATAATAAAATAATCAGACAATTAAATAGGACAATCCCAAAATGTCTAGAATTCAACTATATCATCTTAAAATATTATTTAAAACTTCCCAAAATAAAAAAGTATTACATTTATTGACTAGACTGTGATACCAGTACATTTTTTTAAATGCAATCACACAAAAAACAGATTTACACACACACACACACACACAGTGCAGATATATCCAGTTGAACATGTAGCTAGAGGACATAACAGTGGAATCAGTCTGAGTGTGTCTGGATGACAGAGAGAGTTTACAGGAACAGATTTGCATTTTCTGCACCAAACACACACACACACACACACATACAAACAAAGTTTAGATGAATGTGCCAGCGGCCACTGCTGTTTGGAGAGAGTGTGTGTGTTGTGCCACTTTTCAAGTCTCTCGCAGCACCACTGACACTTTCCTCTGTAGTTTTTCCCCCTCCTTTAAATTCCTATACTGTCTATTTCAGCACCATGGACAGAGACAATGTCTGTGACTACCCGTGTGTGTGTGTGTGTGTGTGTGTGTGTGTGCGTGCGTATGTGTGTGTATGTGTTACTAAAAATAATTTATTTCCAGTAAACTGTGTGTATCCATTTCAGAGGTTGTGTGTATGTGTGTGTGTATCTGGTTCCCCAGAGAATGCAGTCTATACATATCCGTTTCATTTATAATTGTAGTAACTACAGGCTTGAGCACCACGTGTATGAAACTACAATATATTGATTAGGTTGCCATTGTATTCTAGAATGTACATACTATATTTATCACATACTATACTGTTATAAATAATATGCTATCATAACATGCTATATAACTATAGTATATATTTTTTTTCTTAAGTCACATTAGTAACATTCTGGACCTCTGGATTTAGTTTAGTTTAGTTTTAGTTTTTAGTAGTGACTTTTTTAAATTACACTTTTATAAGGTGTTTAATATCTTATAACCAGACTCTTCATTTAGCTGCAACACGGCAGTCAAGCCAGTGTGTGTGTGTGTGTGTGTGTGTGTGTGTGTGTGTGTGTGTGTGAGTGAGTGAGTGAGTGTTTTACAACAAAGAAATGTAGTAAAACAGCATAATTATTTGGATTTCTGAACTGCACAGAACAGCACAGATTATTAATGCTATAAATTAATTAGAATTATAGCTTTTGAGTATATTTTGAATCCCTTTTATTTTATTTTTTTTCTATATATTATATTTATCATACATATAATATACACTAAAAATAGGTTTAAAAAATAAAGTTAAATAGAATTAAAATATATTAAAAAGCTATAATTTTATAATGTGTATATTATAATTTTAGCTTTAGCAGTGACATTTGTTGCTCATTTTCTCTTTCACTCTCTCTTTTTCTCCCCCTTTCTCTCTCTCTCTTTCTCCAGCTGCTTTCTCGCTTCTCCTCAGCATGTTCTTACGTCACACTAAAAGGTCAGCTCGCTTCTGAGGACATATTTGTGTCAAACGACTCATTAATATTCGTTTAGTTCTCTACTCACAGGATCTAACCTCACGGAGAGCGTGCTGTCAGGGCTGTGAACATGTGCAGGCGTACAGTCGAATAATACTCCAGTGTTTCACAACCTAATCTCCGCCTGACACACCTGTAGCACACGGTCAAGTGCACTCTGCTACAACGGGTTGCTGGAACAACGCCAGAGGAGAACCACATTTACATCAAGACCTTCACTTGATGTAAAGTAGACAGAATAAGCAGCAGGTTTTACTGTGATATTCACTGCAAACGTATTCATTTATTTATGTTTCGTTACTTGTTTTTTCATAAATCAGCCATAAAACATGAAATATGTATAATTCACTCCATGTATCGAAGAGTGGAGTACAATAAATGATGCTGGGCAGATATATTCTGCCTCTGGAAGAAGCAATGTGATGGACAATTTATTTGGAGCGTTCTTTACAATTGGACTTGTCTTGGTCTCAAGGTGAGGTGGACTCAGAAATGGCTGTTATAACATAAAATATAAAAGTAATATCTTATTTATTAGGGGAGGGACGAGACGATCTCACAAGACGAGATAAGATGAGACACAATATTGGGTTCACAAGGACGAAACACAATATTGGGTTAATGAAGACAAGACACAATATTGGGTTAACAAGGACGAGACATGATATTGGGTTTACGAGGATGAGACAAGATACAACAAGATATTGGGTTCACAAGGACCAGACGAGACAGAATATTGGGTTTTTGAGGATGAGACAAGATGAGACATTATTCTGGGTTTAGGAGCATGAGACAAGACATGATATTGGGTTTACGAGGACAAGATGAGACATGAATAAATTATTCACGAGGATGAGACGAGACACAATATTGGGTTTACAAGGACGAGACACAGTGAGACATTACATTGAGTTTACGAGCAGGAGACGAAAAACAATATTGAGTTTACGAGGATGAAACAGAATTAGACAAGATACTGGGTTCCAGAGAGCGAGACGAGATAAAACATGATATTGGGGTTCAGAGAGTGTGTCAAAAAGGGGGTGACCCAGGCAGGGAGACGAGGAGACGGACGCAAGTGCAGGTAGGGTGAAATCAATAAACAATAATTTAATAAATAAATAACAAGTAAACAAGGAACAAGTAAACACGAAAACATAAAACAGGGAGATATATACAAGGAACAAGGGAGTGAACCAAATAAATTAAAACTAGATAAACAAATAACCAAAAACCAAAACAAACCAGTGAAACTAGAGAACATAAACTAAACAAACAAGAAGTACTAATGATAAACAAACAGGGAGTAAATAAACAAAGAAACAAACGAGGGACTGGATAAATACAAAACTAAACTGGGCAGGGATAAATATATACAAGAAAATAAACAAGAAGCTAAACAAGATTAGGAAAACTAAACTGAGCAGGGCAAGGGAGAAAACAAATGAAAATAACAGGGAACTAGAGATAAACAGAGAAAAACACGGAATAAGGAGCACAGGAAACAAACTAGGAATAAACACGGAGCTAGGGTTATAGAGACGCGGAGAAACACAGAGAGACAAAACAACAGAGGTTAGTGCAAAGACCGACGGAGGACAAGTGGCACAGGGGACCTATTTAACAAACAGGAAACACACTAGAATTGGAAACACCTGGGGCAGGGGCGGAGCTACAAATGAGAAACACATGGAAAAGTACTGAGACAGAACACAGGGGCACAGGTCACGTGGGACACAAACAGAGACATGAGACAGGGCTAAGACGTGACAGAGTGAGGCGAGATAAAACACTATTATGGCTTCACAAGGACGAGACAATACACAATATTGGGTTTAGAGGACAAGACTTTTTTTTTATTTCAAAGATGAAATATATGATTAAAAATATTTTATTTGACAGAAACTCACAAAATGCAAAACTGCAGATGAATATTTAAATATTTATAAGTCATCATCTTGTAATGGATGTCAATCAATTTTTACATTTTTTTAAAATTAACTATGATTTATCATATGCAGTAAAATACAGAACAGTATGCTGTATATACTGCAGCCAGTTTTACTATAAACCCTACAACCGATCTCCTGTATGATCTCACATTAATTCCTTTTAGACCCTAGTACCATTGTCACATTCTCCCAGTGAGGGTTTTGTATTCAACTGGCAACCCCCCTTGAAGGTTCTATACAGACCTATGACCAAATCTCAATATCACGCCTTGTGGCATGAGATCTCATCACACCCCTATTATTTATTATTATGTATTTATTTATATTTTAACATTTTATGGTATTACACTGACCTTATACTTGTTTCAAGAGTTTAACAATAATAATTAATCAGTTTAAGCTATAGATTATTAAATGTAATATTTACATTGACAGATATTAAACAATACTGTACAAGGAATTACCAATTAATTAATAAAATATATTTTTAAAAATCTTAATTTTGGCCACTCTTAGTCTTGTTCTCAACTTTGGACTCGACTACTAAAAGTCTTGGTCTTGACTCAACCCTTAGAGATTCCCAGTCCTGGTCTGGACTCGGCTCTTATGGTAACACTAATGAATAAATCATACCAAGCAATATTGTGGTTAGGTATGCCTGCTGGGATGATTAGAATGATCAGTGTTCAATAATATTTTATATATCTTCCTTTTTCTTAAATTTTCCCTTTTCTTTTAAAAGCCAGATACAATTTTAGAGATAAAAAAACATTTGAACATATCTCATGCAATAATGTTTATTTCAGTGCATGCCTCACTGATAAGTAAAAAATTAAGAAGTCTAAAAAGGTATGCAAATGAAGAATATATATATATATATATCCAGGCAATCCACTAATACAGGACTTGTAGGCTCATATCTAATGTAGTTATGTAGTTCTGTCAGTTTGAAACATATGCATCATTAAAATGCAAAAACTGGGGATATACCCACCTAAATCAGCACCACAGGATGTATAACATCTTCCCCTGCAGAGCTACAAATGCATCTCTATGAGAGATACACACGTCAGGTGTTTCGTTACACACTGCGAGCTGCTTGCTTCAAAAATCAACATGCACTCAATCAATAAGCAGCAGCATGCTACAGCTGTGGACCTGGATCTTCTGACTGTGTTCCCAAAACTCCACACATCTGCCAATCCAGCAAAAGCAAACTTGTCACTTCATCTCCGACAACAAAGGAGGACAAAAAAAGCCTGAAACATTCACACAGCATCTCACTCGAGGTCGTCATGCCCCCAGCTGTGATGGATGTGTGTAACAGAGCGGCCCTGCAGGGGAGATCAGAGCCGGACTTCAGCGTGTGTGTGTGTGTGTGCGTGTGTGTGTGTGTGTTTGTAAGATGCCTCTCAGTCTGCTATCAGTGCATCACTGTAAAGGACACTGAGGGGGAAACAGTGACAGCACTACAGATACTTTGCACATATTTTGCACATCTTAAATGTATGATATGTAAATTTGCTGATCTTGTTATCCGTATTTACACTTGACATAACATACCCTTAACACCTTAACACATACCCTTAATCTGGAGTGTACATATAAATGTGGTTGTGTTTTGTGTTTGTATTTGGAAAAACTGAAATTATAATTTTCTGTTCTGCAATATACATATAGGGATTAGGGGTGGGTGATTTGATAATGATATTTATAAATGTTTTCCTGATACATGATTTTATCACGATATATTGGTCATGACACAAAAACAAAATGCATAAGTAGTGGCAGACTCCTAAAAAAATCTATATATAAATATCTGATAGTAGTACAGTGCATTTTACTCAAATTATACTGGACTCTTAAACTCTCTGTAATGAAAAGTGTTTTTAAAGCATTAATAATTACCAGAATTTATCACAATGTGCTAAAATATTGTCTCATTGCCAAACTCTAACTGCAATATTATAAAACACAGGAATTTCAACAGATTTCTCCAGATGACAATGATACTACACGTCATGATATTACAAATGTCCCCTGTGTATAGAAGATTGGAGTACAATAAATGACGGTAGGTAGATATGTCATAGAAAAAGAAAACAGTGTAAATTTGTAATATGTAAAGTTAGTATAATTTTCCTTAATTCTTTCTGAAGCTGCATATCCTGTCATATTATTTTTGTGCTTGTGTACATTGTGATGATGACTATGCTGATGCTGACGATGAAGCTAAAACGATGCAGCCATAACTAAGAACATGCTAAAGGATTAAAAAAAGTTGACATACAACTCTGAAAAAAAATTGAGAGCACTTACAAATTAGAAGTTTCTTTGATTTTACCTAATTTGAAACAATTCTGGAATATAATCAAGAGGAAGATGGGTGATCACAAGGCATCAAACCAAGCTGAACTGCTTGAATTTTTACACCAGAAGTGGCATAAAGTTATCCAAAAGCAGTGTGTAAGACTGGTGGAGGAGATCATTATTTGAGGTCTGAAGAGATTTTCTTTGTCATTTCAGGCATTTCTCATTTTCTTCAAATAAATGCTTTAAATGACAAAATTTTTATTTGGAATTTGGGAGAAATGTTTCTCTGTAGTTTATAGAATGAACTGTTTACTCAAACAGATACCTATGAATAGCAAAATCAGAGAAACTGATTCAGATACTGATTTTTTTATAGGTTCTGTATAGGTTCTTCACACCCACTAGGAACACTAGGGCTGGGCGATATGACAATACAGAACAGGAACTTTAACTGTTCTTGAAAGATGTGTTTTTGAGTACTGGAATGCACACAAGAAAACATACTGAGACACGGCTGTGGAAATCCACCACTCTGGAGATTTCAAATATAACACACCTAAGTCTGGAATGTTCATGTATATCTGAATCTTAATTACCTGGATCAGGTGTGTGAGGTTAGAGTGGGAGGTAAACTCTGCAGGGTGGAAGATCTTCAGGACCAAGAATGAGTACACCTGTTCCATGGCGGCTTCTTTCACTAGTTTTAGAAAAGAGTCCGAGTCCTTTATATGTTACTGACTGTTCAAAATCTCTGTATAATTTAACACTAAAGAAGTAATTTGTGGTAAAAGATTCTGTATTAGAAGCAGATTTATTCACAGTGGTGATGAATGTCAACAGACATCTGAAGAGTTCAATGTCTGTAATAGCAGCCTCATTACTTCATGCCTGAAGCGCTGGTTTAAATAATTGTTTTAGGAAGCCTTTGGCCAAAAATATTTTTTAATGTAGAGAGGTACTTGCAGGGCACTGTCAGGCAAAGATAGTTCTCAAAGAAGGGTGGTTTTGGACAGTTTATATAGTGACTATGCTTATGATTACCACTATTGTAGATATTGTCAAGTTAGTACATTCGTAAAAAGAAACAAATAAAACCAAGCCTGCTCTGAATTAATTAGTTTATCTCTGAAAAACTAAAGTATGCAGATAATATGAGGGTAAAAATGAATAGTGGAGTTCCCCCTTTAAGAGCGTGTTGTCCATTCATTCATGCTGTTTTTTTGTGTCTGTACATACACCACAGAAGCAGCCCACAGAACCACTCAACATAATGTTCAATTGTGCATATCTAAGGGTTTTTCAAGCCATTCTAGCTATCCTGACCCTTATTAGTGCTATTTTGTGTGTCAGATATTTGCAAGTGAGATTAGAGAAAGAAGAGTCTGCTACATCTGGTTTGTTTACAGTTCCTTAAAAGTCAAACTGTAGGATTTGGTTTAATTATGGATGCTGAAGAGGAGGTTATGCACTGAATGTGGGGGGAGCTATATACATACACAGCTCTGTAATTAATAAAGAGACCACTTCCGTTTCTGAATCAAGTTTCTCTGATTTTGCTATTTATAGGTATATGTTTGAGTAAAATGAACGTTGTTGTTTTATTCTATAAACTACGGACAACATTTCTCCCAAATTCCAAAAAAAATATTGTCATTTAGAGCATTTTTTATTTAGCAGAAAATGAGAAATGGATGAAATAACAAAAAAGATGCAGAGCTTTCAGACCTTAATTAATGCAAAGAAAACAAAGTTCACATTCACAAAATTCAGAAATCAATATTTGGTGGAATAACCTGGTTTTAATCACAGTTTTCATGCATCTTGGCATGTTCTCCTCCACCAGTCTTACACACTGCTTTTGGATAACTTTATGCCACCCCTAGTACAAAAATTCAAGCAGTTCAGCTTGGTTTGATGGCTTGTAATCATCAATCTTCCTCTTGATTATATTCCAGAAGTTTTCAGTTAGGTAAATCAAAGAAACTCATCATTTTTAAGTGTCCTTTTATTTTTCCCGGGGCTGTACATATGATGCTTTCGTCAGAATGAACATTCATCAGAAAGAACATTAGTTTGTATACAACAAAATATAAGTGCTCAGTAAATCTGAAACTCTTGTAATGAGGCTATTATTACAACCATCTCATTGATCCAAAGGGGGTGGAAAAGGGGAGGACAATCAGACAGTTTACAAGAGGGGGGTGTTTGTTGTCACTAATTTTGACAGAATGGACCTCCCTCAAATTAAGCTCTGTCTGTTGCTGATAAGGCCATAGTAAAATAAGTACTAATATCTTAATATGATGCTAGGAATTTATTAGATTAGAATGGATTATAAAGATATGCCTCTATGGCAATCTATTATGGTAAGAAATTATACCTTTCCACATTTTTGCTTTTATTACAATCCACACATTGATCCAAAAGGGGTGGAAAAGGGGAGGACAATTGAACAGTTCACAGTTCAACAGAATTGTCCCCCCATAAATAAATTAAAAGGCTCTGCCTTTTGCTGATAAGATAATTAGTAAAATACATACTAATATATTTGGTAATATATTATGCCATGAATTGATTTGATTAGATAGATTTGCTTGTATGTCAAAATATAAGCTCTTAAAATATTATATATTAAAATATTATAATTACAATGCACACATTGATCCAAAAGGACTGGAAAAGGGGGAGGACAGTTTACAAGAGGTGTGGGTGGGTGGGGGCGTGCTAGTTATCACTAATTTTGAGAGAATCCTCCCTTAAGCACCCCACCCCCTTCAGATTACACCCTAACTGTTACTCAAGTCAAATAGTGAAATAAATATATATATATATTTTTTTTTTAAGTGAACCAAGGTAAACACCTAGTCCATGCAAGTAGCAAGTGAGATCTGAGTAATCTGAGCAGTTCAGTCCAGCTCCATCAAAGCAGTCAGTCTCATCTTCTCCTACATTATTATTTGTGTGTATTAGTTTTACACCCTCCCACATACACACACACACACACACACACACACACGGTGCAACCAGCAAGTTTATAAATGCAAAACAGAGAGGGGGGAGAAAATGGGAAAACCGCAAAACAGCCACTTACTTTTGTGTTTCGCTTCCGTCTGTTTGTGAGAACGTGAAGAAGATCCTACTATATTCAGAGGAGCCTGAAGAATCCAGTGTGTGGGAAAAAAGATGCTCAGGTTGAAGAAGCTCCTTCTCTTTCTTCTTTCAGTTGCATTGGAAATAATAATAAAGTCTCACAGCAGCTCGTCAATAAAATTGCTTGAAAAATATTGATAACACAGTCAGTATTGCGTGTTGAAACGTCGAGACTGGAGAAGATGTGTAGCGATGATGGTCCACGATGGTCTGCTGTCAGACGCTCAGGCTGACTCTGACACTACAGCTCGCTAACAGTCTGATGTTTGGTGGAGGGGGGATAATGAGTTTATAGCTTATATATTGTGCTAACTTGCTCACTAGCAGTTAAATACAGTCGAGTGTCCTCGTTAAACGTATTGCTGGATTTAAAAAATAAAAACTGTCGACTGACAACACATGAGACAAATGCCCCCCAGCACACACACACTCTCTCTCTCACACACACACCCCTCAGAAACGGCTCAGAGCTGCGAACGGTCTACACACCATCATACTCACGAGCGGCTCGAGCGCCAGTGCAAAATGTGCCATGTTGCTGTCGACTGACAGGAAAAGAGAGAGAGAGGAAAAATCTCAGTAGAGGCTGAAGCGACACACACACACACTGAGAGAGAGGCTGCGAGCGAGCACAACACACACTCACACAGCAGAGTGACTGAGAGACAGCGACGCGAACCAGGGAAAATCCACACGATGAGCTTCACACGCAGGACGACGGAGCACCATACCTGATATCCCCTCCTCTCTCTCTCTCTCTCTACACTCAATCCCCCTCTCTCTCTTACGACGTCACGTAGAGACGCAACGTTACTCTTCCCAGCTCTCTCTCTCTCTCTATCTCTCTCTCTCTCTCTGCAGTCCACGCTCTGAAGCCCACGCGATACAAAATTCGTTATTTTTTTTCCCGCCCGTATCCGCACAAGCCCCGCCCCCAATTTTATGACTGGCTAAACGAGTACTACTCTAATCTTTGATTGGAGCATGGTCTAAGCCTAATTAGCCAGTCACAGAGCAGGCAATCACAGCACGAGAAATTGGAATTACAAACCAATCACAGCAAAGAAGAGAGACATCATAAGCCAATCACAGAACAAGAAGGTGGCATTATCATAGTATAGGTGATTGGTGCTATTAGTCACGTCACAAGAAAATTTATATTACAAGAGATTGAAACTATCACAGCACAAGTTAATTTATATTATTTGTCACTCACATCACCAGTAACAATATCACAGCACAAGAAAGTGACATTATCACAGCACAAGGAATTGGCATTATTAAAGCACAAAAAGACCTTATTAGACCATCACAGCACGAAAGAATTGAGGCTATTAGCCAATCACAGCAAAGGATAGGGTCACTATTAGCCAGTCACATGACAGAAGGAGGGTCACTGTTAGTCAGCCTGAGCACATGATGAGATACACTATTAGAAGGGACACTATTATCCATCACAGAACAGTAAATGGTAGTCTATTAGCCAATCACAGCTTATGATAAGAGGCATTATTAGCCAGTTACATTGAAGGAGCCAGGATCTTTTCAACCAAGCAAAGTGCAGGAAAGGACCCACTACCAGCCAATCTTTGAGCAGAGGTTAAGATCCACTCAGCCAATCACAACACAGGGGGGTGGGGCTGGCCAGAATACATTTGGGGGAAACTCAAACACTCCCAACATCATGATAAAGATGAGGCTGGTGGAAAGAGGGAATTAGAGCTGATTGGCTGATGGAGAGACAGATGGTGTGATCCCATCCTGGATAAATAGAGCAACCGGCTCCCCCCACCCCCCACTGAGCTGATGGCTTACAGACAGGGCGGCCAATCAAAACGCTCCGTTGTTAACCCCCCCTCGCCCCCTGTGTGGTGTCAGTTTGATGTATGTAGTCATTGTGTGAGCATAATACACACACTTGGTGCTGCTGGAGCTTCTGGGTGAGATTTCATTACGAGGAACGACAAAGATCAGCCCGTGCTGGAACCCCCTTTTGTCACTGCAGGGATTAACCAGTTTATTACTATTCATTACAGCTCTTGTTCGGCGTAAGAGCCATCCACACACACGGCGAGAGCACACACAGCTCTAAATCCTGCCGCTCCGTGCCTTGGCAGTGGAAGGGGAGGATGAGTCATGGAGGCTGAAAAGGATATCTGAGTTTACAGTGAGACAAACATTCATCAAGCGATGCTGAGGCTGCATGAAAATGTTCAATTATAGAGCTGGTCAGTAAAGGCTGTGCAGCCACTGATCGATCGGCCGACCTCAGAGCAGCCAGAGAAACTTCTGGGCAAAGTCCAGAGGGCTACAGAACAGCTGGTCTACAGTTTGAGTGCAAATATTGAATTCATTTATATAATTTTTTTTAACATTCTGCACAACTGACATTTGTCCCAAAGCATTCCAAAAGAGCTACTGGAAGAGGGCGTTGAGTGGTCCAGCAATCTAAAGTGCTGCCACTATGAACGAGAGATTGCTGGTTTGAATCCCGATCATGTAGCTTGCCATCAGCTGCTGAAGCCCAAACTGTCTGTGAGCTGATGTGTTGGAATCAAGCTGCTGCGCTTTCCTCCGAGTGCGCTGTGATGCTACTCGGAAATGATACATCAGCAGCAGTTCAAAAAGAAGCAGTGGCTGACTTCACATGTGTCAGAGGAGGCATGTGCTAGTCTTTACCCTCCTTATGTTGTAGCATCACTTGTGATGGGGGATATACAGCTGAGTAGTAGCTGAATGGGTGGGACAATTGGACTATCTAAATTGGTAGAAAATGGGATTTTTTTTTTTACTAAATTTATAAAGAGGACAAGAAATGGACCTCTGAGTGAAGTTAAAACTCAAAAGGAGAAGTGAAAATGAAAGCGGAACCAAGACTCAAACTGAAAAACTTCTTTCTAAGAGCATGAGAAAGAACCACAGAGAGAAACTAAGAATAAACAGTGAGTGGAACCAAGACCCAATTTGAGAAACTCCCTGACAGGGAGTCCATGAGAAGATACTATTAAAGGAATTAAATCTCAAAAGAAGAAACATTTTAGGAGCATTAGAACGAACCATGGAGTAGATCCAAGACTCAAAAGAAGAACTCTCTTAAAGATTGAGGAAGATACCACTCAGAGGAACCAAGACTCAAAGGGGGACATTCTCCTAGAGGATGAGGAAAAGACCACCTAGTGAAGCCAAATCTCAAAAGGAGAAACCCTAACAGCATAAGGGATAACCAAAGAGAGGAAACCAAGACTCAAACTGAGAAACTGCTTTCTATGGGCTTGAGAAAGAACCACAGAAAGAAATCAAGACTTAAAATCTGAAACTCCCTAAGATGACAAGGCAGAGACCACTGATAGCACTTTTTCAACAATGCGGAATGGGCTTCATTCTGGTTTGTGCGCCTAATTTGGAACACTTTGGCAAATTTCCACCGAAAAATATAGGATCTGTCACACCAAATGTTTCTACAGTGTGGAAGGTCATTAGGAAATTGCAGTTCAGGGGAACTGTGGAGGTCGGGCTGGTGTTCTTTAAGCACTGATATTTTCCACATTCTATTAAAAAAAGCAAACTGTTCATCATCACTACCACAATTTTATTATGAATATGGTCAAATGTAATTATATAACCCACTTCAATATGTGCAGTCTTCTGTCAGTGTTTTAGTCAGTCCTGCCTTTCCTTAGAGAGACTCTGCTCTTCCTTTGGAAGCACTGACGGAGGTGTAATAAGCAGAACACAGCGTGAACGAGGGGTAAAGCTGCACAGGAAGGGTTCAGACACTACAGGATCTTACAGCTGCGACCAGGAGATAGAAGTTCATTTTTATTTATTTTTTAATAGAGGGATGATTTTTTTTATGTTTGATTAATCATAAATACTGTAGTTATTTTTAAATAACAAACACAACAAAATGTGTAATTTGGCCAAGGGCACCCAAACTTACACACACACATATATATATACTTTGCATTATTCATATTCATAATACATTATACCCAGTGTTAGTCTGCACCCCCTGCTCTCCTCTACAGCAGACTACTGAACATATGAGCGCTGATCTTCCTCTTCTTCTTCTTCATTTGTAGAAATCACGCTCAGCTTTCACAGCTCACATGCAAACACACCCACACTGGCACAGTCATGTGGAGACAGGAAAGGGCAATAGTGTCTGGATACACTACTGTAATAGCTCATCCACACACGCATCCAGTCACGCTCTCGAAACAAAAGCCTCTGATTTGCCCAAACAGTGCATTATGCTGGAATACGCTTCATTATACTGAAGGGGGAAATTGTTTTTTTTTCTCTCTTTTTTTTTTCCAAAGACTTCCTTATTTACATATGGAAAGACACGCTGTGCCATAAAGCAATTTACATAAATATACTTCTACAATTCCACTGTAGGGAACACGCATTTGCATAAAGACCTACACCACAATACAATAATACTATGTGTTTCTATATGCAGTCACTCTCTCAGACAGCTCATTGTCAGCTAGTTGCAACCATAACACTCTGAATTCAATTTTCTTTAGACTTTATATTGCTTACTGATACACTACATGCTCAAAAGTATTCAGACATGCCTTATAATTATGGATTACGGTGGATTCGGCCACTGTAGCATACAATGCAGGGGTTGGACAATGAAACTGAAACACCTGGTTTTAGACCACAATAATTTATTGTCCCGACAGACCGTTCTGGTGGAAACAGGAGAGTTGAGGTGCACATTGAATTCTGCCATGATTTGGGCAGCCGTGGTTTTATGTTTTCTGGATACAATCCGGGTTAGCACCCGAACATCACTTTCAGACAGCTTCCTCTTACAGCGTCCACAGTTAATCCTGTTAGATGTGGTTGGTCCTTCTTGGTGGTATGCTGACGTTACCCTGGATACCGTGGCTCTTGATACATCACAAAGGCTTGCTGTCTTGGTCACAGATGTGCCAGCAAGACGTGCACCAACAATTTGTTCTCTTTTGAACTCTGGTATGTCGCCCACAATGTTGTGTGCATTGCAATATTTTGAGCACAACTGTGCTCTTACCCTGCTAATTGAACCTTCACACTCTGCTCTTACTGGTGCAATGTGCAATTAATGAAGATTGGCCACCCGGCTGCTCCAATTTAGCCATGAAACCTCCCACACTAAAATGACAGGTGTTTCAGTTTTATTGTCCAACCCCTGTACATTTATTTACATTTTAAGGAGAAAACAAAAGATCAATTTTTAGACAAACAGAATTTGGTCAGAATGGGCCATATTTTAGCGTTTTTTACGTGAGCCGTCAACTGCGCAGCTTGATTTAGGGCATGGCAGTGTGTCGTTGCTATCGTAACAACGGGAAAAGTATGTCTTGCGCATCTTGAACTGCTTTTTTTGGGCGTTTTGGACATCACTTGCCATTCTCTCAATCACCAGATGAGCTCTGACTTTGGCGAATTGCTATTTAGGGGTGCAGATACATGGACGCATCCAACGCTTCTTAGCAGAGGAAAATGACCTGCTTTTTCACACTCGCTCATTTTGTTTATTGTTTATGTAAAAGTTTGCATAGTTGCCAACAGGCACACACTACGAGTTTGTGCACTGCTGTGCGTTCATGTGTGCATAACAAACAATGGTGTACACTCATTGGGCACATGCCTGTGTTGAGAATTCACTGCCAAGATAGCCATTAACATCTGATGGTTGATGTCTGCCTTGGTTGTTTCCCATTGCCAACATAGCAATACACAAGACATTTTCCTGAACACACCTCATCTCCAGACCACCATGCCCATTAGCATAGATATAGTCACAAACACTGTTGCTATTAAAACAATTAAGATGCAAGATGTGAAACAGACTGTTGGTGGGGTGAAAGGAATCAATGAGCATTGAGCACATACACTTATACAGTAATACAGTGATCACACACACCTGGAGTGGTGGGCACCCATTGGTGAGGCAGCTAGGGTGCAATGAGGGTTAAAGCCCTGCTCAGGGGTCCAAAAATTGTATCTTGTCAAACCTGGGTATCGAAATCACAATCCTGTCATTAAAATCTGGTGCTCTATTTGCTGCCCCAATTTTCCTTAATCTGCCTCCTTTCGGAAGTTTTTTTTTCTGCAGTTGTGATTGAATTTCTGGTCTGTTTATATAAAATGGTTTTTGGTTGTGTCACATTTAAGTGAAAAAGTGAATGCAGTCTAAAGCTATACTATACTACTAGCTATACTAACCGAACACTTCAACAGGATTTTTAACCTTTATAGAGCTGCAGCTGTGGTTGAAGGAGATACATTTAAAACATCCACCCAAACATTCGTACATCTGCTCTTACCAATGGCAAGGTGTGCAGGGAAACTCTGTTGTAGAGCTCTGGTGAAACAGATGGATTTGATGCTGTGAGACTGTCAGAGAAGATGTTAGATTAGGAGCTAATCTACAAGCATGGCAGCACAGTAAACCTCACAAGCACAGGCACATTTTTTGCTTCACCGGAGCTTCATAACTGAGCCATTCCTCAGGATAAAGATATTCTGGTAGTGAGTATCCCTTCACAAAAAAGAAAGAGCTGATGGATGTTTTAAATCTTGCTTCTTCAATCATAGACACAGATCCTCTTCTTTGGAAAGTGGTAGATTCAAGTTAAACAGAGCTCCTCAACATTCTGATCTCTTCCTTTTGTGTTCAAAACAAAAGCAAAATTCACCTTACAAATATTTACAGAACACTTAATATTTTAACATCCCAGCAGACAAGCCAACAAAGCACAAAACATTTACCTCAGCAGTACTACTCTAATCATATATATATATATATATATTTAAATAACATATATATTTTTTTATCCAATTTTCTCCCAATTTACAAGACCAAGTACCCAACCCACTCATTAGGACTTCTACTATCACTAGTGAGCAGTGCAATTGTATTCATAAATTTACTTGAGCAGTGCAATTTTAATAATAAATTTACTTGAGCAGTGCTATTTTAATCATGAATTTACTTGAGCAGTGCTAGTTTAATCATGAATTTACTTGAGCATTGCAATTTTAATTATGAATTTACTTGAGCAGTGCTATTTTAATCAAGAATTTACTTGAGCTGGGCAGTTTTAATCATGAATTTACTTGAGCAGGGCAGTTTTAATCATGAATTTACTTGAGCAGGGCAGTTTTGATCATGAATTTATTTGAGCAGTGCTAATCAAGCCATATGTGAGTAAAATTTACACAAAAAAAATGCAGCCAGTCTTATGGTAAGGCTAAGGCTTTGTTAGTTTACTATCCTAGCCCTGTATAGCATGTATTGTATATTTTAGCTGGAAAACAAAGGGTAATAAACTAATAACAAACGTGATAAATGATGCTAAATACATTATTTTGTTTCATTTATTATTCAAGTAGTTTGTAAAAAGTTACTTCAACTTGTCTGCTGACACTTTTCTTCACTCCTCACAAACACTGGAGGTGCTTTTTGCCAAATATTTAGTGCATAGCTAATAGAAAGCACTGCCCATAGAACGAGACGTTCTGGAACTCAACACCTGAGACTAAGCTCACCATACACTCAGTACCCAGGCCTTGGCTAGAAGGATATAAAGCCCTCCAGCACTGGGCTGTGGATCTGAGAAACTCTGTTCTCTAGAACAGAGGAGATACATCCAATACCGGTGGGATGAGTTGGAATGGCGTTTGTAATGCTAAGCTGAGCATCTAACATCAGTAGCAGACCTCACTACTGCTCTAGTGCCTATCAGCTAACAGACCTTCTCAGCAATGTTACAACAACTAGTGTAAAGCTTTTCCACAACAGCAGAAAGCTGTTCCTCCAATAATAATTAATACGCTTGATGTCAGAAGAAGAAATGGTCAAGTAGGTGTCCACAAACACAAAGTTAGACACATATCATAATGGAGAAATAGCAGCTATCAACTAACGATTATGTAGGCTTAGTAGGCTTAATAAAAGTTATATATACATTTGTATATACAATTAGAATCTACACAATACTAAATCATTTGATTTACAAATGAAAATCTATTTAATTAATTAATTAATTAATTAATACAATACTTTTTAGATAGCAATCTATTCCACATTTTACTATAACATATTGGTACCACTTTAAAATAAGACTACCTTCATAAAGGGTTTATAAATGGTTTACAATTAGTTTATTAATGGTTACTAATTAGGTTATAAATGCCCTAAAAATCATTAATAATCAGTTATAACACATACGTAGAAAGGGCAACAATGAGCTGTTGTTTATCAAATAGTGAACCCACAGCCATCTATATTGTTGCCATTTCTACATATGTGTTATAACTGATTATTAATGATTTTTAAGGCATTTACAACCTAATTAGTAACCATTAATAAACAAATTGCAAACCATTTATAAACATTTATAAAGGTAGTCTTATTTTAAAGTGGTACCAACATATTTAACATAATGAGTATTTACTGTATTTATAATTGACATGTCAATAAAAATAAAAATAACAATCCAAATCCATTGTCATGATGGAGGCCAGGCAGGGAGACGTGGAGGCGGTCGTAAATACAGGTAAAGAAATTTTATTTTAATAAAAAACAAATAAACAAGCATAGATATAAAGAAACAAACCAAAACAAATGAGAGGCGAGGAGAACAAACGGGGAGGGTAAATAAGAAAACAAACGAGGAACAAAAACAAGACTCAATAAACTAAATAGGACAAAACAAACAGAAGAATAAACCAGAAAAATACAAGAGGAAATAAACTATGAGAAAAAAGAAAGCAAACGCGAGATAGACAAAACCACAGCGTTTAGTGCGAAGACCGACCAAGACACACTGAAACACCAGGACTACATATACATAGGATACACACATGAAACTAGGTACACCTGAGCAGGTAACGAGGGGGCAGAGTTACAAATGAGACAAGAGGAGAGTACATGTGTACAAGGTACACAAAAGTACAAGGGAGCACACGGGGGGACGGGAGCATGTGGGAACAGAAAACACAGAGCATCCATAGACTTTAATAAATGCCTCACAATTTAAAAACAGAATCTGAAACTTTTTCTACAACGTGTTAAAAGTGTCAGACAATGTTATAATTAGTCATCTGCAGCTGCACTTACTGACACGTTATCTTTTACATGCTTCATATCGTTTTTATAAGCTCAAGCTGTGAATTAGATTTTATACCTCGCTATAAAAACCGTGAATACGTACGTTCAGCACTGTGAGTCTACAGCGCTACTATTTATGCACTGCAAAATGAAAATCAATGGTGTCAGCGCTTTGTGTCACAAGGCTGCTACTTTTGCCCCACGGGGTACGACGAGTTGTAAGCTACAAACCTCTCAGCACATGTTTCCATTTTTCCACGCAGGAAGCATAAGTAAAATTTCCATTTCATTTCTTACTAACTCAGATAAAGTGCAAAATATGACATGATAAAACATATATACAGTACTGTGCAAAACGTTTAGGCACCGAAGCAAATGACACTAATCCATTTATCTCAGCAATATGAGTGTTTTTACCTGAAAAAAGCACTACATATAAATTGAACAGATGCAAATAATCATACATACAGTAAAAAGTAACAGGAATTTCTCATTTTTAACAAAGTATGTTATATCCTGTGAGCCAAGCTGAAGAACAAAGTGTAGTTCCAGATTTCTCCTGGATGCTCTCAGACAGCATGTGTATATGTTCAGTTCCGTCAGCAGCTCACCTGATTTACCAAATTTACCAATTTACCAAACCAGTTGTTGATACCATGAGAACTAAAAAAAAACTCTATTAAAGTCAGAGATGGAGGAGAGATTAGGAGATGTTTTAAGGAAAACAGGGCTATAAAATCTCTGCTTTTTGTAAAATTGCTGTTTGTATTTATTGTAATGCTATAAAGTGTTTTACTGACCTAATAAGCACTTACTTTCCAGATAGGAAGCTTTTTTTCTTTACTTAAAATTTCCACAGGTGCCTTAAACATTTGCACAATACTGCATATTCTTTTTATCAATGGTATCAGAATATGTTTATTAGAAGTACAAAAAAAAAATTAAAAATAAAAAAACTCTCTGGTCTGGTGATTCCTTTGCTATGTTTACACTGATCACTTGTCAGTTATTTTAAGAAACACTTCAGAGCCTGATTATTCCGCCACCATCTCCTCAACACCCCTTCACTCCATCCCCATCTGCTCAAAATAAATCTCATCATCTAGAGATCTAACAACAGTAGTGCTTTGGATGGATCTACTTCAGAGATATAATGTAAAACAGGTCGACTGCAGTTAACAATGCTGTCCACTAACACAGGTAGTGACTGATAATGTCACAGGAGATTATGAAAAATAAATACTAGACAATCAAAATATACTTAACAATTCTCACAGTGGGACATCAGTTTAACTCACTTTAACCTCGAATCCCTTTAAATGTGAAATTGAAAAGAGTATATAGAAAAGAATGGATTGCATAGAATACATAAGTAGTATGAAATGGTCAGCTGGAAAGGTTTTCAGTTAACAGCTGTGCTGAACTTGTCAAGAGTTAATTACTTAAATTTCTTGCCTCTTAGTGTGTTTGAGAGCATCAGTTGTAAAGTTGTGAAGAGGTAGAGTTGGTATACAGTGAACAGCTCTATTTAAATAATGTTCTGATCCATATTATGGCAAGAACTACTTAACTAAGTAAAGAAAAAAAAAAAACGTAAAGAAATGAAGGCCGGTCAATCCGTAAATTAAAAGAACTTTGAAAGTATCCTCAAGTGCAATCGTAAAGACCATTAAAAATGTTATGATTAAACTGGCTCTCATCAGGGCCGCACCAGGAAAAGAAGATTAAGAGTTTTTTTTTGTTGCACAGGATTAAGTTTATCAGAGTTACCAGCCTCAGAAAGCGCAAACAGATAAGAGCCACCTAAATGCTTCACATAGTATTGTATTATTTTACATTATCAGAAAAAAATGAATAAATAAAAAATTTAATGAGAAGCTGTGACCAAACTTCACATGTTTGGTTTGCCTTAATAACACTGAACACTATAGTGAACATTATTGAATATAACATATCGAAAATGCTTATTATGATGAATGATTATATTTAAATGGTATTGCTTTGTTCTTTTTCATATATATGGTATATACTAGCACATGTCAAAAGTTAGAATATCAGACATTGACCATAACTGATTGTGGAAACTTCACTCTAGACCTCGAGCAGTTTGGACTGTGTGTCTCTCCACTCTTTCTCCACACTCTGGTTGCTTGATTTCTGAATGAAATGCAAAATTTACTGATGGTCAGTGATGGTTTGGAGACACATGTCATCTGCTGGTGTTGATCCACTGTGTTCTATCAAGTCTAAGTGCAATATTTTCCCGGGAAATCTTACAGCACTTCTTATGCTTCCCTCTGCTGACATCTTTTATGGAGGTGCGGATTTTATTTACCAGCAGGACTTGGTACACTACCCACACTGCCCCAAAAAAGTACCAATTGGTCTTACATAATTGCACTACTGAACTTTTTGCACTTTTTTCATATTCCACTGCTGTAGAAAACAAGTACTTACTTGTAACTAATATCCATAACACATTACTGTTTTCATGTATATATTTCCATCCTGGATGTAAATTTAACACCAATTTAATATTTATATTTAGTTAGTTTATTTCTTTCTTTATTGTATATTTTCTACTTTTATGTTTATGCGGCATACTTGGCGAGGAGCAAAGAAAGAATTTCATTGTACGAGGAAACTTGTTTCTTACTGTGCACATAACAATAAGCTCTTCGAATCTTTAAATAATATTCAAAGTTGATTTTTGGGTTTTCATTGGTTGTAAGCCATAATCATCAACAATAAAATAAATAAATGCTTAAAATAGATCACTCTATATAATATATGAGTTTCACATTTTGAACGGAATTGCTGTAATAAAGTAATTTTAATTGTTATTCTCATTTTTTTGAGATGCACTAGTACATTGTAAGTTACAGCACATCCTCTTTCTTTTTTAGTGCATGTGACGTTATCAGTTCTGCCACTTTCTTCCAGAGTGATCAAATTCTGACCACAGCATCACAATCAGCTGGGTATTTTTGGCTGATGTTCTATATGCTGTATAGAGTTCAATGTAATTGAATAACTTAATGGCTTCGGGAAGACTTTGTTAGACTCTGAAAGGATGATCTGTGAGAGCTCTGTTTATCTTGTGAAGTTCAGCACAATAGTGTCAGTGACAATGACAAGACAAATCCCTCACATATCTTTCCTGTAGTGAAGCTGTACACAGGTGGGATGTTGCTTTGCTGTTGCGTTGCTTCTTGTATTGACAGGACGTTTTGTAACAGCTGCATCAGTGCTGCAGTGACAGTCTGGTGGTGTTTTTCTAGAAATCTCTTGTGTGTGTGTGGTTTCTTTCTTCTTTTTTTTTTTTTTTACGAATATCTCATGCTCCTGTAGCTCACAGCTCTTAATCCTGTGACACCAGAAGCTGACAGGTGTGGATAATTAATTACCTGATCCCCCAACATCGCAGGCGATTATATATCCACACTCCAAGGCAAGTGAGCTAACCCAATAAGGCAGACTCACTCACAGATTCACAGCTGCAGAGGCGAGTCACACTCTCCTCCTCAGCCTCTCAGACGAGCGTCTGCACTGAAGACCCACAGCAGCTTTTCATCAGCCCTGTCTGGCACTATTTCAGAGATGATAACCCCAAATTATAGCTCTCCTTATCTGAATAATCTATTAAAGGGCCCTTTTTATATGCAGGCAGATAAAAACAGTTAATGAACCCTGGAAATTAGCTGCCTCTCTACATTAATTAGTAATAAAATGTGGTAAAAAGACAGATTTATAGACAAACACAAACCTAACTATACTAACTACACACAAACAGTTACAGGCTGGATGTTTAAGGCTATATTTAATAACCTGCAGATCCCACAGTGTTCCTTTAATTGGTCTTCAAAAACTGTATTTTGAGAGATGTTCAACAACCAATTTTATGTTCAGAACAACACATTTTTCATCTATTAACCATCTATAAATGCCACATGTCAAATACTGTCTCTTTAAATGAAACACTATTTGCCAGTTAGCTCAAAGAGAAGTGGAAAAATATATGGTTCACTTACCTTTTCAAGTCAAATTAAGAGGCTTTTATTGTCATTCCATCTTCAAATTCTGTTTTTTGGAATAAACTCTCTGAAAGTTAATATCAACTCGTTTTAAGTGTAAATGCATGGCCAATCGAATACACTCTATGACAGAGTTAAAGTAACACTTTGCTGGGAGTTGGTCTTTTAACTCCCTTTTAAGGAGTTAAATCTGAACTGTTGTGGGAGTTAAAATACTTATCCCATCTAGAGTAAAATATATCTCTCAGCTGGAGTTCATTTTACCATAAACTCCTTCACAGTGTTAACAAATAATGCAAAAAAAAAGTGCTATTAAACAAATATTATAAAAATAAACATTGGAATATTTTAAAACCCTGGAACATTTAGAAGTAAAAATGACAACAAAAAGCATCATTACTGATTACAATAACAATTTCACACTCAACAAGTGTATTTCGGTGTATAATTTTTCATTGCGTGGCAACTTCAATCCTGCATTACAGTTCTCAGAGCATTGGCAGCACTTTGTCACACTTTACAGTGCAGAAGATGGTAACTTGCTCTTATAGCCAACAACACGTCTGCTAGGCAAAAAAACATCATATAAATTATCATGAAATATCCAATATAAGGTAGCCCTGGTGGGCAAGCTTAAGCTAGGACTGGGAAGTTCATTCACGCTCCTCAACACTTTGGAATAAACTCTAAAATACTACACCGCCAAAGAGTTCCCTCAACTCAACTTGTATTTTAACCCCTTAACGCCTGTTGTTGCAAATATGCGACTAACCGTTTGATTCAATCAACCTGTCAAGATAGCGCCTGCATTCCCCCAATGCCTGTTAGTGCATATTCGCCACGGACCTAGGAACCTTTGACAATTTACAATTCAAATGAATCTAGAATTCAAATTAATGGAATGTTTCCTGTAATATTTGTGTATATTGTGTTGGTGACAGTAATTGGTGTTATTTATTATTGAATGCCTGCTGTTGGGTGCATAAATAAAACATTGATTTTTCACTGTTATATTACTCTGTTATTGTTATCTTAGTATGGACCATTATGTCTGCTGTAGCAAATTTGCAACATACCAAATTTACCCCAAATAGACCATATTGCCTGTTGTTGCAAATTTGCAACATACCAAAATTTCTATTTATTTTTGTGCAAAAGTGAAATTAATAATCTCAACAATATTTACTATCTACTTAAAGGTAAAACACACATGAAACATTTTTTCATATACAGCTACATTAATTCAGGCGTTAAGGGGTTAAATTGGAGAATAAACTCACACAATTTAACACTTTCACACATTTTTTTTAACTCCAGATTTTTTAACTCCAGAAATTTGCTGTGTACATTTTGACTTTTTGATCTTCCATAAAAAGGCAGAGTTTTCTGGAAGTTTGACCATTCGTCCTTTCACTTCCAAACTGGTCTGGTCACACAGCTGCGTAGGATTCTTTCAGGGTGGATGACGCGGGTGACTTCACTGAGCTGTACACTGCCACCTACACAAATGCCAAGTTGAATGAAAGAAAGAATCACTCAGAGCAATCCCTTTAACAGTCCAGAAGATATAACCGCAGTTATCTGGGGACACTCCAAAGCCAGAGTTGCGCCGGATCAAACTGTCCCAGACTGAAAGTAGATCACTAGTTGAATAATGACCTTCACAAAGCAACAAAGCAACACTTTGTTTGTTGCATATGTTTCAAAATACTGTAGTTACTGAGAACTTGAAAAGGATGTAATTAATGATACAAGAAGAACAGGAACAACAAAGGCCTTCTGACAAAAAAAGGAAAAGATAAACACAAACTTAACTTTCCTTTACATTGTGAAACCATGCCTTGCAGGGCTGGGGTGAAAAAATGAAAAAGGCACCTACTGCACAACCAAGAGCCTTTACCTTCTAACAGTGGTTTTCAAACTTTTTAGACCACATACCACCCATAGTCAATTGTACTTTCCAAGGACCACCTACTGTAGATAATGTGTAGGCTTTGCTTGCTTTTGCAATTGGCAGATGACTGATTATTGTTTACAGTCAGTGCATTCTACCAACTGAGACATTTTAAAAAACTTGAGACTTATGTCAAGCTCACACTACATGACCTTTTTGTCCCTCACAATGTTCACTGTGTCAGCTTAAGCAGTTATCTTTGTTTCGTGTTGTACTCAGGGAACTGATAACACTACACGTTAGTCACCGACCAATCATCGTACACGTCCTTGCATCACGGGGGGAGGAGGATAGAATCTGACGATTATAGCTACAGAAGAAAAATAAGAATAAACAGAATAAAGGCAGGGGTATTGTTGCCACAGCTCAACAAACTTTTCTTCTGTTTCGCTGCATGCAGGAGCAACGTCTCGCTATCTTTTCACCATGTTTACATCTTTGCGCCGCAGAACGCTCTGTCTTACTATTGGCCAGCGTCAGGAAGCACGTTGCTGAGCATGTCAAACTAGGCAATAAAATACAAAAAAATGTAACATGCTAGTCTTTTCGTCAGACGCTTCGACGACGTCGCTCACGTCAAATTACTGCTCTTCAACTATGTCACACTACACGGACCTTTGTCGCTCGCGACACTGAAATTTGGATCCGACACAAATCGGGACAAAATCTGTCCGGGCATTACGGAAATTTACAGGAGTACATCCCCTTGAACCCCAGGTTAATGATTCAGCTACACTGTATTAATCCCAATGCAGAAACTATTGAGAATTGTGGAGTTCCACATGGTTCAATGGTAGGGCCTTTGCGGCTGATAATAATAATAATTATAGAACTGTAGTTATAAAAGTGAAGAACTTGGTCTTATGGGTTTCACACTGAACACGAACAAATCTAAAATAATAAAAAATAACAGATTCTTAGTTTTGTATATGCATTATGCGAATTTTCTGAGGCAATCTGGCGTACCAGCCTGGGATGTTT
This sequence comes from Astyanax mexicanus, assembly GCF_023375975.1. Classification (NCBI taxonomy): domain Eukaryota; kingdom Metazoa; phylum Chordata; class Actinopteri; order Characiformes; family Acestrorhamphidae; genus Astyanax; species Astyanax mexicanus. The sequence continues at coordinate 37,509,594 of NC_064410.1, forward strand.
TGGGTACCACCAATGGTATGCTTACCACAGTTTGAGAACCACTGTTCTAGAGAGCGTGTGGCTAAAACTAAAAACACATGGAATGGATGGAACAGATGTAATCTTAAGATTCTTTTTTTTATTTTGTTTCATAACTGACAACTGCTTACTACTTACTTGTACCATCAAATACAGTTCATCCCACTGCGATGGGCAACTATAGGGGACCACATCACATTTAATTCACTGGTGGAGTGTTTCTACATTAGAGTAGCACTTAACCGGGTACCTTGTTACGTTTTTAGTCTTGTAGAAGAACCCTATTTAGCAGCATATCCCTTTGGGACATTGTCAATTGTGGTGAGTGGTGTGAAACAATGGTGAAGAAAGTACCCAAACTACAGTATGTACTTGATTTGACGTAGGTGGAAGCCATAGACACTTTGTTCCTACTTGTCTTTTTGAGAGATTTTTTTTTACTAGGTTTACTAGGTTTGCAGGCTAGGATCAGCGTCACTACTAGTACCATGGTGCGATACCTGGAGCCTACGAAGGATGCACAGATCATCCATTGCCAGAAGGTCTGCTGTGTCTCCCAGCATAGTCTTAAGAGTATGGAGGAGAATCCAGGAGACAGTCAGTTACTCTAGGAGAGCTGGACAAGATAGAAGAAGAAGAAGAAGGTCATTAACTCCTCAGCAGGACCGGTATCTGCAAGGAGGAACAGGATGAGCACTGCCAGAGCCCTACTAAATTAATTGCAGCAGACCACTGGTGTGATTGTGTCTGAGCAAACAATCAGAAACAGGCTTCATGACTGTGACCTGAGGACCCGACGTCCTGTAGTGGCCCTGTGCTCACTGCCAAGTTTGACTGGCTTTTGCCATAGAACACCAGAATTGACAGATTTGACACTGGCACTCTGAGCTTTTCACAGACGAGAGCAGGTTCACACTGAGAACATGTGACAGACGTGAGAGGGTCTGGGGATGCAGTGGAGAACATTATGCTGCCTGCAACATCATTCAGCACGACTAGTTTGGTGGTGGGTCAGTGATATTCTTTGGAGGCATACTGTATCTCTGGAAGGGCGTTCAGACCTCTACAAGCTAGACAAAAGCACCTATTAAGTGTCTATTACTATTAAGTATCAAGATGAAATCCAGTAGCAGTGGATCCTGGGAACTGATACCATTGGCCATTTCTGTTAACTGTTGATCAGTTCTGCATGTAAATTCAGCACCCCCACCAGGAAAAGCACCCCCTCTCTGTAGTGCGCAAGTACATCTTCTTGGCTTTAACTTTTTTTTTTTTGAAAATTAAAATACCCGAATTCAGCACCCCCGCCATGAAAAGCACCCCACTCTCAGCAGCGCGTACGCACCATTTTCTTGATAAAAGCGCTTTAACTTTAACTTTAATTCGCTAAGAAAGGGGGTGCTTTTCCTGCCGGGGGTGCTGAATTCGGCACAACACCGGCTCAGATGAATTTTAGCCCATTCCTCTGTACAGAACAGCTTAAGCTCTTGGATGTTGGTGGACTTGCTCACATAAACTGCTTGCTTCAGGCCCATCCACAACATTTCAATTGGATTTTGATTAGGACTTTGACTTGACCGTTTCAAAAAATGAACGTTATTCTTCTTAAATCATTCTTTGGAAGAACAACTTGTGTGCTTTGGGTCATTGTCTTACTGCATGACCCACTTTCTCTTGAGATTTAGTTAATGGACAGAAGTTCTGACATTTTCCTTTAGAATTGTCTGATGTAATTCTGAATGTGTTGTTTCACCAATGAGGGCAAGACATCCTGGCCCAGATGCAGCAAAACAGGCCCAACCCATGATACTACCACCACCATGTATCACAGATGGAATAAGGTTCTTATGCTGGAAAGCAGTGTTTTCCTTTCTCCAAACATAACGCTTTTTTAAACCAAAAAGTTCTGTTTTGGTCTCATCTGTCCACAAAAGATTGTTCCAATAGCTTTATGTTTTGTCCACATGATCTTTAGCAAACTGCAGATGAGCAGCAATGTTCTTTTTGGAGAGCTTGGAGCGGCTTTCTCCTTCTAACCCTGCCATGCACACCATTGCTGTTCAGTGTTTTTCTGATGTTGGGACTCATGACGATTAACATTAGCCAATGTGAGAGAGAGGCCTTCAGTTGCTTAAAAGTTTCCAAGGTGACCTCACTGACTATTATACGTCTTGCTCTTGGAGTGATATTTGTTGGTGAACCAATCCTTTGTACACAATCTGTCTGACAGTAAACTGGTGGAGTCCAAACTCTTTGGACATGGGTTTGTAACCTTTTCCGGCCTGATGAGCATCAACAACTCTTTTTCTGAGGTCCTTAGAAACATCACATGTTTGTGCCATGATACAATTTTTTTTGTGAAGAGCACACTTTGATAGATTACTGTTTTTTTTAAATAAAAAAATCGCCCCTGATTGTCATCCCACTGATTGAAAACACCTGACTCTAATTTCACCTTTAAACTAACTGCTAATCCTAGAGGCTTTTGCCACTTAAATATACAGCTCTGGAATAAAAATTAAGAGACAACATTTCTCCCAAATTTCAAATAAAAATATTGTCATTTAGAGCCTGTTTTTGCAGAAAATAAGGAATGATTAAAATAACAAAAAACATAGCTTTCCGACCTCAAATAATGCAAAGTAAAAAAGTTCATATTCATAAAGTTTTAAGAGTTTCGAAATCTAGTTTAATCACAGTTCTCATGCATCTTGATATGTTCTCCTCCACCAGTCTTACACACTGCTTTGAATAACTTCATGCCACTCCAGGTGGAAAAATTCAATCAGTTCAGCTTGGTTTGATGGCTGTGATCATCCAACTTCCTCTTGATTATATTCCAAAGGTTTTCAATTTCATTTTTAAGTGGTCTCTTTTTTTTCCAGACCTGCATGTGATGTTGGATCTTTCCCTTAATAAATAAATTACTAAGTATAATATTTTAGTCCCATTTGTTTAACTGGGTTCCTGTTATCTACTTTTAGGACTGTGAAAATCTGATGATGATTTAGGTCATATTTATACAGAAACATAGAACATTTTAAAGGATTCACAAACTTTTAAATACCAGTGAAGGAAAAGGTCTGCCAGGACACCAACCTTCTCATTAGGAGCATGCCCCGATGTTGTACCATTTTTAGTTGCTGCAATTGAATTTTGGATTTAACAATTCAATTCTTATTTTCATCAAACAAGATGACATCCTTTCAGGAAAGATATTCCACGTGGTTACTTCCCACATTGAGATCTAATGTGTTTTCAAAGTGTGCTCTTCATTTTTTGAATGGTGTATACGCAACATGCCATTTCGTTTACCTCAGAAGGAATCTCAACAATTGTTGAAGCAGCAGAAGAATCTTCCGTCCGCAGGTGACCTTTACCCAAGCAGACATCATAAACTTTCAGATTCTCTCTGAGTGACTCAGAATCTACAGATTCCAATGGATACCATCCAACACAGCCTGTCCAGCCAAATATCACTCAGAGCAGATGACTTATCTCTGTCTGCCTGTTCCAGTATCATCCCTCTCCATCTCTATTTCCAACCTCTCAGACTATCTCTTTTTTTTTCTTGCAACTTCCCTCTCCTTCACTCTAAACAAAGCCTTCTCTCAATCTCTTTCAAGGTTATTCAAAGACAGGTAAGTGCAGAGAGATAAAAACACACAAAAAACACAGATGGCAAAATAACAAACATGAAAGATTGGCAAAAAAAACATCAAAAAAGAGAGCACTTCACCACAGGTTTTTGATGTGCATATCAAAAAGATAAGATTTCATATGACTAAAAAAAAAAGATAAATTCTCTTTTGTTTCGACACCCATATATACCTTATCTCTACACACATCTCAACACTAGCCTCAAATTATCACTTTCTTTTATGAAATCTCAGCAGAAGGAATATCTGAAAGAGACACTCCGACATATCGAATGCCCGAAAGAACAGAAAAGGATGAAATCGATGCAATCTATACAAGACAATACGTATTCACCTAAAATAGTACTTTTATACCAAAACGACTGATTCTCCATTTCAAAATAATTAACAATTTACAAAATAATCTAAAACAGAAACCACCTGAAACTATTCAAAATAATATGTACATGTGACAGAAAAAAGATACAATAGGAAAAACATGAAAGAATATTCAAAACAATGAACATGTGAAAAAAAATCAAGACAAGAAAACATGAAAGAAAAGTTTTGAAACAATGAAAAAAACAAACAAATAAAAATTTGTAAACAATGAAAACATGAGAGAAAAGAACAATTATGAGATAATGAAAACATGAAAAAGAAATGATTAAATAATGAATGCATGAAAGAGAAATCTAAAAATAATAGATGCATGAAAGAGAACTGTTGAAATAATAGATGCATGAAAAAGAACTGATGAAATAATAAATGGATAAAAGAGAACTGTTGAAATAATAAATGCATTACAGAAAACGGCTGAAATAATGAACACATGAAAGAGAACTGTTGAAAGAATAATCACAAAAAATAGAAATTGTGAAAAATGAACACATGAAGGAGAAATTTTAAAAAATGAACGCATTAAACACAAATTGAAATAATGAACACATGAAATAAAAATGCAGAAAAAATGAATGCATTAAAGAGAACTATTTAAATAATGAAGACACAAAAGAAAAATCTTTTTTGTGTCTTTACTGCTGCAAAATGTGTCTTTGGGAATAATGAACACATGAAAAGGACATTTTGAACTAAAGGACACATGAAAGTAAAATTTTAAGATAATAATAAACACATGAAGGAGAATATTTTTAATGATGAACACAAGAGAAACGCTAAAATGATGAAAATCTAAAGAGGAATTTAAAGTGAATAATCTTTGAAAAGAGGAGACTTGTGAACAGCTCTTAAAAGAGTCATTTTGAGATAATGAAAAGCTGAAAGAGCAAATTTGACATAATCATCAGCTGAAAGAGATGACGGTGGCACGGAGGTCAAAAAAAGGCCTTTTCGTCTCTCAGCAATGTCCTCATCTTTGCTCTCTTTCACACCTAATGCCACCTTCTCTCTCCGCAGCCTGACAAAAATTACAGTCTGTCACCCATTTTCCAGCCTCATTCTCCCCATCCACTGTTTTTGTTCCCTTTCGACGTTACAATTACCAGACATTTCCATCGCTCTTTTCTCCTCTTTGTTATCTGCCTGTGGCCGGTTTCTAAGTGCTCCTGTCTATATGTAAGCTCTTAAATAATTGAAGCCCAGAGACTGAGGATAATCTTCTCTTTCTCCCTCTCTTTTCATTAGCTGTGGGTTCGCTCGTCTTCGGTCTGTTATCTGATCAATCTCGGGCGGTGGGGAAACCCCCAGAGTGCCGTGGGCCCTCATACACCCAACCTAGATATTAAAAGCACAATGAAACCATCAAACAAATCACATTTCCCCCTTCAAACCTACTGTTCATCAGCAGCTATGAGGCAGAGGGAATACGGCTAGGTGTGGTCAGAGTCTGTTTTAGTAGAGCGTTTAGATTGTAAAACAGAGAGACACAATGCTGCGGTGAACAGAAGCGGTGACACTTTATACTCAGAATTGTTTGTGTGGTTTCTGAAACTGTGAAAAAAAGAAATAATGACATTAATACAGTTTGCGGTGAGGTGATTTAGACACAGAGTTTGTACAATGCTAATAGATAGGGTGTAAACCTTCATTACCATTATTTTTGGTTCCCTAAAGAAGAGAGATGTGTGTGAAGAACTTTTCTTCACAGTTCAGCTTCAGTTATAAAGCTGCTGGTCACCATATTGAGTCCAGCTCAAAGCCACTTATACTGACTATACACTAAATTGACCACCCAAACAAAATAAACCACACTACAAACAACTGATTTAATTTTCATTCTCAATTCACACATCAATTGGTAACATGAGATGAGCATGAGATGTGATGTATTAAGAGCCACGGTATCCAGGGTAATGTCAGCATACCACCAAGAAAGACAAACCACATGCAACAGGATTAACTGTGGATGCAAGAGGAAGCTGTCTGAAAGGGATGTTCGGGTGCTAACCCGGATTGTATCCAAAAAACATAAAACCACGGCTGCCCAAATCACGGCAGAATTCAATGTGCACTTCAACTCTCCTGTTTCCACCAGAACTGTCCGTCGGGACAATAAATTATTGTGGTCTAAAACCAGGTGTTTCAGTTCCATTGTCCAACCCCTGTATATAATACAAAAAAAAATCAGTGTTTTAGAAAATTGGAATATTGTATAGGACCAATTGGTACTTTTGACAGTCCTGCTAGAAAATAAAATACGCTTCTACATAAAAGTTGTCAGCAGAGGGAAGCATACTGACTGCACTGACTTTGGACTTGATATAACACAGTGGACCAACACCAACAGATGACATGTCTCTCCAAACCATCACTGACCATCAGTAAATTTTGCATTTTATTTGGAAATCAAGAGATCAGACTCTGGAGGAAGAGTGGAGAGACACACAGTCCAAACTGCTTGAGGTCTAGTGTGAAGTTTCCACAATCAGTGACATGTCATCTGCTGCTGTCTGAGAGAGAGATTTACAGTAATTTACTGCAACATAAACTTGATAGTAACTTCATATATTTACCTGTTTATCAATTCGTCTGGCCACTTATGTCTGCATCTATTCTATTGGACTGTTCACAAATCAAAAAAAGTAAAACTAATTGTCAGTCTATTGACCCATTAGTTAATGTATCTGTATGTGCATGTCTTTAAATTTATCAATCTATCAGTGTGTTAATCTGTTTAATAATCAGGTACTCTCTGTCCGTCTCATTTTGCCAGTGATAAAAAAAAGAAGAAATCTGAGTAATCCAGGTAGAGGTACATCTGCACAAATCTGATTGTAAATCATGCCAAACCACCTCTAAATGTGATTTGGATCTAAAAACTGGACTTTTACTTTTTACTGTCCATACAATTAAAAATAAATCTAGGTTCAGCTGTCATTCTTTAACATCTATCAGTGTCTTTAAATCTGTCTACTAATCATGAACTATGTCTGTCTATCTACCATCTATCCATCCATTCATCACTCTATCTACCACCTGGTATATTAATCTATCAGTGTCTTTCAGTCTGTCTATTAATCATACATTCACTACTATCAGTCTGTCTATTAATAAGGTAGTCTGTCAGTCAGGCTCTTAATCTATTTATCCATCCATCAATCCTTCCATTCATCCATCTCAATGAACATTAATTATAAATGAAAATGTGCTGCTATATTCTATTTCTCTTTTGGCTGCCGCTTCTGGGGTGTGCTGCACAAAAAAAAAGGCCAAGACGAGTGTAGATGTTAAATTCCAGTTTTAATGTCATCAACTGTTCAATAAATTAACATTTACATAATTAATACATTAATCATAGGATAAGTATTATTACTCTAATATCATACATCAATTTGACCTTTGACAAACTTCATATATACAGAGAGCTTGTGTGAAGTTCTGATCAGAACAGCAGTTTCATTCTTTACAGTGAATAAAATACAAGTCAAGGATGTGTAGTGTAGTTAAGTAAAATGAGTTCAAATAAAAAAAAAAGAAGATTTACAGCAGAAATCAGTGAAAAGATGAGAAGTCTGAGGAACTCTAAGTACCAACAATATAGTACTGACCATAGTCATAGTGCTACCCTTTCATACCATCCAGCTCTATTACACAAACCAGTAAAAATGACTTACATCCCTGTAAACTCATTTCATATAATACTACTGTCAGTTATTCAAGAACCTGTTTACACCTGGTAACTTCATGTGATTAGTATTTGGATTGTATCTTGAGAAGAGTTTAACCACATGCATTCGCACTTAGTAATCGGTTAGTCTAACAAAAATTTGATTAGTGTGTTTACTGAGTTTCTGTTGTACTGGGAGGAGTTTTGTTTGTAGAATGTTTCTTGGAGAAACAGATTCCAACTGCGTTCAAATGTTCACACTGCGTTCAAATGCAGATCAGTCCACTTCCTGAAGTGGTTTTGATTTGGCCTTGTTTTAACTGCATTTAAGGCGTGTTCACACATGCATCTTTATATATCTTGGCTTTACTCACATATAATCCAGATACTTCATACAAAAAGTGACCAGGTGTAAACAGGTAATAATCCCATTCAAAGCTGTACTTGTAAACATATGTGTATCATATATAAACAATAAAAACAATACTGCAAAACAAAATCCAGCACTAATAAGAACCTGTAACACATCTGATGCATCAAATAAACAGACAAAATAAATTAGCAAAAAATAATTTGTTCTGAAGATGCTGATAAAAATATCATAACACTACATAAATATAAAAAAATGAACCCTAAAACAGCAATCTGATGCCCTGAAGTTTACACTCATTCAGCTGCATTTGTTAAACTAACACAGACAGCTCTGACTAAAAGAAAGGCACTCCAGACCAGCTTCACTTTTTGTAGCTTTCATAAGTCGGGTTTCCAAACAAGACAAAAAAAAAAAAAAAGAAAGAAAAAAGAAAGAAAGGAATACAAAGTCGTACCACTTCACAGGGAAGAAAAAAAACAGATGAGCATGCTTCCAGTTGTGTCCGAGTGTTAAACATAAAAGTTCAGCGTAATAAAGAAAGAAGTGACTCCAGTAAGAATGCCATGGATGTTACAGTGTATGCATGAAACATCAGCAAATTAAGCCAGCACAGATCGAAGTGATAAACCACTGAACTCCATTTATCCATCCATCTCTCTCTCTCTCTCTCTTTCCCCTTATCTCACTCCCCTTCCCCCTCTTCTCTTCTTCCTTATCTCTCATTCTTTCTTTCCCTCTATCTCACATGCAGGTCTTTGAGGTTCAGCACAGAGGAAATGGTCAATGCAGCTGATACTATTTTTATCAGCAGATCCATGATGTGCAGCAGGATCTATTTTCAGTCTTTCGGTTCGACTCCAGCTGCACCTCCTCTCCCCTCTCCGATTCTCTTTTATTGCTCAGTCTCCGTGACTGATCTGATAGTTAAACAGTGTGAAAGGATCAGAGTGTGAGAACTACAACTCCCAGTGGGCACGCCGAATCCCCCCCAAACGTGTCCCACCTCATTGTTATTCATTAATATGTAAAAGACTATCAGATCCGGCTCTGCTCCGGTGCAGAGTTTCAATGACAATACTGTGCCAGTTTGCATTCGTCCACAGTCCACCTCATGACTACTCGTCACGAACTCCTCCATCCCCCTGCATGAACCTTTTATTTCCTTCTGATGTTGAGGAAAATAACAAAACAACTCTCCTTTCTCCAGAGAGAAGACTATACTATTATATTATTTAACACTATTTTTTATCTCATCATCAAATTAATAGTTGCACCCAGAAGGAAGAAGTCAGATTGCAATGGCATTCAAAAGAGAGAAAGAGGTTATCAGGAACAACAAATTATTACAATTTTAGACTAATATGGAGAAAATGTATTGAGTTACACATACAGAAGTATCGTGAACTGCCACAGTCTTGGTGTTGTAGAGTTGTAGAGGTTCCTAATGGTATCCTATGATAATTCATCATATGCTGCTTAAATATCCACACCAGACACTGCAGATTTTTTCAGTACGGGTGGAGTGTTGATAGAGCATCTAATAGCAACCCACACATTTTTAATCAGGGTTAGGTCTGACGACACAGCTGGTAATAGCAAGCTCTTGAGACAGCAGCAGTATGCGGACAAGCATTGTCCTGCTGGAATAGCCCACCGAAGTGTGGGATCAGAAAAGATCAGGCTACTGGTTGCAGGAACTTATTAATGTAATGATGAACTGTCAAAATGCCAAAATGTACCAACACCATGACTCCAGGTCAGTGACCGTGACAACAAACCACTCATCTTGGTGCTGACCACAGTGCATCCAGATGTGGATTAGCTTGTCATTTCAACCAAGACAAAAGCAGAATGGCAGCAGGTCTTCTTGAATACGTAGGCCTGGTGTCATGGTGTGGGATGCAATTTTGCATGATGCCAGGCAATACGACAGTCCAAAATTATATTACGTCAATAACTCCCTTTTTTGAACACACACACACTGGTTTGCTATTTCAACAGGACAATGCTCGTCCACATACTGCTGCCATCTTAAGAGCTTGCCTTGAAGGCACAGATGCTATGCCAGGGCCAGCTTCATTGCCTAACCTATACCTGATTCAAAATGTGTGGGATGCTATGACACACTATTAACACTCCACCCATACTGCAAATTCAGCAGGAATTGACTAAAAATTGAAGCTGCATAGGACTGATTATTTGATTATCACAGGGCATCATTAGTTATCTCTACGACTCAATAGCTAGATGTCTTGCGTTTAAACATGCATTACACACACTACTTCTGTATGTGTAGCTTAATAAACAACAGTCCATTCAAGTCTATATTTATAGTATATTTATATTTATATATTTATATTTTTCCCGGTAACCTGTATCTTCCACATCTTTAGAATAGCATCGCAATCCAACATGTCTTTCTAAGTGCAAATATTTTTTGATGATGAGTTTATACATTATTATTTGTATAATTACTACTTTCTTCCCTCTGAAGAGCGACAAAATGAACTTTTATCTCTAGGTCGCAGCAGCAAGGACCTGGAGTGTCTGAGCCCTTCCTGTGCAGCTTTCACGCTTTCCCCTTGTTCACGCTGCGTTCCGGTTATTACACCTGTCAGTGGTTGCAGAGGAAAAGCAGAATCTAAAGTTTAAAGAAAGGCAAGACCCATAACACTGACGGAAGCCCACAGCTGCACATAGAGCTGGGCAATACGACAATATTTCATTGTTATCTTGATAAATTCAGGATATCATCATCATTGCTACTTTAAGAACACTGAACAAAGGCATGCTTCTTCAGTGTTCATGAAAGCATCTGGTGCATTCTGTCTGTGTTTATATACTGTGCACCTTAAAAATGTCTTAAATTGTCAGGATAAAATATTTAGCCATATCTCCCACCACTAGCTGCACAATATTTACAGCTCTGGAAAAAAAATAGACCACTTAAAAATGATGAGTTTCTTTGATTTTACCAAATTAAAAACCTCTGGAATATAATTAAAAGGGACGATGGATGATTACAAGCCATCAAACCAAGCTGAACTGCTTGAATTTTTGCACCAGTAGTGGCATAAAGTTATCCAAAAGCAGTGTGTAAGACTGGTGGAGAACATGTCAAGATGCATGAAAACTGTGAGTTATTCCACCAAATATAGATTTCTCTCTATGAATATGAACTTGTTTCCATTGCATTATTTGAGGTCTGAAAGCTCTCCATCTTTTTTGTTATTTTAGCAATTTCTCATTTTTTGCAAATAAATGACAATATTACTGGAGTAATTAATTTTTTAGAATTTGTTGAAAAATGCTGTCCATAGTTTATAGAATAAAACTACAATGTTCCTTTTACTCAAACATATACCTATAAATAGCAAAATCAGAGAAACTGATTTATAAACTGAAGTGGTCTCTTAATTTTTTTCCAGAGCTATATAATGATAATTATTGCAATACAGCTGCGCAGTACTTGTATTGCAAGAGATTAAGCGCCTAATGAATCATACAGAATGCTGTAAGCATACTGACCAACCACAGCCAAAGCAGAGCATTTCTGTGAGTTTGTTAATGAATTTAAATGTCAAGTGTAACTAAATTTGGCAGACATAATGCAGGCCAACCTTTAAGCACATTACATATAGGCTTTGTGTGGGTTTAATATATCTGAAATCATATCACAATCACTGTATATCGCAATATGGTATTTGCCCTTTGCAAATGGGAAAGCTTGCGTAAAAAGCTGCAGGCAAGGCTCTGGCCCTCCAGGTTTTGAGGTTTTTAAGGCAGGGATGTCAGAATTGAGTTCTGGAAGACCACAGCACTGCAGACTCTTGCATTGCACACATGTGTAAGTTGTGAGGTGTTATCTTGTGAGGGATATTTAACACTGGCCAGAGACATCATTTTATTATCAAGTTGGAGCAAGGTCTGATATAGTGGGTGTCCCGATAGATGGGTCATTGAACTTTATAAGGAATTACCACCTATAGTGGACAGAGCAGTGAGTGGTAATGATCAAGGTCATGATCAGCGGCATCTGGTTACAATTGTCCGTGCAAACAGACAAGCAACTGGCAGAAATCACATCTACATTTAATGCAGGAGCCCCCCGACATGCAAATCCAGCAGGTCAGTGCAGCATTGTTTAGCTTCCATGGGATAAGATACTAATTCCTATCCCATGACTTTGAACATGTCAGTGTATGTATAAGAATTTAACTAAAATTTAATATTTTAATTTAAATCATGGCCTATATGTGGGTTAAAACTTTTAAAACAGTTTTATAGCTATCATCAAATCATGTACAGCTGATAATAAATACATGTTTAATTATAACTGAATACTAATAAGTCTGCAGTTTACAAGACAAATGGCCTTGATGAGTTGGACGCACTGTGTGTTAGAAGAGTGAAAACACTAATCTCTGCAGGATTGTTGCCCTTCAGCACGCCCCTGACGCCTCTGTTTTAAGGTGTCATCATGGCAATTCTCACAAGCTAACACTCCTGTGGTGCTGTTTAACGAAACTCTCCCTGTCCCTCTGCTGCCGCTCCGCTGCAGACGCTCCCTTTTCTGCTTCCTGCTTTTCCTGTCTGGCTACGTTTGCCACCTCTCTCACCACTACTTTTACCTCAGCCCTGACACCTCTCTCGCCCTCCGTCTCTTTGTCCTCTCCAACAAGACTGCCAACGTCACTCAGGTCGCCCAGATGCTCCACCGAGTCGCATTTCTCCAGGTCCGAGGCGATGGTCTGCAGGCTGATGACGGACATGGAGTCCGACCCAGCCCTCTCCACCCGTTCTCTCTGTCCCCATCCCTGCTCCCTGTGCTTCTCCACCCACTGCCTTGTTTTCTCCTGATCCGCCCAATCGTTATCCATTAGACTTGCCCCCAGCCCCCCATAAGCCCCCGCCTTTATGACGCCCTCAGACTCCGCTCCTACAGGAGAGCTTCGGCCCCCGCGGGCTCTGTTGCGCTTCCTGGCCGCTCGGATACGCCCCCTCTGAGCGTGGATCTGCTCGCTGATCTGCTCCAGGTTGCGCAGGGCGACAGAGTAACGGGTCTTCACCTTGGCCACACGCTCCTCCAGCTGGACCACTTTAGACTTGTGCTCCTGCAAATGGTTTACAGATTTATAAGAAGTGAACATTGCAAAAACATCATATATAGGCTATTACCTTGATTAGTTTTTTTTATTTCTTTTTATTTTTAATTTTTAAACATATGTCATAACGTCAAAAACTCCACGAACAAACTCTCCAATTCCTTTTGATTTGAAACATCTAAAGATAAACATGTATTTCACAGATATTCTGGCCTTTATCCATCTTATTTGTTCTCATTTCCACAGCAAGCGATCACTCAGGTTTGTGGACAGTGGTGTGGATGGATGCCAGTGTTTTTTGGTGCTTCCGTGTCTGTTACCTTTTGGCTCTCTCCCTTTAGTTAAGTTATTTTTAGATATGCCAGAGTCTTTAGCTAAACTCTGATAATGTTGCAACTAGGATTTTTCTAACTGCTGCCACTGCTAGTGTGGCTTATCACCTGAATAAATTAGACCTATGTTGATGTATAATAACTTTTTATCCTTTATTTAAAAGTTGTCTGGCCAGGCGCCGAGAGGTCCAGCGGTCTAAAGCGCTGCCACTATGAGCGGGAGGTCGCAGGTTCGAACCCCCACTCATGCAGCTTTGCCATCAAGCAGCCGGCGTTAGAGGGAGCAAAATTGGCCCTGCTCCCTCTGGGTGGGTAGATGGCGCTCACTCCCCACATCACTTCTATGGTGATGTCTGCAGCACAGGGCGTCTGTGAGCTGATGTATTGGAACCGAGCCGCTGCGCTTTCCTCCAAGCGCGCTGGCTGCTCGGTAATGCTGCATCAGCAGCAGCTCGAAAAGAAGGGGTGGCTGGCTTCACATGTATCGAGGAAGCATGTGCTAGTCTTCACCCTCCTGGTGTGTTGGGGCATTACTAGTGATGGGGGAGTCCTAATGAGTGGGTTGGATAATTGGCCGTGTAAATTGGGGAGAAAATGGGAAGAAAAAAAAAAAAAAAAAAAAAAGTTGTCTGGCCAGAGGAGGATGGGCCCCCCTCCTATTTATTAGCCTTGATAATACATGTACATATAATGTAGTACGTTTGATAGTACAAGGTACATGTGAGTTTTGTTTCCTCTCAATGGTTCTTCCTCCTCCAGAGCTGAGGGAGTTTTTCCTTGCCTCCATTGCTCACATAGGGGTTCTACAGTGTGTTGTTTGTGTCGTATGTTTTGTCAGATTCTCTATTCCGCTACTAAACTGATTTGATGAACTCCAGATGGAATAGACAAGGACGATGTGTGAGTGGGTGTTTTGGGTGTGGGTGTGTGTACGTATGGAAACACCTTAAACATACTAGCGTTTCCACATTACTGCCTAATTAACACATTACAGTTGCCTAATTAACACATTACAGTTGGGGAGAGGGGTGCGCTACCCGGCACTAGATGAAACAATCTGCGACTTTCACACACATTACAACTGTCTATTCAAATTAAAATGAAAAGAAACCTAGGTTAATCTCATGTACCTGGATGGGGTGGAATCATGTGACTACACCTGCAGTGGCATGTTTTAAGGGGACATAATACAAACAGAGAAAGACAGGAAAGAATGAACAGTATATAAAATAAAAGGGTTAACAGAATAAATAAATATTATACAAGACTAAGTTGGTCCTGGATTATGATTTTATTTCATTTTCAGTTCATTGCCACACCTGCTGGGAGGTATATCACATAGTAATTTATCCAAGTCAAAACCTACAATTTTGTAAAAGGCTTTCATATAGTTTAAGTCTTTTGAAGAAGAATACAGAGTGCATTCACTGATTTCAATCTGCCCAAACAAACAAGCACATATCATCCTGCTGCTATTGTGCGAGAGAGTTTCACTGTTGTGTGTGAAAACCATGATGGGGTGTATTTTGTACGTGCTTCTGGTATTCATTCATATTTTGAGCATTGAGCACAGAGTGTTTAGTTGAAAGGTGTCTAGCTCAAATACAATCAAAACAATGCCACTGTTCCGTTTTAAAATAGCTAAACGCTGCTGTCTTCATGTCTCTTTGTTCAATCCTGATGACGTGCCTCACTTTTGCAGGTTGTGGATAATGCCTATTTACATTTGCATAAGTAGAACACAAAAGAGCGGAAGTGGATTGGGCTTAAAATAGCCAATAGCCTTCACTAGATGATTCTGCAATGACATCTGCGCACCAACAAGACAACTTCAATGAAAATGTATGAGAGTTTGAGGATCTCAGGTACTGCAATACTGTGAAACTCAAGAGTAATATTATTGAGTTTTTATTCACTACCATAACTTAGTGGTAGGTAACCATGATGATACAAGGTTGTAGTTTATGAGGTTAGACTGGGGAACTACAATGTGGAGCCACAAACAAACCCATGGATTAATAGAAATATGAATTTCAATCTAAAAACATGCATTGTGTGTATACCTTACACACCTCCCAAATCACAGCATTGTATTGTGTTATTTACAGTTGTGGTCAAAAGTTTACATACACTTGTAAAAAAACATAATGTTATGGCTGTCTTGAGTTTTCAATAAGTTCTACAACTCTTATTTTTCTGTGATAGAGTGATCGGAACACATACATGTTTGTCACAAAAAACAGTCATAAAATTTGGTTCTTTCATAAATTTATTATGGGTCTGCTGAAAATGTCACCAAATCTGCTGGGTCAAAAATATACATACAGCAACAAAATTGGTCAATTTTGGTGATGTAGCGAGTTGTGTCAATCAAATTAGCTTCATGTCATGGCCTCTTCACTTCTTGTAAGTGATTCTGATTGACTACAGCTGTTGACTTCTCATGAGCCCATTTAAATAGGGCTCATTTGACCCAGTGATTAGACTCAGCTACAAAAGCTACAATGGGAAAGTCAAAGGAACTCAGTGTGGATCTGAAAAAGCGAATTATTGACTTGAACAAGTCAGGGAAGTCACTTGGAGCCATTTCAAAGCAGCTACAGGTCCCAAGAGCAACTGTGCAGACAATTATACGCAAGTATAAAGTGCATGGAACAGTTGTGTCACTGCCACGATCAGGAAGAAAACGCAAGCTATCACATGCTGCCGAGAGGAGATTGGTCAGGATGGTCAAGAGTCAACCAAGAATCACCAAGAAGCAGGTCTGCAAGGATTTGGAAGCTGATGGAACACAGGTGTCAGTCTCCACAGTCAAGCGTGTTTTACATCGCCATGGACTGAGAGGCTGCCGTGCAAGAAAGAAGCCCTTGCTCCAGAAAAGGCACCTTAAGACTCGGCTGAAGTTTGCTGCTGATCACATGGACAAAGATAAAACCTTCTGGAGGAAAGTTCTCTGGTCAGACGAAACAAAAATTGAGCTGTTTGGCCACAACACCCAGCAATATGTTTGGAGGAGAAAAGGTGAGGCCTTTAATCCCAGGAACACCATGCCTACTGTCAAGCATGGTGGTGGTAGTATTATGCTCTGGGGATGTTTTGCTGCCAGTGGAACTGGTTCTTTGCAGAAAGTAAATGGGATAATGAAGAAGGAGGATTACCTCCAAATTCTGCAGGAAAACTTAAAACCATCAGCCCGAAGGTTGGGTCTTGGGCGCAGTTGGGTGTTCCAACAAGACAATGACCCAAAACACACATCAAAAGTGGTAAAGGAATGGCTAAACCAGGCTAGAATTAAGGTTTTAGAATGGCCTTCCCAAAGTCCTGACTTAAACCCCATTGAGAACATGTGGACAGTGCTAAAGAAATGGGTTCATGCAAGAAAACCATCACATTTAGCTGAACTGCACCAATTCTGTCAAGAAGAGTGGTCAAACATTCGACCTGAAGCTTGCCAGGAGCTTGTGGATGGCTACCAAAAGCGCCTAGTTGCCGTGAAAATGGCCAAGGGACATGTAACCAAATACTAATGTTGCTGTATGTATATTTTTGACCCAGCAGATTTGGTGACATTTTCAGCAGACCCATAATAAATTTATGAAAGAACCAAATTTTATGACTGTTTTTTGTGACAAACATGTATGTGTTCCGATCACTCTATCACAGAAAAATAAGAGTTGTAGAACTTATTGAAAACTCAAGACAGCCATAACATTATGTTTTTTTACAAGTGTATGTAAACTTTTGACCACAACTGTATGAAGGAAAAAAAAAACTTTATTCTGAGGGGCCACAAGTCATCTTTCATCTTTCTACTTCAATAGAAAACTAATAATAAAGCTTTTCATATTAGAACACCAAGGTTTTAGACTTTAGAAAACTCTCTACTCTCTGAGGACACAGTTTTTAACAGCTTATATAAGAACAGCAGCAGGAATGATAAATCAATGAGTCTCTCAGGAGCAGGATAAGTTAAGACTTGGGCAAGTTTCTTACCTCAAGGATGTGGTTGAACTGGGCCTTGAGCTCAAAGTAAGGTTTGGACTTGAGGATGACCCTCTTGAGGGCTTTCTGCAGGGTCTGCACTCGGGCTTCAGCCTCCTGGCACAGCTGAGTGACCCGCTGGTGCTCTCTCTCGCTCCTCAGACGCTCCTCCTCTGCTTCGTTCACCTAACAAGTTGGGGTGTAAGAAAATATTGAATTTGTGTAATAGTGTGATCATGTGTTTTACAATACTGTATTCATTTTCAAAAACAGCATTCATTCTAGTTATTAATTTACCTATAATGATTGTGTTCAGCCAGTGATTCATTTAGTGTTGTGTTTAAACCCAGCCACTTGATAGCTCTGTTCTGACTGCATAAAAAGCAAGCTTTTCTTTTAATTGTATGTTTTTAAGTTTAAATTTGAACTTGATTCAAAAGTTTTTTTTCTATACATATCCTTGCTTCAAGTATTACAATAATTAGTAATATCTTGAATCGTAAGCCCAGTTCCTTCCAATATACAGCCAATCAACTCTCTAGGAGCAAGATAACCGCCACAAAGCTCTTCGTCTTATTGCAGCATTTACATAGCACAACTGGTAGCCGGTAGAATACATTATCCAAGTGTCTCTGCTGAGAGTTAATTAGATAATGCTTGAGATAAATTAAATTACAAAAGGCTGCAGTGAATCAGCATTAAAACATCCATTAAAACAGTATAAGTTCGGTAATTCAACAAACACGGATGCTGATCTCAGATGGTAAAGATCTTACACAGCACAACTGCAGAGTAAGACTCCAAAGGAATCCAGATGAAGACATTTAACCTTGATCATTAAGTGCAGGTACGCATTAATCACCATCATTGATCGGCCCTGGAGAGCAAGCGTTTAAGCAGCAGAGAGGTCATTAGAATCCAAGCAAAACCGGTAATGGGATAAGAGCCTTTACCGCAAACCCACTGTTTATACGACCTGTGCTTTCATGCTTTCAGTGAAGGAATTCCATGTGTGTTCTAGCTAATTAGCCTTGTCTGATAAGCCGTAGTGTTTAGCTATTTAATCGAGCCGTACAAACCAAATAGGTCAGGACCTCATTTTTAATGTGCAGGAACGAGGTGGAGTGCAGAGCTGGGCACAGTCAAACCCATCTGTTATTTCTGCTACTTGCATTCTAGCAAGATTACTACTATTTTCACACAAGCAACCTGCACAAATCTGCTACAATCTTCCAGCACCTACTGTTAGTGAACAATTCACTGGAGTGTTTCACTGTGAGTGAAAATGCTATGTATTGTACCCCCCCATAAATAAACTGTGATTAATATACACACACAGATATATATATTTCTTAAAATGATACTAGATTACAGGCACCAATAGGACGTTCAAAATAATATAATAGTGCAACTCAAAAACAAAATTAATTTAGGTTACAAATCTAGTCCTCAGGGTGACTGTATTGCAGGCCTAAAAGGTAACTGTTAAACTTTAATAATAAAGAATTATATTTCTAAGGAAAGTCTATTTATACTCCTACTTATAATTGATGTTTGTTCCTTCCTAAATGCTAGTACATCAGGAAGGAGCAGTGAACTTTAAAAAAAAAAAAGTGTATAAATCTAAATTATGGGCAAAAAATTAAAATGCTCAGATGTGGTTTACCAAGCCTATTTACAACCCTGTAATTTTGCCTCAGACTTCAGCATGAACATTTGTCTTTATGTGGGCTTGTGGAAGAAAAAACATTAGGCTCTGTGTTTATTAGCTTTTTTAAGGCATGGGCAACTGCTTGCAGAAGCCCGCAAATTATAGTTTAGGTTTAACGGCACAAAAATAAATACAGTAATTATTCACAAGTTTTACTGGAGAGTGTTGCTGTCCATCAGTTGAGTCTTTTCAGTGTGAGAAGCTGGAAAGATTGCAGGTGGGATAGCTTTTAGCCTTGCCCCCACTCGCTTTACTGAGTCTGGCTTTTTTGAGTCTTATCAGTAAAAAAAAAAGCTAACATTGCTTTGACATGGAAAGTCCAGATAAATAGCCAGCTAAGCTGCTCTAAATTTATTTCAAGGTATCAGACTTCAGATAAGAGAAGAGGTGGGAATAACTGGCATTAGCTTGACTCACATTAGCCTAGAATGGATTCCCATTTTTTCTCCTGGCTTTTGCATGGTTTATTTCAATGAAAATTAAGAAAAATACTGTTTAAATATCTCAGTATTTACTTACATAATTTAGTATTTAAATAAAACAAACTAAATAAAAAAGTAGTTTGACTGAGTATGTAACATTACAACAACAGAACATTCTATTCTGTTCAAACAATACTGATATCTATGTGAAATAATTTATAAAAAGGTTTCAAACAAACAGTGACAATGTATACAGCTCTGGAAAAAAAAATAAGAGACCACTTAAAAATTAATTTGATTTTACCAAATTATAAACCTCTGCAATATAATCAAGACAAAGGTGGATGATCACAAGCCATCAAATTAAGCTGAACTGCTTGTATTTTTGCACCAGGAGTGGCATAAAGTTATCCAAAAGCAGTGTGTAAGACTGGTGGAGGAGAACATGCAAAGATACGTTAAAACTGTGATTAAAACCAGGGTTATTCCACCAAATATTGATTTTGGAACTCTTAAAACTTTATGAATATCAACTAGTTTTCTTCGCATTTTAATGGAAGTTAAATATAGCAATCAGACCTCAAATAATGCAAACATCAGCATAGCAAAGATGGGTAAAACACCTATTCTCAGTTAACTTTTTTTAATGTACCTTGGATGTTGCGTGGTTGAGCATCTCCTGCCAGGTAGGGTCCATAGTGTTCCTGTCAGCCAGAAGGCCCTGTTCTGCCACGTACACCATTTCCCTAGCAGCGGTGTGCATGGAGACGGCCCTCTCGTAGCGCAGAGCAGCTTTCTGGGTCTCTTGCTGGGCCTGCAGGTGAATCAATCAATCAAAGCTTAACCGGAGATACAGCCATCAATCATCCTGCTCTTAAACATAGCCACATCTGTCAAGAGAGTCTGAGAGGTTGACCTTTCGGTGAAAAATAAAGTAGACGAGGACAATGTGAATGCATTACAGGCTCAGAGAATAAAAGCATGACGGAGAAAAGGGAAATAATGATTCTTGTTATGCATGATGGGGTGAGTCCCATCCATCATATGCAGGATCGTAACCAGGCACACAACAATTCCAGACCAAGACACTGACCAATAAAAGTGCAGAAGACCAGAACTGACACCCAATTAAACAGCATGCAAGGACATGACTAAAGACCATTTAGTTTACATAAAGGGCTGACTCGTCAAGACGGAACTGCTGTGCTAGAATAAAAAGCGCCTAAACAATCAATACATGGAGGGAACTTAAAATAACAGACCATATTTCAGAGGATAACATGGGGAGAGCATGTCACTGCCACAAAAGATGAAGTCCAGAACAAAGTCAGACATGATCCTAGTTAATGAAGACAGATGCAGGTTCATGGGGTGGAAAAACAACACTAGAACCTGGATCACCACCCAAAAACAGCTTGAACGGATGCACAAGGTTGCTCAAAGTTTAAGGTCACAACAAAAAGATTGATGGCAGCTCCTGTTAGACTGCAGGCATAATTTTTGTGAAGCTATGCCTCAGCTGTCTCAAACGGAAAGAGTAAGCCCTAAACCGCCATGTGGTCGGAATACCAATTCTCTCAGAACACAATAAAACACAGGAGCCCGACTCTTCAATATGATTTCAGCTCTAGAAATGGAGAAGATGGCTGCTACTCCTCTTGTAAACTATGCAACATACTTTTGTAGCCTTTTATATATACACATTAACGTTGTACCCAAAGATTCACAGATCTCATTTCTATCTCAGAATTAAAAAATGGTGGTTAACAGGGACAGTGGAGGTAAAGTTTTGGTCTGGAAAAACACTTTTTTTGATTGCAAAAAAAAAAAAAAAAATTCAGAAACATTAATCAGACTCTGGAGCAATGGTGCACAGTTCTACTGTGCAGATCCACCAAAACAAATATGCCTATTTCCTGCATCCTAACCCCATAATTTATCATTAAAATGTTTTTTTTATAAACATCTAAACAAGCCTTTTGAAAACTTTATGTTTGGGGAAAAAAACTCTCTGATTGTTAACTCCTGATGTTGCAGGGAAACAGGGAACATTTTCAGTGGCAAAGAAACATCTGTAAAAAACAACATCTGTAAAAGAGATGAAATAAGAAGAATGCCCTCTGCAGCAGGACAATGATCCTTAACACAACTCACCTCAAAAGGCGAAGGTTTTTCCCTGACCCTCATAGAACCAGACGTAATAGCCATATAATATGAATGATTGTCAAAATAGCAAGAGACCACTGACCATGCAGGGTATCCAAACTTTTGTTTTAGCCCTTGTTCTAGCACATTTTGAAACATGTTACAACATGAAAATATAAACACAACCTTGCTTTTTATTAAAGAAATATGTCATTTTTAAATCTTTTCTAAATCAAATCATCCATTACTTGTTTAGATGACAGTAACATAACCAGGGGTGCCCAAAGTTTCACATGCCAGTGAAGGTATACACATTTCTAAAGATTTCTTCTGTAGTAGGATTTGTGATGATATAATACAGGAAGAGAGAATGTTTTTATTCACCTCAATGCATAATGCTAAGTAACTAGAGAAAATACATTTACCTCAACACAAAATACTTACATATATTATTTACTCACTGTAGTCTATTTTAGTGATTTATTATATAAGGTCAGGCTGGGCATTCGTTGTTTATGCTGCAGTTCCATCTTAGTGCTTAACTTGCACCAGTGATCATTAATTTTGAACCCTTCAGAGTTTTTTAATTGCTCAACATCTCAGTGTGGTCTGAGACAAGTGTTTTTTAATCAGCCCAGTTTGTCTAAAGCTAAGTTGTTGTTTTGAAGCTTTCATTACTTCTTAGTTCATTTAGCCTCAAAGTCCCAGTGCCTATTGGTGCTGCTAGGCAGAACACATTGTCATTTCACATTCTGTTTTTGCCAAACTTCTCCTTCTGAAGGATCTGAATGATAGAGCAGGTGGGACAACTCTGCCATACAGATATAAAGTGGAACAGAAACACTCCAAATTAACGTAACTTCGTTAGGCCCCAATAATCACGCTCTATGTTCTGAGTAGAGTCCACTCAGTCTCTCCCAAAGTGTGTTTATAGTTCTTCAAGCGAATGGGCTGACCAGGTCAAACTTACAATCCAATTCTGTTTCAATTGTTTTCAATTACACTCCATGGCCTCTGAAGTGAGTTTTCCACCAGTCCAATTACATGTCTGAGATTGGCTGCTAACAACGCTAATGAAAATTGATCTGCAAATCATATCTTGTATTTCCAGGGGTTAATCGTATTAAGGGGCACACAGGCTGCCAATTAAGCCAAGGGATATTTTCTGGGTCATTTTCACCATACTCACCCAATGGGAGCGATTATTATCATTCATGAGAGGCATGACGACACACACAATCAGAATGCTTATTTCTGAATCAAGGACAAAATCTTATATTCTATAAGAAGAAGGTCATACGATGCTCTTTTTGTGGTTTAACATACCTCTTTAGCCAGTCTACGTGCTTCATAATATGGCCGGGCCTTCTCTATGCAGGCACCGAGCTGTGAGCCCTGAGCGTTGAGTTTGCGAGCCGAGTCTGTGAGGATTCTCCGGTAGCTGGATCTTGCCTCCTAAAAGAAAGAGAGTAAGTGAAATTTATCTGTGTTGATATGTGTTGTTCTCATAAAGAGTTCCCCAATAGTGGAACAAATTACCTTCCACTACCAGATCAGGAGAATCTCTCGCTATCTTCAAGAAACTCCTGAAGACAGAGCTCTTCAAAGAGCACTTACTCTCCTAACACCTCTAACACACTAACGACTTCTAACCTCATTTCCTACTTCCACTCCTTTACTTATTGATATAAAAAAAAACCCAGCAATTTCCATCAGATTTGACCAGAAGTAAATTATTCTACATGTCATTGAATTAACGATGCACATGTATCCAAGCCTAAAGTAAAATAAACAATACTGGGCAGAAATAATCTCTGGAAAATGAGAACATTAAACATATTTTTTTCAACATACAATAGCAATAAAACGTGTAGCTCTAACTAAAAGGTATTAATAAAATTAAGTAAAGTAACCACAATATTTTCCTTTTGAATTTCTTGACCATGTTTCCACATAAAACTAACAGTAGAAGTTCTGAAATATCCACTGTTTTGTTATCCACTAACAAAAACTAATCTAATGGGATTAGTTTTACCTAGGGAAAAAAAATAATTATCACAGGACATTCATTCAGTAATTTTAGTCCTGTCCATATGCTCCACCTCTGTCTTTTTTTTTTTTTTTTTTTTTCAAAAAAAGTGTGTGCTACTCTGATAAAATTAGGTGAAAATTTCATAAAAAAAAAAATATATATATAGAAGTTTTGAAAGTATGGAGATGCAAGGAGGTGTTAGGTTTCATTTCGCACAGCACTGATAGCTTGGGCTGTACAGGTCTCTGATAAACCTAGTATCAAGCGACATACAGCAATCAAATCCAAAAAAAGAGGAGCCAAAGGACTCCTTAGAGGCGCAGTGATTCTCACTGCATTGGGGAAGAGATTGTAACTTCCTTATTATTATACATGCTTTATATTATTGGTTAGCATTACAAGTTTTCTGAAATGATGATGAGTCATACATTTTTTCTGATGTCCGGTAGTAAAATGACATTACCCCACCTCCCCAGGTAAAACTAATCCTGTTCCTATAGGGCTAAAGACAGTCTATAAGCATTCTTCGAAAGCTTAGAGAAGCAGGCCTAGTTTGTTCCCCAGGACTGGAAGGGATTGGCTATGGCTATTCACAGCTATTGCACACTTTGATTTCTGAATTCTACCACCATGCTGGAAATTTATTTTCACTCTGTAATAACCAGTGTGAGTATCATGGACGGGATCAAAGCAGAAAGTGAATTCCACTGTAGTTCTGAGCAATGGTGGCATTTGTAATGTATTATATTTAACAGTCAGAAAACAGCCAGAGCTATCAGGTGTATAAGAGAAATTGAACAAGAGAGCAAACGAAAAATCTATCTAAATAAACTCCTAGTCAAAAAAAAAAAAAACATACAGTATGTCCATCTGCCATACACCAGTTATTGAAGGGTGTTTGAACGATGACTCTTTATTTTAGATGAAGAACTACAAAACAAGCACTTGATCTCCCAACAAGACAATAAAAGATTGCCCAGTACTCTTTAAGTGATGAAGTGGGTTGAGGAGAGAGGCCGTTCAAGTGATGTCATGAACAACACAATCACTAGATTTAAATCCCGCTGATGCTGAGCGCTTTCCCAGGGACTGCTTTGGGAAATGCGTGCGGACATGTCTTGAAATAAAGTACAAAAAAGCCAGACACACACTGTGTAAACATTTAATTTCTTTTGCCTTAATTGAAGCACTTTTTCTCAGTTTGTGAAATGTAAATCTTTAACACATTTTACAAACAGACTGCTAGTTTAGGGGATCAATGTCTTAAAGAGAGTGTAATTTCTAAATTGCAACATGCAACACAAGTCAGAGCCAGGAAGTTTAAGTTAATGGCGGTTGTCCACCTCATGATCCTTACTCAAATAACCTTTAAATCTCGTTTAAATCTACTATTCAAACTAATATCCACCTCTTACAGAAAACCATCTAACAGGGCTACAAAACTGGTCTCTGAAACACACAGGTCTGTGTTATTGTTATATCATAAATCTCATTTTCTTTCTAGCTACCCAACAGCACCCCAGAGGAATCACAAACTCCAGGCGTTTATGTGTTTCTGTGCTCGTTAAATAAAAACAATTTCAAAACCCAAATCCTGACTCACATCCAGCTGCAGCTCCAGTCTGTTTATCTCATCACTGGCCTGGTTCAGATGCTCTAACTCTTCCTACAGTCAGAATGAGAGGGAGACAAAACACACAAAATACAATAAATAAGACAAAAATATATATTTGATTTAGTACAGTGTCGCAATAAGTGCATTTATTTTTATTTATGCATTTTGACCTATTATTTTTTTTTACCAGTGCAACAATAGCAGACTATCCAGTTCTGAAATAGCATCCAACAAATCAGACTGGTGCCCATCTATCATTATAACCTAGCTAAATAATACCTGAATTCTGGGATCCAGCTCTTCTTCATCGTACTGCTCCTCCTCCTCGTCCTCTTCAGCTCCCTCCTTGTCCATGCTGCTGCTGCTGCGGGGGTCGTGAGCTCCAGGCTCGGGCTGCCCGCTGCTCCCCCGGTCTCCAAGGCGCTCCTTCAGCGCCCCGCCCGCCTCCTGCGCCTCTGCGGCCGGGTTGTGTTCCGTCCAGCCCGCGGCCTCCGGTGCTCCAGAACCGGGGGGATTCTCACGCAGCCTCCCCGGCTCCATACGTGGCCTTGATTCACAGAGTGTTCAGTGAGGTTTAGCTAAAATACAGCCTGTAGCGGCGCGTAAAAATGTCTTTAAACGTTAAAATGTGAGATTTTTACGTTCATGTTTGGATGCTAGCTAACGGAGTGGACCGTTAGTTAGCCTAGCTAGCTAGTTAGCATTGAACTCAGCTTAGCTAACTTAGCTTACTGTTCAGGTGCAGAGCTAGTAGGTTAGCTGACATGCTAAGTCTAGCTTAGCTTAGCGTACAGCAGAACTGTTTAGCTAAGCTAAATGAGTTAGTGACACTATTTAAACACGTTTAAAGCCCACCGTGCACACTTTACACTCTTTTAAATGTCAGTTAAAGCTAAAAAAATAATCCCCAGTGTTGTAATTAAAATGATAAACTGTGCGCTACCTTGCTCTGCGTGTGTTAGGCTCCCTCTCATCCCCTGCCTCGCCTTCCCTCCCCGCCTTGTTCAGGAGTGCGGCTGGGATTTGCCCCCTCATCAACTCCACTTCCCTTACTCAGGGCTTTGGAAATGTGCACATCTATCCACCTTTTATTATTTCTCATATGAAAAAGGTACAACATTGCTTTAGCCTTTGTTTATTTATTTATGAATTAATTTTTTGGACGAGCAGTTTTCTCATCCAACACAAGAAGCAATAAAAACAGAGCCATCACAAACCAACAGGTCCCAGTGAACCCACATCAGTTTATTCCTCCCCTTGTTCCCACCTGTCAAAATCATATTGTACATGTTTTAATAGGGATTTATTTGAAATAATTAATTACAGAGTCAATTCCACTGATTTTCTGCATTTCACATTTTCTGCAAACAAATTTAAGGTTTTTGATACACAAAATGTGTCATTATCGGGACAGGATTAGTTTCTCAAGGGGTACTGGGATAATTTTCTATTTTACGGGGGTCCTCTGTGTTTTTATTGTATGTGTTTTTCTCAGATGTCCTCTGAGAAAATTACAGGCTGAATTACCTACAGATTTTTGCTGAACTTTGGGGTCCTCCGGTAATTTTAATCCCGTCCGGACACACATCTCTCCCGTCCAGAGTTTCGTCTCCTTGCGTTCAATAAAATAGCTATTTGGCTACTGCCACACACTGTAATTACACTTTGGGTGCATGTTTCTACAGAGATCCATATACACACATCAGAGAGTGGAAATAAAAGTGCTACTGAATACAATTTATGTGACCGAGAAAGCCTAAAAACTCACAGATTCTCCTGTTTTTTTTTTTTTTTCAATTGCAGTCCGTATGCAAGAGTTTTATCACTAAGTAGAAGTGTAAATGTTTTTTACAGACAACCCCCTGAGAAACTAATCCCATATGAATAGGGCTATTGTCCAATGAAAAAGAAGTATCTCCATTTTTGTAGATTTTTAGTTTACTACATAACTTGAACCCACTAACTGTCCCGTATACTGGCTCAAATTTTCTTGATGATTGGACCAATAAAAATTCTCCAAAATGACCTGAAATAAACTCTTACATTGACTTTCATAAAAAAATTCAGTTTTTGGCTCAGTGGTCCAGCGGGCTAAGCACTGCCACTATGATCAGGAGATTGCTGCTTCGAATCCCATTCATGTAGCTTGCCTTTAGCTGCGGGAGCCCTGAAAGAGCACAATTGGCTTTGCCCTCTCTGGGTGGGTAGATGGCGCTCTCTCCTCACATCACTCCAAAAGGTGTCAATCAGCACAAGATGTCTGTGAGAGGATATATCCTCCGAGCGTGCTGACTACTCTGCATCAGGAGCAGTTCGAAAAAAGGTGGCGGCTGACTTCACAGGTGTCGGACGAGGCATGTGCTAGTCTTCACCCTCCTGGTGTTGGGGCATTACTATTGATAGAAGGAGTCTTAATGAGTGGGTTGGGTAGTTGGTCTTATAAATTGGGAGAAAATGGGATAAAAATTTGAAATAAAAAAATATATTTATCTCTCTCCAGTAAAGTTTCTGTTTTGAAGATACATGTTTTTCATTGTTGAGCGGTGATATCTTCTAGCACTATTATGTGGCATGCCACCTACACTACTCAACTTGAGTCTACTCATATATTCTTTTGTCTATTGGGTCGAATTTCGTACCTGGTGCCTAGGCCTGTCACGCTAATTTCGTTATCGTTGCATTGTACATAATAAAATTAACCTACAAAAAGTTTTGCCCCATCACAAACTACATTTTCAAGATGGAAGAGTGGGGGTGCTGTATTAGTGCAAAATAAACCAGGTACAAAAAAAGCGAGTGGAGTCGAGAAGAGTAGTATAGGTGCCATGCAGTGAAAAGGTGCTGTTGGATGGTGCTGAAAAATGGAATTAGGGGTCACACCCTCTAAAATCCATATCTTGCTTCGAAACTAGTATAAATGACCCATTTCATGTGATAGATTTGTGTGTTGAAGCTTTTAGAAGCAACCCCTTAAAGGTTCTGGTGCCCATCACCACCACCACTGATGATGATACAAAAAAAATCTGTAGAATTCCTCTTTAAATTCTTCCACAGGGTGAGTCCTGAGCTTAAACAGACAGTTTCATTTCTTCCATATGGCCGTGCCTCTGGGCAGCTCCTTCTTCTGTCTGAACATCGCATGAGACAATGTGGTATCCTGGCATCCGCTCTGTTGTTTTCTGATCTTTTTACACTCTAGCGTTGTGTATTGCCTATGTATGACTCTTCTGTCTCTTCCAGAACCTCTTTACCTCACTGTGCCCATGGGGTGTAACCACCATAACCCTGTGAGGTGCATTCTGCCACACCAGCACACCCAGTCCCTGTGGAGAAGCAAAGGGTCAGCTGTCAACATGCATAAATAAGGCACACACTCATTCTGTTACCACACACAATGCACCACTTAACAAGCATAATGGTGTGAAGTAATTTTCAGGTATTCATGGGGTGAACTTAAAAGGCTAGAGAAGGTCATGGAGAGCAGAAAAGGGCTGTGGATAGTGATAAATCCACCAGGAGGAAGAAAGAAGGATAAATTTAATCACCAACCTGAGCTCTATCCCGCAGAACCTCAAAATCAGCCTGTGACAGGAACTGGTTGTACAATACTCCTGAAACAAAGAGGGGAGGAAGAAGCATGAATAGTTGAGAGCAAGGAGAATGAAGTAGCTTTCAACAGCCTCAGCATTACCATTAAAGCCACATCTGTGAAAATGCTTATTATCGCTCACCTATGCCTGAGTGCCATTGACATTCAGAGGTTACAGGGTGTCATTCAGGAAGGAAAAAAGGAAGTCTAGCAAAGCCTTCAATCTACTTAGAAGCTTTTTATGAGTCAGGCTTTGTTTCCAGGCTCATACAAGAGTCACCCCAAGCATTTATTCGGTTTGAAATCAACCAAATGACTTCTTCATGCAGAGTATGGCATTTACCACTTTACATCAAGAATGACTGCAGCAAGCCATCCAATCAAAAACCTATCAGTCTTCAAGTCTTCATTAAAGCTATTCCACGTGTCCTGTGAACACGAGTGCATGCACAAAGGAGAACATTTGACTATATTCTGCACAATGCTGCCATTTGCAACAACTCAGTTTTCTATTTTTTCCACCATTATCTTTCTTTTCCTCCTGGAAGGCTTTATATGATGAAGCCTTTTCTTCCACATTTCTAACAATGAAAACACATTTTTATTTCTCTATTGAAAGCAGCATTAAATTTAATATGGCATTGATATTTCTTGTGTGTGTAAAGCCAACAATACTTAGAGTCGAGTCTATTTTTCTGTTTTGGAATAATTAACCCCATATTCATTGATAATGACTTCTAATCAAAACCAATTAAATTTAAATCTTTGAAATGAGCTACAAATACACCAGTTTAAATTGTATAAATGATGGATGAAATGCTAAAATATACACTGCTGGCATGGGGCACCAGCATGGAACAACACACTAACCACAGCACCCTACCTAAGCACAATCACACACAATAAATGACATTATAAGTTGCGTGAGCAGAACACAGCAACCACTACCATCCGATACTGGCTCGACAAGAATCCAGAAGCATAGCGAACTATGTTCATGGTCCGTGCCTCAACTGCCAAGTACTCAGATGTCTGCAAAAACTCATGAGACAAATTACTACAAGAACAGAAAGACCACACCAATCCCCTTCATCCAAACTCTAAACACCAACTTCAGTGCAAGCTCTTCTCAGGGGTCATCAGGCAGGCACCTTCCTTCGTCAGTGTTTCGCTGAATTAAGCCCACGACACCTCCAGAAGGCTCAACAGTGAAGTCTGGCATCCCAGACCCACCCCCCTCCAAGCCTGCTGTTGAAGCACAAACTCATTCCCTTCCCCACGTAGCCTCAGCCCTTCTGAACCACAACCACTGACTAGATCTTCCAGCTACATCTGACAACTCCTTCACTACTGTCCTCAGCACACAACCTCTAATGTGCTGTGGAGTGGTATATTTAATTATTTCAGTATTTCAGTATATTACTCAATTATGTTCTCTCAATTTAAACTGTGATGAATTTAACGTTATTGGAGAAAGTAATTTACATTGAATAAATTGTCCACTTTTCGGCATTAATATTTAGTTACCAATTCTGCAGGTGTCATTAGAATGGATGGGTATTTACAGATGTGAGTGAGTGTCAGCCATTTTTTCAAGTGTCCAAATCATGAATTTAAATTTGAGCATGATTTCAAGAACACTACAGTCTCCCTACAATGCACTTGCTGAGATGAACATGGACCAAAATGCATTGCAAGTCTCTGATAAAATTAAGCTGATGACATTTGCTCATATAAGCAACTGAACATTAGAAGCCAATGGAGAGTGAATTATTCATGCAATTCATTAAATGCATGTCTAAGAATTCAACACAGCACAATGCATTAACAAAGTTTAATTCAGAATTCAGTTTGTTTGTGTACAGACATCGAGTGTGTTTACATACACTGCAAAATCTGTTCATAATAGGGTTGCTGCAGTAATCTGATTATTCGCATAGTCAAACAGTATACTTTGATTGCTTATATCAGGTCTAGAGTAAGGTCTAGAATTCAGATTACGAATTCTGATAAAAAGAGCTCAATTTTAGCTCAGAAATCCTATTTTTTTTTGTGTATGTATACTCTTACCTACAATATTCACATTTCTGTGAAAACAGAAATGAGTGAAAATACTGGCTGGTTGCAAAGCAAAAATCGGATTGTTGTCTGACTCACATAGACAATAATTTCTCTCATTATCTGATTACTCAAATTCACGAAAAAGCATGTAACTCCCTCAGTGGTACACTTTAAACACAGTTTACACACTTGTGTTTATGTATTTGACTGGTGCTGGGCTTAACCCCCAAATTTTACCAGTACCCACCACCGGTCAGAAACCAAATAAGCAAGCCGATTAAATATTCCTGCAGAATTCAGAAGAAATCAAGTTCACTGTAGTCAAGATACACATGATCTGTTTACAGCAGCATCATTCTCACAAACCTGAATGAATGTTCCCTCGATTCTCAAGTCTCCATGGTAACGAACTGAAGGCAGACGGGGTATTTTAAATGCTAGGGATCCAGATCTGCGTCCGGAGACCAGCTTTATATTTCCTCATGCTGCCTGAGTCTGTTTAACAGTCGAGTGTGGAGCATAAAACTTGTGAATTCAATTAGGAATTTGATTGTTATGTCTGTATGTTGGGCCAGGAGCGCAGATGATGCTGAAAGTTGCAAAGATGACACTTTATTTTGAGGATCACAAATTATGGGTTTATTTTTAAGCTTTTAAACTTACTTATTTATTTGGACTACAATTGGTTGTATGCCACATGCACATTAATAATATTTGCTAATTTGCTGTAATAATACAGAACAAACACTATTACTACACTTATGTAAATATAAGTAATAATTCACGATCAATAATTTGCATGTAATTGATGGTGCTAAGATAATTACTGTAGGAGTTTATGATAGTTTAATCAATCAATAATACATCAAGAAGCGTTTCAAACAAAGGTTACACTTGTCATTAATCACAGAGCAAAAAACAATAAATAAGTATTAAAGAAGTAAATTGGCCTCACAAATTTAGTCTCTATTCTTGGCACTTTGGATGCAAAATCAAAATGTATATTATGTCAGAATGAATTTCATACAAGAGCTCAGTTTTTATTTTTTGCTAAAAAGCATTAAATTAACATCTTCCCAGATTGCATGCTGTTTAGTTGGCATATATCTGTTATAAAGTATAATCTTTATGTAACAGACCTCCGATTATGTAATAATAAAGGTTAGAATGAACATAGCTTAAGGCATAGTTAAAAAAAAACAAGATCTTGATAAAAAAAAAAAATGAATTCCTTAAATTGTCATTAAACATAAATATAGGACATTAAATTAAATCTTTACCTGAAAACTTGTATCATTCCTATTTACCCTTATGCATATGAATGCAAGCTTTAAACCTTAACATGCAAACATTAACATGTAACCTATTAACCTACAACCAAAGTACATAATCAAGTGTTTCATACATATATTTTTTGTTTTTTTAAATGGCATCATCCCGAAATCCCACTGCATTAAATCAGCCCCAATCAATCATATTTCCTTACCTTTAGTTAAACAGCATTAGAAATGGATTAATTATATTTGTAGCATTGTTCTATTATTATTCCCAGACAGCTGAGCAGTCCTGCAGTATGGAATCATATTGAAGTTTTCAGCTAGACTGCTTAGCATGTGCAAAGTAGATTTCACACATGATTTGGCAACAGTTTGGAAAGAAACACTCTTACCTTCTGTAAACTGAAGCCGATCTCTTTCAAGCTCCCACAGTCTGATCTGGTCTGTGATAGTAGGAGGAAGCACTGGAGTCTGACAAAGACACCAAATCAAAGAGATGTATTAGATTTACAAAGGGAGAAGAAAGTATCTGGTCTTTCTTTCTTCAGACAGATAAGATAAAAGTTGTAAAATAAAAGATTTTGAAGTTACCTGTTTGAGCATAACAGGATGTGCCCTTGTCCTCAGGAAGTGGATTATCTGCCGATCATAGGGAATAAAAGCAGCCCCAAAAGAATATATGAACAAAGTATTACAATGGATTTTCAGAGACATCATGATATCTTATTTCACACATTATTAGTAAGCTTGGACGATATGACTCATATCAAGTCAATTCAGTACAAGCTGTTGCTGCATATTTTAAAATTTTGTTCAATTTGATGCTTAAACCCTGAAATTAAAGTTGGGAAAGAATTTCAGCTAAACTTCAGCTGAATACTGGTTTCTCAAAGTAGTATTAGTTAGAAATGCACATTGCTAATATGTAAAGCCTATACACAAGATCTTTACAGAGTAATGTGAATTTCTGTCTATTTAAAACATATGTAGCAGTTAGTATACCTTTATATGATTTACACACAAAATGCGCTTTTAATATTCGATTTAATATCAATGATCAATATTAGCATTAAGACACATTAAAATAGCCCAAATCTGACCCAATTTTGTGGTCCTATTATGTTTTTATGTTGATCTGTACTGGAATGGCAATTATACATACAGCTCTGGAAAAAATAAGAGACCACTTCAGTTTCTGGATCAGTTTCTCTGATTTTGCTCTGATTTTCACAGTTTTTATGCATCTTGGCATTTTCTTCTCCACCAGTCTTACACACAGTCTATTAAAGTGGTATAAACACTTATAACAGATTTGGAGCTTTTGGACTATTTGCCCCAATATTAAGGACACCATAAGAACATAAACTGTCTGATTTGGTGACTTTTGTCCATTA
Organism: Astyanax mexicanus; assembly: GCF_023375975.1. Classification (NCBI taxonomy): domain Eukaryota; kingdom Metazoa; phylum Chordata; class Actinopteri; order Characiformes; family Acestrorhamphidae; genus Astyanax; species Astyanax mexicanus. The sequence continues at coordinate 37,543,353 of NC_064410.1, forward strand.
AAACCGGTATAAAACAAATTTAATAAGGCAAATCTTTTTTTTTTTTTTTTTTTTTTTTTTTTTTTTTTTTTTAGAAATTATAAAACCTTATCATGAATGTCCAGCATTTTACTCATAGACTTCAATTTTATGTCAAAAGCAACAGAAAAATAAAGACACAAAGTGTCACTGGTGCTAAGCACTCAACGCTATTTGAGTACCAACAGCACACTAGTGAGAAGAATCTTCAGGCTGCTAAACTAAACAGTGAGTGACTATATAAGTGAGTGAGTGCATGAGAGTGTTACATGCCAGGTCCATGAGGTGCTTTTGAGCTAAAAACAAAATTAACAAAGTCTGAATCATGCAGCAACAACATTATCTAAATTAACAGACACTAAGTGAATGGGTCCTTGCACTTTCCTGGATGGTAAATACAGTATTGTATTCTCAAATCATTTCAAACTGGGCTAGTGGGCTATTACTGAATCATTTACAATGATAACTATGATAACAGAAAGCTGTAACAATATTAACATCCAGTGGTTCTTTATGGCTTTGGTTCTGGATGAGTTTGTCTATTTTAGAAAAAAGCAGTTTCTTCATATGCTTTAAATTTCAGATTAGAAATCTGAGAAAAAAATGAGAAAAAAAAAGCTGTGTCCTAATAAAAAGAAATAATAAAACAAAAAATATATAAATTTAATTTAAAAAATAATTAAAACTACATTCCAAATTCAGAAGAGACGCATTTTGTTTTTCTGTAGTCCTCCATCAAAAATACATTATTCACAATGCATTAGCAGGCAGAGCAGCCTCCCCTGGAACCATTGATGCCTATGATCATGAAAAACAATGTTCCCTGCGATCCCCCCCGATTTCCCGCCACAGGCTTTAAATAGTCACAATTGAAACAAAACGGTGCAAATGAACCCATCAGATTATGTGTCTGGAAATAACCGTGGGTATCCCTGATCAAGAGCATCACAACAGCAAGTCATAACCAAGGTTGCAAAGCTTTCTTGTGATGTGCTTTATGAGCACATGTGAGCTTAGTCTCATACCTGCTGTGCAGTGATGCCATTAGCGATAGCCTGCTGCACAGACTCCCTGGTGACCTGGGCCACGACCACGTTAGATAAGCGGTAGAGCATCTCGCTGAACAGAGCAACCAGAGCGATCTGCAGCTCAGAGTCTAAAACAGAGAGATGTGCAAGATCCTACAGTCATTTTACATCAGAATTAGAAATAAGGAAGATCTCTCAGTAAACATGATCCTTAGAAAGGTGTTACTATTAATGTAAATAGCTTCAAATTCAGGAAAATCTTGCAAAACTAACAATTCTGAACAAAATTAATTGTGTTTGTTGGACAACATTCAAAACATCTTTAATTGGTTAAAAACCTAAAATTGTCAGAATTTTAGTGATTGGTTAGCAGTAAACATATTTACACAGTCCTAGACATATTTACATAATCCTATACATATTTATTACAATCCCTTCTCCAACATACCCGTTTCAACTAATCTGTCAACTAACAAGGACTTATTTGCATATTGTAGGATTATGAAGGATTGTTCTGTTTTTTTTTTTTGTTTTTTTTTTTTGTTTTTTTTTTAAACCTGCTGATACATTTTGTCTGAATTAAAAATATCACATTAACAGCTTTGTTCTAGTTATGTCAGATTTTCGTTGGAAAGAGGACACAGCAGTCTTTGAGGTTCATGGTGTGTCACTTCTATGTAAAGATCTCTCTTTATTCAACTATGCCAGAATAAATACAGTCTGACATTCTAGGGCATCTTTAAGTCACTGACCCTGAGGCAAATATTCTTAGGTTGAATAGGTTGAATGGCTGCTGGCTTTAAATGGGTGAAACAGCGCATTTTATTTCTGCTCTGTTCTAGAATAGAATCACACTCCTTAAATGTAATCCAAGAAAGCAGACAGCTGTTGAGACTGTAAGATGCTCTCATACAGTTGTGCTCAAAATAATAGCAGTGTCTTTTAAAAAATGAGTAAATTTCAAAGTTCTTCTAACAAATTGTACTTTAATGAACATAAATGCATTGGGGACATAGCACATTCTATTCCAAAGCAGGACAATTGGGAAAAGTAATTAAAACTCAAATAATAATAATGATATTTCACAGAAAGTCAGAAATGTAATGTTCAAAAAAATAGCAGCGTTGACATCTTTTCTTGGAAACTCAAAAATGTACTGCACAAACTAATAAATTCTTAATAAGTCAACTTGGCTGAGTATCCTAAACTAATATTTTGTTGCAAAACCACAGTTTCTGATAACTGCTTCACATCTGTGGTGCATGGAGTCAACCAATTTCTGACAACGGTCAACAGGTATTGCAGCCAAGGCCTATTAATTGTACTATATTCCACAATTCCCCTGCATTTCTTGGTTTGCCTAAAAATGCGCTGCATTTTTTATGTCAGCCCACAAGTTTACTATGGGATTAAGGTCTGGGGATTGTGCTAGCCACTCCATCAGTTGAATCATGTTCATCTGGAACCATGCTTTTGCTCGCTTGCTGGTATGTTTTGGGTCATTATCTTGTTGAAAGGTCCACCTCAAAGGCATTTCCTCTTCTGCATATGGCAGCATGACTTCTTCCAATATCCTAATGTACTCAAATTGATCCATGATCCCTGGTATGCGATAAATAGGACCAACAACGTAGTAGGAGAAACATCCCACCACCATGCTTAACCGTCTTCACTGAGTACTGTGGCTTGTATTCTGTGTTTGCAGGACATCTGACGTACTGTCTGTGACCCTTGGACCCAAAAAGAAGAAGAACCTTGCAGTCCACAAAATGTTACGCCATTTGTTCTCAGGCCACTCAATGTGTTTTTTGGCGAATTCTAACCGCTTCTGCACATGTCTTTTATTTAACAGTGGGACTTTGCGGGGGCTTCTTGCTGGTAGGTTGATTTCACCAAGACGTCTTCTGATTGTACCAGTACTCACAGTCAACTGAAGGTCTTCCTTGATCCTCTTGGAGCTGATCATTGGCTGAGCCTTTACCAGTTTGGCTATTCTCCTATCCATTCGAGGAGTTGTTTTTCTTTTACTTCCGCGTTTTTCTGTTTTTTCTTCCCATTTCAAAGCATTGGAGATCATTTTAGCTGAACAGCCAATCACTTTCTGTACTTCTTTATATGTTTTCCCCTCTTTTATTTGTTTCTTGATTAAAAACACTCGTCTTTAGAACAGTGTCTTGAACGACCCATTTTTCTTGTTTTTTCAGGACAAATGCACAGCCAGCATGTTAGTTGCCTTGCTCCTTAAATAAGGATCACCTGTTAACACCTAATGCCCTCCCTAATTGACGGCCTCCCTAATTGAACTCACCACTGCTATTTATTTGAACACACCCCTTTCAGTTAATCATTCAATTTCACAGAATCTGCAGTATGCATGGGTGGCCTGTTGGGTTTGTTAGTTTTCTATGCCCTTATTATACCCTCCAAAAACTTACTTGTGGTGTAGAGGTTGAAATTTTAACAAAAACAGTGATTTATCTCGCTGCTCTTGAGGCACTGCTATTATTTTGAGCACTACTGTATATAAATTACTTACATTTATGTGTGACAATTTTATGAACTAAAAACCAATCACTTTTCTATTTTATAAACCTTTTTCTTTTTCTCCCCAATTTTCATGGCCAATTACCCAACCCACTCATTAGGACTCCCCTCATCATTAGTGATGTCCCAACACCAGGAGGGTGAAGACTAGCACATATGCCTCCTCTGATAAATGTGAAGCCAGCCACCGTTTCTTTTCGAGCTGCTGCTGATGCAGCATTACTGAGAAGAATCACAGTGCACTTGGAGGAAAGCGCAGCAACTCGGTTCTGATACATCAGCTCACAGACGCCTTGAGCTGAAGGACATCACCCTTTGGAGTGATGAGGGGATGAAAGAGCGCCATCTACCCACCCAGAGAGAACAAGGCCAATTGTGCTCTCTCAGGGCCTCTGACGGCGGCTGATGGCAAGCTACATGAATAGGATTCAAACCAGTGGTCTCCTGATCATAGTGGCAGCACTTAGCCAGCTGGACCAAGTGCGCCTTATACTGAGAAAAATATGATACATCAACAAAATACACTGTACATGTTTAAATCACATATATAATTACAGACATACCTGTGTAAGCATACACACGATAGTTGGTTTCTACCACAATGAAGCCAGACTCTCCTGTTCCAGACATTGCGCTCATAGCCGTGGATGAGGAAGAGGAGGATGAAGAGTTGGCAGTGACACCTGCCGCTAGAGTTATAGCCAGCCTTGTCGGGTAATATCTTCTCGACTTCCTCTGAAAAAAGTAGAAGAATGTGCACAATAAAAACGAAAGCAGGGTTGTTAACTTTTATAGAGCAGCTTTTCTATGAGTGCTCCCAGGATTCCTGCTGCAGCTACAGTACTGTAAATACATTCAGTTCTATATACTGTATGTGAGATTTACTGTTCTGAATAGCATTATACAAGCAGAAAAATACATTTTCTAAAAATTCTGTTATCATCTTCACAATGACTAACCTTCCTCTGGAACACCAAGCCAAACTCTCGTAGGTGCTGAAGAAACGTCTGCAAAGACTCGCTCATTCCTTCCACAGAATAGTCCTGTTATAAGGCAAAGAAATAAAAGAAGCAGTCTTTTTGTAGTTGATTCTCTTATCGGATAAAGGATGCGAGCCACAAGCACAACGCTGATTTCCCCTGTCTTATCAGGACATTAAGTAATGACTATTGCTACAGGGTTGATTCATGCAGACCACAATCGGGAACCGTTTTTTAATCTAAAACTGGAAAATAAGAATTAAATAAAAGTAAAAATTAAAAAATTCACTACTTACCCTTCCAAGAGTGGAGAAACTCAGCTGGAACAAGAAGGAAAGAATCTCAACGAGGTCCATCCCTCTAGACTGGAACAGGGAAGATAGTAATGAGAAAATATTCATATTCTATTCTATTAATATTGTATTAGTTTTCAAAAAAATAGTGTTTATTTTTAACAGTAATTATTTTTAATTACTAGTTTACATGTATAGACTTATGAACAGTGATAAACTTTGTATTGTGTTTAAACCCTGACCACTAGACAGCAATGTTGTACTCAATCATTACATCCTACTGTTCTATTGGACAAAAGGTATTTTTTTTCTTTTATTCAGATTTTAGAAACATGAATGTGTTAGGACAGTTTTTCCCCTAAAATCTAATTAAAACACTTCCTTATTTAAAACATCACAATATTCTGATTTGTAACCCCTGTTTTGTAAAGCGCATCGCCAATTTTCCACCTATAGACAGCCTTAAGTGCTTTTTACAGTACAGATGGTGTTAACACTATGGGTGTTTTTACACCTGAAAGTTTGGACCAGGGATTGTGTGCATGTTACATTTGTTCCGGTTAGTTTTGGTTTTACACTTTTTTTATGGTGACTGAAAAAAAAGCTTTGCTATGTTCTGTCATCATCACTTACTGGGACTGAGCCACCCTATACTTGACAATGATTGGTTTATAGAGCACTGTCAGTTCGGCCAGTTGCCTTTCAAGATGTTATGATGAATTGTGCCTCCCTGCCAGAACTCAACTTCACTTCCTGTATGGTCTCGTAAGGTCTGGACCTTGAGACGTTCCAGTTTGGTCCAATGCACAATAACAGGTGTGAAACGTGCATCAAATGGTGGACTCAGACTGGATCAACTGAATCATGGTCACAAACATTGTTTTTTTTAGATGGCTCAGACTTTCAGATCAATTACATAATAAAGAGGCAGGCCATCTTCACCCACTAAACAAAAAAGCAGAAAAAAACAACAGTGTGGACACATTACACTGGTGGCTCCTGTATCTACTGTAACTGTAGATTAATCCTTATTTATACACAGAAATGAAAAGGAAATCTGAGGCTAATCTGTTACACTAATTTTGCTGTATGCTGCGGGTGCACTAGAAGAAAGACGAATTCCGGCACGGGGGCAGAATTCGGCACAACACTTGGAAAGGAATCTAGTCAAATTGACAACAAACCATCCAAAATATCAAGACACCACCCATACAGGTGAAGACCACAGAACATAGCAAAGGTATATTAAGCTGTTCCTTAAAAATGCAGCCTGAAACAAAATCTAGACATCAATACAAAACTGGACCACATACGACTTTAAGGGGTGAAACTCACGAAAATGCTCTTGGGAAAGCAGGCCCAGGCTGTTTTTGTTACTGGGTCTTTAAGACTGATATATGATAACGACCTTGAGCAAATGGCAGTCTGGGCTGAAACTCTTATATGACTGAAATCCTCAGGGACTATATTAATGCCAGCAGCTCCTCTCAGATGTGTGGATCCTTTGGAAAAGACACATTTGCTTTGCGATGATCAGGAACAGAACAACGTTCCATCTTAATCAGTTTCTCCACATCTTTCACTCCGATAACTCTGCAACAGACTCTCTCCAGAAACAGCACGCTATTTCACATCAACATGAATAAGTAATCTGAACTACTTACAGCTGAATGGTCATATGTAAATGTGCTTATTGTTGTGACATCACAAACAGACACGTATAGATCTCTAAAGTGATGTGTTACTGTGTAATCATGATCATACCAATTTTACACGCCTTCCACACATATATGGAAACTTATAACAGAGGACATTCTCCTAGTCTCCAAAAGTATTCCTAAAATTCTTTGTCCACAAACATACATAAAAATCACCCTGAAACTTAATATGTGGGATAATAAAGCAGATTAGGGGTGCTAAAACCTCAAAGTGCTTTGAAATTCTTCAAGAAGCAAGTGAAACGCCAAAATAGACCTAAATATAGTGCGAAGCCAGAGCCCTTAGTCCAGTAAAAATATTTAACTCTACAACTATACCTCGATTTTTACACACAGCCTCAAAGCTGGCATTGTTCCACAAAAGAAACAACTTAAAATCAGAAAGAACACTGCAGTCTCTAAATCACCCACACATTCCTGGTCAGGCTGAGACGTCAATCTTTTTGTAGCTTTTTTTTCCAAAAGGGAGTGCAAGACCTTCTGTAGAACACTGAAACTTTTTCAAAAGTTCTCAAAAATCTCCTTGGAGGGAGCTTTGAAAAACCACAGCTTTCAATCACCTAAAATGCTTTGTTTGGTTAGACAGGAGGGCAAAATGCGGAGAAAAAGCTAAGCACTCAAAATTACTGAGAAACATAAAGATTGTGAATTGATTACTGTGGATTTATGTCAATTTTTTCTATGACCAAAAATACAAAACGCCAAGTAGTTATCAAATTGTTTTTTTTGTTGTTTTATCTATAATGTTCTGCCCCCTGGATCTTCTGAATTATAGAGTCATTATCAAATATAAACTAAATGAAATGAGAATATTTGTGCTACTAGCAAGCTAGACCTTCTGCTAATTAACAAATACTAAACATTAACATAATTATGTAACAGCTACATAACATTATTGTTAAATAATGTAGTTTGATGAAGACGGTTCGATTGGGGTATTTTGTTGAGTGTGCAAGACTTATAAAGTCAGTTCTTCAGTGTTAGTTTGCATTTAGCAAAACTGAGCAGTTTCCCAGAAAGGAAAGCCTAGTCTAGTCTTCGACTACACAGCACAGAAAATATAGTCTAAAACAAGGTTTAATCTTTGTCTGTAAATCTGCCTTATTAACTCATTAACAACTGACTGATACCACAACCATGTTCTGCATTGACTGAGAAATGATTGGTAAAGAAAACTTTAAACACTATTTCATTACTATTCAATTTGTTTTTCCATGTTATGATTCCCATAAAACACTCAAAACCAAAACTCCACTTTGACATCCATTCAAGAACATTTCACAGCATGATCTACTGTACTGACAGCCAAAAGGGCCGATATCTCTCTTGTGGACAAACCTGGACAGTGTTGAGGTACTGCAGAGTGATGTACCACAGCTGAGAGGCTGTGTCCAGCAGGAGGAATTGGAATCCAGCTGAAGTGATGCATGGCGCGTCACCAGCCTCGCTTTAAGAACAGCAAAAGGCAGGGAAAGGAGGGTTAGTAAAGACATGAAAGTACAGCACATCTTGATCTTTCTAGCTTGACACAGCTGAGTAGAAACATGTGAAGCGTAGCAGAGCGCACTACCTCTTCATGAGGCCGGCCTGAATAAGGAGCTGGGCCAGGTCTTGGCTGACCGCTGCACTGGGGGAACCCACCATGAAGTGAAGGATCACCTCCCAGCGCTCCATGGCGTAACGGTCCAGACTCTCTACATCTCGTGCATGCCGATCAGGCCCCAGACTGCTGCCCTCATCTGCCCACGCTTTACCGCTGTCAGACAAGGAGGAGAGAGAGAAAGAGGTGTAAACAAAAGTTTTAACATCACAGGAGGTTTTTTTTTTTTATATATATAAAGCGTGACTTTTTTTTTAGCATACACACCCTGTCAAATTTTAGAACACCCCGAATTGTTTTTTCTTTATTTTTTATGCTCTTCAGGTAAAGTCAATAACCGAAAATGCTATGAAATTCTGTAAATTAAACTTTGCAGTTAACTGACAGGGCCTTTAAGGAAATCTAATCAACTAAAAACTGAACAAACAGTAAATTTAGTACTGTATATATATATATTGTAAAAAATAACAATTATTATATTGTGTTAAAGTTACATTTATAGCAAACAATTGGTTAACAGCTTACAGCTTGGTAAGCAACAATCTGCCTTCTTAACTGAAGCATTTACACACTTACACACAGCACGTCCACATTTCCATCATAATAACTAGAAAACGACACAGCAACACACATAACTCTAGAAAAGTATAAGCATTTTCTTTAAAGTAATCGAAGATGAAGCCAGAGAGCAGCAAGTACTGTTTTCAACACCAGGAAGACGTTTGGCTGACCCACATGGCAACACCTATATCACAGTTCAACATTGGACTTAGTCTTAGTTTCAGCAGTGAACAGGAGACTTTAATAGATGAAGTGCAGTAATAAAGTCATTGCTAAAACGAGAAAACAAAAAAAAGCAGTTTGTCTGGGCCATACAGCAGTCCTACTGGATAAATGAAAAATAGGGGTGCTCTAAAACTTATGACCAATAATATATATGTCAGGGTGCATACACTTTTTAAACAATAAATTTCCATGATTTTTCCATGCCTTTAAGGCAAATTTTTATAAGCACATGATCTTTAAAACAATGCAGACATGGACAAACAATAATACAAATTGATAATAGACCTAAAATTAATTTTATATATAAAAAAAATATATATATGCAATGTTGACACAGAATCTTCAATAGTAAAACATGTGTCAAATCCTGAGAGATTCATTGTGTAGTAGCTTAAATTAGCTTTCTGTCAATAAATGAAAAACGTTTGTACAGCAAATTTCCATGACTTTTCCAAAACTTTCTGGGTATTTTTATTTTTCCAAAACTTCTCCAGGCCTGGAAACTGCTTGTTTGAAATTCCATGACTTTTCCAGGTTTTTCATGACCGTATAAACCCTGATATGTACATATTAAGTATGGTAGTTTAAACAAGGCTTGACAGTGGGTGCCAGATAAATGGGACATTTGATTTTCAAAGTTGTGGAGGTGTTACAAATTCCTCGATCTGCAGTCCTCATATTCATATGTGTATCAGTGTCATAGAAGACATTACCACCCACAGTGGACAGCACAATGGTTGTAACTGGGTAGAACTGTCTATGCAAACAAACAGACAAGCAACTCTGGCAGAAATCACACCCACAGGCAAATCCCACAGGTCTGTGCAGCATTCTTTAGCTTCCATGGGAATGGCAAAAGTCATAGGACACAATACTAGTTCCATGTCCCATGACATTTGGCATGTCAGTGTACAAAAACAAATTATAACCATTTTGTTTTACAATTCTTACCCTCCAAGCAGTGCTATCCTCAGGTTGTCTTTAAACACAGGGTTTAGAACGATGCCCTGGAGGCCCCCCTGAAGCTGCTGGTTATGCCACAGTCTGAGCCCAGTCAACACTGACACACACTGGTCATGATCCCTGCAAAAAAAATGAAAAAGATGAACTTTGTATACTGGCATGTCTCGATAATATTATTTTATGAACAATATACCATCCCAAAAATAATTACAATTTAAAGACTATTTCATATCACCAATATATTATTATTTTTATTATATAAGACCAATTATTTCTATTTATTAACAGTAAGGGAGAAAGGTTTTTGGCCATTCCTACTACCTGTCAGTGCAGAATATATATAACTGCTGTTTATTGTAGCCAGACCGACCAGAAAAATGTTGCTAATGATAATCCTTATGTAAACATACACAAATAAACACATTGGGCAAGTCATAACTATTTAATAAGCTATAAGTCAAAACCAAAAATTAAAACTTTAGATCTTCATAATATACATGTACATGCACTCACTTCTGGCTGTCCTTTTTGACCCACAAAGCTACTGCAGCCTGTGGTAACGGGTGGTCCAAGAACAGCATGCGCATTACGTAATTTTTGGCCAGTGATGGAAGTTCCCTGTAAAGAAATGAAAGAATAAAGGTTAAATACAATGTCATCCAACACTGCTAAAGCTTCTACAATGCTTAAGTTCTTTTATGGCAAAACATATAGTAAAATAGTAACAAAATGAGAGAACTACAAATAAATATTACTGATTTAACAATTTAACAAACAAAAAGGAACAAACAGAATTGGTTATTTATTACATTTGTTGTAACACAATTTTTCCCCAGACTGTCTGGTAAATGTCATAAACGTTCTTCCTAATGTGCATCTATGAATAGAAAAATGCCCTGGCATTCTGGAGCAATTTTATGTTACATTAACACATAATGTTGAATTATCACACATACACACAAAAAGGGCTCATTAAAACATATATACACTACATACAAAGGTTTGCGACACCAGCTCATTTATTGTTTCTTCTGAAAACAAGGGCATTAAAAAGTTTATCCTGCTTTTGTAAGTAAGAGTGTTGGTGAGGTCAGGATGTTGTATGATCAACACCCTTCCCTAACCCACCTCTGGCATTAGGCATGGCACCAATAGTTTTATGTTTATCTGCTTCAGGGAGTACTATTCTATTGACAGGACTTCTCTACAAGGACCTGTATCAGCAATGGGTTTAACTTAAAATAGCTGTATGTCTACAAACATATGGACATATAGTGTACGTATTACGAGGGTGGTGAGATTAACTTTTTCAGGTTATAAGGAGCCTAAGCATTTGTTCAGAGCACATATACAGCAAGACGAAAACAAAGATCTTCATTAACTGAGCATTTTGCTTTGATTAAGATTAATGAATGAAGAAATTATTTTATTGAATGTAAACAGTGGATACATGATTACTATTTTGTTTCAGAGTGTTTTTTGTCAGAGTGATCATGACAAGACAAATAATGACAAGGTTTTGGGTTCGATACCCAGGTTTGGCAGGTCGCCACTTTTGGGCCCTTAACCCTTACAGCTCCCAGGCACCGTAGCACTAGCTGCCCACCACTCTGAGCACACGTTTTGACAAAATCACTGTCTGTGTGTCTTCTAAGTGTACTCAGTGTGTTTACTGCACGGATAGGTTAAAGGCAGAGGCAGCAAAAGCGACATCAGCCTTTGGAGTAATGTGGGGAGAGAGTGCCATCTACCCTCCCAGAGAGAGCAAGCAAGGCCAATTGTGCTCTCTCTGGGCTCCGGCAGCTGATGGCGAGCTGCATCACCGGGATTTAAATCAGCGATCTCCCAATCACAGTGGCAGTACCCCAGATAATATGTATATTTTAAAGAACATTGCACATGTCATACTTACAGATCTGTTAACCAGTAATAAAATAATTTTAAAAACCTGCTACTTTATAGTGATATACTCTCAAGGATATTTCCCATACAAACAGCACTAACCTGAAAACATTAAAACATATATAGTTAATGTTTATTAACGTAGCTATTAGTGTTAAAAGTTTCACCTGTAAACAGCCAGACATGTTGCTGGATGGTTGTAGAGTCTGTCGAGGATGTCAGGGCTCAGTTCTCTCAGGTACTCATGAAGGTTTTTGCACTGTAGCTGTACTCTGAGCTTCATCTTTAGAGACAGAGGGATCCACTGCAAAGGATGTACATAAAACACAGAGCTGGAATTAACAGCAGCGTTAGATAAGTTACTTCCCTGCAGAGTTACTTTAGGTTACTTTCATCCCTGCATTAAAATCACAGCGTTGTAATGATAAGGAGAACCAGACTGTTCTAATAAAAAACAATCAACTGGCTGAATTAAAACTTCTGAACTTACAGCCTTAAACGAACTATAGCGATTATAACTCAAAAATGTTTGCTAACCAGTTATCTAACAGGAGAGACTCCTGAACTCCAGCAGACAATAATATCACTGACAATATTACTGATTCACTAGGTGCTTTAATTCGCACTCCGGGCGCGTGCAAGAGCCTTAAATCTTATTTAATTCATGTTTTAGTGGGTCTCACCTTATAGAAAGACGTTAAAAGACAGAGTAAACAGTCCAGAGCTGAACATTAGCATGCTGCTATTGTGCTGCTGCTGTACAGAAAGCCATGTTGGCGTGATCACGTGACGCACACGAACCGGACTCTTCTGATTGGCTGATTCACAGCTGAACCGGCCATGACCAAAAGAGCATTATCTTAATTTCTATAAATGTTATTATTTCCAAATAACGATTTAAAAATTTTAAAATCCTACATATAAGTATTACATTTATTTTGCACTTTATGTTTCCCTAAAGCCAACAGTTCTACGCTTCTTTTTATGAACATTTGTTCTTTCTTTCTAAATTCATAACTATATACATTCGGCTCTAGAAAAAACGATAAGAGGTGACTTCAGTTTCTGAATCAGTTTTTTCTATTTATAGGTATATGTTTGAGTAAAATGAACACTGTTGTTTTATTCTACAGACAACATTCCTTCCAAATTCCAAAATAAAATATGACAATTATTAAAGCATTTATTTGCAGAAAATGAAAAATGGCTGAAATAACAGAAAAGAGCTTTCAGACCTCAATAATGCATAGAAAACAAGTTCATATTCATAAGGTTTTAAGAGTTCAGAAATCAATATTTGGTGGATTAACCTTGTTTTTTAATCACAGTTTTCATGCATCTTGGCATGTTCTCTACTACCAGTCTTACACACAGCTTTTGGATAACCAAAATTCAATCAGTTCAGACCGCCTAAGTGGTCTATTATTTGTTTCCAGAGCTGCATTTTTATGTATATACGTTTTTACTATGCGTTTTGGGACTGGTATGTGTAAGCAAGTTAGGTTCCAGTTGACTGCCCTTTACTGAACTCGTTTAAAAAGGAGTCATGTATGAAACACTCTATGAATGTGTATGAATGAAAAAAACTGTATGAATTTGAAAAGGTAAGGCTTAGCTGATGTAGCCAGAAAATACAATAACTATAAATGAAAAGAAAAACACAATACTTTCGAAATATACTAAAAACAAAAAGAACACAACAGCCCATCTCACATTTGCCAAAAAACATCTTGATTATCCCCATCACAGCAACCTTAAAGTGTAGTTAATTAAGGATTCTGCTGCTTTCTTTGATATTTAACTTGCCCTCATACTTATTCTAACTTAAAATCAAAACACTGAACACAAGACTGCTATTACTACAAATGTCTACTGCAGATATAGACAGAAATAACAAGGTAAAAAGAAAGACATATGCTTGTGCTTCTCACATTTTTTATATTACATTTTTTATTCATTTCTTTTTGATACAAAACATTTTGAATGTACAGCAAAAATGTCCAAGTCCTTGTGGCGTCTTTTTCCATTACATCTTGTGCAGACACAATATTGGATTCACGTTGTTGATCAATGATCAAATACAAGTCGGACAACACCAAACATCTCATGAATCTTCCTTCTCTTGGTGCCTGTAATGTAAACATTGAAATAAAAAAGAAATTAGCTTCTGTAGATTTCTGTGATTTCTTATAGATTGTGGCAGAAAAACTGTATGTTGTCTTGTTCATGTAAGTGGAATGACAAATTGAAACTTAAACACAGATGTTCTTGCCTCTCTCATTTTCACTCTGCCTTGATTTGTGGAAAAAGAATCAATATAAACCTTACTCTGTTCAGAGCACCCCTGCACCTCAGAGAAATCAATGCATTTAGCAGTATGAGTTATTAATGGAGTCACTCTGACATTACCTGCAGTGAATACACGTGAAAAACACCGTTTGGCCTTCATCTGCTGATCTCATTTGCCTTGTGTGGTATACCATTCCTTCTTTATTGCAGCGTGAACACCTTCTGTCCACCTGGTGAAGAATTTGCATAGAAGAAGATAACAATTATAAATGCTCACATTCCCTAATGTTTTTTGTCCACTGTTCACTCTTTAAACAACTGTTGCAGGGCAAAGATTATTTAACAAAATTTTTTAGTGTTAAATTTAGGCAACTTACCACAGGGCCTTTTAGTTCAGAATCCTCCTCACTCTCCACAGTAGTAGAACTCTGCACCAACGGATTAAATACTACAGATGACTTGATAACCTGCCCAGCAAAACCTGAGGAGAAAAAAAAGTTGACTTAAACATTGTCCTGGCTGTAGGTAAAAATCCCCCTGTATATTTCTCAGATTGTCTACTTAATTACAAACTCCTTCCTTGTCCATTCTTTCTCCAAACACGCTATGAGGGTACACCTACCACATAACTCTGAGCAGACGTTAATTGGATCTGGATGGTGATGACATGTTCAAATTAATGCCACTGCTAGGTAGTAGCTCTGCCACTACAAAATAACAAGAACAGTCCATCAACAGATGGGCTATGGTCTTTTATTGTACACCAGCAAGGTGGAACGTCAAATCAGCTTGATCAAAAATCCAGTTGCAGACCAGCTTTTACTGGTGTCTGGCTTTAGATGATCTATGCTGATATTTGATGATCAAAATTGTTGACAAGCCAGTTATCTAGTCAAAAACATACTGGTAAGGTTGGCCAGGTTGATCATGTTTGTTGACCAGCTGAAACATCAAACAAAACATACTATATGCTGATCAACAAGCTGATTTAAGCTGGCCATGCTGGCCGGTTTCCCCCAACATGAAGGTTTTTCTAATAGTGGCCACTAAGTATATCTAAATATCTTTAGGCCAAAATGAAATCTCACCACTGGCAGGAATGTCGAATGAGCACCGAGGACATGTAATGGTATTCTGAATTCCAGGGACTGGTAGAATATTACCACATTCAGGACAGAAGTTTATATCTCCTTGGAAGCAAGACATGGTCCTACATCAAGAGTGGAAATAAATGCACATCATCAAACATTAAATTAAAATACTAATTTGTAAAGTTATACATGACAATCCTACTTCATGATAATTATTAATATGTTCACATCAGCATTACTAAAACAAATACACACAAACTTATGTACCAGTAAGTAACTTTACATAAAACCATATTTAACTAATTAGCTGTAAACACACATTTGTGACTATAACACTATATACATTTCTACATTCTGTATATACATTTTATCCACTTACAATTACTTTGAGCATATGCGATGAGGCATAACAGGATATTAATTCATGCATTATTGTGACTATATGTTTTCTTGAACCATAAACACTATAACGTTACAATTACTTGCTATAGTAAACTCCGGAAGTATACAGACATAAGGAAAAATGGTTAAAATCTGTCTATGGTACACCTCCAGCGAAGTCCAACTGAGATAGGTCAGTGTATGTTTAAAAACAGTTCTGTTTACACTAGTTAAACATTTAAAAAATGGATTTTTACTTTCTGGAACTGGACTAACGTTACCCACCTCTGTGTAACTATAGTTTACATAGGATCTCCAGTGGATTTTGTGTTTTACAGAAACTCTGAGACTAGAGTAACAACACATGTTTCTCCCTCCCACTCCTCCACCGGACTAAAGCCGCTAAATACTAAAACAACAGATTTTTTTATTTTTTTTATTCATACTGAAGACCACAACCAGAAATAAAATAAAATAAATGAAAAAACGATGGCATGAAACCTTTAATATAGCAAACTATATGACAACTGTATGCAACAGCTGGATTTTTTTTTACGTGGAAGGAAAGTTCCAGTTAAATTTTAATAACTTGTATTATCATTGGTTTATTGTAAAAAGAAAAGAAGAAAAAGAAAAAAAGAATGAAAATGTAGATAATAAAACAATTTTAAAACACACAAGTGATCCAAATGTGTGACTTATGCTAACTAAAGTAATTAATCCAAGTTGAGAAGAAAAGAAGTTAGCACCCATGCTAACCACGACAAGACGAAAACTTCAGTTCCACCTTAAAAGACTCAGCAGTTATAGTCTCGTGCCTCAACGGCTGCCCGTGTAAATACAGCACGATTTAAGGTGGAACGAATATTTCGCTTAAGAAGCCAACTTTAGCTATCAACTACACCTAAACACGTGTTTACCAACACAACTAAACCCGACATTCTGCGGTTTCCACCCACTTAACTTACCGTCTAAACAAGCTCTTAAATCCAGTAGTGTCGCTAAAGCCGAGCTGGAAAGCGGAGGAGTTGAGCGACAGATCCCTGAGAGCAGAAGCCGGCCTGCGGAGCTGAGCTCAGGCGGAGCGGAGGACAGCTCTAGCTGCTGGTGGGAGGGAGGCCCTTCGTCTCAGAGCAAATGACGTGCAGGGGAGCAGCAGCAGCGAGCAGGTGAAATAAAAACACACCGCGGAGTGTCTCACAGTTAATCCAGGTAAATGAGGGTTTATATCTGATAAAATGCGGTTAAACACATGCAGCGCTGGCTGTGTTGTTCTGTGCACCAGTCTGTAGTGCAGCAGCGCGTGTGAGCTGCTCTGTAAACACATGCTGCTGCAGATATATACACAGCAGCCCTGTGCAGCTGATATACTGAAACCTGCAAACTTCATCCATTCATTACAATCATTTTTATAATTAATATGGTCATATCCGTCAGCTGTGGGTATTATATTTAATGTTGCCCATCAAGGCTGTGCAGTATTGATTATATATGTATTGATTATATTTTCATATAAAATTGCTATGGTACAATATTATTACTGCTTTTTTAAATAGCAAAACACGTTGGTTGTTG
This sequence comes from Astyanax mexicanus, assembly GCF_023375975.1. Classification (NCBI taxonomy): domain Eukaryota; kingdom Metazoa; phylum Chordata; class Actinopteri; order Characiformes; family Acestrorhamphidae; genus Astyanax; species Astyanax mexicanus. The sequence goes on from NC_064410.1 coordinate 37,560,521, forward strand.
CCATATGTGCCTAATGCCTTCTCCCGTATACGAGCTACAGGTGCAGGTGATACAAAACCCTTTTTTCTGCAGTAAAATAACTTAATTACATTCTGAAAATTTGAGGGCTTTAAAGTCTCATACAGGACACTTGGAGAAGCTATAAAAAAATAATATTAACTAATTTATATTCAGTTTCAGATGTTTTTTTATATTTTTATGTAAAAATTTTATATTTTTTTTTATTTGGTTTGGGATTGTGACTAGTGATGACATTAGCAATTGAGATTTTACCAAATATTTACTAAATCTAATTTACAGATAATTAATCATATGATCTTCTTTTTTATCTTTCTAAATAGTAGGGACGAAGCGATGTGAAAATTCTGGGCCGATGTCTATATCCGATATACACATTTATAATAAAAAATTCTGGAATACAATAAATATGTAAGTAAGTATTGGTTTAAAATAATAGCCATATTTCCATATCATTGCTGAATATTCTAAAAAAATAATAGTATTGGCCGATATCATTGTGCATCACTTAGGGGTGGGCAATATGTCTATAAAATAATATCACGATATTTCAGGGTAGTTTTGCGGTAACTATATACTTGGCGATGTAGGAAAACTAAAATAATTAATTAATTTCAGGAATATAGTATAAGAGTATAACAGCATAATCATAATGTGGCAAAATAAATAATATAGCATAAAATAATATAATGCAGCAAAAATATTGCAGAATATTTAGTGCATGCATATAAACTGCAAACTAAAACAATTATACAATAAATACACCTAAAGCTTCACAGTAAATAATAGACTACTTTTAAGACAGAACAGCCCTATTATCACGATATGGATTTTTTAATATCACGATATTTCTGTGTCACGATATATTGTATACGATATAATATTGCCCACCCCTAGCATCCCTACTAAATAGTTAATACAGGTTAAACAGAACCTTAGTATCTTAGCATACAATACAGAGTCTCTAAAATGTCAATACTTTACTGTAAAAGCTACAAATTGATGGCAAAATAGCTTTTAAGGAATATGTGCATATTAGGCTTGTCTTAAACTGTAATAAAGAATATGATATCTGCAAATATTGATCCTTTAATTAAGTAAATATCAACACATTTAAATGCCTAATCATAATACAATTCGAGAAATACTCATTTTGTGTATCATAAAATAATATTTATATTTAACAATTTGAACACAGTTATGTTGATACTTACAGAATAATGTTTCTTTACAAAATCTTCTTATTGCTTGGGCAATATAATATTGTATGACTTCCCTTCATGTTTAGATTTTGCAGTGCAGATGTTTACTTACATCAGTTTTACTGTTCGTGCCTTTTTGAGCAGCTATATATCAGTATCCTAATATAGTATCAGTCAGTATTTTATCAGAGCATAAGCGCAGCAATTTGATTCTGATACATCAGCTCACAGGTGCCTTGTGCTGATCAAGTCAAGTCAAGTCAAGTCAAGGCTTTTATTGTCATTACATCTGAGTACAGGTACACAGTTTAATAAAATTACGTTCCTCCGGAACCATGGTGCAACATAGAACAACAAGCAATAGACAACATAAAGTGCAGGAGTGACGACAGATAAAATTATAACACTAAATAATAATAAATACAATAAATACAAAAGACGAGACAATTTAAAGACAGGACAGTGCAGTACCGATACGGTATAATAGAGTGTTTAGTGAGGATAAGGTGCAGAGATGTGTAACATACTGTAACATATAGAACATATATAATCACAGCAGTTACTGAGGTAGATAGTTTATAGTTTTTTAGAGTGCAGCAAATATTGCTGAAAGGAATAAAGTCATGTCAGTCTCTGTGATCAGGGGAAAAGAGCGCCATCTACCCACCTAGAGAGTGCAAAGCCAGTTGTGCTCTCTCGGGGCTCTGGCAGCAGATGGCAAGCTGCATGTCCTGGATTCAAACCAGCAATCTCCTGATCATAGTTGCAGCACTTAGCTTGCTGTACCACTCAGCTCCCGAATCAACATTTACATATGTTGAAACAATGTTGATTGCCAGAATTTATTTATGTGTAAACTTTGATTCAAACATTGATTCAAAATTATGATTTTATATTTATTGTTTGTATTAAACTTGACTTAAATTAAATATGTATATTATGTTTGTATTCTATTCATATATCCGTATACCGTTCTTTGCTCTCAGGGTAATGATCTACAGGCTAAATGTTTAATTAGTGTTTTCCCCTTTTTCAGAATGACTGAGAACGACGTGGAGAACGAGCTGTTAGACTATGAGGAGGATGAAGTAGATGCAGCAGGTGGCGTCGGGGATGGAACGCTTGCCGGTGACAGTGGTGCCATGACCATAAGAAAGGAGGGGGTCAAAGGCTCTTATGTGTCCATCCACTCCTCAGGGTTCAGGGACTTTCTTCTGAAGCCTGAGCTTCTGAGGGCCATAGTGGACTGTGGCTTTGAGCATCCGTCTGAAGGTGAGCAGAATGAAGGAAATCTTTAGCCAAAGTGAGAAGAGTAGAATTCCACCTGCTGTGCAAATTCAAGTCCAAAGAAACAACAAAACACAAGCAAGGCAGACTGGTCTTGAGGGAAATAGTGACGTACTGAAGAGTTTGTTTACAGCTGTGCATCTGTCCAGATGGTTTTCTCTAGCACACAGTGTTACCTAATTAAGACTCTCAGGCAATACGGCAGAGAAAGATAGACTGGCATGTTTTGCACTGTACTATATTTAGTTATGTTTACTGTGATGCACTTATTTCAACTAAAGATTAATTGTGCTCTTTTCAATTTAAGATGAAATATGGTGATATATTTTACATACATATTTATTACTACTACCCTACTATTATAGTAATATTTTAAAGGTGGGCAGTATGACAGTGTTTTATTATACAGCTCTGGAAAAAAATAAGAGACCACTTAAAAAATGTAAACCTCTGGAATATAATCAAGAGGGAAATAGATGCTCACAAGCCATCAAACCAAGCTGAACTGCTTTGATTTTTGCATCAGGAGTGGCATAAAGTTATCCAAAAGCAGCATGTAAGACTGGTGGAGAAGAACATGCCAAGATGCATGAAAACTGTGATTAAAAACCAGATGATTCCACGAAATATTGATTTCTGAAACTTGTTTTCTTTGCATTATTTGAGGTCTGAAAGCTCTGCATCGTCTTTGTTATTTCAGCCATTTCTCATTTAATTGCAGATAAATACTCTAAATTACATAAAATAATATTTAGATTTGGAATTTGAGAGAAATGTTGTCCATAGTTTATAGAATAAAACAACAATTTTCATCTGACTCAAACATACCTATACCTATAAATAGCAAAATCAGAGAAACTGATTCAGAAATTAAAGTGGTCATTTAAATTTTTTCAGAGCTGTATATCATGAACAATTTTGACATTGTGATAAAGAATATGCTCAGCTCAGTTTGATTTGCCGTTTCATGTAAACTGAAGTTACTATGTTTGAGTTAAAAACCATGAGCTGCTGCGAGAGAGTCTATCAGCACACACCAGTGATTAAACGTCACGTTTAAAGATGTTCATAGACAGTTAGAGCTACACTTCATACTGCAACCAGCCAGCAGAGGTGCTAGACCTGTGGTGGCTTTACATTTGAGAGACATTGCTTTTCGGCAGTCGCTATATTGTGATGTTATATTTTTAATCATATTGTCAATCATAATACTGTTATTTAATTTGTGTTGTGACTTTCTCAGAAGTAACTTTGTTTTATATGTGCTTATCAGATACAAGATGTTTTAGGCCACATTAAAAACATGTCCAGCTTTTTTTATTTAAATTAAAAAATGCAAAATAGGAGTTATCAGTACAAGTAAGAAAAAATGTTCAAGGTTCTGCTCTGTTTCTGGGTAAATATTTAAATTTGAGCCAAATGTCTGTCATTGCTATGTGTTAGTCTTTTCACAGAAAGGTCAGATGTGTTTAGAATCTCATCTCTTTCACTGATACCTGTTTCCAAATGGCTCTGATCTGCTTCAAAGAGGCTTTTAAATTAGTTTTTGGTGATCATGCAGCTCTGCTGACAGCAGAATGGGAACACACCACTAAATGTAACAATTTCAAGATCCTACTAGTTTTATTTTGCCAATGATTATCGATTTGATAAAACAAAATAGAGCGAAACAAGGAAAAACTAGAAAAAAATGCGAAAAAAAAACTTTTTTCACTTGTCTTTTTCCATCCTAACTCACAAAAAAGCTGTGTTGTTCAATAAGAAATCAATCAAATGAAACAGGATTGCTGTATGTCAGTGGCACTTATCTCAGGTGACTCTTAATGAATGTCTGCTAACACAGACCAGGCTATTTACTTTTTTGGGGTTTTGGATTGACTTTCAGAAGAACACTAAAGCTGCATAGAACATGTTCTCTCTGTTTGTGATTACAGTCCAGCACGAGTGCATTCCTCAGGCCATTTTGGGAATGGATGTGTTATGCCAGGCTAAGTCTGGTATGGGGAAGACAGCTGTGTTCGTGTTGGCTACACTACAGCAGCTGGAGCCAGTGACTGGGCAGGTAAATCAGAAACATAAGTTTCGTAAATCTAAAATGGGTTTTTCTTGCGTAATTAAATGTTTAAGATGTGAACAGAGTCATTTAGAGTGGATTGTTAATGAATTATTGAGATAATTTGTTTCCAATAGCGGTAATAGAACCTAGACCTTTTTATTTCCTCTTTTATCTTTATAAGATATTACTAAAAAGTCGCTAACATTTTACCTGATTCCAGAGATATTGTTTTATTGATAGAATTGAGATTTATGTTTATATATTCAGAAATAAATAAAGTAGAGGGCAAAATAATAGTGGAAATCCAAGAAAACATGTACACCATATGGACAAAAGTATTATGACACCTGTTCATTCTTATTCTTGATTTCCTGAAATCAAGGTCATTTAAAGAAGGTTGTCCTTCATTTGTTGGAGTAACTCTCGCTACTGTCCAGGAAAGACGTTATAAAAGATTTTGCCATATTTCTCCACAACTCAATACCCTTTTAGTCCAGGCGTGGCATTTAGCAGTATGCCAGTATGTGTCTTATAGGCCTGCATTTTAGTAATTAAGTACTCTACTGAAAAATAATTTTGATTAATCGAGGAATCGGATAAAACGTAAAATAAGAGATTTCATAAAATAAGAAAGTTTACTTAGTAATGAATGACAAATTGGTTTAATTTTTAAATTCACAACATATATTTCCACATAGCAAACACATATAGAAATAAATAAAACACAAAATAGACATAAATACCACAAGTAATAATTTGATAATTAATAAATTAAGTTAAATTATTTTAACTTAGAATTTCTTGTAAGTATTAAATATAGGTTGTTAATCAATAAGAAAGGCATAAACATTGGCTTTATGTTGTACATCTTAGCTAAATGACAATACAGTAAGTTATTGGCCAGCTTACATTAGCATGTATTAATTTATAAACTCCATAGCGCTGTGTTTACTGATTACATAAAGTCTAGAACTTGTCTAACCACACACATTAGACAGTATTAATAATAATCAGCACTCCACAGCGCTGTTGTTATGTTATTAAGGTACATTAATGTTAATCTCATTGATTTATTATAAGTTAAATTACTTAAGTAATTTTTTCACCCCCTAGTTTCTTATATTTACCTGCTCCAGAGAATCCAATTGTATTGGCAGTACTTCTCAACAGAAACTAGTTATGTTTTGGATAACAAACACTATTTAAGTTTTTAATATTTTATCTAGGTTATCACCACCACTGTACACTGTTGTACTGAAAAATTTCTTTATCAAATCACTTTAAATGACTTTGTTTACATCTACTACTACTACTACTACTTCTGAAATTCTTCTAAAAAAGAATAAATCAATCATTTCTCATTTGCAGGTATCGGTACTGGTAATGTGTCATACCCGAGAGCTGGCGTTCCAGATCAGCAAAGAGTATGAGCGCTTCTCCAAGTACATGCCTGCTGTCAAGGTAGGACATTTTTTTTACATATGTTTACATACGTTTGTGTCTAGGTGCAGTATGAACATTAACATATTGTAAACTTCAGCTCCAAGTTTATTATTCATTTATTAAAACTTGCTATTATCCTGCATAGAAAACCTTAGACCTTAGGCAATTCACCTCCCCACAGTGATTTATTTTCTTTGTTTCGATTTATGCTTGCTTTTCTCGGTTGTCTCAGAGATACTGTGACTGCCCCACTTGTAGATGGTCCCTCTTTTTAACCGTTTATCCAGGATGTGCATGTAAAACACTTACCACAGGAAATTGCTTCACTCAGACTCTCACTAATAATGTAAATAGATAGCTTGTTAATCTACAAGCTATCTCTGCCTGTCAACGAAACAATCAACAAGCTCGACCTATACATGTTTTGTCTCACATCTTAAACAAGGTCTATATCTATTTATTGGAAAAAAATGTTACTTTGCTAAATAGAAAAAAAAAACATTTTTGCAGTGCTTCTGCAGCCCACAAGTTGAAAACCACCGTCTTACACTTTGAAGGCTTATCTCAGCTACTTTACCTTTTGCAGTTGAACTGTTGGTCATGTAGGGTTTTTTTTGTGCTTTATTTAGTTTTTTGATTGGTTTGTCTTCCTCTCTCTCCCCGAGGTGGCAGTGTTCTTTGGTGGATTGTCTATAAAGAAGGATGAGGAGGTGTTGAAGAGAGAGAGCCCTCATGTGGTGGTGGGAACTCCTGGCCGTATCCTGGCCCTGTCCCGCAACAAGAGCCTTAACCTGCGACACATCAAACATTTCATCCTGGACGAGTGCGACAAGATGCTGGAACAACTTGGTGAGAGATGTTTAAAATTTCCCTTAAATTCCCTTGAAAGCATTGTACAGATGAGATCATTTCAGCTGCTTTGAGCACTATATACTAGGGATGGGGTGACAAGGAATATAAATATAATAGCATAAAACTTTAGAAAATGAAGTGATTAGATCTGCGCATAAAATTACAGTATTTTTCGCACTATGAAGCGCACTTAAAATTCTTTAATTTCCCCAAAAATCAACAGTGTACCTTATGTATGAATTTTACCAGTTAGCTTTAAGGAGCAGTAAATCCAATCCACTGAAGTGCAGTGTTATACATGAGTTTCAGTTTAGTTATCCTGTTAATGCAGCTTGCCATCGGCTAACAGAGCCCCTAAGAGAGCACAATTGGTCTTGCTCTCTCTGGGTGGGTAGATGGCGCTCTCTCCCCACATCACTCCAAAGGCTGATGTCAATCAGCACAAGGCATCTGTGAGCTGATGTGTCAGAACTGATTCGCTGCGCTTTCCTCCGAGTGCGCTGGATACTCAGCAATGCTGCATCAGCAGCAGTTTGAAAAGAGGTGGTGGTTTACTTTATATGTATCGGAGGAGGCATGTGTTAGTCTTCAATCTCCTGGTGTTGGGGCATCACCAGTGATGGTTGGGACAACTAGCTAACTTGGGGGAAAAAAAATAGGAAAAAATTAGAAATAAATAAATAAAAAATGGCACATTTCTGTTGTAGGTGTACTATAAATAATTTAAACAGAACAAACATTTCCGAAAATCCCCAGAAGCTCAGTCTTGTTTGGAATTGCAAATGATTATTGTCCCTGGTCATTACATAATGGTAAAGAGACAAATAATCCAGGATTAGGTCGAAGTTTAAGTATTTAACTGGGTAAAGCTATAAATCCTGCATCATAAGACAGGATCTTAAAGATGTGTTTCTTTTATTGAGGAAATTTGGTTAGATTTATTGAATCTTAAATTTATTGACTCTTGCTTGTAGTTTGTTCTTGTGCTGTTTATTATAATGTTTCTTGTCAGAAGTCATTTTTTGGCTGTCAGGAGCGCTCTAACAGCTTTTTATACAATGGATGGAGTTATTGAATCTGGCACATTCATTTAAATGTGTGAAGGTCTCTGTAACTACAATGAAAAGACAGGCACTCTTTATCCTCCTTGGAAAAATAAAGATAATTCAAAAGATTATTTATGTGATGCAGTAGAAGAATATTTTTTTTCTGTAAAGTTTGTAATGTGTGAGGAAGAAGAAAGGTTAACATGGTAAGAAACCTTTACTTTTAATCAAGTTTTTTTTTTTTTTTTTTTACTTTTTTTAAAAGTCAGATCTTCACGTTCAGATATTCCTGTTACTAGGGATGTACTGATTATTTGGCAACCGAAAATGTTTGGATGACAACTGCCAAAAACAATAGTTTCAGTATTCAGCAGACTTTAGTTAATTACTGGGTCTGTAATTGTGAACACAACTTAATTGTGGCACTTGTAAATGATAAATTATTAAATACATATAACTTTATTCTGATAAAATAAAGTATTTGTGACGGTCTGTTATGTGATTTTTGTGATATAAATTAATGAGTGGTATAGTTCTGCAGAGGTAAATATATTGTGCTTTGTTGGTGTGTCTGGTAAGATATTGTTAGCTAAGGATTAATAGCGAGGTGTTAAATATGTAGTTATATCTCAATGTTTTTCAAAAATACATTTAGGCTGTTTAATTTATTCAACTATGAAAAATGGTAAAATGTTCTTAAATATGTCTTCATCCAAATGTTTCATTTTGTTCAGTTTCAGCCAAAGACAAATAATTCTGGTAAAATTTGTCAATCCTATCTTTACTGCATAAACAGGGTTCCTTACAGAACCAAAAGTGGTTATTCTCTGGCATCATTCAAAGAACTTTATTATTTTTTTTATTAGTATTTTGTTTGTATAAGGCCAGAACTGTTATCACAGTTGGATTATAATATGGATGATTATGGATGATTATGGATTATCCTTAAACTCTGTTTTTTTGTCTTTCTCTTCTCAGACATGCGCCGTGACGTCCAGGAGATCTTCCGCATGACCCCTCACGAGAAGCAGGTCATGATGTTCAGTGCCACCCTGAGCAAAGAAATCCGCCCCGTCTGCCGAAAGTTCATGCAAGATGTAAATACACATCCTCCTCTTTTACCACGTCAAGAGCTCCTCCCACTGACCCTCCTCTTTGCTAAAGACCCCGCCTTTAAAATCAGAAGCGGGTGACGATAGGGGAGGAGTCAGGTCAAAACTACTTAAAGTTGTAGATTTGAGCTAAATGCCCCGTACTACTTTCTGTGCTAGTAACAGGCTGCTGGCTAACATGGGCACAGTGTACATGCCTTAAATCCGTTCTTTGGCTGGCACTGCCACAGTCACAGTTGGCACATTGTTGCCTTTCTGTATTTGGCAGTGGGAGAACGGCTCATAGATAATAGAGCCTCCATCCAGTCCATTCTGCTGCAAAAACAAATAGGGATCGCTTCCAGAAAATGCCCTGCCAAGCTACTATTTTAGAGGAACCTACACGGACCACAGCACACTGCTTACTCCAAACCCTAGGACACTGGGAGCTCTTAGATTTGTCAAATTACCTTAGAATTAGTGAGTAGCATATTGTGCAGTAATTGGAAACCAGAAGAAGGGCTGTAATTATCGTGCTCTTCAAACGCACTCGTTTTTGAAGCACTCAGGTGCTTCCATTTATGGGAGGCTTTTATTTATGCAGGCCAAAGAAATGGGTATAATTAGGCTAACAATAGAGCCCAAACAAACCACCATGTGACTTTCAAACACAGATTGAAAGGAAGATAGAAAGCAGGGGATCGAGAGCGTGCGAGATTCCTAATGAAAACCTGACATGCTGAAAAAAAAAAAAATCACAAAGCAGGAAGACTTCCAGCTTTCCATTGTTTCCTTTTTTATTTTCTGTTTATTAAGGCAGTTGGCGGCCCTGTCAGCCTGGAGCTTAGTGCCCACAAATCCTCCTGTCCTTTCATTAGCGCGAGCTCCAGGTGGAACCGCATGAGGTTAGCAGGCTATAGTCTAAGGCTCCTGAGTGCAGAGCGGAGCTAATTAAGTGAAACACAAATTATACCCAAAACAAACAAAGAAGGCAAAGTTAAACAGGGCCGATAGGGAAAACAGAACTCAACAGGCTTTGCCGTTAATTCTCCTCTCAACAAAGAAGACAATGCAATTAAATCAGCCTCGTTTAGCCTTTTTGAGTCTAAAATCTGCTCCAGAGTTGTAAAGAAAAAAAGTCTTTTGTCCTGCCTAGAGGTGGCAGCTCTGAGTCATAGCTGAGTGAATCAAAGACAGCTGTCCGAAGATGGACGAATACTTCGTCAAGGCGTGAATACGCCAAACCACAGCTCCAACAGTGCTTCGTCTGCACCCAATGAAAAGAAAAGCTCTAGTGGAGGCTTAAATCGGAAGAGAGAGAGAGAGAGAGAGAGAGAGAGTGCGCGGGTGTGAGGAGAGGCTAGTGTGAGGGAGGCTTAGGATGCGGAAGAAGTCGCGGGAAGGATGAGATGATGAAGAAAGCTGGAGGAAAGAGGAGAGAGATGCGCGGGTTGTCGGCTGAGACTCACATAGTAATGAAAATAACACAAAGATAACTCTACCACGGTCTTCAGGGTCTTCAAATATGAAAGGCACCACTTTCCAGCCATCTGAATGGAAGCCATCTACATCCCTAACTGATAATAAGAAGAACCAGCCCAAGTACATCATCATGAGGAGTATTGGCTTATGCCTGGATAGGCCTAGATGCAGTAAACAGACACAAGCTGATGAGGTGAGGGAGTAGACCAAAGTCTCAAAATTCAAACTTAAGACAGTCTTAGCCCAATATCTTCAATCATAACTGGCAATTCACAACTAATAGAAGACGGCATACTGTCATATCTTCAGTCTTTATCTGTGGGTGTAGTAGACTTTAGTAAAGGTTAGATACCACCTCCAAGCAGCTCAAGCCAGAAAATTATTTTGTCCATGTTTTTATTACTGTTTAGTACTGTTCTGTATCTCTCAGCTTGTCCAGAAATGCATGTGTAAAGCCTGTCCTCTAGAGGTCAGCACTAATTCCACTTCCTGAGTCTAGGGGGAGGCCACTACTATTTACACTAACTAGTCTAAGGGCAATAAGCATTGCTGAGTTAATTTTTTAGCCCAGTGTTTTGCTATTACCACCTTAGCATAACACTAAAAAGTGTTGTTAGCTGGTCAGACTGATGAGACTATATTGATAAGCAAAAAAAAAAAAAAAACACTAGAACAGAGTCTGGCCCCAGGTTTGTACAGTACAGTCAGTTCTGCAGACTACAGGCGATGCAGCTATAATTGAATGACAGGTAAAAGAGACGGGGACCTGTTTTCCACACAGCCCACCTCAAAATCCTTCCCTCCCTTGGCTATACTGATCTCGGTCATGTTCAATCACAGAGTGAACACTGATCTGCGGTCAGTGCGCCTTGGGATAAGGAGGATATCTGATTTGAGATGAGGCTTTAGACAGAAAGCGCCGTGCTCCTGTCAGGACAAATAGAGTATTTCTGACAGGCGGTGAGTCGGCTGATAAAGCACGGCTTACACTGCGAGGCTCCTGCAGGTAAGTGGAGCGCTGCGCATTCAACGATGAAGCTGAAGACTGATGGCGGGAAGTGTTTGCACTTTCATTAGTGTCCGTGTCAGTCCACATCTGGCCCTCCGCTAAATTGCCCGATTACTCAAAGCATTGTTCCTCGTTGAATGCGCACTCTTGAATTGTTGAGTGAGTGTTGGCGTGGGTGCAGTGATAATATTTTCAGGTTTTATCTTTATTTTTATAAATTGCTATGTAGAAAGTCAATGGCTGTTTGTTGTCGTGTATCAAATTGGGCGGTTTTATGAACTTGAACAAAGAACAGGAGCCATCCAAATGAGTAATCTTAAGCAAATTTCATTGCAAATATGCAGATGAATTAGCCTGAAAGGTGATTAAATTGTGAAAAGTAAACAGAATTTATTGCACTTCTTTATTGCTTAGCTTAGACCAATGACTGTACATAGGCATATGTAGTAGTATTTATAACACCATGTTTTTTGCACTATAAGGCGCAATTAAAATCCTTTAATTTTCCCAAAAATCATCAGTGCGCCTTATAATCCGGTGCGAATTGTGTATGAATTAAAAAAATTCTCTGTATCGGTTAGCCGCTAATGCTAATGCTCCAGCTTTAGTGGAAATCAGTAAATCTAAGCTTATTGTAAATAAACAGAAGCGCTTTACTCACCCAAATAAATCATTTTAAGGAGAGAAATCTGTGTAGATTAACATCCAGTGCTCATTTGGCTTGTCTGACTTGTCTGAGGTGTTTTTTTTTTTTTGTTTTTTTTTTAAGAATTTAATGACTTAAAAGCTTAGCTTTAAAGGTCCTACTGAATTTAGAAGGAAAACATGGCGGCACCCCTGTTCCTTACTAGTTACTACTAGTGTCACTTAAAATGCGCCCTATAATCCAGTGCACATTATATATGAAAATAGACCAGAAAATAGACGTTCACTGATAGTGCACCTTATAGTGCCAAAAATACGGTAGTTAGATTCCTCTGGTCATAACGATACACCCATTATTCATTTTATCAGCTTTGTTGAGCATATAGAAGCACTTTGTACTTACAGACTGGAATTACAGACTGTAGTCTGTTTCTCTGCATACTTATTTATTTGGGCGACGGATCATTCTCAGCACTGCAGTGACACTGAGTAGCATGGTGCTGGTGTGTTTGCGTGTGTGTTGCGCTTGTATGAGGTGGATCAGACACAGCTGTGCTGCTGGAGTTTTTAAACACCTCAGTGTCACATGGAGGGCTGAAGGATGACCAACACAAACTATAGAGCTACAGATTCAGAGCTTCTGTCTCAGACTCTACATCTACAAGGTGGAGCAGCTAAATAGAAAGAAGTGTCTAATATGGAGGAGAATGAGTGTATGAGTGTTTAAAAACTCCAGCAGCACTGCTGCTGTATTATTGTCACCTGCAGTGCTAAAGATGACCCACCACCCAAATAAAACAGCTGCTCTTTGGTGGTCTATCCAGTTCGAGAACAGAGTGAAAGGAGGATAATAAAGTATGAAGAGGAACAGAAGAACTACAGTCTGCAATCATAGAACTATAGAATGGTCATATACTTCCAATTGAGTTGAAAAAATGGATAATGGGTGTAGAAATAAGAATATGTTTGATCTGTGTTTATAGTCATTGGTTTAGATTGAGTGAGTGTGTTCTCAGTGGCTTTGGGTTGGGAGGGGTGGGTGTATCTAACCCCCATCCCTTCTCTCTCCTCCCCACCCCCCCTTTCCTGTGTTACCTCTGTTTCTTCACACTTTCCTTTGTGAAACCCACAAACATCTCTCTTCTCTTTATTTTTGGTTTTACTTGTGCTCACTAATCTCAACCACTTCCAAACACTTTCCTTTTATTTTTACACTTACTGAACAAACGATTAACCCCCACCTTCCTGTGTCCTCACACCTTTAACTGCTTCCATGTGCCATTCTGCACCCTTTAACGCCCCTCCCCCTACTCTCAACCCCTCCTGCTATCCCACACCTACTCCCGCCGTCTGCTGGTTATCCTAGCCGATGGAAATATTTGTGGATGACGAGACCAAGTTGACTCTGCATGGCCTGCAGCAGTATTACGTCAAGCTGAAGGACAACGAGAAGAACAGGAAACTCTTCGACCTGCTGGACGTGCTGGAGTTCAACCAGGTATCTCCAATGTACAAACTAATCATTAAAACACAATTTAAATAACACCTGCAGGTCTAAAGCCCTATCTGAACGGGATTCATTTCTCAGGGGGTCCTGGGGTAATTTTCTCTTTTATGGGGGTTTCCTCTGAGATATTATTCTAGTCCGGAACGACCATGTATGTGCTTTTCTCAGATGTCCTCTGAGAAAATTACAAGCTAAATTATCCACTGTTTTTGCTGAACTCTGTCTCTCGTGTTTAGTAAAATAGCTATTCGTCCACTGCCACACACCGTAATTACACTTTGGGTGCATGTTTCCACTGAGATCCATGTAAACACAACATCAATTGGAAATGGAGGAGCTACTGAACGCGATGTCATGTGACCGAGAAATCCAAAAACTCACCGACCCTCCTGTTTTTTCAATTGAAGTCCGGATGCAAGAGTTTTATAACTGAGTAGAAGTGTGAAATATTTTTCACAGACATCCCCCTGAGAAACTAATCCCATCCGGATAGGGGTTTTGACTTATCCCACCAGTTCCTACCACTTTTTATCCTTATAATACACATATTGACCAAAAGAAAAACATGCACTTGGCATGCAGGATTACTGGTGCAGACTAAATAAGAAGAAAACGATCAGCCATTGCAGAGAGGCTTCGTTGTGTACGTTGGATATGGAAGCTGGGCAAACTCCGCGTCTGACGGCACTACACAACAGCACTTGATTGGTTGAGAGCGTAGGCATCAGGCACTTTAAACCGCAGAAAGTATGTCAGCTCATAAACTTGAGTTTAAAGGTGTGTTCAGCTTTGTGCAATTTTGTTTTGCATGAAGTATGCAGAGAATTTAATCAATCCTGGTAGTTATACGAGGGACACTATCAGCCCAGCGATATGTGCTGGACATCCTGCGGTCACATGTGTTGCCTCTAATGACAGGGCCCCTAGCTGGCATTTTCCAGCAGGATAATGCTTGTCCGCACACATCAAGGCATTCCCAGGAACGTCTTCATCAGATTTTAACTGCTCCTTTGCCTATCCATTTGTCAAATTTATGACCAATCAAGCGTTTATGGGACCAGCCGGGATGCCAGCATCGGCAACCTACAAGTTTGCAAGATCTACAGGCCCAGTTGCAACATTGTGGGTAAATGGGCCACAAGATGCCATGCAGAACCTGTATGTCTCATTTTTTTTTTGCTGTTTAGTATAAAAGGGCAGTATCATACATTGGTATTCAAAATGTAGGGAACTATTGGAGTGTTTGTTACTATGAGTAAAAAAGTGGAAGATAATTGTCCTCAAATCAGTATCGCATTGCATACTTTGAAATGTGTAAAGTGTTATATCACATTTTCAACATACAGCTATGGAAAAAAATAAGAAAACACTTGATTTTACCAAATTAATTAAGAGGAAGATGGATGATCACAACCATCAAACCAAGATGAACTGCTTGACATTTTGCAGCAGGAGTGGCATAAAGTTGTCCAAAAGCAGTGTGTAAGACTGGTGGAGGAGAACATGCCAAGATGCATGAAAACTGTGATTAAAAACCAGGGTTATTCCACCAAAGATTTCTGAACTCTTAAAACTTTATGAATATGAACTTGTTTTCTTTACATTATTTGCATTATCATTTTTGTTATTTCAGACATTTCTAATTTTCTGCAAATAAATGCTCTAAATGACAATAATTTTATTTGGAGTTTGGGAGAAATGTTGTCTGGAGTTTATAGAATAAAACAACAATGTTCATTTTACTCAAACATAAATCTATAAATAGCAAAATCAGAGAAACTGATTCAGAAACTGAAGTGATCTCTTAATTTTTTCCAGAGCTGAATATCCTATTCTTAATATTTGGTATGTCTTTCACTGTCCCTGCAGTTTTGCTATTGCTGTGGTTAATTATTGTCTGGTGCTTCATCATTGGGTCATGGGTTTGCTCCTGTGTAAAGTAACCTTGAGTTTGAGAATATGCTGCATAAATAAAACATTACTATTCTGATGACTATGCTAATTGGTATCACACTGCAGCATGTGCTTGGGTGTTGTAGGTGGTGATCTTCGTGAAGTCGGTGCAGCGCTGCATTGCCCTCGCTCAGCTGCTGGTGGAGCAGAATTTTCCTGCCATCGCGATCCACAGAGCAATGCCCCAGGAGGAAAGGTGGGACACAGCGACATTCAGACAAAAACATGTTTGTTAATGGAAAAGCAGAGTGTTTTCCAGGTTAATCCGTGTCTGCTGTTTCTGATTCATATGGCTGATTTTTACAGACACTACTTTTGGTGTATTTTATGGAAAAGGGTAGAAAATGAATTTAAATTAATGTGAAACACATTGAGAACTGACGCCAGTAGGAAGCTGCTGAATTCCATGAATAAACTTTTATGCAAAGTACATATTTTTTTGTATCCATAATGAATCATTCAGTCACATATGTTCATAAATAAACATAGTGTTGTTCTAGAGTTTGAAAGGATGAGATGGCTTCTAATTGTATTACATCTACAAATATAGATCTTCCTTTTTCAGACTATTGTTTGTGCTTTTTATGTGATTCATTATGGGTATGGTAATAAGCTGGACAGTAACAAGAGCCTAAATAGTGAAGTATCAGAGACTTAGGAGAACATCTAAGATGGCAAAAGGAAAATCAAACAAATTTGAAGTCCAGGTAACCAGCTTTTATTTTAGCAACGTTAGCTATGCTATAAAAAGTATAAGAGAAAAAAGGTCACCAGCAACATGGATGGATGCAATATGGAAGGTCTCAAAAAAGGATTAAGACAAAAATAATGCACCCAGTGTGCTACAAAACATGGCATGCAGTTATGTCTCGGGTATACACCTCTGAAAAAAATTAGGGGCCTCTTCAGTGTCTGAATCAGTTTCTCAGAGCATTTATTTGCAAAAAATGAGAAATAGCTGAAATAACTAAAAGATGCAGAGCTTTCAGACCTCAATTAATGCAAAGAAAACAAGTTCATATTCATAAAGGTTTAAGAGTTTAGAAATTAATATTTAGTCAAAGTTTTTAATCACAGTTTTCATGCATCTTGGTATGTTCTCCTCCACCAGTCTTACACACTGCTTTTGGATAACTTTATGCCACTCCTGGTGCAAAAATTCAAGCAGTTTAGCCTGGTTTGACCGCTTGTGATCATCCATCTAATCAGACACTGGGTTTTGCCACAAAAGAGTGTAAATACATATATACACATATGTAAAATTGTATTTGATTCCAACAGATTCTTCTCGGTGCAATTTATTTCGTCAGTAAGTACATGTAGAGTGATTGCTGCCTACTGTTCTGAGCATGTGAGCTCACTAGTGTGTATGTGTGTACACACTGCTGAATGGGCAAAGGCAGAGGCTACATTTCATCTGTGTCCAACACAAATTGTGAATACGGTTGTGTTTGCATTTGTCTTTGGACCTGGGTATCGAAACCCACCATCCTTTATCCCTGTGTACTATCCACCGACCCATCACTGCCCATAAAAATATGGTATAACAAATTAAAAGATTTTCGTTGAAAGATGTGACAGTGTACATCATCATCAGCTATTTTTACACCATTAACAAGCTCATAGTAGCTCCAAACTTCATTTGGTAGAATTTTGAAGGCCCTGACATTTAAAACAAGGCACTAAGAACTTTAAAAATGCATGGCTACACACAGTATCCTCAGGTAGTTCTCCGAGCACCACTATCTCAAAATTAGGTCACAATAAGTTGACTGACAAGCAGAGAACCAATAGGTATGATAGAGGAACAGCTTGCAAAAGTTTCAGGAAATGCCTGTGTGTGAAAATATTTCTATCATGTTCATGCATTTTCACTGAATGAGTTTTGCAATCTGTTTACTACATTCTTTTCATGGTCAATGCTATGCCTCAATTACTAGCATTAAAAGCCTTTCGGGAGCATCAGCTAAAAGCACTGTATTTAGGAATGCTATTTGACAACAATTTGTACTCGTTATCATGTTTTACTACACCACAAGGCCATTTCACACTGGATTTCTCCTTTAATGATTACACCCCTACTACGCCTACATAATCTAATGTTTAAAAGTTGAGTAAGTTAGTTTACTACTGAGAGAAAATTGCTATGATTTTCCTGGCCGTAGAAACTGACTGTGGCGGACGCCGAGTGGTCCAGCGGTCTAAAGCGCTGCCACTATAAGCGGGAGGTCGCAGGTTCGAACCCCAGCTCATGCAGCTTTGCCATCAAGCTGCCGGCGCTCAGAGTGAACAAAATTGGCCCTGCTCCCTCTGGGTGGGTAGATGGCGCTCTCTTCCCACATCACTCCTACGGTGATGTCCGCAGCACAGGGCATCTGTGAGCTGATGTATCAGAACCGAGTCACTGCGCTTTCCTCCGAGCACACTGGCTGCATCAGCAGCAGCTCGAAAAGAAGTGGTGGCTGACTTCACATGTATCGGAGGAAGCATGTGTTAGTCTTCACCCTCCTGGTGTTGGGGTATTACTAGTGATAGGGGGAGTCCTAATGAGTGGGTTGGGTAATTGGCCATGTAAATTGGGGAGAAAATGGGAAAAATTTGAAATACAATTATTAAAAAACTGACTGTGGATATGGCAGTTTTTAATTGTTTGTTGTTTTCAGGCTAGCTCGATATCAGCAGTTTAAGGATTTTCAGAGACGAATCCTTGTGGCCACTAACCTGTTCGGCAGAGGAATGGATATCGAAAGAGTCAACATTGCCTTCAACTACGACATGCCTGAGGATTCTGACACATACCTGCACAGGGTCAGTTACACTCTATATCACTCTATATTAACTTTATATTAACCCTATAGAACCCCAAGTCATTCTGAGATTAGTGTTTTACTACCTTTATTGTCAAGCTGATTCTTAATATTTTTCACCTAAATATATAAGTATTGTATGTAAATGAAATATTGGCCAGCTTTGCAAATTAGTTAAATGTATTGTAACACATTATAATAATAGAATTATTTAAAAGGTGCCAAATGGACTAGCAATCTAAACGCTGCCAATATGATTGAGAGATCGCTGGTTCAAATCCCAGTCATGCAGCTTGCTCTCTCTGGGTGGGTAGACGGCGCTCTCTCCCCACATCAAAAAAAGGGGTGGTGGCTGACTTTACATGTGTCGGAGGAGGCCTGTGCTAGTCTTCAAACTCCTGGTGTTGGGGTATTACTAGTGATTGAGATATACTGCTGAGTAGCTGCTGAATGGGTTGGACAGTTGGCCAAATAAATTGGGAGAAAAATGGGAGAAAATTTGAAATAAAATAATTTAAAGAATTATTTTAAAAATTAATGAACACACACCAGAAATGTAGATAACTCTGAAACTCCATGTGTCAACACATGAAGGTGTAGGTGAAGAGTAAGATTGTTTGTTTTTCCATGCAACAATATGTATGTATTAGAATATGCCCCATTGATACTTTATATAATCACAGGATTTAATAAATGATTTGTCTTGTTTTGCATTTATTATTATTAAGGTTTGCTGTTGTCTTTTCATGCAAAGAATCTTTCATCTAAAATGTCACATCACAGCGTGATGGTAGCGACCTTGTGGGGCCTTATGGTTAATTATTATTAATAATGTAAGTTATGTTCACGGTAATTTGCATTTCAAATGGATTCAAATTGAGTTATTGTTATTCTCCTATACTCTTTCCACAGGTGGCGAGAGCAGGCCGGTTTGGGACGAAAGGTTTGGCCATAACGTTTGTGTCTGATGAAAACGATGCCCGTACACTGAATGATGTTCAGGACAGGTTTGAGGTGAACATCAGCGAGCTTCCAGAGGAGATTGACATATCATCCTACAGTAAGTGCTGTGCCTGTTGATCATTAGTAATCATTATCACAGTTTTTATAGTTTTTTATTTATGTTTTTGTTTTGATTTAACAATGTTTAGTTCAGTCTTTTGTATAATAGTGTATATTTTAGGGCTTGCTGTTTCCTTTAGATTTTTCTTTTTCAAAGAACAGCAAGAGCACAAATGTGTGCTGTGTGTAGTTAGGTATTGCCTAAAGACATTAGTACCCATTCACTAACTGTTCTTAAGAAGAAGTTTCTTCTTAAAACCTGCCTTTTTATGTTTTTAAGATTCACAAATTGAAATTACAAATGTTTTTTTTATTTGGGATTTATTTTAATTTAGAAGGACATTGGGATCCATCATTTTAAAAGAGTAGAGCTGTGAACTATGCATCTTAAATCTGACACAGACTTTTTTGTTTGGATTTTTCTCAAGAACAAATTAAGGTTAATCTTTGATAGATAATGATGAGGCCCAATACCCTCTTCTATTTATATTTGTCAAGATTATAACCTTTTTCAACATTGTTTTGATATGCTAAAACCATGGATTTATGTGCTTCGATGCTCTAAATTAATAATATCAGCAAATGTAAGAATCTATAGTTTAGATTTAGATTAGAGTTAGATTTTCCTATGTAAAACTATTAAAGGTTTAGGATGATTTTAGTTTTTGTTTGTTTGTTTGTTTTCCTCACAGCCTGCTTGTTTTTTTTTTTTTTTTCCATAAAAGTTCCCATTACCAGGAATGTCTCTGGTCATTACAAGTGCTTTTTTTTGCATTAAGGCAAAATCTCTGCATATTGTGTAATTGTATAGATGCATAATTTAAAATCCATCACTTTACTCATATCTATCCAGAGATGATTCCTTATCTTTGAATTAAAAAAATGAACATTAATATGTTATTCTTGCTTAGTTAGCAGTTTAGCCCAGAACAGCTTGTAATAACATGGGTAACATGGGGAAGGATGGTGCCCAGGGAGCACACTTGTTAAGAGGGTGTTTTGCGGGTGTTTTACTGAAGTCATTATCTGCTTGGGTCACACCTTTGTATCATATCCCTGTTCCCTGAAGGCAGAACTACACTTTGTCTTTGTGTATTTATTGCGTGAAGCTGCCCAGTAGGAACAAATGCTATATTTACAGAGCTGTTTACAAGGAACACACACTCACACACACACCAGCAGCAAAATAGAATAGCATGGTCAAGGTCATGAATCTAAGAACTATGCAGCTATGAGTGAATAAAAAAAACAAAAAAAAATATGCTGCTTTCAAGTATACCACAGTACCAAAATATGGATTTTTTTTGTTTGTTATCGTGTGAGAATATTTGGAGATATTGTAGTGTATGATGTGATATGGCATACCCATAGTGGGAACATGACTGTAAATATACTGCTTGACCAAAAAAAAAAAGGGTCACGCTCATATTTCATTGGTCTGCCTTGTTTCTTTAAGCTTCTGCAATGTTACAAGATTTATTTTAATCCAGTGTTTCATTCATTTTTCACCAAGATCTTGCAGCATTGATGATAGTGCTGTCTGACCTCTGCACAAAGTCTTCTCCAGCACATCCCACAGATTCTCAATGGGGTTAAGGTCTGGACTCTGTGGTGAACAATCCATGTGTAAAAATTATGATCTCATGCTCCGTGAATCACTCTTTCACAATTCCAGCCCCATGAATCCTGACATTGTTCTCTTGGAATATGCTCGTATCATCAAGGAAGAAAAAATCCATTGATGGAATAACCTGGTCTATATTCAGTATATTCAGGTAGTCAGCTGACCTCATTCTTTCAGCACATACTGTTGCTGAACCCAGACCTGACCAACTGCAGCAACGCCACATCATTTGCTTACTTAAATCAAGGTCGCAACTTTTTTAGTAAAATCCTGATGAAACACAAATGATACAACAATTTCATAACTTGTAATTTAACATTTTGTTCTAGAAACTGTATCAAGACCAGTTATATGGGGTGTTAAACATTTCTATTAATCAGTCAGTCAACCTTTTTTTCCACTCGGTAATAAATTGAAGGTACTCTGTAGCTAAAAGCAGATTTTTCCATTTCACAAAAAAAAATTTAAGTATTTGAATTGTTGAAATGTTTGAAACAGACCAGTAGAAGCACAAATACACTTATAAATGAATCTGTTTTTATCTTACACACTATCCCAGAACATCTTCATTCTGTAAATAAGGTCAGATTAACAAACACAGATTCACACTCCTGTGATCCTCTCAGGATGTTCAATATTTATATCACTTAGGAACTTAGAAAGTGCGGACAAAGTGCTGTAAGGAACTTTACACAGCTTTTAAAGAGTCTGTAACACATACATCACTACTGGTTTCTTGGGGTTAGGGTTAAGCCTCTGTAGAGTTATAACAATTCAAATCAGGTCTAGTCAAATGTTGTAAAGCTGCTTTGATGAAATCTGGAAATAAGACAAAAAAAAAGAATTGAAAGAAACAAACAAAACATGTAATTCCAAGGCGAGAGTAGCAAAGAGACAGTCCCTTAATGCTGGAGGAAGAACTCCACCTATAATAATGGACTAATAAAAGGTATGAGGTCATCTTAAGACCGCCCTAACTACACACAAGTCCATTGTTGTACATAAGTCTACTGATATAATCACTGATATGATATCCTTACCAGCTCAAAAGCCATTTGTGTCTTAATTGTTTTTTTGTTTTTTTTTTACCTGGAGCAGCCTTCTGCTTTCATACAGTAGACTATTTAAATGACATAACACTATAATGGTTTCTTCTATAGTAACAAGTCAGAGAACCCTTAAAAAAACCTGCTAAAAAAATGCTAAAATCCACTTTTTCTTGTTCTTTGTGAAATACAGTAGGTCTCTCTGAGTTGTATATGATTCTGCACATGAAACTCTTTCTCAACCTTCATTGTCTGCAGTAGCTGGTAAAAAAAACCCAACAAAACTCCGGGGTGAATTTTTACTTTTTGGACCTGGGGCCTCATGTACTAAGACTTGCGTGGACTTCCTACTAAAATGTTCCGTACGCTCAGATCTGAAAAGTTCCGTACGCACAAAAAAATCCGGATTTATCAAACCGTGCGTAGGCAGAATTCCACGTACTTTCTCTTAGTACATCACAATCAACTTGAAATCAAGCGCAAATGCACGAAAGCATCACACTTGCCACGACTCCTCCCTCAATTACGCAGAGTATAATGTTATATTATTATTATTATTATTATTATTATTATTAATAATAATAATAATAATAATATTATATACGCATAGCGTATAATTACCCATGTTTTAAGTTTTATTATTCTAAGATAAATGCTTTCATTTAAATGCTTTAAATGAGTTGCCTACCAAAAAGACACACATCACGCACTCAGCTTGTTTTCTTATCCTCTTGGAAATCTAAAACTGCTTATAAGCCAGTCATCATCATGGGCCAAAAAAACATAATGGTCACGGAAAATGCGCGCTCAATGAATTCGGCCATTAGCAGTATTTTCCAGTAATGCCAACGCTGCATCTCCAACAACTCCAGCGCAAACCTGATCTAGGCTAAGTGGAAACACGTTAAACGATTATTTCTGTAAGACAATGAAACTGTCTGATTAATTTACTTTATTTTACCCAATAATGCTTACTTCAATGTGTGCATAAAGGATATCTTAATAGTTGTAATTTCAATGCATCGCCTCTAAGTGTCGCCAAATGACAAAAACACAATACATACGCACAAAAAAAAGGCGTACGCCCAAAACAAAACTTCCGTGGGGGAACGCACTTTCACACGTTCAAGTCAAATTTAGTACATCAGACCGTGAGCGTGAAATATGGCGTACGCAATATTTCATACATGCACCTTCAGTACATGAGGCCCCTGGACTACCCACCTTTTTGTAAGTAACTAGGTTTACATAGGTGTAAAAGTGTAAAATGTCTTTATTTAAAAAAGTTTCTAACTGTTGTCTCTATCGCTGCCTCACAGTGCTATTAGCCAATCAGAGCCAATCATGTCTTCCCCCCTTCTACTCCTTCACTGGACTAAAGCAGTGTTATACCGGATCACCGGAGCACAAAAACCTTTCACAAAAACCAGCTCACGTGACATTCATTCATACTAGACACCACAACTAGAAATTTTAAAATGAATAAAAAGGACGATGGAATGAAACATGTAGATTAATTCGTTTTTTTTCCTTTTTAAATGTCATAATGAAGAAATCCACATTGGTTGGCTGCAGCTACATGTATCTGAAAAAAGAGTATTATTACATTTCCACGTTTTTTTTTTTTTTTTCGTGAAGTGATAAAATCATTTAATTTACCCCAGCGTCATCTCTTCCTCTTTCTGTCCCAGTCGAGCAGACGCGGTAAAGGAGATAAGCGGTGGTGAAGAAGAGGCGGGAGATGGTTCGGGAGAGCAGCTTTCAGTAGCTTTGCATTTCACATCGACTGACTGTTACAGTGAAGTTTAGCTGAGGACGTATAACTGATAGAAAGCTATAAACCCTGCGTTTAAAGGGTGCTTACATGCTTCTGATGTTGTTTGATGCTTTATTATTAATGACTCTTGTTCATATCGAAGTGTTAAAAGTGAAAGTATGTGTTTGTAAAAGATTATATTTACCTTTTTGAGAAGTGTTTCATTTCTAAATTTGTTCTGTTTTTTTTTTTTTTTTCTTGGGCGTGTGCTACTGATTCTATTTTTATTATGGAAGTGGAAGAGTGGCTTCATTTCCTCTTTTTTTCGTTTTATTTTTGTTGTGTGTTTTTTTTTTTTTTTAGTTTTTAAGATTTTTGAATGTTTGGGTTGAGACACTGATTCTGATTCAATCATATAAATGAAGAAATGCATACATGTAAAGTAGTTAAATACTACAGTGTTATAATTAGCTCTTGATAAAGGCATGTCTAAGTGATGGGAATGGGAAATATGAAGAAATGTAAGGTATGAAGTAGAAATACTACAGTAATTAGTAATGTTCTGTATTTGTTGGAGGTCAGAGACACTATGTTGTTGTTTGATGATTCACAGCAGTGTTTGTTCAGTAACTCTTTAAATGTACATGTTACTGTGTTGAAATGACAGTAGTACTGACACTATGCATTAAAGGTGCATTATGTATTGCTTTATTTTCCGTTATGTACTTCCAAACCTCATCACATGGTTACATTTAAAAATAAGAAACACTTATAACAATAGCTCTTTTTATTTTGTACATTTTTTATTTTTACAAAAGTCTTGACTGGCATGACCACAAACGCACAACACTACAACATACGAATTTTAACTTATTTTGAGTTTACAACACTTTCAGTCTGCACTGAAAGGAAATATAAAAAACCCATTTATTTTCACATAATGCACCTTTAAGACTTTTGGTATCTGTAGTTCTCAAGCCGTTTTCCAGTATTCAGAAACTATGACTGAATTTCATAAATAAATCCGAAACTAAAACTCTGCACTTTCATCTGGTGTCATTTCCTCTGCTTCTGTGTCTTATCTTCTTATCTTTTATCTGAGTGTAAACACTTTATTAGCTGCCGTCGCAACAAGAACAAGCCTCTTTCCTCCTCGCGAATCCACACAGTTACTGTAATGACTGTGGAAGTAGTAGTTGAAGGACTCTTAAAGGACGGTTTGAACGCTAATCTAGACAGTAGGTTGATTAAAGGTTAATTATAGCGGTTGGCTAATTAGATGGTTAATTTTTCCCCCTCCGTTGATTTGATATCTCATGGGAATAAAAGAATGGGAGCCAGATGTCTAAAGAGTTTAAGAGAACCTCTAAAATCTACTTTACTGAAAGTTATTACACAGCGCTGTCTGATGTCCGGGACACTTTAAAACAGGTTTTGACTAAAATGTATTGTTTAAAATTCATAAAAATGCAAAATAGTCCCCCAGAGAAATTCTCACTCCAGCATTTTACTGTCATTGACTTTATGTACAGTATAAAACTCACTGATGGATCTGGATGAGACATTGTGTTGTAGACATGGCGACCGCTGGTTTCTGTCACCAGCACAATAAAGAAATCCATCAATAAGTTTCTCTCTGATGGACCATTTTATACCAAACCAGCTTTGTTTCAAGGACAAAAATCGAAGCGAACATTTAATTTTGCCGGAATCGCCCTTAAACAAGGTAAGAAAAGTGAAAATTGGTAAAATTCCCCTTAAACCACCTTAGAATTAGAATTTTGGAGGCAACAAAAACAATTGTACAACACCCTTAAAAATTGGTATTCTAAAAAAATATATAGAAGTGGTAGAAGCCATATTGAAATGTAATGTTATAAATTTGGTTAAATACAATTAAATAAGATTGAAATTCAGAATAAAAAAAAAAGACTTCACCCTAAACGAACTTGAAATAAATGAAGTTAGGGTTGTAAATTGATGTAATTACCTTTAAAAAAATGAAAATTTCCACCTTAATTAGGTGGAATGAGATTGGAATTTAGAAATGAAAAAAAGAACATTTGTGGAATTTCCTTTAAACAAGTCTGAAATTCACCTTAAACAAGATTGGAATTTAGGAAAAAATGAAAATTGGTGGAATTCACCTTAAACTATATAACATTTTTGAAAGAAAGATGTGTGGAATTTTTCTTAAATAAAATTGAATTTATATATTTTTTATTTAGCAAATTTAGGAAACCATAAACAGGTTTGGAATTGTGGGACAAATATAGAATACCCTTTTAAAGAAAAAAGAGAATTTGTGAAATCTAAGAAAATGTGAATTTCCCCACTGTGGGACTAATAAAGGATTATCTATAGGTTTGTAAATTGGTGGAATTCTCCTAAAACTGGAATTAAGAGAAGACGTTTTAACGTTTCTGGAGTTCTCTGAAAGTGTTGGTTTAGAGGTTGAAGGGTAACTGTTTATTTTACCTTGAGTGTATTGACAAATATCTTTCAGTTATGATTACTTATCTTAGTATCTATAATTACATAATCATTGTGCGAAACCTTGTATTTTATATGCATTAACCAATACTCACCTTACATTTGATCATTTTTACTCACAGTGTATTTTACACGCAATTATATAGAATATTAACCAATAATCACAATATATTCTTTACATATATAGTAAAACATTGTTTGATCAGGCATGTGACTAACACAGACTCTATTATATGACAAATTAACCCACACGATACATAAGGCGTTTACTAACACATAGGGTCTATTGAATGGTGGTCTAACCACGCGCCACTAACACATTAACATATAACATATGAGATTTATTGTGAGACTCGTGTAGCTCATGCTTGAAGCATTTTGTTTACTGCATGACCCTAACTAACGGTCATCAACTCGACTGGTACACTCGGTACGAGACTACATTTCTACAGAGGAGGCTTTTAGATCAAAGCGGCCTTCTGTGTGTGGGGGAACCTACAGCGGCTTCAAAGAGGGGGGTGACACGCACACACAGATAGTGCCACGATGTTCCATTCTGGAAGAACACAGTCAAGGCCAAACACTAGTGGTCCAGTCAGACACGTGAAACTTGAGTACTAACACGTGAAATTATGCATATTAACATGAGCTAATCGTTAGCAACGCCTCATCAGCAGGTTTCACGTCATTTGGGGTATAAAACATGGAGTCAGATCAGAGGGGGGTCAGAACTTATGCTGGGACGGCTGTTAGACGGTCTTTCATGTGTGGGTTCTCCTGAATATTCAGTACTTTGTAATAAATACTTGGTTTGCTTTCAACTTCACTCCACTGTCTGACTCTCTCTATCAAACGAACACGCAGGGGAGTTGTACCCCGGTCGAGAGGTGGGTGTTGACCCACCTTTCATTTTCTTTTCTACAACAAGGTGAATGAGAGTTCCTCTGATGAGATTAAGCTGGGCCTGCGTGAACTTTATGATGCTGAGGTTTGGGAAAAAGAGAGGAAGTAAGCACAGTGGTGTCAGCAGAGAGACTTTATAACAGGAAGTCAACAGGATGAGAAGAGAGTGTGAAAGGAAGTCTGTGGAAGAACAAAAGGTGGTGGATGGTGGGTGCGTGCCGTGTGAGGGGGCAGGCAGGAGCCCGAAATATAAACCAAGAAATTCATGTAAGCATTCTCCTGGTCTCTCTCTCTGTCTCTCTCTCTCTCTCTCTCTGAAAATGTTTTGAATGTTAAATCTGTTGTCTCACTGTTAAAACATCAAACAAGCTTCAGATAGAATTTGAACATATAATGGAAAACTGGTGAAACATGCACACTGTTCATTCCTTTAGTCCAAATATGGAAACTAAGCTGTGAAAACTACCAGATTCAAATTCACAACATGAAACCATGGAACCAACCTGCTGTGTGTAAACAGTGCAGTCTGGTGGAGGTGGTGTAATGAAATGGTGTGGGAAATGTTTCTTGGAACACTTTGGACACATTAACACTAATAATTGCTGGAATGTATATTTGAGTATTGTTGTTGACCCTGTGCATCCCTTCATGGTCACATTTTACTCAGTGTCTAATGGCTACTTCCAGCATTTTAGTCAAATCAGACTGGTTTTGTTAACTGTTTATGACTATAAGTTTAGTATTTTTCAGTGGGCTTCCCAGTCACTAAATCTGAATCTGAATCCAATAGGGATGGGATATTCTATTGCTGTTAAAATTTATTTAATTTGAAACTGTAGATGAACGCCTTAAGGTACTTTATAGAACTTTTTGTTTTTTCTAAAAAACTTTTCTTAAAGATTTCTTAACCCCTTACCAGGCCAGCATTTTTATCAATATTCTGTCTGATATTACACACCTAAATCTGTAATATTTCTATTAAAGCTTTACATAAAAAGGTTTCATGTTTGATAATAAACATTACTATAAATTACTAGTTAATAAAATAAACTTAAAACAAAATTTAAACTTTAAAAATATAATAAATAATCATAAAAATGGCACTTTCCTTAACCACATTTTAAAATCCTTATTTTCCTGAATACAAACCTTTAATTTTGTTAAGTTTGTCTATTTTTTATGTCTATTTTCATTTTGGGTTTGATTCCTGTTACTGATCTGAAATTATTAAGTGGAGCAGAGAATGACTTCCACTTATTTGAAACTGTAGATGAACGCGTTAAGGGGCTTTAAAGAACTTTTTTTTCCTTCTAAAAACCTTTTCTTAAATGTTCCTTAACCTCTTAGGCCAGCATTTTTATCACTTTTCTGTCTATTACACACCTAAATCTTGAAGATATATATATTTAAAAAAAATATATATACATATATAGAGGTTTATATATTCATGTTTGATAAACATTACTACACATTTGAACTAAATAAAAAAAAAAAAGGTAAATCTGCAACTTTTAAAAATGTAATGAATAAAAGCATAAAATTGGCACTTTCCTAAACTTCATTTTAAAATCAATATTTTCCTAAATAAAAATTAAACATTTCGTGTCCTCCAAACCCTTAATTTTGTTAAGTTTGTCTAGTTTTAATGTCTATTTTCAAACCAGCAGAATTTGGGTTGATTCCTGTTACTGATCTGTAATTATTAAGTGGAGTAGAGAGAAAACAGGCAGATTCTCCAAGTGTCCTGTAGGAGATTTCAAAGATCTCCAATTTTCAGAGTGTAAATAAGTTTTTTACTGCAAAAAAAAGGGTTTTGGATCACCTGCACCTGTAGCCTGAATATGTTCGAAGACCATACAACACAGTCTCATAGAATATTTCCAATCCATCCCGTAGAATCTGTGAAAAAAACTGTTTGTTTTGGGAATAAAAGGAGGCCCTACCCAGTATTAGCCTAGAGTTCCTAATAAATGCACTTTACACTTACATATAACATCTATTTAAAGGCTTCCATTTTTAAGTATTTCCCAATAAATCATAATTATATGATACATTACTCAATTAGTTCTTGTAATGGCTCGTGACAGCCCTACAAATCTTCATGTAACTCAATTTGCTGAGCCGTTTAAATCCTGCCTTGAATGACCTTTTAAAAAGCAGGAAAATGGAGCTGCCATAGAGTAAAATTCCTCAGTTGCAGCAGCGCATGCAGTCTAATGACGGAACATGACCAGTGAGAAAAGCCTTGGAGGAATGGGACCAGCAGCAGCTGGACTGCAGGAATCCAGGGTTTACACTACACACCCCAGTATGTAGAACGTTCTCAGTGCTCACAGACCTCACTGTAAAGATTATACTGAGAAACATTCACTTTACATCACAATGCACAAGGGGAGGGCAATATTATAAAAATGCTGTATTACTATATTTAATACACATTATCTTAGTCAAAATGCATCAAGTAGTAACCTCCTGAAAACCACTATTCAAATACTATCCCATATTTAATACAGTGATTATTTCCCCAAATGTAGTCCAGTTTAACTGGACTAATTTCACTCTCTGTACAGTTAGTTCCATGTTCTTTGAGCACTGATGATATCCTCAATATACAGCTCTGGAAAAAATTAAGAGACCAATTTCTGAATCAGTTTTTCTGATTTTGCTATTTATAGGTATATGTTTGAGTAAAATGAACATTGTAGTTCACTATGGACAACCTTTCTCCCAAATTCCAAAAAAATAATAATGTCATTTAGAGCATTTATTTGCAGAAAATGAGAAATGGCTGAAATAACAAAGAAGATGCAGAACTTTCAGACCTCAAATAATGCAAAGAAAACAAGTTTATATAAATTAAGTTTTAAGGGTTCAGAAATCAATATTTGGTAGAATAATCCTGGTTTTAATCACAGTTGTCATGCATCTTGGCATGTTCTCCTCCACCAGTCTTACACACTGCTTTTGGATACCTTTATTTCACTCCTGATGCAAAAATACAAGCAGTTTAGCTTGGTTTGATGGCTTGTGATCATCCACCTTTCTCTCGATTTATATTCCAGAGGTTTTCAATTTAGTCAAATCAAACAAACTTAACATCTTTTAAGTCGTCTCATTTCTTCTTTTTTTTACAGAGCTGTACTTAAAAAAGTATACTGTCAATATGATTAAAAACATTCAATATAGAGTAAAATATCATATTGCCCAACTCTACAATGAACACATGAACAAAAGAGATACTTCGCATACTGACATATCAAAATAGTTCATTTATTCTCATTGTATTAAATTTATAAACAACACATCAGGCAGTGGTTTTATAGTTAATCATACAGACATCTCAACACATCATTCTCTCTCTCTCTCTCTCTCACAAACAGTATATTTAAATTATATTAAATTTGTTTCCTCTCATCCCACCTACTGAAACGAATGCATTCGAAAGAACATGTAAAGCGATATCTGTGGTCATTGGTTTTGCAACAAACCTAACGTCTGGGACATCTTTGAAATGTAATGAAATCTCTCCCAAAATAAGGAGAATGAAAAAGGGTTCAAGTACTGTACTTCAAAAAAATAACAGAGAAAAAATAAGAAAAATCACAGGATCTGTCTATCATGAGTTTTGGTGCTTCATATGCATGAATCTTTTTAGGCTAATCATTCCCGGCACAAAACTTAACTTCATCAAAATAGTGCTACTTTAAAAAGGTACAACTCATGAATCGACTCTTTTTGTTTGAACGCGTCCATCAAACTGCACAACCATTGTGACCTTTGTACTTCATTTGTAAATGTCAGTAACATTGTTGAGTATAGTGTCAGTAACTCACTGCAGTAACTGCCTTCAGAAACACAGAGCATCCAGCTTTAATCTGAAAACTTCCAGTATAAGTGGTGACAAAACATAGCTCACCCTTCAACACAATTATTTTCACACTTGGAACAACAGAAAAGTGGATACAATTAAAGAGATCAAAATAGAAAGTTTCACCATGATGCCTATTTGTTTGGGTAGGTGTGAATACAGTAATCACACTGAAATTAAGACCAAAGGAATCTTTGAAAGGGGCTGGTCCCAAACAAACAAACTTGATTCGACCACAATCAAACCCAACGATCACATGTGCTACCAAAACCAGAATAATCTGGTTTATTTACCAGATTTGAATGCCATCTCTGCCACTGCTTTATGTTAAACAGAACACAGGAGCTTCTTCCTGTATTTACTTCCGTAGCCCCGCCTGAGACAGATCTGGCCAATAAGCTGTGAAGCCGTGAAACTGTTCTCACATGGTTTGTTTTGCAGCTATTCGTTAAGCTTAATTTTGTCTTCTTTTGCATTATGTTGAAGTTTCTAGGTTAATATAGCTAACAAAGGTGATCAAGTCAACTTTATCAAATGGTGTAGCCTAGTAGGTAAAAACCCCACCAACTTTGTGGGGACTTTAGAGTAGAGTTTAATTCCCTGACCAGGTAAGAACATTACAGCAAATCAGTAAGAATCCATGGGCAAGACTTTAAAACTCTAACCTTCTCCTTCCTGTGAAACATGACTAAAATTAAATTAAAAATGATTCTGGATAAAATACATCAGACAAATTACTTATCAGCTTGCATATAATACATAAAAAAAAATAAAAATGGCAACATGACAGAGAGAGGGAGAAAAACTTAATTCTGTATCTTCAGATATCATACTTGCCTGGGATCACTAATGATGTATGGGGTACATGACGAAAACTTTAAAAATAAGCATTTTTACTGCACTGACACTTTAGCAGAACTGGTCATTATGAGAAGAGCAGTGTCTTGTCTGTGGAAAGAACTGGACCCTATGGTCTTCTCTTAGTAGGACTGCTGTGCCAACTTTTGTGTTGTTCCCAGTGTGACAGAGTGTTCCATCCTCCATTAAAATAAAAAAATAAGAAAAGTTGCCTTTCTCAAAAAAAAAAAAAAAAAAATCACTATATAATTTGGCCATAATCTCATGACTCTTAACCACGCATTAACCTTAATCTTTTAATCTTTCACACCTCGCCTGTTTTCTTTGGTTTGAGAGGGTATTCCTCTGTTCCTGCATGGTTGTCATAATTCTGAGTCTATCTGTTCACTGTCCGTGCCCCTAATCTGTCCTCTCAGCTCCAGCTGGTGTCATACTTTGTCCAGCCTTCAGGGGGCGCCAGATAAACTCTTCGCCCGCGCGAGAGAAAGCTGACCACTCCTCTGTAGCCAGCGCGGGGAACCCCTGATTTCAAGTCGTCCATCACCCCCAAATTACGGGCCAGTACTTTAAAACTGTCTCTGCTGGAATACTGCACCCTGAACGGGCCTGGGCCCTTCAAACTGCCCCCCTGCTGCAGTTCCTCCACCTTCACCAAGGGGGCACTGTACACCGCCTTATCGAAGGCGTCG
Source organism: Astyanax mexicanus (assembly GCF_023375975.1). Lineage (NCBI taxonomy): Eukaryota > Metazoa > Chordata > Actinopteri > Characiformes > Acestrorhamphidae > Astyanax > Astyanax mexicanus. The sequence continues at coordinate 37,593,218 of NC_064410.1, forward strand.
TCATAGTGCTCCCTGACCAAATAAGACAAATCCCGTGTAGTGAAAGGCACAAATTCAGTGTTGAGTTTGATGTAGCGCAGGTACTGGTCAAAAAACTGACCCAAACTGACTCCTTTCCGGCCGAACGTTATAGTCCTGGAGATCTCCGGCCGAATACAAGAGCGCTCTTTCCTCTGCTCCGGGTGACGCATCCAGTCGTCCCAGAAGGCTTTGGGCCATTTAGGCTCCAGCTCCGCCCACACCTCCTTCAGCAGCATCCAGCCCAGTCCAGGAAAGAAATCTGTCCGGTAGAGGAGGTCAGCCTTGCCTGGGTCCACCAGGCCTTCCCGTCCGTTATCGTTCCAGGCCGAAATGCACCACAGAGAAGGATCAGAGCGGAGGATTGGGTACAGAGCACGGAAGTACTCAAAAAAGTCAGGAGCCACCTGCAAGGACACAGAGGAGAACATTATGAGTGTGGAAAAACAAAACAGGATACACTCTCTTTTTGGAGGTGTGAAAAATCATCAATTTAAAGAAAAGCATTGCTCTTTATGGAAACAAAAGTGGTTCCCATATGGCATTGAAAAAGACCAATACCAATCATTACTTTTAAAGTATACAATAAACATTCTAGTTAAAGGGCCAATATTATGGAAGGTCTACTTTTCTTCACTGGACTACAATGCAATAAATGTTCTAAAGTTAAATTTGTATCATTTAATTTTCCTATCCATGTAATAGCCAGTTTCGGCTTGTCATTGTTGTTTCGTGATGTCACATAAACTAATGCATAGCCCACTGCAGCACTGAAGTTCTTAAACCAGTACAAAGTTGAACTGCATACAGTAGTTCAGCCTTAAAGACAAAGTGACCAAACAGACAATATTCTGTTTAATTCTTGCCACGGACTAAAGAGAGGTAAGAAGCTGCTTATAAAAACTAAATCACCAGTATCAAATGAATAATTTCAGCTAATTTGTGTAAATTACCAATATTTGATATAGCACCTTCAAACCTCTAGCTCTGGAGCCAGATTAATGTATTATAGGTTTGAAATTCTTCTTTGTGTTCTCACTTTTTTTTTTTTTTTTTTTACTTTTTTTATGCTATCTTAAATTCTACAATAGCCTCAAGAGCATATAATGTAACTCTTACACTGAGTTAATAGTTTAAGGCACACCTCAAAAACAATCTGTTTAAATCAATGAATTGCTATAATTTATGTCTAATAAATAAAGTACTACTATAAAGTACTGCCACTTAATATATAAAAAAATGTTATGCTAGCTATTGTTTAGATGCTTAGTTGGATTCTGTTTTTTCTTCATTTTGCTATAGACTGCATTCATTAAGCTAAATATTGGGAAATTAACTATTTGATTTTGCATGGTTTATAATTTGCTGAAAAATGAAGCATAAAACACGACATAAGTACAAACATTTGTTGAATAACCAACCTTTGGTCACCACCAGTATCTCAAAATTCAGCGATTTTGGCCGATGCTACCAACAGGCTTACAATGCTAGTGATAGGGGCATAGCAAAATGTATTGTATTGAAATGCATTTAAAAAAAATCAAAAACATCTCATATATAATTCTCAAATATAATTCTCATCTCAAATATTCATGCATTTCCACTGAATTCATTTTGCAATCGGTTCCCCTATAATACCTATTTGTTAATGCTTGTCCCTCAACTTATCATGACTTAATTTCAAGATGTCTTTTTTTAATAAACCACCTGTGCACCTTCACAGTCCCCTCTGTCAGCTACTGTGTGGAATTACATTGAGCTTGTTAATGGTGTAAAGAGTGATTTCTTTGCATTATGCCCCGATCATTGTAATTGTAAGCCTGTTGGGAGCATCAGCTAAAAGCTCTGTATTTTGAAATTATTTTCCTGCTCAAACACTTTTACTGCCACTCTGACTTGGACTTTGGCAGTTATCAAGTGTAGTGTGTGTTTGAATATGGAAACCAACACACTGTACTGAAATGGACACTGCTGACTTACATAGAAAACAGTGTTTTAACACACAGGTCTTTGAAAGGGACTGTGGTTTTAGTGTCAGTAATTTATTAAAAATATTAACTGAACATTTGTTTAACCAGCTGGTTCTTTTATATCCGGGTTTATAATGCGAATCTCTTCTTCGAACCTCTAGTGGAGCACAACCATTTGAGCTTCAGCTGTGCCAAGTTTCCTAATCCACTGATCAGTTAAATGTGCTAATCTGGGGGAACAAACTGGGATTACAGCTGTCGTCAGGATTAGAGAGCAGGATTGAAAACTCATCCTTTGTGCCGTATAACACTTTCACTGCCCTGACTTCCTGGACAAAGGGTCATCTGATGAGCCGGAGTCATTTAAATATGGCAGATGCTGACTGCACAATCCAGTTTTTCCTGTCTTCCTGCATCGCATGCAATGGAAAAGAGAATAGAGATCAACAACAGACCTTTACTCTCACTGGAACAAAGATATCCACAACAAAATGACAGTGTTGGGAGTGAAACTTAAAACCTACTAATGAGTGTAACCAGAGAAGAATGCCCCAGTGCAGAATATACACTGAAATAAAACAGGGCAGGCAAGTTCAAGTGTTTATATTGAAATGATAAGTAATACGTTTTTTTTTTTTTCATTTATTAGGCAGAAAGTATTTCCAATGTCTCAATAAGGGAGCCTGCTGATGCCTATGGATATGCCTGTTAAACGCTCGACTTCAAGGACAGAATCTTTTGAGTGTTACTCGCCTCTCAGGTGGAAATTAGACTTTGTAATCAGTTTGGCTGTGAGATTCTCAAAAGAACAAGTTAAGAAACTTGCACATAAAAGAGGCCAGCGACGGTGACAGACACTTTCATCCCTCTTCCATACATATTTTATTAAGAGTAAAAAAAAAATCATTTTCAACAATTTTACAAACTGCACACTATACTGCCAACTATACAGTCATCTACTGCAGTTTACACATTGCACTGGAGTCACCTGCACAGTCATTTCCAAAACCAGAAGAAAAAAATTATGATTTTCCATCAGGCTTTACTAATGTATTGAGAAAAAATGGTCAATATGTATTAAAAGATTTAAAAGATTTAAAAATGCACTGATGCAACAGATCTGAATGCTTTTTATTAATGTATGTGCTCATGTTTTGGTCAAATTAATGCAAAAATCCAGTTTTGTGTACTGTTTAAAAATGTGTTTTAAAACTTGTCTCTTTCAATAAATAACTATATACAGCTCTGGAAAAAAATAAATAGAACTGAATCTCTGATATTGAAAACTGTTTCTCTGATTTTGCTATTTATAGGTACATGATATTGTTGTTTTATTCTATAAACTACAGACAACATTCCTCCCAAATTCCGAAAAAATCTATTGTCATTTAGAGCATTTATTTGCAAAAAATGAGAAATGGCTGAAATAACAAAAAAAAGATGCAGAGCTTTCAGACCTCAAATAATGCAAAAATCTCTTTTTTTGAATCTCTTTTTCCCGACAAAGAGATAAATGGTTGATATAGCCATCAGAGTCATTAGAGTTATGAGACAAAGAGTTTTGCTGCAAGATTTACAGTTACAACACTATAAAACGCTATAAAACTGAGCCAAACACATTAAACAATCCAATCATAGCAGATTATTATTTTGCCCTATTTTTTTGACAGCATAGGCTTCCTTCTTACACTTTTAGAGGCTGTACTTTGGCATCAACTGTGCCGAAAGTCTAAAAGATGAGATGCTAGGACAGCCTGACCTGGCCACGTTAGCAGATGTTTTATATGTTCTCCATTTGTAAACGTTTTTTTCCAGGCAGTGGGTTAATTTCTAATTGTTCCAAGATCTTTTTATATCTCTTTCCAGACTCATCTGCGTCTACAACCTTCCCTCTTATTTCTCAGAGAGATCTTTAGATATCTACCGAGGGATACCAGAGAGTTCAACAATCAAGATCAAACCAAACTAATATCTGGGGTTTAAATAAGACAGGCTCTACCGAATTCCCTCCAAGCATGGTCTAATTATTATCTGGAGCTAATTTGCTGTACCTGATTCTAATTTTAGACTTTTAATATTAAAGCATTAAGAAATGTGGTTGTGTCCTAGGTTTTTTTCACTTGAAAACTAAATTTCTAATCATTATGTTCCATTTTTTATTATTTTTAGACATTTCTACAGTTATGTGTTATTAGTTAAATTATCTCTAATATTTCTTAAATGAAGATCAATGTCAATAAGTTTAAATATGACAAAACACCTTTTCATGAGATTGCTATTTAAAGGTATATATTTGAGTAAAATTAACATTCTGGTTTTATTCTACAAACTACAGATATTTCACCTAAATTCCAAATAGAAATATTGTTATTTAGAGCATTTATTTGCAGAAAACGGCAGAAATAACAAAAAAGATACTGCTTTTAGACCTCAAAAAATGCAAAGAAAACAAGTTCATATTCATAAAGTTTTAGGAGTTCAGAAATCAACATTTGATGGATTAACCCTTATTTTTAATCACAGGTTTCATGCATCTTGGCATGTTCTCCTCCACCAGTCTTACACACTGCTTTTGGATAACTTTATGCTTTTACTCCTGGTGCAAAAATTCAAGCAGTTCAGCTTGGTTTGATGGCTTGTGATCATCAATCTTCCGTTCGATTTTATTCCAGAGGTTTTCAATAAGGTAAAGTCAAAGAAAATTGGTCTCTTATTTTTTCCAGAGCTTTAAGTTAACACTGGTTATATCCTTAAGTTCCTTTTAGTCTTAGAATAGAGGATGACTTAAATATATGGTAGTCTTTCATCCTTGTAAGTACGTCTCCTTTAGTTTCCCAAAGGCCTTTTTTAGTTTTTGGCTTTGTATGCAGTGTTTATACAAGGTGTCAGAGAAAAAAGTATTTTTTTTTCCTACACCAGCCTGCAAACACTGCCTCACCCCAACTTATCTGTTTCTGCAGACTGTGGGAACTTGCATTAGCCAATTTCCCAAAGTTGGTTGACTATTATTATGCCCATTGGCCCTAGACATCACATCTACAGCTGTTACAGTAACTTCTGTTCAGTTTGAGGTCAGAATAAGGTCAGCGATTTATCATGAGTTGTGTTCCAGTTGTAATGTTTTTAAGCAGTAGTGTAGTAGGTGAGCTGGCAGCCTTCCCTGCAGCAATCTTTCTGGGACATAACATGCCCTTGAAGCCACCCTCCTCCCAAACTGCTACCAGCTCCCTTTTTAGAATGAAATTCTGGCTGTGCCATTGCTGTTGATTAATTAGGCCTGGATTCTTACCTCCAAGTCGTCCTCTACAATGACCACAGTGGAGTAACTGAAGGTGTTGAAGACTTGGTTCAGGGCCCACCGGTAGTGCCTTGCGATCTTGTAGTAGCCCTGGAACTTCCTGTGGTCTGGCCGCACTGGAATGTCTGCGAGGTCTGGTTGGCTAATGTGGGTCACCTGACTGCCATAGGAGCCGATGACCCGCGCCGTCTCGGCGTGACCGCAGTCCTGGCTGACGATGATGGGATGAAGCTCCACCGATGGGCGGTACTGGATCAGTTTATCCAGGCTCCGCCTCACCGTGACTCTGTCACAAGCTATAACTAAGATTGGGATGACTGGTTGAGGGCTGGAGTCAGTAAGGGCCACTTTATTTTCAGAAGAAAGAATTTTCTCATCGTCTGAGTTCTTGTCCTGCTTTGCCTCTGGTGGGGGGGTTGTGACGACAGGATTCTGTGCTTTTTTCACGTCCACTTTGTTTTCCTCCAAGAACTGTAATTGGGGCACCTGCTGAGGCTCTTTAAGCTCGTCCTTCTTGTCCTTCCCATCTTCCGTCTCTCTTTTATCCACATCTTTATGCTGTTCCCACAGAGACCTGTGGCTCTGTATCTGTTTCAGGAGCTTTTTCTGAGTCTCCAATTCTGACTCTACCTCTTCGGCCAATCGGATCACTTCGCCGGCCAAACCGCTAGCCCCGCCCTTTTTCCCTTTACCAGCTACCCATTCCTCTCCTGCTCCTGGTTCGGCTCCGCCTCCCTCTCCCAGTCGACCGATGGGCGGCCTTCCCCACAGAAAGAGAAGAAGCAGGGCATTCCAGGCGACGAACAGAAACGCTCCACACAGGATAAGGGTCCCTTTCTTGCGGACCATGGCCCAGTGACACCACAGGAGGGACCGAAGTGATGAAAAGGCTAGAGTGAGATAAAGAGACAACAAGTAAAGAACAAGTTAAAAAAGGACACGGTTCTCAAATCAAGCTGATGAGACATTATCTCAATTCAAATTTAAATCAGTCAAATCCACAGTTAAATTAAAGTAAAAAAAGAAAAATGCATATTTTACATTCTACTGGTATCTCTTACATACATTTTAAATTCTTTTTTGGAAGGGTTTTTAGAATGTGTGATTGCTATGGTTAAAAGGGACAATCAGTAATAAATGACAGCAGGCGTGTGAAATGACTACAAGAGTCCAATTTCCAAACAATGGAGAGAGTTCCCTGATGCAAAGATCATGTTGGTTGCCACATCGACACACAATGGCAAACGACGCAGAGTCTTACTCTGTAGCTGATCAGTAAATATATATATTTCAAGGTCTAAAATACCTGTCTCTACTATGCTAGAGGTGGTAATAAATTACCCAGTTATGGTAAGCAACCTCACTGAAGCTCACCGATTATCTGTTCAGCAAAAAAAAAGCCAGCAAGCACACTGTTTGTGTGCTGTCATCTATACTTGGAAACCCTGAGTGTGGAAATGAGACTGGGGGACTGGCGGTGGGCAGGTTGGGAAGCTGCATTCCACACAGATTTCAATGGTATACTGAGTATTTCAAATAAGAAAATACTGTCTGAAGCTCTGCTGACACAAGCTGCAAGTGCTTAGATTTAGAATGATTTCTTAATATCTGAAGATCCATTCTTAACATGTTTTGATTTACTACACAAAAAATCTTTAATGGGCCTTTAAAAAAAAGAGAACTTAACTCTAAAGAGTTCTAAAGAGTAAATTTAGCATATTTCAGCTTGAATATGTTCAGACTGCCAGCCAGTATCTGGCTTTTTTTTTTTTTTTTGGCATATCTAGATTGTATCTGGATTGTTTTTTGATAGTCTGGACAGCCAGACACATAACATGACATCCACTTTTCTTTAGTCAGATCCAAACCACATTTGGAGGGGGTTTGAAATTTAATTGCAGTCAGATTTTAACAGATCCAAAATTGGATGCTCTGGTAACTCAAAACATATTTTAATGTGTTTTTTTGAGTCTCTGACAACACGACAAACAACCAGCAACCTCACGAAATCTGTGAGTGAAAAAGAGAGGGAGTCCACAAAAAAGCACCAAAGGTTAGTCACTGGTTCTGACTTTATTATCACAGCAACCCATGCAGTACAATTGTGATGTCCAGACCCACAAATATCATTTGATTACTTGCAAAAAACAGCGCAGACAGTTATTTCTGTATATCTGTCTTGAGAAACAAATCTGATTTACCTGCAGTCTGAACTTAGCCTGCATCATACAGAGCGGATTTACTTCACCGCAAAGGAACCTGCAGACTTAAATTGGTAGTGACAGGAAGCGGGTGTTGCAACATCTGAAGATGCAAATTATAGTCATTTTGTTTATTACTCAAGATGAAGAGTGTTTTTACATGTGTCTAGAGTTGTTATGCAACACTGTTTATGTTAAATCTGTTGTACATTTTGTCTTACCATCCACTGCAATAAATAATGCCTGCAATTAACACATACTGTGTCCCATAAGGACCCTGTAGCACAGAGAAAAGATGTGGAAAGTTCCTTAAAACACTTTGTCCACTACTTTCATTCATTAAATCCCTAAGTGACATATATTGAACATCCTGAGTGCATCACAGGACAGTGAGTGCATTTGTGTACATGCAACCTCATTTACAAAATGCCAATGTGCTTGGTTTGTGCTGGAGATAAAACTAATTTTAAAAAAGTGCATTTATTTGCTTCTCAACCAATTTAAAAATATCTATGTTCTATACCATTTATGTTTTGTACCATTTTTGAATATAAAATAACCAAAAAAAAAACTATGAAACAAATAAAGTTATGAAATTGCTGTGATGACACATATGTTACATCAGAACTTTAACATTTAAATATGTACAGAAGTCATTTAAGCTGCTTAATTAATTTAACTGATTCAATTATTCTAAATCTATATTAAAACTGGGTCTGGGCCCTTATCGGTTAATTGATTTTAGCTTTTAAAACAAAACCTCAGGCAATGTTTTTATAACCATCTCTTGTAATCTCCATCTGCGATTTATTATAGACTTTAAATATGTTTCTCTACAGCAACACATTTGACATTAAAGCACTCTGAATAACCTTAAAGCAAATTGTTTAATTAGGCAGATTTATTCATGAGACTTCCCTTTAATTATTAAAGGGCCCATATTATGCCAAACAGAATGTTTCTTGGTCTTCTTTTAACAGAAGAGGTTGATATGGAATTGAAAGCCTTACAATAGGTTCTTAAATAGGAATGTTCATCCATTAAGGTAATGTACAGAATGAACATTAGAATAACTCAGAGTCCAGATACTAATGGACCTGACTGTACGAAAACTAACCTGAAAAAAAACAACCTGTTTAAAATGCATGAAAACCAATACACTTGTATATTCTGGAATGCGTTTTAAACAATCTGCAATAAAAGACAGTCAGTCAGAGCGGAGATCGTTCACATATATGAATCCTGAAGGCACTCTAACAAAAAAACTGCCAATTTAATACTATCATAAAGAGAGGCTGGAAAATGAGTATGTAAAAATGCATCTTGATTGCATTTGGTAAATAAAACCATAAAACGTTATATTGGACCTTTGTGAAATGATAAAATACAGAACAAATGTTGGCTACACACACACCCACACCCACACCCACACACACCCACACACACCCACACACACCCACACACAAACTCACACAAACTCACACACCTTTACCAGTTGTATAGAGCTTGCACCTTTTGCAGCCTGCAACCTAGCATAGTAGTAGAAAAGTAAGAGTAGTGATATTCCTGCTATTTACTATGTTTTCTTTTAATAGTTTGCTGTTTACATGCATTAACTATGCTACACTATGCAAGTTTTGTGGTAAATGTCTGTGCTTATATTAATTAATTTGTATTATTTGTTATTTTTTATTATGTTATTTTTTATTGTATTTGTTCCACAAATTTAGGGTCTTGGTAAGTTGCTCTACACAAAATAAATGTATGAAACTGTTAAATTGATAGTATATTCAACTTAAACATTTATTTTAGGGCTCTTTTTTAGAGCTTGTGAAACTGATTATAATAAATATAGTACTGTAATTACTTTTGAGAGTGAAGAACTGAAGTGTGGGCGTACATACAAAGTCTACCGAGTCAAACACTAAACACAAGCAAATGCAATGCTATGAAAATGACAGGTAAAGAAATTATAGATATGAATCCTTCAATATTTATTATTTAACTATTTTTACGATGACTGTACAACTGCAAGCACACATCAACCAAACAAATGCACCATGATACAAAACTCTTTTCAAATCCTACAGCCAAGCATTTTTACCCTAAAAAGAATAAGTGTAGACCTGTATTCACTCTCTCCCTCTAAATTCACCTGACGTTTGCTTTTGAAAAGAGTCAAAGGAGTTGTCTTGAGCTGAAATTGCATGGATAGAGAAAACAAAAGGCTGTGTACGGTTGTACAGTGAGAAATGGGTTATTTAGGAACACTCCACACAAAATAAAGGAGAAGAAAGGTAGCACTCGGCACTGAAGGGGAAGGCAGATCTGAAATGCTATATATCTGTTCCTGGCCTGAAAAACAGGAAGACTGAATAGGAAAAGTGAGTCTCCCCCTGAGGCTGAGAGAGCATGTGTTGTTAGTGTAACGCAACCAAGTGAGACACCTCCATTTTATTTACACAATCAGAAGGTTAATGCTGATATAGTGGAGTTACTTAGCAAGATACTATTACCTTAGTTTAAGAATGTAGTCGCACACCTGCTCTCACTCACTGAAAATTACTGAGTGACCCCAGAACAGAGAAATCACTCTAAAGAAGCTCCTGAACCTGGAGATACTATATACCCATACAGGCCTTTTTAAATTTTGTTTCATTTAAAACACTTTCTTTCATTTAAAATGAATTCATAACCTTATTTGTCTAAGAAAAAAAATCTATTTCTGTTTTAAGATGCTTAATATCATACCGACATCCAGGAAGCTATTGGAACAATATTCCATGGAAGGAGGAGACCAAAAGAGTGGTTTATGCTTTAAATGAGAAGCATTGCATTCAGGGAAAGACGGCATTAAAACACGGCATTAAAGCATAAAAAAATCCCATCTTATTCCATCTGTGAAACGTGGTGGTGGTAGCAACATGGTTTGGCCCCCTTTTCTGCTGTATCTGAGCTGAGACAGCTAGTTATCATTGATGAAACAATGAACTGCGAATTAAAATAGCAAATTCTGAAGAAACTAAAAAGCTTTGCTCAAAAGAAGTGAATCAATCTAAAGCTCTAGAACCTAGAGAGGTATAGAGATGTATCGCTGCAGGGGTTCTAGTTACATACAACCTGCACATCCATTTCCAGTTTTTAGTGGGGTGTATATATATTAAATAAGCATAATTTTCAAGTCTCCCTTTTAAAACAAATTCAAGCCACATTTCTCAAGGAAGATTTTTCTCTTCTTGGTTCATAAGATGCTTAAGATTACAGGAAAGGGTTGCTGAAAAATCTAATGGACATAATGTCCCACTTAACCGCAACGCATTAGATCGACCATGACGAGTGGTGTGTGAAGTCTGCTTCTTTATATTTGCACTGGAGCGATCTACGTCACATTTACAATTAGGGCTTATGGCACAAGTTCTTCTGCTTAGCATCTTTTCCAGATTTGTACTTCTGTGAAGATGCACAAGATGCAGAAATGAGGTTCAGAAATAAATGCAGCTTTCAGAATGTCAAAGAGAGCAATGTGTATGCCTCGGAAATCTCGGAAATTAAGTTTTGGGGCAACTCATTAATGTGTTAATTAATAGGTCATAATTATTTTTTTATGTTCAATTTATTTGGGGTACTTAAAAAAAAAGTTCTATTTCAATGTTGTTAAAAGGGTAAAACTGCATTATTATGCTATTATATTATCAATATTAGAGACAAATAGATAATATACAAAATAATAGTTACTTGCTTCAGCCTTAATCAATAGATCAGTCGGATAAAAACTCTTTTAATAAGAATTGTTTACATTGTTTACCACAATTCATTCTAGGACAATATATTGGCCAAAGAACACAATTTATTGTTTCTGAACTAACAACAGATATCAGTACTGGTATACCGGTAATTAAACAATGGAGAACAAAGTAGCAAAAATATATATGGCCGAAAATACAGTACTTGTTTAATGCAATATAATGCAAAGTGCAGTAGTGTTGACCTTTCCAGTCATCTCATTTAAACAGAGTAAAGTAAAAGGTATTTTACAACTTGAATGGAATTTAGAACTTGAATGGAATAGTACACCTGATAAAGTCATGGGTACAACTAATCCTGTTAGATTTAGTAAGAAAATAAAGATGTTATGCTAGATAAAGATGTAGACTCTGGACTGGATGCTGCCTGTTTTAAACAAATATGTGCTGTCTTTGCTGATATATATCAATGACGACCATGGAAATAAGTCTGAAGACGTCATTGCTTTATCCTTGGCAAACAAGTTGGAATGTATTTCTTACTTTTACTGTCAAACAAAACTAAATAAATCACCATTAAGAAATTAAAACGGAAAATAATATCCAAAATATGTGTATTGAAGAAAATAAAACATTGACTGTATTATAAGATGCAAACTAAAATGCACAAAAATACTACTGCAGGAAAGAGAACATCAATTTTGATTCGATGACATCATGTCAGGAAGTTAAAACCTCCTAGAAGGTTTTTCTTTAAAAATGTACAAAGCCTGCTGTTATCAGAGTAAGCCACTCTAGAGGAACCGAAAGTGACAGTTTGATGAAGCTGCCTTGTGTTATTATAGAGTGTGTATCCAGTAATTACTCTGACAGTTGATGTTGTTTATTTTTCTGTTCGAACTGAACCAAAAAGACCTTTAATAATAACACAGCTGCTGTAACTGACTAGAACACTGTAACTCAGGGAAAAATACGACATCCCAATTACACATATCTCAATACAAACTACAGCCAACCAGAGGTAGCCTATTTTTCTAAGTAGGGCAGACCTATGCCTAGTTTGTATATGAGGCTCTCTGAACGTATAGCTTTGTTTTAAATCAGAATTACTACTCTGACTTCACCAGAGCAGAAGAAACATCCATCAACATAAATGCCAGCAGTAAGCAGGGTATGAGTTCATGCCATGAGTAAGCTATGTGGATTTTATGACTAGATTAGATAAGCACAAAAAAACAGTACACTGAAATGCCAAAAGAAATGGGATCATTGCAATATGTACTTTTATTGTTGCAATTTTTATGTAAATTGATCATGAAGCGTTACCTAATGGGATGGCTTGGAAACGTCCACACTTAATTAGTTTAATTAGTGAGGCATTAGAGTGCTCATGGCAAGGCGCCGTAAGTGTATCAAGTGAGGCCTGATCTTGGGATCTTGTGCACCAGTAATACGATAAAGCAGGTATTAACGCCCACAGTGGACAGTGCAGTGACTGGTATTGATAGTGACTGACAGCATCTGGCTAGAAATTTTCATTTAAACAGACAAGTAACTGTCAGAAATCACATCCACATTTAATGCAGGAGGTAAAAAGCATGGTAAACAGCATGGTCTCCTAATTTAAGCAGAACAGTTCGACATCAAGTTTTAAGCAGAACTCAAATAAATATGATTTCGCTCTCAAACCAGATACAGTCAATCAGCCAAGACATGTTAGATATTCAATTTTGGTTCTTTAGTTTAGAATAAAAGAATAAAATGAAAGGCTATTGCTCACACTCACTGAGCTTACTTTATTGTCATTAATCTTAATCAATCTCCATAAACAGACACCACAAAACACATCAACTCACTTAAAACATGCCTGATTCTCTTTTGCTTTGTCCACTCTAATGAATCCTGTGTAGAACATGGCAGAACATACTTCTGTCTATAAAAAAAAACGCAGCACAGCTGAAAAAAGTGGGGCAGTCATTTAGAGTAACTCGAACCAGTTGTGCTGGAGTTGTACCACAAAGCAGGATGTTATGCAAATAAGATAGCAGTTTCAGATTTAGCTTAAATGGTCAGGCAGGGTCTGTCCATGCCGCTTGAATAAATCTAAATGGACAAAACCTTTACTCATTTTTATACTCTATTATAAACTATTTATTTAAGAAGCTGTTTTAAGGATGCACCTATTAGGAATTCTTGGTCAATGCTAATACTGATATACAGATTTATAACTAACAGAAAGACTAGACACCCCAGTGTAAATGTATAACTTTATAAATGAGCTTAAATCCGGACAGTGGGGAGCCAATTGTAGTAGTGTGGCTTTTTTTTTTAACATACAATAAATACGACAGCAAGTATTGGTCTGAAAAACATGTCATATCATCCTATAAAGTTATATTCATATATCACCATGCATTTCTAAGATTTTTGAGGCAAAAATAAAGAGCTTTGCTTCAAAAATATTTAATCATACAGACACAATCTGTTTAATATACAATTATAATCTACCTAAAGCAATGTCATTGGACAGTTACTAACATGATGTTATGTAAAAAAAATATTTTGTTATTTATTCAAATACAGTATTGTTGACAGTATATTCCACCTGTAGGACAATCAGACTGTGCATGCAAACGCAAGGCATAATTCCTTGATCAAATTTCTAAAGGAGGTTCTGTTTACCTTATTTTCCAAGGACTAAGCAGTCTTCTTTGTTTGCTTTGTGCTTGAAATTCCAGTGCATCTGCATATTCTCTGATATAGAATACAACCACAGCAATAATACACGTTAAATCCATATTATACTACTCATTGTGTATTAGATTATCAGGGGAATGTCTCCTCAGTGATAAAACACTCACATCCAAATGGCAATAAAATCATCAGAGGTGAGTTTATTATGTTTGATTCACGCTTTCACCTGATCACATTCACAACAGCTGTGATTATACTGTAAAAAAGGAGCGCTGATTCAAACAACATTCTGATTTGACTTTTATTTTAGAAGGTTTTTGTTTAACCTGGAAAGTGTTTACCATTCACTGCAGGAAGTCTGATGCATGCACACTCAGAGCCTACAAACAGCACACAGCAGTGACCAGAAACACTTGTATCCAGACTGAGACGATATTAGCTTTGAAAAACACAAATATGTGAATCAGGACAGGATTAAAATAATTTGATGATTACAGAGTTTAGTGGAAATCTGTAGCTAATCATTTTCTCAAAGGAGGACAAGTAAAATCAGATATCTGAAGATGGAAGAGAGTATGAGTAAAAAGAAAATTAAGAATAGGGATTTTGGTTAAAGGCACTACATTTAAAACATTCACGCAAATGTCCATACAAGGGGTGTGCTACATTGTATTGTACGAAATAAAATTTCCAAACATTTAGACACATAAACATTTAAACAAATAAACTTCATCAACTTCAACTACATCATGATATCACAATATTAATTAAACAGCCTATTTAGTGTTTGGTTCGCCATTTCTTTTTTTTTTTTACACAAATAAGTAAGTTACTGATTTTTTTTTGGTTTGGTCTACTGACTGTATGAAACTCCTATATTTATAGTAAATAAAATTTGTTGTAGTAGTTAATTCTTGAAATGAATGTTTACAAAAAAAAATCTATGTTTTGTCATATTGCCAAAAATATTGTTATCACAAAAATACCCTGAAATAGTGTGATATTCTTAAGGGCCATTACACCCACTTTTAATATCTGCTCTTAGCATTTTGTGGAGGAACAAACACCAAAACATCCTTATCCAAAGAAATAGCCTCTTTATAAAGCTATGATTAACACTGTTTGATGAATTTTTATTTATTTAACATTCAAAATCTTTTTTATCTCAAAAGACAGACTTAACAATACAAAAAACTGTTTAAAAATGTTTATTAAGCTGTGACAAAATCTTTTATGTACAGTTTAATAAATACTGAGATTCAAAGGAAGAAAAGTGCTTTTAACCTTTTGCTGTGGAACTGCTTATGTGTTGACTACAGTCATACACAAATACTACACTGAATTTATTTATGAGCAAGCAAATGATAAACAGCAGGCTGCCCTGAGGCTTTCAGATGGAGGATCAAATCTCATTTAGCTTGATTATCCTTATGTTGAAAAAAGCACTTGCATTACAAAGGTAGAATTGTGCCAGACGGATCTGTACAGACAAATCTGTACAGAAGAACAGAAGCTTGAGGTTGAAATATATAAGGGTCATCCTGAATTTACTGCTGTCTTTTAAAAAGCATGTGGAGAAAGCTATAAATATAGTCAAATTTGAATTGGAAATTTGAATTCAAATTTGAATTTAAGATCTAGCAGAAATTACTAGAAAGACAGCAGGGTTGTTACATTATTAATGCCATATTTTTCTTTTTTTTTACTTACTCACAGTCAACACAATCATTGTAAAATTTACATTTAGTAAGTTTTTAAAGAGAACAACTCAGAAAGTTGGTGAATTTGAATACATTAATAAAACACAGTTATTGTATAACTATATGCTATAGTAGTGCAGTGTGTATAGTGTAGAGTTGTGTGTCTATGATGGGTTTGTGTGTGCATTTTATTGTTTTGTGTGTTCTGGAACTGAGAATAATTTAATGTTACTTAATGATTTCTTGTTCTGCCTGTAGAAGCACTGCTCATGTTTTAAATCAACCCAGACAACCTCCTCAGATATCAGTCTCAACATCTGTCTGATAACATTTTAAAAGCAATTATGATCATTTGATTTTGATATAATTGTGCAGCCCTAATTTACATCAAGAAATAATGATGTTGATTAATGAGTCTTCTCCACGTTAGGTAACTGTTCTAATGTTAGGAACAGGACACGGTATTATTCAGAATGTTTCAGTGTCAATACAATCATTGATAATTTGACTTTTGTGCAATTTCTGCATGATTTCATTCTTAGTACTCGATTTTAAATATGGAACATACCTACAGCTATACCTACATATATACCTACAAAAGATTTTACCTTTATTACATATAATTCAATTATATAAAGTGGTGAACTTGAATAGCTTACAGGAACAATATATATTTAAAACTTTATGATGAGTTAATTTGCAAAACAGATAAAGGTGTGTTTAAACAATAGTGCCCATTTGTTTTTGCAAATGAACTCTTCATACTGTATAGTCCAGTGATCTTGGTATACCCAACAGCACTGGCTTTTCAAGACTGATTGTATATGATGTAAGGTGGGGGTTCAGAGCGTTGCAGCCGTGTCTATTTGTCCAACGGACTGCTGATGTTAGTGACACACTTTTCAGCCAATCACAGTCTAGATGATGGAGCATTCTTACTGGCTCACAGATGCTGATAAGGCTGACTAGGTACTGGAGCTCTAGTTGAACAATGTGCTGCAACAATTCAATGCTTTGCAAATTTAGCTCCAAGCAGACATTTCATTTAGGAGTTAATTAAAAAAAAAAAATAAAAAAAAATAAAAAAAATGTATGTACAAGTCTAATACAATATCTAAAAATTTTGTGCTAAGACAAAAATCGATGTTTTCCTATTGTAGCGTCTGGTATCAAGCACTGCAATGCAAATGCAAATGAAGGGGTCGGCGAAATGGAAAAAAAAAATTACTTAAGGTACATTTTTTTCATTTCTTGATATGTGATCTCACTACTTTAATGAATTATAGTGTCATAAAAAATGCCTTATGATTTACAGCTTTTTGCACCATAAAATATAAAATACATATTTGAACATGCTTTTTTAAATGAAAGGCAAGATACCCTTATTGCATCACAATAACAAATTAAAGAATGTACGAATGATACGGATGTGCTAAAGCAATTTAGAAATTACTAGTAAACTTTTGATTTTCTATTGACCCACATTCGTGACAAACATAGCTGAGATGAGGTTTAGATTAAAATGCTGTCACATTAAACATTCTAATATAAACCATGGTTTATTGGGTGTGTGGGTGGATACAAGGCTAGATTCCTAAAGAGGTGATTAATAGTCTATTCAACTCACTCTTAATCACCAGGTTTAGTCAGTGTGTAAAAACAGGGAAAATGAGCAAACTCTCTGGGCCTCAGGTTCCCACCCCTGCTGTAGAACTACATCCAGAAAAGAGGAGTCCTGCCAGCCAATGCTGACTCTAATGCATTACAGAAGCCCTCCCTCACCCACCACAGAAACATGGCACTGCCATCTCTTTCCATCATACACTGCCTTTATAAGGTCATAAATATTCTCAGAGTAAGCACTTTTTCATTAGCGGCCAAACCTGCACTGCCCTTCACCTCTATGAAAACGATGCAAACTAAATATTCAAATAGGAAGAAAATCCACAACTCAAGCGTGGAATAAACACTGCTGCGACTCAAATCGAACAATTTCACATCTGAGAAGCAATAAAGTCCTGACGCAGTTTGAGAATGCACACAAATCATTTTAAAGGCTACAGTAAACAGAACCTGAATTCCAATTTAGACTGTCCGTTCGCAAAAGCTACCTCTGACAACAGTCTCGAGGGCCAGACGAAAGCTGTAATACCAGTAAAACCCGTAAAACGCACGTTTAACAAGAACCAATCTTCCCTCACAAGATCCAGCCTCCCTAAACACAGCGTGATGTTTAGAATTCAAATAAAACAGGATGGCTTTCTTTGACGTCCCCCTCTGAAACAACAACTGGAAAAGTTTCAGGAGTGAGAGAAGCGTCCTGGAATGACAAAGTCCATTCATCCGCAGTGTCAGACACGAGTCTGCACAGGAAAGTCAATACAGAGTGGAGTGTCACTTGACTCACTGGGCTTAAACAGCAGTTTAAACCAGGCACAACTAGGGCTTCACAATATATAATTTGAACATTGTTATCTGTGTGTATGTGGTATGTCACGTGCCATTCATATGTAACTTTTTTTCCACACTTTACTTCTTTTTCATGATATAGTATCTACCAGAGGTAGAAACCATGTGGCCATTTAATTTATTTTTGCCCAATATGGCATACACAGACGGCTGTGTCAATATTATAACATGATAAATCATTGACTTTTTGAATCTGTACTTTTAATATCGCAGAGCAACCAAATATGAGAGTATGAGCTATGCGAGTTTAGTACTGTATTGAGCAGCCCTAGACAGGACACTCCATGGTGACACAACTTGAAATGCTTACACATCTATGCTTACTATGAGCTTTGATATCTCTTTTGCTTTTAATCGACTAAATGAGTTAAATTCATCCTAATTGTTTCTTTAAACCAAACTAAAACCAAAGACATCAACATTGCTATTTCAACTGTGTTGCACCAGAGAGTTCATTAAAGGACCCATCTCTTCCGTTTTATCTTTTTTATTTATATTATCATATAACATTTCTATAGGTTAAGAAATCATTTTTGTCATCATATATATAGTGGTTATTTACGTAAAATGGCCCTCATTCTGTGCTGGCTTATTACAAATATGATTTTTTTTAGCATCTTTTTAGAACACATAATTTAAAATACAGTCTGAGCGGAAACACTCCTTACATTCTCAGTGTGAACAGGCACATAGACAGTAAGCAAATACAATCGTTTGCATTTAATTAGCTGGGAATCAAACAACACGTTAATGTGTACAAACTACATCGCAACTTTTGTGACTAATAGGAAAATCTGGGCTGTTTAGAAACTTGAGCATTTAAATAATCTACATGTAACAGGGGTAATAAACTGTATACATAGGTTAAATATGAATGTATACACATGATAAAAGCTATGCAATAAGTGAAAGAGAAGAAGGCAGAGTAGGTCACTGAATCCAGTCCTAGGTAAGATGCGCAGAAGGTGTCTCTACTAAATCTTCGTGACAATAATAACAGCAATAATCTTAGGGATACAACTGACTGACTAATCTCCACTCTGATCCTGTTAAAGAAGAAGTGTGCATTGGCTTTGCTATACACAGAATGAAACCGGTGGAAAGCTCTGGTAAGCTGCCCGTGAAGTACCTTTTAATGATTTACTTAATGATAATTATTTGTTCAGAGTTAATTAACTCCAAACATTAGAAACAAGCAACCGCAGCCAATTTCACTTTAAACCTGTTTAATCTCACACATTTTAACTTCTAAAACAGCTCTGTTTTCCCACAGAAACATTTTCACTCTAAAGGCTTCAAATAGAAGTGCAAATAGACGAACAGCATACCCTCACTCCACATGTGCCAACAAATGCTCACAGGGTCTAAAATTTCATCAAAACCACATGTAGACCTGACAAGAGCCTTTCAGAAGACTTGAAAAGAGAAAGAGAGACAGTAGATAAGCAGATAACAGCTAAGAGCAAGAGAGGTGAAGTTACCAGGAAACTACTGTGTAGGCAAGAACCATTTAAAAGTGCAGAAAAGTCCTGAAACACTTAATTCTGCCTTTGAAAACGAGAAGCTGACCAATGAAAGAGCAACAGAAGGTAAAGCAGCAGTAGGCGGATTAGTGGGGACAGGAAAGAGTTAAAAACAGTTGAGTAGTACCTGGGTAAAAGTGCAGTACACTTTTTCCACGTCTCTCTCTCACTCTCTTTCTCTCTCTTTTCCTCTCAAGCACACACTGACCAACAAGTAATGAGAAACTAGAAAAGAGAAAGAGAGAAAAAAGAGAGAAAGGGAGGAGGAGTAAAGAAAGGGGAGGGAAATAATGAGCCTCTGCCTTCCTTTAACCCCCTCCTCCTCCTCCTCCTGTTACACTTTTACTCCTGCAAACGTGGGACAGTCTGGTAGGCTGTTTTGCAGGACTAGGGTCGAAGTTCATTTCTACAAGTGCTACTAACCCAAAAAACTGCATACTGCAACCAATACACAACATATTACATCAACAGAGTGCACCCCCATTAGATTATTTAGTTTAGTATAGTATAAATATACCACAGTTAATATAAAACCAACAGTATAGCACTCTATATACAATATTTTGGTTACGAATTGGTATATATACTTTTTTTACTATTTTTTAAGTTTACGATATTTTAAACTTTCTAGTGCTTCTATTTTAACACTTTAAACTTTTAGCTTACATGTAGACCTGTCAGAATTATAACGTTATTAACTTATCGTACAAAATATGGACACAACTTCAGTCAATTTTGCTAGCTTCAATATTACCCACTGTGTTTACTGAGGAGAGCTTATTAACAGTCAGTATGTGCACTGCATAACAAAATGTTTTTTTATTTATTTTATTTATGATATTTAAACTATTTTTATATAAAACTCCAATGGCTATATATTTGTAAAAAAAATGAAGTTACAAAATGTTAGCAAAAAAAAAATTATATATTCATATTCATGCTCATATTCATAAAGTTGAAGAGTTCAGAAATCTATATTTGGTAGAATAACCCTAGTTTTTAATCATTGTTTTCATGCATGGCATGTTCTCCTCCACCAGACTTACACACTGCTTTTGGATGACTTTTTGCCACCCCTGGTGCAAACATACATATATATATATATATATATATATATATATATATATATATATATATATATATATATTTCCTCGTTGTTCTCTAGTTATTATATTACTCCCTTCACCTTTTGCGTTTCATAGCACATCAGTACTCGTTACTGTTTGCACTGTCTGTTAGCATTAAGGCTGCAGTAACTGCAGTAACTAATCTGCTTTTTTGGTGTTTTCGACCTTCATAACTACTTCAAACGTTTCGTTAACCCCTCTTTCTTTCTCTATGCATATCAGCTACAGTCAAAGACCTGCCTACAACAGTCCAGCCATACAGCACCTAGCCCCATTAGCTAGCTAACCAGCTCTAGTAACTACAGATCCACCTGGTTCCCTCGTTTTAATCTCATCTCACAATCACTGTTTAAACACCAAACCTACTGGTTGTTCCTGCTCACCGTCTAGCTGGAAAGAGACTAAACGGAATGAATGAATGAATGAATGAGAGAGAGAGAGAGTGACAGCAGGCTGGACAGTTGAGCTGAAAGGTTCTGCTTTGAGAAACCTATTAAAAGCTGACAGTCAGTGTTTGCAGCAGTAATAATAAAACACGCGGAAATACAAATAATATCAATATCTTAATATACGTAGAACGAACATTTCACTGTGTTTTGACCTTTAATGCATGATACTAATAGTGTCCGTGTTCACATAACTGCACACAA
The DNA here is from genome assembly GCF_023375975.1 of Astyanax mexicanus. Classification (NCBI taxonomy): domain Eukaryota; kingdom Metazoa; phylum Chordata; class Actinopteri; order Characiformes; family Acestrorhamphidae; genus Astyanax; species Astyanax mexicanus. Next base: position 37,614,611 of record NC_064410.1, read on the forward strand.
ATAACAGCACACACACACACACACACGTTTGAAACGAGAGTAAACAGTCCCGCAGCCCGGCCGGACCCCGGTCCTCACCTGTCTTCATTTCAGCCCCGGCCGCGGCGTCTCGTCCTACTTCAGCAGGCGAGGAGAGCAGCCTCGCCCGGCGCGGTTAAGATGGATGGGGTTATCTCTCTGGCTCGCTCGTGGCTGCTGGCCGGGCATGGGCAGCTTTCCCCCCGCTAGTTATTTCTGCTGCTGCGCTCCTGCGCCTCTCCTCATGTCTCCCCCTCTCTCTCTCTCTCTCTCTCCCGCTGCAGCTACGGCTCCGCCATGCAGAGGGGCGGCCGGGACTCAGACTCCACCTGCAGCGGCTGAAGCCCCGGGCGAGGCCTAGCGTCTGAGCCGGGCTGAAGCGGTGCTCCCCCGTGCTTTACCGCGCAGCTCCTTGGGTCATTCCCGTTAACACACCGCTCTATCTCTCTCTGTGTGTCTGTGTGTGTGTGTGTTCCCTCTCCCTGTGTGTGTGGCACTTCCGGGTTGACTCACTCCAAGCCACGCCCCCTCGGAGACCCTCCCCTCTCAGGTTTCTCCTAGCAACAGAGCGCCTTAACAACCGTCGCGAGGTGCCGGTACACTGACTAGCAAGTGCACCGGCTAATGCAGTGTTTCTGAGCCCTGGAGCTGGAGGCGCTTAGTCCTGCACATTTTAGTGCTTTTCCTGCTTTAACAGAACCATTACAACTCAAAAACAACATGGTCACCTCCCTAAAATATCTTTTCTTCAGTGTGTAAATAATTAAAAACAAAATCTCCTCGTGATGCCATATGGCCACCTGTGGTGTAATCTCCTACATCCTCAGTTTATCAGATCATTTGATTGTACCTCTTCAGGACAATGGCCTGTGGTAAGAGTGTGACTTTAGCTAATTTATTATGGCTAAATCAAAATAAACTTTAATAGCTTTTCACTATGGCAGCTACCTTAACTGAACTATAATGTACACTATTCAGAGCTCGTCCCCGGTTGGTATATGAGAATATTTTTACTATAATGTATTATCATTTTAATATAATATAAAGTTTACTTAATATTATACCACAGTTAGTTCCGACCCTGCAATGTGATTGGCTGAGAGGTGCTCTATGAGTGCCATTATCAGCGGGTAATGCACTGTAACCGAAGCTCTCCATGTATTACTCCGCCACATACAGGTAACCTAGCAATAATGCAGCACTTACAAGCCAAACAGGCAGCAATGGAACTATTTTAACTCAAGGAGTGTATATATGCTCAGCTTATCTACGTCACTTGGCCTGCAGCCTCGTTTCTACGACCTGTATTAATATTGCACAGATGTTTACTCTTATTGAGTTTTGTTGGATTTTATTTGTCTGAATTTTAGTAAGCAAAATAGCTAAGTCATAAAGCTAACTCAAGCTAAAAATGCTCTACAATTTGTGCCTGTTAAAATGTTAAATCTTAAAATAACTGTTTTCTGTCTTTTTCATTAGTATTTTCAAAATGTTTAATTACGATTTTTGGTACGTTTGGTACGTGATACGATTCTGGTTGGTTCTACAGCTCAATTGTATGATAAACTATCATCTTAAACCTTTGCTAAATTAGCCAACAATTTTTAAAAAGCCATAACAACTCTGAGGTGATTCTAAATAAATAAAGATTCTAATTAGATAATTTCCAAGTCCATTCTGTGTTTGGGGAAGAGTAATAAATGTCAGTACCAGTGCTGGAGAGATCCAGACATTTTGGTGCCATCCCCAATTCTGATTTTAGCTTATGGTCATGTATTAATTTGTTTCTTCACAATGTTCATAATTTCAAAAATTATGAAAGGAGATGTACTGTAGCTGTACGTACTTATGTACTTTCTAAATCACCACAGGAAAATCCCTGGTTTCCCAAAAGCATTTTAGTGTTAAAATAAACCTAACTGTATTTGTGTAGCAAATACTATAAGAAATACTAGATATTAATCTAAATACAGGTTTGGTAGGTAAGTAAACAAAATATTAGTGTACTAACTTGTTTTGTACTCTACTTGTATGTAACTGCAAATTCTCTTGCATAATTCGTCGCCATTTTCCTAACATTGTTCCAGATTATTCCATTGTGTGATCATAGTGTCCATTATAACAACATTGATGAACCTGATTCCAGGTTATGTTCAGTCAGAGAGAAAGAGAGAGAGCACGCTCACTCAAACTTCAACCCTTTGTTTCTTTGGTTCTACTATGAGCTACTGAGCTACTGAGGTCTGAGTATTTTCTTCTGAAGTTTCCATTGCTCCACCAGCTGCTCGTGTTCAGTAAAACTGAGCCGGGTCCACTTTTAGAGGAGGTACATGTGATGTAAGCATGTAAGGAATCGTGACGTGGCCAGAAGAACTCCTGTGAAAAGTGACCCGAGTCCACAGTTTTTAGAATGAATATATTAGGCTTGGCAAGAATAGTGGGTTCCAGCACACTGGTACCATTAAACACAGTATATTTTCCCCTTTTTCACTCAGCAATGCTTCTGCTTTTAGTTTAGAAACAAAATAATACGGACTGCCACTTTACCTAATAATCAGTTCTTTCTTTCTGTGAATGTTTCAACATGGACAGTTTTCTTTATCCCAACACAGGTTTTTCTTCTATAACACACATGTGGAAAATAGTTTTTTGATAGCACACTGTAGATCACCAAATAATAATTTCACCCAGGTCTGCTCTAATTTTAATGCACTTAAGCAATCCACAATAACAGAGAAGTGGAAAAGCACTCTATGCCTTTCGGAATGTAGCAAATCTTTATGGGTGGCATTTCAACAGAGCTACATACTGGGTTACCTTGACATTGGGATTAATTAAAAACTGATTATGGCTACTTTACTGAAAAGCAATGAGGATTTCTTTCTCTTGGCAGATCCACTTCTGTTTTGTAAGGTATAGAAGTTACACATTAAATAATTTCTTAAGTATAATTTATTTTAACATTTATGGTACAGACAAACACTATATACAAAACCCTCAGCTTTTATAATATGGTCCAAAAGATGATTTAATATTTCTGCTTGAAGAGTCAGTAAAGTTCACTGTAAATTCCAAAGTATTTTGTTTAATTTCCAAACTCCAGCCTTGGTTAACTTTTTTAATTCTTTTTCATAGATTCCAAAGCCAGAAGCTGGTTCTCTATGCTCTTCAGCTCCTGCTCCAAAGCTGCAATCTGTGAATATTATAAACAAGACAATAGAAATAGTTAACGTATGTTAACATAGAAACATCAAAACTTTTATGCTGATCTAGCACTACTTTTAACTGAAACAAAAATAATAACCCCAACCAGCTTTTAAATAAGGCTCACCTTATTTCCAGTCTCCTGCTGAATATGCTCAGGAACTTTTTCTGTGTAGTTTGGCACTCTAGTCTGAGAGAGGGATTGCTGAAGTCTATGGAGAAGCATTTCTCTGCGCTGGGACAGGTGGATTATCTGTTTGTCAGCATTAACACTGTTCTAAAGGAGAGGAGAGAGAGAGAGAGAGAGAACTGTATTAAAATTCACTAAATTCACTAACAACTGCTTATTGTTACAAGAAAATTACAACACCACAGAATAATGAGTACTTTTATTCAAGCTAGATTAATTTTATCTGGGGATATAGTGTAATTTAACCCAGTATCAAGTGCAATGTGTAGATTTACCTGTCTAATAGTGATAATTGTAAATGTATCCATTATAAATACGGATTGTATTTACAATCTAAGAGTAATATTTGTGTGTGCAGTGTGTGGTATTTACAGTTTAACAGTAACAATTCTGGAGCAAGTTTAATCCATTATGAATCTTCTCTATGTGTAGTTTTTGAAGATGTTATTTTTTGAAGTGGATTTATTTGTGTGATTCCAGTATGAATCTGACAGTAATTTTACTTTAGCATAAATATGCAGTGTGTGTAGATAGTCAAACGGTAATAAGTCTAATGTGATTGCATAGTTTTTTTAATCTAATTGTAATAACACTAGAATGACTTTAATCAAGTATGCATATGCAGAATATGTAGTTTTGTAGATTTTTTACAGAGATTTAAATCCAGTATGAATCTGAAGTGTGTAGTCTGTATAGTATAGCATCAATAACTGTTGAGTGATTTAAATCCAGTATTAATCTGAAGTGTGTAGTCTGTACAGTATAGCATCAATAACTGTTGAGTGATTTGAATCCAGTATGAATATGCAGTGTGTGCAGTTTTTCAATAAAACAATAATATACGATGATTACATTCCAGTATTCCAGTCGTTTCCATTGTATTCCACAGTATTCCATTGTGCATAAGGTTGACTATTTTAAACCAGTATGCATATGCAGCATGCATATTTTAATCTAACAGTAATAAGTGTAGCTCGATTTTTATCCAGTATGACTATACAGTGAGGGTTGCTAGTCTATATAACAGTAATTATTGTGAAATTATTTTTTTCCTAGTGTGAATCTGAAGACGTGTAGTTTGTCAAACTAACAATCAATATTCTACAGCTATTTAATCCAGTATGTTTAGGTCTGACATTAGGAACTGGGGAGTGACCTTATCTTGCATGAATCTGCAATTTTTTTTTTAGATGTTACAGTGTGCCAGTCCTACTAGTGAGATGACTTTGTTCAGTATGAATCTGATAGCAATTACCAGGGAATGACTTGTGTCTGAATGTTCCATGGTATTTATGGACATTGTATTTATTACACATGCTTTTCTCGTACCATTTAAATAAATTCAGTTTCACAAATCACACTCCTCTGGAAGACAAATAAATGAATGCAGCTCTCCTAGTGCTGAAGTTCAGTATAGTGTGACTTTACTATTACCTGTATATCCAGGTGTAATTGGATAGAATGGTCATCCACACCACAAAAGGGGCTACTTTCAGGTGGGGGCAGGGAGGAGTGGAACGGGAGAGATTTAGAGCCCTCTTGAGGACAGTACAGGTGCAGGTTTGAGACCCGGCCCAGGACACAGATAGCAGATCTGAAGCTGTGGAGGGTTTGAGCCTGGTCTGGTGTGCACACTGCCCACACTAGAAAAAAAAACGGAAAACAGTTACATTTTGTTGGAGTATGGCAGTTAATTTAAGGCAGATGCTATTTACATGTATGTATGTATGTATGTATGTTTTCTGATTTTATGGATTTATGGATGGATGGATGGATGGGTACTTTATTTATCCCGAAGGAAACTTAGGATAATTTAAGTGTATATAGCAATATCACACTGTTTAAAAGTATCATAGTGTTACTAGGTACATTTAGTGCACATAGCTTCTGAGGGTACTAACTCCACGAAGTGTTGATAGTAATTTAATTGTATATACACGTAGTTCAAAAAGTACATTGCTGGTATCTACATTTCAACACATGTCTGAGTACTAAAAATTTCAATTATTAGAAGATTCTAAGTATATGGTTTGATAGCAGGATTCTAAAAGAATCAACTATACTATACAAAAGTAGCTTAAGCTCAATCACTTCCCTAAATAACTAAATAAATACATAAAATTCTAAATATTTTTAAACAAGCTTATGTGATTTCACTTATAGATAAATGGTAGCCAACGATAACAGCAATTTGATTTTATTGCCAAGTTCCAAGCTGGGCTGGCAAGGCAATTATAGTTCATGTTAATAGTCTCTTAATGATACTGTATATCAAACTGCTTGTACTGTATATTGATTATCCATTAATATTCACCAGTAGGAATGTAGTTAGTCATCAGAGGTTCATGATGCATTTAAAACCACTGAAATTGGGCACTGAACTATGTTTATGTTATGATGTATATTAGTTATTAGATCATTTAATGAAGCATGTATTTATTTTTCCATTCACTGTTAGGATGTTGACATTTACAATGTAATGATATATTAAATGCTTTCCTACATAATTATAGCAAAAGTAAATCGTCAGACACCCTTTTCTAATAATAAAAAAGTGTTCAGAACTTAAATATACATAGCCTACATATGGTCTATAATTTATAATTATTTATTATTATTTATTTATTTATAATTAATTAATTTATAATTATCATTTCATTTTCATTATTTATTTATTATTTTATACTTCAAACCATTCATCAGAGCATTACAAACAATTATTTTCATCACTGTACAGTACCAGTCAAAAGTTTGGACATACCTTCTCTTTCAATGTTAAAATCTTTTCCCTTTACATTTTAAATTAATTGATACGCTGCGAAAAATGTAGGTGCTCTTATCTGGGGTGATGTTAACTTGCGTTTTCTGAGGCTGGTAACTCTGATGAACTTATCCTGTGCAGCAGAGGTAACTCTTGGTCTTCCCTTCCTAGGGAAGTCCTGATGAGAGCCAGTTTCATCATTAAGGATACTTTCAAAGTTCTTGAAATTTTTCTAATTGACTGACCTTATTATTATTTTTATTATTACTTAGCTGATTATTCCGTGTCATAAAATAGTCTCAAATACATTAAGAGAGCAAGACATTTAAGTAATTGACTCTCGAAAGTTCAGCACAGCTGTTAACTGTCAACATTTCAGGTGACTACCTCATAAAGACTGAGAAAATGCCAAGAAGTGTAAAGCTGTGAGGTGCCTTCTATGAAGAATCTAATATATAAAACATTCTGGTTTATTTAAAAAAGAAATTGTTCACTAAATTATTTAATGTGTTTTTCTTCATAGTTTGGATGACTTTAGTATTAATCTACAATGCAGAACATTTTTTTTTAAATAATGAACAAACACTAAATTTAAGGTGTGTCCAAACCTTTCACTGCTGCTCGTATCAAATTCAAAGCTCTTAAAATCGCCTACAAAGTGATGACAGAACAGGCTCCTTCCTACCTGCATTCACTTCTGAAGACTTACGCTACCTCCCGGCCGCTGCGCTCCTCCAATGAACGTCGCCTCGCTTTACCAAACACTCACACAAAGCAATCCAGACTGTTCTCATACAGAGTTCCCCAATGGTGGAACAAACTACCTTCCACTACCAGATCAGGAGAATCTCTCACTATCTTTAATAAACTCCTGAAGACAGAGCTCTTCAAAGAGCACTTACTCTCCTAACACCTCTAACTAACTCTAACTACTTCTAACCTCATTTCCTTCTTCCTCTTCTCTACTGCTCTATCAAATTATTCCCTTTGACCTTTTTTAGGCCCTATATAAAGATGTTTTTACCTTGAAACTTCTATTACTTTTGTACTTCACTATTGTAAGTCGCTTTGGACAAAAGCGACTGCCAATTGTAAAAAAAAAAATTATAATAATAATATATGCGAGCACTTTTCAGGAAAGCAAATCAAAGCCCAGGAAAAAGCTGGAAGCTGTTAAAATAACAAACATAGTTATGGTACTCACTATCTGGTCTTTCCTTTGTTATGTGATACTGGGCTCTCAGTGCTCTCGCCACCCTGACCACTTCCTGAACCAGAGGGAAATCAGCTTCCTCCTGAGGAAAATGCCAGTGAGCCTGGAGGAAAGCAGTTGACAGAAAGATGAATCAGGAAACATGCAGGAAACGAAGACACTCTCTTTGGCAAATGATGACAGAATCATTACTTTTGTGTAAAAGACAATTCTGGGTATTTCCTGCAATCTGACTGTGTTTTCTGAACCGTAACTCACATAATTGCTTTGTACACTTTAAAGGAAAAGGGAAAAAATATATAACTTGTTTTAAATGTAGACTACACTAATAAGAAAAGTGGTGCTGAGATTGGCTTTTTGGAGTAATCATAGAATCTGTCAATCACTCTTAAAAATAATACAAATACAAAGGGTTCTTAGAGCTATGCGATAGAAGTACTATGTTTGGTACTATAAATAACAATGTTTGTAAAAGACATGTGAATGTTAAGTAGGGCTTCCAGGAGACTGGAAGTAGGGCTGTTACGTAGTATCATCACTGTCACTGAATTGTGTGCATGCACAATAGTTACACAGCAGGATGTACAATGTCACATAAGGCAAATTAAACCATACATGTCATGCTATAATTGGATACTGCCTCATACAAAAAGAACATTCCCACTGTCCTCATTTCCTTTTATATTTCTTCCCAACAAAATTTATTTTACTCCAATCTTACATACACAAATGTCATTATTAATATAATTAATACTCACAAGCCGAGCCCATGGTTCCTTGGTGTAAAGGTTAGCACTCTGGACTCTGGACTCTAGGACTCCAGTGATCTGAGTTCGTATCTTGGTTAGAGCACTGGGCCATTAACGACAAGGTAGTGGGTTCGATACCTGCCCTTGAACAAGGCCTTTAACTTTCACTGCCCACCATTCCAGGCATGCATGCTCACAATATCACAGTGTGTGTCGTATGAGTTCAATGATATGGATGGATAGGCAAATACTTTTGGTAATATAGTGTACTTGCTTAATCTGCTTAATATTTGAATAGTTGGACTGCGTTTTTAAAATCATTCTGTAGGGTTGGCTGAAAAAATTGGGTTTATGTTCTTTAGGGAAACCATGTTGTACATGTAGGAACCTTTTTTAAGTCTAAGAAGCTTTACATACAGTAAAGGGACCAATGAAATGGTTTCCTTTGAACTTATCATTCAATCGAACCCATTTGGAGATTTTATTCCAAATATATTTTTGTCACAATGAGAAATTTTATATTTTCTCAGAAATAATTGCAATAAACAATACTATAGTCATTTTTGGACCCATTATATGCCACTGATGTAATGGAAGTAATTATTATTATGCAATTCTACTCTTTTAAAGCACTATTAACTTTTAATTATTAAGGACATTCATACACTGGGATTTAAAAATGAAAAGATTAAACAAAGTATACTTATATTTTGACATACTGTTTCATTAAAATGAATGGGCTATGTAAAAAAAAAATGAGCAACATTATACACCAGTTAGTTCTGACCTTGCAATGTGATTGGCTGAGAGGCGTTCTAAGTCAGTAAGTGCCGTTATCAGCAGGTAATGTACTGTAAAAGTGCAACTACAAACAGAGCAGCAATGGAACTGTTTTAACTTGCGTTATAGTTTTTATAACCAAACACATTGTATTTTTTCCTCGTCTTTAACGAAAAATCTTTTAATAAACAGCAATAAATGGAACTATGGTATAATCGCAATAATACACTTGAGGTTCATGCTATAAGGTGTAATATTGACACTGCTGATTTGAGCTTAACTGAAGTCAAGAAAATTGATTGAGGTCATGTCCAACTATTATACAATAAACTGATAATATATATAATACATTATCATGAGAGGTCTATTCATTAATCACCGCACAGAATCTACACAGTGTAAAGCATAGCTTGTTTTTTCAAATGATCAAAACTGGTAGTTTTCCATAAGACAGAGACAAAATGCTTAATATTCCCTTTCTGCTCACCAGCTGAGAGGACGTCGGATAGGGCTGCACACACACGCTGGTCTGAGCTGAATTACACATCAGGTCAGCAGTCTGCAATCTTTGCCAAAGCTCCTCAGTGAGAAACGGCATGAAAGGTGAAAGGAGGCACAGAGAGGTGGACACACAGTGATAGAGCACAGCAGTGGCAACCTGCTTCTCTACTGCTCTTTCTCCTTCGCTCTCTGTGGCCTGCTGTTTCAAAACTGGCTTGATGCACTCCTTCAATAGAGGGAAAAAAAGAAGAGAAGCACAAAAACCAGGACAGCATGTAAGAACAGTGAGTACACAAAGCAGGTGTATTAGAACTAAAGTGGGCTTACACAGAGTATTTATTAATCCTAAAGGGCAAAATAGACACCCTTGTTCATTTTAACACCTAAATATGAGCCCAGTTCCAGTGAGCAACAGATTGAAGGACATACTGAGTGCTATATATAGTATAATAATATAGTAACCTGATGTATTTACACTTGTCTCTGGTTAATCAGACTTAAATCCAATTGCTGTGTAGGATTGAATATGCTAATCCGCTGATTATGCATCAACCAGCTGTTTAACCATTCAGTGCTACACTAATGATGGTTATTGTATAAAATTTTACATGCAATTATGCATTTTTTTCAAATTCAGGGGAGAGCAGCAGCTTAAATAGTCTATGCTGATTAGAAAACAACTTAACTTTTTCTTTATTTAGACTAATTTAGACTAATTTGGCAAAAGCGTACTATGAGGGGAGGAGTTTTGGCTATACTGGGAGGAGTTTCGGTTGTCGTATGCATTAGTATTTATGAATATAAATTGTTCAAATGCATCCTAATGCAGATCACCTTCTAAAGAGGTTTGAATGATCATATTTATAACATTTTTAAATGTCTTGAGTGTGCTTATATTTTCCTATTTTATGTGGCTTGGGCCCAATCCCATTTTACCCCTTGGCCCTACCACTTACCCCTACCCCTCTGTAGGGGTGTCCCGATGTTTGTTAGGCTGGAGGGGTAGGGGAAAGAGATTGAGAGAGAGGCTTGTTAGCCCTTTATACAGAGATTTTTTTAGAGGCACACTTTAAACGAAGGGCTATGAGAAATCACTGGTAAGATGGTGGAACAAGCGACCAAAGAAACCCACAAATTAAGTATTTTATATGGTTACACTCAAAAATAAGTGGTAGGGGTAAGTGGTAGGACCAAGGGGTGAAATGGGATTGGGCCTTGGTCTTTATCCAGGTATAATCCTCATACTCAAGATGGATGAAGTGACCAGGTGTAAACACTGTAAAATAAAAGCTATTTATTTTCGATGTGTGTGTTATTTCTATCTATATATATCATGTCCTATTACCTATTACCTATTACTGTTCATTCATATTGTTTAATTTTTGCTAGTTATCCATATAGTTTATAAATTCCATTTTCCATGTTGACCAGACAGCTATCAAAGCATTTCCATGCAAACAAATAAACTTCACTTACATTTGATTTGGTGGATTTATCTGTCACAAATCCTACTTTATCTAATCATTAATTCTTCATTAAAATAAATTCAATTGAATAAATCGAACCTATTTTCTACAGCAACATAACTAAACTCCTGAAAGAGAAAAGTGATTAATTGTTTTGACTGCATTAAAAGCTTTTTCATCACGTCTGCGTAATTAAATGGATAAGATACTGTATGAAAAGTCATTCAGTGTTTGACATGAAATTCTCTATTCCACAGAAACTTGCTGAGTCAGCGTTGTTCACAGTGGTGATCACAGGAAGCGAAAGAGTTTAATGCCTTTAAAAGCTCCCTCACAGAAAGCTATTAGACAACATGATAATGAATGCACTGCCTGATGCAGCCTGATGCCTGAGACTTTGTTTTATGATCATTTTTAAGGTAATGTAACTGTAATGAAATCTGAACAGAGGCTAAAAGTGCTCTTTTTCTCTTGCTAGGCAATGTGGAACAATTTCAATATGATTCCACAAAGAATCTTCTACAATTCTACTAGCGTTTTCTTATATGTGAATAGGTATTTAACAAGGCAATAGACCCTTAATGCAGTATAAAGGCCTATATGATTTAACAAAGCTTAAATAATTCATTTTTTAAATTGTAGTTTTACTCAACAAATTGGTATTTGACTGATAACTGATAAGAATAGGTAAGATTAAATAAAGAAAACTGACTAGGTAGACGTCACAGAGGCTGTGGAGCCAGAAGGAGTGAAGAGCGGAGGTGACTGTGTGCAGCTCATAACTCGCAAAACCCCTCTCACACTGCTCCACTGCGCTGTACAGACGAGAACAGATCCACTTGTCTATCCTTGACACTGGAAAGGTCTGTGTGACACAAAAAAGGAAGGAGAAGCTCTAAGCAAAGGAATAAAAGCACCACATACGTTTCAGAAACAAGCAGTGAGGATTGTGCGTTTTCTTTACCATTAAATCAGTTTGTTTTCAGAAAAAAAGACTACAAGACTATATACCATCCTGAGCAGCTTTAGATGTTTCAGATAATCAGTAAGAAATGTACAGTCATATGTATAAAGCTACACAACTGTAAAGGAGGAGAATACATACAGTACCAGTCTAAGGTTTGGACACACCTCTTCTCATTCAATGTGTTTTCTTTCTTTTTATGATACAATCATACACTGTTTAGGTTCAGTATTGAAGACATTAAAGCTATTGAGGAACACATGCAAAATTATGTTGTAAAAAGTCCAGATAATGTTTTATACTCCAGATTCTTCTAAGTACCACATTGAGCTTTAATAAACAAAACTAAGTAAACGAAACTGCAAACAAAACAAAAACAAAAAAACAAAAACAAATTTATTTGGGTGAGTAAAGAGCTTCGCTTTATTTACAGTAAACTTAGATACCCAATATTTTTAACAGAGTGGTTAGCAGCAGCACTAGCAATGGTTAGCAACGCTAACAACAGCGCTACATTGAGGGAACCCGAGTGTTCCGGTAAGCCAGGGGGTTTTCAGCTAGCAGTTCGCCCCACATAGCTTGTTTTAACACCATAAATGCGCAGGCTACTGTTCTCTATATTCACCTTTAAACGGCGAAGAAGCTAGTGCTGCGGTTAGCGGCCAATGCTAATGCTCTTTAGTGCTGGAGAAGCTTCACTGAAACTCCCTTAAAATGCTGTACTTCAGCTGAGTGGCTTTACTGCTCCTTAATACCTAACTGGTAAAATTCATACATAGGGCGCACGTGTGCATTTAATCCCCTAGTACTAAGCAATGATAATGAAGTTGAATATATCTATGAATTTGTTTGTTTTATGTGATTATTTTTTAAACAACCGACACTACATGCGCGTGATACGGATGTACATATATCCTTTTGTATTTTGTATTATGTTTTATTTATGCATTTTTCTTATTTTATTTTTATTTCCAATTCTTATTTGTTGTTCTTTTACATGTTTTTAATTTTACTTCTCTTTGTTTTAATCATGTTTGAATAAGTCATGTTGTATTCTTATTTTATTTTTTATTTCCATTTTTACTGTTATTCTTTTACATGTTTTCTTAATTTGACTTCTCTTTGTATTTTCTAATTTGTAAAGCATTTTGAATGACCGTTGTGTATGAAAGGTGCTATATAAATAAACTTGCCTTGCCTTACACAATAGAGACAGTATAAACTACATGTGAAAATATTCTGAAATTTGAATTTCAACTGAAAAGCAAGTCCATACAATATTTTTACACTATTATTATGAAATAGAATTTACTTTAACATTCTAAAATCAATACAGCTGATTTATGAATGTGATGCATCCTCACAGACCCTCTGTTGACTGATATTCTATGCAAACATATGCGCATTAGCATAAGCAGGAAAAATGGAGAGAGTGGGAAACAGAGGGAAGACGTGATGAGAGGAGACGTAGTAGGTTCTAAATTTAAACCCAAAGCAGGAGAACAGAGGGGAGAGATCATTAATTTATAGCTCAGGAATATGTAGATCACCTCTCCCTGGAGGGAGCTTTAGCCTGCGGTGTGCGGGTGTGCGCTGTGTGTTTGTGTGGAGGCTTGCTGGGGCTCTACCTCAGGTAGCGGTGTCAGAGGAGCTTCCAGGTCCTGCAGAGCTCCCACAGTGAAGCGTACGGTCTGCCACATCTTATTACAGAAGTGTCTGGAGCTCAGCACCTGAGACACAGACAGACTGATGTCTTCTCCTGTCAGACAGACAAACAGACATGCAGACAAAAGTCAAAAACAGGAAGAAAGACACATATTTCCAAATGTTTACTTGTTTAATATTACATTGAAATATTAATGTTTTTGTTTTCTTCTGTCCATTAAGGGTCCCAAACAGTACTGTATTTTCACAATATAAGGTGCACCGTATTATAAGGCTCACTATTAATAAACGTCTATGTTCTGGTCTATTGTCATACATAAGGCACACTGGATTATAAGGTGCATTGATGATTTTTGGAAAAAAAAAAAAAAAAAGGGAGCAGGGCCAATTTTGCTCCCTCTGAGTGCCGGCAGCTTTATGGCAATGCTGCATCAGCTGGGGTTCAAACATGCGACCTCCCGCTCATAGTGGCAGCGCTTTAGACCGCTGGACCACACGGTGCCGTAAGTTCTTTCATGCAAAAAGCAGCCATTTCCTCTTTTCAAACTGCCACTGATGCAGTTTACTGGATAGCAGGCACGCTCGAAGCAAAGTGCATCTACCCAGCTCTGATACACCAGCTACCAGACATCTGTGCTGACCAGTGCTATTTCATGCTTTATTCTGTTTATTGTTGCTGTAAACGCTGGTTTTGCATGCTGCAGTGTGTCCGTGCAGGTGTATATGCACGGCGCTCCTGCATGGCTAAGATAGGATTGGCCAGCTGACTGTTGTCAGGGTTTTAATCAGTCAGTGGCGCAACTGTATTTCCCGCCACCAAGATGGAAACATGCCAGATATTTACCCAAACACACCCATTAGTGTAGATATATTCCTTGATATAACTCTATTATACGATATAACTCACGCTATTTTAATGGCATGGGTGCAAGGCGTAAAAAAATATAGACTGTTGACAGGCTGTAAAATAGCAACGAGCATCGCAACATGCTTTGTACAGGATGTACGATAGGGCTCTAGGAGTGATGTATAGAGAGACCATCATATACCCACCCATAGAGAGCAAAGCCTATTGTGCTTTCTCAGACTCCAGCTGCTGCATAATCCAGGATTTGAACCAGTCATGCTCAGACTAATTCCAGCACATTCCAGCTACTATCCCTGACTTCATGATTTCATAAATAGAAACTGTGTATGAAAATGTGAGGAACTGTGCCAGAATTAAATATTATACCTTAATTATAGCCATTTAGCTGAGGAGTTGATTAAGTTCACACTAAAACACACTTAAGGACTCTCACCCTGGGCTTTGTAGGAGCAGAGAGCGAACCGCAGAGCATCTGTCCCACACTCCGGAATACCATTTGGGAAATCTTTCCTCTGCAGAGGAAAACCATGAAGAACTTGATGAAGCAGCTTATTTCAGAGGACCTGTTGAAAATCACTGGAACATGAAGCTTAACTCACTGACCTGTGCTTCCATAGCAACAGCTTTCTCCTTCGGATCCAAGTTACCTTCAGTGACCTTCTCTTGAAGTCTCTAAATAGACCAGAAGAAGAATATATATGACAGATATGAAGACCTACCTTTACTGTTAGACATGATCAGCCTAAATGTCAGGTCTAATTGCAGAAGTTTGGAATAAATACCATTTGTGGCATAGGCTTGTGAAATGTTAACGTTAGTCCAATGCATCCTCATTGGTTAGTAATTGGAAGATGCCCATTAGTGCAGGACCTTCCTAAATGTTGCATGGGAATCCACTTTCTGAGAGAGTACAGAGTTTTAAAAAAATAAGAGACCACTTAACAATGATGAGTTTCTTTGATTTTACCAAATTGAAAACCTCTGGAATGTAATCAAGAGGAAGATGGATGATCACAAGCCATCAAACCAAGCTGAACTGCTTGAATGTTTGCACCAGGAGTGGAATAAAAGCAGTGTGTAAGGCTAGTGGAGGAGAACATGCCAAGATGCATGAAAACTGTAATTAAAAATCAGTGATATTCCATCAAATATTGATTTCTGAACTCAAACTCAAACTTTATGAATATGAACTTGTTTTCTTTGCATTGTTTGAGGTCAAAAAGCTCTGCATCTTTTTTGTTATTTTAACTATTTCTTATTTTCTGCAAATAAATGCTTTAAATAACATTTTTTTTATTTAGAATTTGGGAGAAATGTTGTCTGTAGTTTATAGAATAAAACAACAGTGTTTATTTTACTCAAATATATACTGTACCTATAAATAACAAAATCAGAGAAACTGATTCAGAAACTGAAGTGGTCTCCTAATTTTTTTCCAGAGCTGTATAAATATTATGTACAGTACTGTGCAAGTGAACAATTAGAATGTCTCTTATCTGGGCAGTAAGTGTTTATGTACTTAGTAAAACACTAATATAAGAATAAATAGAAATAACTCTGAAACTAATATTCATTGTGCATAAGCTGGTTTGGTAAATCAGTGTTCAATTATGTTGAATCAGTTAAACTGGTGATGGAACTGAATAAATGGTGTCTAAAATGTCTGCTCTGTTCTGTTTTGCTAGTTTTTTTCCCTAATTTTATTCCATTTTCTCCACTATTTGAATTGCCAATTACCTCCTTCAGCCTTGCCTCATCACTGGGTAGCCAGCATGCTCTGAGGAAAGCACAGCAAACCCAACGTCTGCTAATGCCTGTTTTGACCAACATCACACTAAGAGTGATGTGAGGAGACATCAGGAGAGACTCATCTACCCACTCCAGAGAGAGCATGGCCAGTTGTGCTCTCTCAGACTCTGGCTGCTGATGCCTACCAGCCATCCTTTCACATTGGTCTGCTTGACCACATTTAAGAGTTGTTCATTATTAGTTACACATATAAAGACATAAAACCTAATTTTTAGATCACAGGAATAATTGAGTGAACTTGCTATTCTGAGAATTGCCCATAACAAATTTAACAGCATTAACATAATTAACAGCTGGAGGTTGTACAGGATAACTTATAGCATCACTAGGAGATTTATGCTGTTTATATTTCTGTTTTGAGTCTCTGAAAAGCTTACAAAACTTTCAGTAGATGTGCTCTGAATAAAGAACCTAGCTGTTCTGAGCTGATACGACTAGCTAATGACTAGGAAAGGTGAATCCCAGATGTCATCAAATTGATTTGACCAGGGGCCAAAACTCATGCAGAATAAAATACTCCTCACTCAAGGTCCAATCAAAGTCAGCCATCAATACAAACTCAATCCAGCCTAAAGCATATAACCTTTACTGATTAGACAGGACGTAGCACCCAAAACAAGCAACCTCGCAAACATATCTCAGTCAGAATATAATAAGCAGGGAATTGATAATCAGTATTTAAATAAATGGACCAAACTATTTGTCTTTATAACGCCACACCAGGCACTAATATATGCCTTTTGGGTACAATAATAGCCTGCGGAATGGATCTTAACAGGCTATTTATCACTGTTTGCACTCTGCCTGCTGCCTCGTAAAACAAAGATAGGTAAATAAGGCAGTGTTCGGCTCTTCACTCATTTTATATTCTGTGCAGGATTTTAATGTTACTGAAAAATGTGCTGGAGATTGTTTTGAAGACCTTTATCATTTAATAACCTCTGGTTGTTTTCTCAAAACTTAAACACAACGTAAAGTACTGCATCTAAAACATCTGACATTCCTTTTGGTCTCCAGTTTACACAGCTGAAACCCTTGAAACAGTTGAGAGCTTGACATACGTTCAAATAATTAACAAAACTCACAATAGCACAGGTTGATTCACAATAGCACTAGAATTAGGATTAGGTCCAAATTCTAGTCTGATTAGTTTAGGAATAATGGAAAATTAACATGTATTCATGTGATATTTAAAATGAAAGTTAAATACAAGATAAGCATCAATACATTCTTCAAAGTAGGCCATCACAAATAGGAAAACACATGTATGTATGTTTATTGATAAGTATGTATTTTATGTTTAGAAAAGATAGTCAATAATGGAGTTTATTAATGGTTAATAATTAGGTTGCAAATACATTGCAGAATCAATGTACATAGTGCTATCTAAGGATGCACCAAATTATCTGCAACTATTTTTTTTTTTATAAAAATAGCAGAAAAGCACTTTCAGTGTTCAGGAGCATACATAAAAATATGAAGAAAACCTCTGGATTATAATCAAGAGGAAGATGGATGATCACAACCATCAAACCAAGCTGAACTGCTTGAATTTTTTGAACTGCTTGAATAGAGTTATCCAAAATCAGTGTGTAAGACTGGCGGAGGAGAACAACATGTCAAGATGCATGAAAACTGTGATTAAAAACCAGGGTTATGCCACCAAATACTGATTTCTGAACTCTTAAAAGTTTGAATTTATGAATTTATATTTGCATTATTTGAGCTCTGCATCTTTTTTTGTTCAGCCATTTCTCATTTTCTGCAAATAAATGCTCTAAATGACAATATTTTTATTTGGAATTTTGGAGAAATGTTGTCCTAGTTTTTATAGAATTAAAAAAAACAATGTTCACTCAAATATATACCTATAAACAGCTGATTTAGAAAAACTAATTCAGAAACTGAAGTGGTCTCTTATTTTTTTCCAGAGCTGTTTTTAGGTTTTTTGTTTATTTAATTATATAAAATGTCAAAATGAATAAAAACCTGAAAAAAAAGACAAATCATTGGCATATCAGCGCACACAGCGAATCTTCAACATAACTTCAGTATGTTGTTTTCAGTTAAGAAATAAATATTTTCTAAAGGCAGCTCAGTCTAAGAAAGGAACATAAACCATGTAGTTTCACCTCTAGGTGTCGAGAGGTTTGGCAGTATTGATTCACTAGGCGCTGTGTGCTTCAAGGACTATGAGGATTTACTGTCCTTACGAGGAGTGTGAGTATACGGAGCTCTGGAGGATGGGCAAAGTCACAGAGTGTATAATAACATCCACAGTCAGCATACCTCCAGAGAGACACCTGAGATTACATCCAGAGGGTCGATGACATTTCCCAAAGACTTGCTCATCTTCCGACCGTGCTTATCCCTCACCAGAGAATGAAAGAGCACCTGAGAGACAAGAGAAATGAAAGGATGATGAGCAGTCAGATGTGCTAGAGACAATAGTAATATTTTTGCTGACATTTATTCTGTACATTTCTATTGATATGTCTAATTTTTCAGGTGTGAAATTATATTTGAATTCTGGTCTATTTTTAGAGGTGACATTAAGATGTAATATGATAACTGCAATACTTGTTTAAAGGGCAGCTGGCCGGTCAACTCCGTCCCGAGCATTACCATCCTGGCCACCCAGAAGAAGATGAGGTCACTTCCAGTCTCCAGAATGGTGTTGGGATAGAACTGCTTCAGGTCTTCTGTCTGTGGATTGTAAAATGAAACACGCATTCATCATAAGGGCTTAATAAAAGCATATTTAAACATGGTTTTAATAAAAATAAGTGAACAACATGTAGCTTTCCTTTTGAAATCAAAGGGAATGTTAGGGGGTGTTACTTCTTCTTTGATATAATAAAAGCCTCAAATCTTCTGGGATGTAAAAAAAAAACATAGTTGTGAGGATTTGACTGCGTTTAACTACAGCTAGGTCTGTCACGATAACTATTTTTGGTTTGGACAATTTATTGTCCCAGAAATGATTGCAATAAAAAATACTCTTATCAATGTATCACCTTTTTATGTCACTGATAAAATATAATGATAATATCATAGCATAATAATGCAATGAAATTATGCCCTTTTAAAGAGCAGTGGACTTTTAATTGATAGGAATATTTAGACACTTTAAGAAAATCCTGTTTTTAAAAGGTGTTCATTAATATTTGACAGATCTGATTATCCCTAAAATATTTTAGTGGAATCTCTTATAGATTTCTTAACAAATCAATACAAAGATAAAACTCTACCTGGTGAGGCCAGCCCAGCATAGCAAAGGGGAAAAGACCTGAAGAGAACCACGTGTCCAACACATCTGGATCTGATAAATTAAAACACAAGTTGAATGGTAATTTTTATTATTTATGTTAAAAAAAGGAAATAATGGAAAATAGAAATTCGTACAGTTTTTTAACCCTTTCAGACCCTGCATCCATTACAGCGGACATCACGTATTTCCTTTTTTATGTTTTGTTGCACATAACAGTAATTTAGGCATGTTGTCCATTAGAAAAGACCATGAACCACCCAATGAAAAAGTAGCTTAGACCCACCAACTGCACTGGAAAACACAGCAACTCAGACATTAGATTAGGTAGCACTAGAGCCGATGAAGCAAAGTAAGCGCTAATTAATCTTTATTTTACTGTTTAGGGATGGTTGGTAAAATAAAAAGGTCAAAGATAAAATAAATAATGATAAAAAATGCAAATATAGAGTTTATATTAAAATATTACAGTTCTGTTTTGTGTACATCACAGAAAAAACAGCATTCTTATATTCTTATATTGTCCCATCACTGGAACATTATTCAGGTCTAAAAGGGTTAAATCAGCGTGTGATGTTTTTAAATGATATAGTGTGTCATGTACACCCAATTGCAAACCATTTGAGTTGGTTTGCAACACAGAAAACCTGCTAACTGCACTATGTAAGTCTGGAGAAGCAAGCAGGACAATGCTCACACAAACAAGAAGCTCTGTTTAACCTGTCATATTTCTGTAATAATAGAATGAGAAATTCAGGACCCTGATTCCAAGACACAGGAACAGCTTCTTCCCCCAAGAGCTCATAATTAATTATATATAAACAGTCATTTATTATATTTATATGCACTTTTTTATCTATATTGAAGCAGCTACCACCTCATATCTATTCCACCAGAACCCATATTATTATTCTGTAGTGCAAATACAGTGCACTATTTTTTTATATATCTTATATCTCTGCTTCTGTGTGGACTCTCTATGGAGAACATTAACTGAATATTACTGACTTTGTTGATGACTCTGCATATGGCGATTTTTTTATTGAAAAAGTTACAGATTTGTCTATATTGCATATATAGACTTTCAATAAACAAAACTGTACAAATACATATAAGAGAATGCTAAGTGGCTACTGAGAGATTAGAATGAATATTGAATGAAATATATTTAAGGAGTTATATCTTGTGTGAGGTCACCTTGTGTGAGAACAACAGCATTAGGGGACACTCCAAATTTCGCAGCTGCACGCTCTCTGGCTTCAGATTCACTCCTGCCCCACACCCACCGCTCCTGGACAGGGATGCAGTCACAGCAGAACACACCATCACATACTGCATAAATCACACTGAGAAGTCCTGCTGAGACCAAGAAACTGAAAGAAGCTCCAACACAAACCTATGTGTTTTTTTGTGTCACACCTGGTTCAGTTAGAGGAATGTTTGAGTTTTTATATTAATTCTACGACTAGATAATCAAAGCAGATTTTGTTATAAAACTACAAACCTTTTCATAAATATTGTACAATCATGCATTTTTCTTCTGGAAAAGTGACACAGGGAAAAAGAACATTTAATCAGAACAATAATTTAAACACGAGGCTTACTATTCAATAACTAATGAATTATTAATTAACTAATTATAACAATGAAACTTAGGGGTGTGACGAGACACTAATATCACGAGACGAGACACAATACTGGGTTCACGAGAACGAGACGAGACGAGATTAAAAAATAAAATTTTAAAGAAAACTTCAAAAATGAAAAATGGCTTGAAACCTAGAGTTTTATTTGACAAAATCATATAATGCAAACTTAACAGACTGGTTTCTCTCACACATTGATTCTATAAGAAATAGAAATAAGAAAAAAGTCTAGGTCTAGTAAGTGCAAACCACAACCAGTCATATTAAGCCGATGGTTTGTGTTTTTTTCTCCTAAATCTCTTGTAATTTAACTATGCATAACCATAACCAGTCATATTAAGACTAGGCTTGAAGTGCAAACAGAGACAGAATATTTTTTTAATACAGTACAGAGCTAAGGGATTAGTACAACTGCCTATAAAACAGTCACGTGTACGATTTACTTACAGTATTTACATATGTTTTGTGTCTTGTTGGTCACTCTGTTACCGTTTATTGTTTCCACTGGAGCCAAAATGCAGCCAGACATACAACTTAAAAGTAGCAGAAGCATCTTCTATACAAATGCTGCTCTTCTGCTGAGAGCTGCTTTCACTGCTCAGCCACCACACTCGCTGCTATTGATACTGTGTTGCCAGATCCCTCTTAAAAAGTCCACGCTAAACAGTTTTTGTTTTTTTCGCGAGACGAGAAATATCGTCACGTTTTAATCTCACGAGATCTCGTCACACCCCTAATGAAACTAATAATAAAGATATTCATATAAGTAAGAAATGATTTAGTCTACATGCAGACCCTTTAGTCAATTAGTCCAACAATCCAGGGGGTCTGCTGTATCATGTTTAATAGTGTTGCTAGATGTGTGGTAAAGATGTACGTTAGCTTGTTTTACCTCTTCTGTATCTGTGTGTGAGTCTGGCAGTGTCACTTGATATGCTGGAATCTGATGACCCCACCAAAGTTGTCTAGAAATGCACCAATCACTACAAGAAGAGAGACAGGAAGTGCATATGTTACCTTTATGTTACAATATATTCAGCAATATATCCTACATTCAGCATACAACAGGGTAAGGCTGTGTATTGGCAAGAACCTGGTGATGTATCACAATGCAGGGGTTACAATTCAGTATACTATGGTATATTATACAACTGTAAGCAGACTGACATGGTTTATTAAAATTCTATTATAGCAAGACTGTTATAGTATAAAAAACATGCCACATATACATCAAATCTGATCAGAAGAAAATGAAAACTTTGAATCCAATCAGAATCTGAAGGTTGAATTTCAGTGCAAAGCACAAAATGAACCACTGTCTGCTAACAATCTTTACATATAAACTAGCAATTCAATACAGTGTTTTCATGTATCAATATGTTTACACCCTTAGTATATAATACTGTATATTACTTTGCTGTAACAAAACCACCGATCACTGAAATTCTGACTTTAAAGGACAAGGGAAGAACATTCTTAACTATATTAAATGTTATAACATCTGTTGGCTCATGTTATAAAAAGTTGGGACAACACACAACGTGATGAGCAGCAGGTGTTTGTAAATTGTGTTTAAAATGAGTTACAGAGAAAAGCTGTAGAAATCAAATTTAAATGAAAGCAAACTTCTTTATAAAAGCGCACTTAACACTTAACTTCATTCATAAAGTCTTTGGATGCACTTACGTATAGGTGGGTAATTGGACTGTTTTATTGTATTGTGATAAATTTCTAGGGATGCACCCATATGTGAATTCTGAGGGGATGCTGATATCTGATATTACACATGTACATATCTGCCGATGCCTAGGTACACATTTATAACTTATAACTGAGACTAGACACCCTGGTATAACTTTTAAGAACCTTAAAACTAATAGAAATCAATAAATATTAGCTAAAATCAATGAATTTTTAATTATCATGGCCATTGTTGGCCAATTTATGTAGTGCGGCCAGCATTGTTTGGTCCTTTTCCAGTAAGTATTGATTTAACATATTGGCCATATTAGTAGATGCAGATGATTGTATATAAAAAAAAAGCAATTATCAGCTGATACTGACATAATTACGCTACATTTGTGCAATCTTTTAAAATTCTGATGCACAGTACACTTTTCTGAACATGTTGTGGAACACATGTTAACACTGACTTTAGAACACTGACTGACTCCACATTTTATAAGCGTTTTATATGGTGACCAACATATTTTTAATATACATTACTGTACCAAATATGGTATTACTACTGTTACTACTGGCAGCTTCTTTTAAATCTGCTGCTACTCAAATCTACTGCATTTTGTGAGTATATGAGAATATCAAATATCATAATATAATGTATCGTAAAATTAGTCTATGAACTTTGTAATATTATTTTCATACCATATCAGCAGCCCCTACACTGACCTGATGTTGGTGAGCCAGTTCTTCCATGTTTTGGTGTAAAAGTGAGGAATAATTTCCAGGTCTCCCTCGTCGACGGCCTAAAAGTGATAAATATAAACCAAATATATGAGAAAGATTTAAGTTCCACAGCAAACAGCTACGAGCATGTTAAAAAAACATATGTTATGCTTTACAAAACAGTGTATTTAGCCTCATTATATATTTTTAAAGTGCACATACTTGAATTGCTTTCTGTGCCATTTTCTCACAGCGAACAAACCACTGTTTCTTCAGCAAGGGTTCAATGACATCTCCAGAACGGCTGTGCAGGGGATTCCAGGAAATCAGCACAAAAGATTAATTATGAATCAGAGTTGACCAACAGCTGACTGTTCTAATTACTTTAACACTAACACTAGCTATGAACATGTTACTAATAATCATAAATATGAAAACTCAAAAGATGTGCGATGACAAAAGCTGTCTTTACTAATCTCACTTTACCTGCAAACTGGTAAAGACATGGGATGCTCCTTCTTCCCTCTGAACAGCTTCATCTCCCTCAGTGCACTAATCACTCGCTCCCTGGCCTCAAATCGCTGAACTCCCTGCGGAGAGGAGAGAAGGAGATACTTGCATATGCAGCACATGTTCAGTTCTGAGTCTCACTTTAACTCTCTGAACCTTAAAGCTCTGTATGTGACGCCACACTTCAGTTTCACATTCTCATAACTGAATCATGAGTGCAGGGTCAGAATGTTGCGCTTTATACGGTGAAACACAGTTCAATACCTCAAGCCAGGGACCACAAAGCGAGGTCATGGTTCCATCTCCTCCAATCACGGTCAGGCGTGGCAGTGAGTGCCTTTGAGAGAGCAGGAAGTCGGTGTAATCATGAGCAGGGGTCAGCTTCACAGCTCCTATTATAGAGAAGGTAGAAGAGAAAGGTTTCAACGAGATAAAGAGAGGAAAAATCTGATTTTTTCATTTAATAATTTCTTTTATTGGATCATTTTCGAGTGACATATTAGGAATTTACATGATCAGACAGATGGTCTGGTGTTATTTAGTGATGCCAAATTTTTATTGTTTACCAGCATGGAAATAAGTGATAAAATTATGAACTGCCACTCAAGTGTGCCATAATGCATTATACACAATATATCATAATAGCAATATTATGTTTTTAAAAAGCACTCTACAGTATTTTTACTGTAAAGGTTGACTTTTTTGCATTTTTTGTATAATTAATTAATTTAAATATATATTTTTTATTTTATTACATTTTTATTATTTTAAACAAAATTAGAGTCATGGTAAATTACTATTGTTTACAAAATAAACAAAAGTTTTTGTCTTTAGCCCTATCCGGACGGATTTATTTTTTTTAGGGGGTCCTGGAATAATATTCTCTTTTATCGGGGGTCCTCTGTGATTTAATTCCCATCCGGAACAATCTTGTATGTGTTTTTCTAAGACGTCCTCTGAGAAAATTACAGGCTGATTTACATTCTGTTTTTCGATAAACTCTGTGGTCCTCTGGTAATTTTATTCCTGTCCAGATGCACAGCTCTGAGTTTTGTCTCCTCGAGTTAAATAAAATAGCTATTTGTCCACTGTAATTACAATTTGGGCACACGTTTCCATGAAGATCCACGTAAACACAACAGCAAGTGGAAATGGGGGAGTTACTGAACTCAAAAAAGTCACTGGTCCTCCGCCCTACTCAAAATGCTGGATATTATTTTTTTTTAAATACTGGACTGTCACAACAATTGCTAAAACAATAGAATGGCATGATAGAAATAATCTAATTATCTTAGAAAGACTATTTAGGGGTATTTCTCTACTTAGCTGGGGTATATATCTTTTTTTAATAATTATTCCTGGTTCAACAAAAAAAAAAAAATATCTGTCATACCTGTACCCAACTCCATGTCCACCATACGATCTGTGATTATAGGCAAGAGTCTGTTGGTGAACGGGTGTCTGCACTGTTTTCCATGGAGAGCCTAATTGGGGGAAAAACATCATAAGCCTAATCCTTTTATCACCGTATGACGTCTGCTGTACTGTTACATACTGAATCAAATTTAGCAGATGAGCTGGACACTAATAGCCAGATCACAACAACACTAATGTGTACCTGATATCGAGTATCATCTGGATGCACAGCAACGGCCACGTCACCCAGCATAGTCTCAGGACGTGTGGTCGACACGGCAATCTCCCCCTCTAACAAAGATACAGAAATCCAATTAACTAAAAGCCAAAAATACAGGAAAAAATGGCATACAAGCAAGAAAGACCTTTACAGAAATACAGAAAAAAGAACAGAACACACACCCTGTCCATCTAGAGGATATGCAAATGTAACCATTGTCCCAAATTCTACTTTCTTCTGGTAGCCAGGAACAGACAGAAGAGTCCTGCCAGACAACTGCTTTGAGTCAACCTAGAGACAATGAGATGTACATTAGTATTCAGTTTGAGAAACATGCTTTGGCAACATTTAACTTGCAGAATGCTAATGCTGTACTCTCACTGGCCACTTTATTAGAAACACCAACCCTGTAGCTGCACCTTGCTGGTTTTAAATACAAGCTTTAGCTTATCTGTTATTGTGCAGCTTGTGCTTTTCCTTCTATAGTTCTTTATATGAAGTCAGTTTCTGATTACACTTTACAATAAAGGTCATAAGTAACAGTACTTATGACAGTAATAATTATTGCTAATTGTTTAATGTCACAACTAGGCCTTACTAAACATAACTACATTTTAAAGCTTAAGAAAACTGTAAATAACAATGAACTCAGTCATTAGTTAAAACATGTGTAATGATTAATAATGTAATAACTAGCGTCAATTAATAATAAGTTGAGACATTCTGTAATAAGTACTGTTAATTAATGTAATCTTGTTGTACTAGATGATAAAATATAAGGGGTTAGTTGATTAATTAAATAATAATTGACATTAAACTGTATAGGAATCTATATTGTAAACTTTCTGGCTTAATTTGTACTTTCGCTAAAGTAAAGTACAAAAAGAAAAAAAAAATAAGAGTTATATAGAGTTATAAAGCTCTCTGACTGTTTCTTTGTTAATGGTCTTATCCCAGACATTACGGTAGCAATGCAAATGAACATTGCAGTCTAAATACTATAGTCGAGAGTGCAGTAGTATGACCAGTTCCAACTACATATGTGCCATATAGTATCATTGTAACTATTGAAACCATAAAAATACTCTATATTATGATAGAAGCCAAGTATTCTGTCTGTTTTATATTTGTTTTGTTATTTGCTGTGAGACTTTTTTTGTATAATTGTTTATGCGTAGTTTTAATATTGTGGTACATCTTTTTGTTACTTGTATGTCACACTTTTTTTTTTACATTATTATTTTATACAAATTTATCTTTGTAAGTTACAGTTGTTAACAAAATAGACAGATCAGTTTACAGATTTTTTATTCTATTGAACATTTCAAATAGTCATATAGAGAAGATTACTGTTGCTGCAAAAATGCCCAAATCACACTTTTGACCATATCACACTTTAGACAAAGGGATTGTAAGTAGTCAGTAAAAGACTGGACATGTAAACTGTTGACAACAATTTAAAAAAAGCTTCATTTACTTCCATCAGCTGTAAGTTCATAACCAATGACTGATCCTTGCAAGAAAAGAAGCCCTTTTTAAATATGTATTGGAGTTTAGTTTAGTTTTTCCTCAAAAGCCTTGACATTTTACCTCTTACCTCTGTACCAGGTCACTGGATTTTTCAGGTTACCATTACAGGTTATTTACTGGACTTAACTGCCTTCCTGTCCACAAAAAAAAACTAGAAAAAAAAATTGCTAAATTTTTGGCCGATATTGTACACTCTGCCCTCCTTATCACACTAAAGTACCTCTATGTCTGAGATTGCAGACTCCAGTGCACAGCTCCAGTTGACCAGGCTTTCAGAGCGATAGATCAGCCCTGAATCACACATCCGTACGAAGGCCTCGGTCACAGCACTGCTAAAACCCTGCAGGGGAAGAGATCCAGAAAAAAAGGACAAACAAAAAGAGGACAAAGGAGGAAGGAAATGGGAAAATGTAAAAGAAATGACATGTGAAATTATGCTCAGTGAAGCTTGAGGTTCTTATATAAAAGGGAATCGGTGTGTTGTGCTGTCTAACCGGGTCCATGGTGAAACAGGCTCTTCTCCAGTCCAGCGAAGCGCCAAGTTTCTTCAGCTGATGATAAATCTCTTCTCCTTTTCTAATAAATATTATAAAGCACATTTAACATTACACTAAACCAGGCACTCAAACGCAATACACAAGTATTTCAAAATATCCTACGTATTAATACAGGTTTGTCCTTTTCTGTGAACAAACCTAAACACACCTCAAATATATGCATTATATGGACTTCATGTTGCTGAACCTTCTACTCTCTATTTA
This sequence comes from Astyanax mexicanus, assembly GCF_023375975.1. Taxonomy (NCBI): domain Eukaryota; kingdom Metazoa; phylum Chordata; class Actinopteri; order Characiformes; family Acestrorhamphidae; genus Astyanax; species Astyanax mexicanus. Next base: position 37,642,556 of record NC_064410.1, read on the forward strand.
TTTTTTTTTATTCTTGGGATATTTATCTATCTATTTTGTATATTCTATTTCTTTTATTGTATTCTTTTTTTATCTATATATCTATTAATAACAGCTCTTTGGGTGTAAAACTGGATCGTGAGATCACAATTTCGTTCCACCTCATGTACCACATGTGATGAGAATGACAATAAAATCTCCTTGAATCCTTGAATCCTTGCAAAGTCTCACAGTAAACAGCAAAGAAAGTACAGCAGCAGCAGACTCACTCTTTTTTCCATCTCCAGACCTCCTGCAGAAATTCATCTCTGCTGTAATCTTGCCGACGCTTGCCTTCTTCCCTTAGCAATCTCCTCTCAACCACAGACTAATGGATACAGAAACAAATCAGGCAAAAGTTTATATTACTGAGGAGAACTTAAAACAGCACCCAGGCTCCTCCAATAGTCAGGAAAAGTAATCGATGTTACAAGTCACCCTTAAAAACAAGCTTTACACATGCATTTTTGGACAAGCTGAGAGATAAATTTTACTGAAAGGTAAAAAAGCATATGAACTGCAGTGGCAGAGTAATTTTACAGGATTTAACACAAATTTGACCTGGATTTTGAGCATAAGCGCAGTCCTGGTCACTTTACCAAATAGCAACAATATAGGCACTTTTTAATCCTTTTACAAGTGATTGAAGCATCAACATGATTTTGAAACTATTATTTGATGGTAAATGCTACACAATGTTACAATTACAGTATAATTTCCTTAAAGAAAATATTTACCTTTCTAGACTAGTGCTGGGGGATATGGAAAAAATCATATATCACGAAATGTAATTTTTTATATCACGATAACGATATATACATCATGATATACCACATTTAAGTATGTTTTCAGTTATTCTTCGAAAAATATGACAAAATATCATTGCTTACTATTTTCCAACTTTATTTCAACGTAACATTAAACCCAACTTTCACAAAGAGAATTACTACCTTTTAGTGCAGCAATATATATGTATCAAATGAAAACAGATGAGGTAGATGCAGTAACACATTTTTTCAAAAGAACAATGCGTCTCCATTGTTCAGCTCTCATGAGATTAATGACGTAAAGCATGTCGCAAACCAGCATGTCCTCACGTGTCCGTCAAATAATGTAAAGACGTAATTTTTTGCGAAGATCACTTTATTAACACTTATATAAACCAAGTTTATGCAAAGTGACCACGCCAATACATTTCATCGTAGCCTACTTTATATATCTGCATGAATAATTGATGAAATTACTGCAGAAACGATAGACACTTTTCTATCGCCCCCACGATATTTATCGTTATATCGCACAGCACTATTCCAGACATAAGTAAATGTATTGCATGTATATGAGTTGTACTTGGCCAATATGGTGACTTGAAGTGATTAAAAAAACTAATAAAAATCTCTAAAATTCACCTGTGTTGCAATCCCTGCATGGTCACAGCCTGGCACCCACAACACCTTGTAGCCTTGCATTCGCCGCCTAAACAAAATTAAAATTTAGCACCACTGAAAATGATCACTTAAAAGATTAAACTTTGTATATAATGTTATATTAACTCATATAAGCACACATTCACGGTAAACCCCTTTCCATTTATTTTTATGTCACGTTTTGTCATTATACGCTTGCACATATACAGTACTGCCAAAAACTTTGGATTCTGTTATTATGGAAGTAATGTTTGTACTATAATAACTGTTTTTAATTTGTGTTTTTATTCATTTAAAGTTGTATTAATTATTAATGAGTCTATTTATTAATACACTAAAAAATCTAACAATATTTGCTTTAAACAACAAAAAATTTCTTTAGCAATGTGAGGCATTTGGATTTTTTAAATAAAAAATTTTACTTGTATCAGTTGCACAGTTCTTATTACATATTTGAATGATTTTATACATTTGTAAATGTATAAATGGATATTATATTTCTGAAAACATTTTATACTGTATTTATAAATATCTAATTTAATACAGTGTATATGACCTAATATATATATATATATATATATATATATATATATATATATATATATATATATATATATATACATATAAATTTATTTTCTTTCAACAATAATTACGGAAAGTATTGTCTTTTGGCACAGTATTTTATCCACCAGTACTTACCAGCGAGCTAAAGCGTCCTCTATCGCCACAGTCAGAGCATGACCAAGATGCAGAGTGCCAGTCACGTTTGGCGGTGGAATACAGAGGGAGAAATATCTGTCTACAGCTTGTGGAAGCTCACTCTGATGACAAGACACACAGAACATTTTAAATTATTATTAAGTCCTAACATTATATTTAACGCTACAGAGATTGTAGATCTGTATTAATAGCTGTCATAATTAATTATGTACAAATCTATCCTGAAATAGTACACAATCACATTCTGTGTTCTGGTGTTGTTAGTTAGATTTTTCATCTTGTGGGGTAGTGCAGTGTTTAAGTAATTTTAGTATTATAGCATACTTTTTACATGCTTATCTTATGTGAATAATGTCAATTTAAAATGTCTGAACAAAAAGCTTAACAACAATATTGATCTACTTGTTATCAGGAAAACTGTCATGACGACATCTCTATACAAAGGTTTACTATTTCTGATATTTCTGGCTTTGACTGACAGCAACGTTACTGATCTGTATTTCTATAAATTCATAAAAGATTAATCGGTTTCCTGGCTTTCATAAAACACTGGATGGTGTGTGTGGATATGGATATGAAAATGAATAAGAAAGGAGACGAGTTGGAGGATATATCCTATGTTCTGCGATAAACAATTGGTCACACTTCTCTGTTTATTTTATTTACTGTGAGGTAGATCCTGATTTGCATTTAAAATATGCATTCTTTTCTTACATGCTTCTCAGGGCTGAAGAATCCCTGTTTCTCCCACCACGGATACCAGCAGGACTCAACATATGCTGGGCTGTAGGACTGCGGGAGAGGTACAGTGGTATCTGATGAAGTAAAAGAGAGAAAGAACAGTTTCAGTGTGATTCAGTTTTTGTGAATGTAATGGTGATTGGTTAACATATACAAAAAAACACTTTGTTATGTCTAGATTCTGTACCAGGGATCTTCTTAAATTAATAATCTTATTCCATTGTTTTTTTGATTCATTTTAAAATGATTAGTTGTGGTCTCTAGTATGAATGAATGCCCTTGGAGCTATTTTTTGTAAAAAAAAAAAAAAAAAAAAAAAAAAAAAAAAGTGCTCCAGTGATCCGGTATAGCGCTGCTTTAGTCCGGTGGAGATGTGGGGGGAGAAAGATAGGATTTCAGTGCTTTCTGATTTCAGTGCTTTCATAAATATTCATACATGCAAACATATCACCTCTGATTGGCTTACAGCACTGTGAGGCAGTGAGAAGAACAACAGATAGAAACGTTTTAAAATAAAGAAATTTTTACACTAATAACAGTCTTTGTAATGTCATATGTTACATGCAACATATGTAATGCCCTGTTCAGCCAACAACCTAGTCTTAGTCTCTGTAAAATGTGAAATCCATCGGAGATCCTATGTAACCCTATAGTTACGCACACACAGAGGTGGGTGGTCCAGGTCCAGGAAGTAAAAAAAAAGTTTTGTTTGACTGAGCCGCAGCAGAGCAACCCAGGCAGTTGGATTTGTACTTTTAACTATTGTAAACAGAGCTGTTCTAAACATACACCTACCTCATCTCAATTGTACTTCACTGGTGGTGTTCCACAGACAAATTTTAATCATTTTAATAATTTGTTCATGGGCAAAGCATAAAACACTGATGTGTTATTTGCACAAATAATACAGGAACGAACTGTCATGCTGTTCCTACAACTGTTAGCTCCTATCTGACGAGACGTGTCGCTGCCCGGCTGCCTGCCTGTCATCAGCTCTTCTTGTGGGCGGTCGCATGCCAAGGTGATCGAGGCCATGAATACTAATTCTCGATTTGATGTAGACACAGTGCTTTTCCTGATTGACTCGTTTTTCTGAATATTTTCTTTTACTAGCTACTGCAGACAATAGAGGCTGAGGAAGAGTTTCATATTCAGCATGATTATACAACTCAGAGAAACCTACTGTATTTCACAAAGAACAAGAAAAAGTGAATTTTAGCGGAAGGACACTTTAAACACTGTATACTGCATTTTGAAGCTATCTTTTCTATTAGTGCTTAGCACTGGACATAATAACCTTATTCATGTGTGGCTGCTCCATTGTTTGTTTATCCTAAAGGTCTTTTTAATTCAATAGGCTGTAATAAACCCACTAAATTGAGCAGATTATGCTTCACATATTTTTTTTTTTAATCTTTGAAAAATATTTTTTTTTTTATGACACATGCAATGTATAACTATGAATTGTAAACTATAGTTTTACTGTATCATAGTATTAATGCCTTTTCATGTTGACATTATTTGTACTACACATATTTTTCATATGTTTCATATGTTTCATACTTCAACAGACAGCACACAGTACCTTTCTTCTTGCCAGGCAGGACAGCAGCACTGTATGTTATCTTCTCTTTTTCTGACCATTTCATACCAATGTTATCCACATTCTGCAATGAGACAGACAGTAGATATTATCACTGTCATGTATATGGGCTAAACTATACAAATACATTATTTATCAGGGAAAGTAACATACACTGTGAAGAATGGCTTCTTCTCTCTTTCTTTTCCTTTTTGCCTTTTCTGATTGAGTTCTCTGTGGATGTAAAGGCTTTGAAGAGGAGGAAGGTGGAGACTGAGCTGCTGCAGAGCAGCACCTTTGCCCCCATGTTCTCCGAGCTCTGGTAACACTTCTACTACCTGCCCCCAGGGATCTGCCACAGGTGAGCTTCCACATTGCCTAATAAGCAAAGAAAGAACATAGCTTTGTTAGAAACAATCAAGCTGACAAAAAGTAGAATAAGATACATTCTTTAAAAATGCTTTTGTCATGGTCAATATATATATATATATATATATATATATATATATATATATATATATATATATACACATTCACTTCATGCAATTCAGTGGTGATGAAAGATTCAAAAATGTCTTTAAACCAGACATGGCCAGAGACTGTTATCTTACGGTAAGTATTTCTTTCTATTAAAGTGTAATCCCATATCGTATTGCACACAATAATATCACCAAACATTTTGACACAATAAAAAAACTGCATATCGTGATTTTGTGATACGCTTGTGTATATATCTGGTGTATTTGCAATGTATGCACTTTAAGATGCTGAACATTAGTTCAGAGGTAGATTTTTGTTGTTACATTACTTTATTTTTGATCATTTTTTATTTTTGCTACAGTATTATTATTTTATACAAAATCAGGGTCTTGGTAAGTTACTGTTTAGGAAACATTAGACAAATGTTTATAGTTTTTTTTGTTACTACTGAATGTATAAAAAGCTTATATTTATACTAAATAAAACATTTTAAATATTTATTTTGTTGCAGTAGTATATTATTGAAATGAATTTACAAACAAAATTTAAATTTGTTTTGTCATATAGCTAAGAATAATGTTATCGCAAAAATAAACTTAATAAAATATTGTGATATTATATCGCCCAAATCTAATATGTATGGTTTCTAAAGATATAAAAAGAAGTAAGACCTGTGAATTGCATAATTGTATTTTGAAAATTAAGGCAAACTAGAAATATTTTGACCAGTAGTGATCCAAATAAGTAGAAAGCATAACTACAGTTTATGGACAATAAATACACAAATTAATAAGTACTGTGGGTGAAGAATCTGAAAAGGAATCATTTGGACAATAAATACACACAATAAATACATAATTTGGATAATAAATACACAAATTAAAAAGTGTGGGAGAAATCATGGAAATAAATAATTATCCCACAGTAATTATTTTTATTTGTGTATTTATTTTTCCAAAAACTTAAATAAATAACAACAATAAATACTTGTGCGAATATAAATAATAAAGGCATGTTTTAGATATGATGCTGTGTGTTTTAGAGTGTGTGTATTAGAGTGAATCAGAGGTAAAGACAGAGTTACCTTCAGTCAGTGTGCTGTATGTAGTATCAGGGCGCAGACATGTTGGAAGCTGCTCTGTGTTCCGTAAATTCACTGACAGTAATAAGAGCAGGAAGCTGCATGAGAGAGAATGTAACCGAAACGCAGGAGCGGCCCCGCAGACTCCTAATAATGAATCAGAAAATATAGAATTAGATGTGTTTAGGCTGAGTTCAGTGCGGCAGACTGGAGTGGCTCCCCGGCCGGGTGTTCTATCGAGTTATGCTACCCATCGATTTGTGCTACTTAGCGGCTCTGCGCATGCGCAAAACTCTCATTTATTACTGTTTTCATGTGGGTTTTTTTAGAGGTGGGTAACCCAGGTCCAGAAAGTAAAAATCCAACCAAGAGCTTTGTACCAACTGCCTGGGCGGCTCTGCTGCAGATACAAAACCCTGGGATGGATTTTACTTTCTGGACCTGGGTTACTCACCTGTAGTATTTTCCTGATACAGTAGGTTTTTTCCCGGATGTATTGTAAATTTTTGACTCACAGTCATCGTTTGCTTGAGTGTTACAACCGTGTAAAAAAGTAATAAAAATATAATTTTACAGTTAAACATACACTAGGGCAGCACGGATTGACAGGGGAGCAGAACTCGACGGAACACCGGCGGATATATTATAGTGAGCACAGGGAGGGAAGGGTCGGTCCGTCTGTGAATTGTTTCCTCCGGCCTGTGCTGAGCTCCGGGAGCAGCGTCGCCCCACAGCCGCGCCTCTGCCCGCCGCTCCAGGTCTCTGTGTCTGCTGTTTTTTTCTATGTGTGTTTAGACTCTAAACACAGCTCGGCCAGTACACAGCGTGTGGGAGGTCGGTGTGTTTTACAGGAGGAGCTAAGCTAGCTTCGTGAGCCACCGTAAGCATGGCGGAGGTCCCTGGTCCGTCCAGCGAGACGATAACGGAGACGGTGCCGACGGCCGCGCCTCCTCCGCCGCCTCAGCAGGTAATCATCACCGCTCTCGTATCCAGCACGTTTATACACTGCGGCTCAGGGGCTTTGGGCAACACCAGACTGTGTCCTGGTCCTTTAACTATAGATAGCCTAACTTCATAATTTCAAACTGGGGTGGGTACCGGAGATTAAAGGAGCAGTCCAGCGTGTTTTAAAATTGCATTTTGAAAATATTGTGCTGTTTAGCAATACTGATGTTTTAATTGATTGAGTTTTCCAAAAGTAAACAGCTTGTGCAGGAGTTGACTCGCTTTTATGGGGCACAGAATGATACAGCAAAAATGCTCATAGAGATAACAGCTAATATAGGTTAGGTTAGCTAGCTTAACGCACTGCAAAGTCTCCAGTATCTGTGTTGTTATGATAGCTGAGGTAACTAGCTAGCTAGCTAATCTAGCTAGCTAACTAATCTAATTGCAAGACCCCATAAAGAAAACACTTGCTGCTTGTCTGTGGTTTTATAATATGTAAAGTTATATGTTAGCTCGCTTCATAAGACTGTTTCACTAATCCACACTCATTTCAATGCTGTGATTAATAACTACCTAGTGTAATTCTGTGATATGTGGTATGTTTAGCTAGTTTTCACATTTTTAAAGTGAGCTGCTATACATTTGTCTTTGTTTTAAAATAAAATTAAAAACTTTCTATCCTAACCTTACACTAAACATTGAGATGATGTGACCGCAACTCACCTCTAGGAAGACTCTGCGACAGTGAAATCGCTTGAAAATCATTAGATTTAAGATCAGCATAACTAGATAGCTAAAGATGTTCCTGCAGACATGATCCACTGGATTGGCCTAGGTAGTTCAGCTAGTTAACTAACCTAGATGGCTTAATAAGCCTGAAACATTGTCTCTGTTTGCTGTTCTTAACATAAGCCCTTAATTTGAGGAGGCTAGGACCCCAACCTATATATTAGTCGTGATAGCACATGTGATAGCACAAGGTACATGTGAGCTTTGATTCCTCCCAAAGTTTCTTTCTCCTCCAGCTCTGAGGGAGTTTTTGTTGCCTATGTTGCTCACTGAGGTTTTGTGTTGTGTGTTCAATGTTTTGTCTAATCTTGCATGGTTGTTCCAGACAGGAATAAAATCACAGAGGACCCCCATATAAGAGAAAATTACCTCAGGACCACCTGAGAAACTAATCCCGGCTTTAGTCTCATAGCTCCAGTGCAAAATATAAGAAGCAGATTTTAGACACAAAGTGTCTTAATCTCATGGGGTAATAAAGTAAACCCCACACTAGACACAACAGTCAGATTCATCCCAAACTCTCCTCACTCTAGTCTAGTGTGCCTACATCTCAATTCTCTTAATCCTGTCTGCTTTTATTGATTTATTCTGATCTCTATTTCATGGCCTCACTAAATATAGTGGCAGTGCCGACTAGATTATAGATCCCCATGACTGCTAGGTCAGGCAGAATCGTGGAGAGGATGTTTTATTAAGGTAGTAAGGTATTCAGACACTGCTGGTTGTCAGCAGTTTGCTTCAGTAGCCTGACTTGCCTTACTGACCCAGCCTTTCTAAAGTACAAAATAAAGCCATGTTTATATACAAGCAGATACCAGTACACAAAATAACTTGCACAAATCTGTTTCATTCCAGCATTTACTTATTAAAATGTTTCATTAGTGTCTTGCAGGCAGGACTACTGCTCTGCATAAAATCTGTGGAGACAACAAGCTATAAATAAATGCATTTAAAATATATATTAACCTACACAAAAATCACTCATGGTTTTTGAGGCTTATTTTCATAAGGCCTTTAAGAATGATGTGGCAGTAGAGGACATTCGCTCAGCTACGTTTTGGAGTGTTCTCCTTCATTGTTCCCCACCTGTGTGTCCTACCTTTTTATAATTTTTAAATATTTTTTCTCTGATCAGGACATTAGTTTTTTGTGTTTCTTATTTGCGGTCAGCCTGTATCAGCACTACCATAATTTGTCACTTTGTGAAGAAATCCTCCCACACCTGGTCTGTTTACGTGGGTGGTTCTTCTTCTTTGCTAATGCAGTCAATGCCTTCAGTAGACAGCTGGGTTTTGCTGTATCTGCTTTTTGATTTATGGTTTGGCTCTATTGAGCCGTCCGCACTAGAATTAGAATCATTTTTATTTTGTAGATCACAAAAAAAGGTACTTTTTTTTGAAGTTCAGATGTGCATGACTGATAACATTTTAAGCAAACAAACCCTGTTTTCCTAAGATCATCTTAAATAGCACAGTGTGATGCTTACTTTCTGTTTCAGCGAAATAAAGTTGTTTTCAAAGGTAGGGAAGTACAATAAAACAGAATTAAAAATATGCTTAAAGCCACATTTTAAACAAACTGTAATGAATATTAGGGGTTTCAGAATTTGATTTGATATTGTGGTAGGACTGGACTGTATGGATAATATTAGGGATGCACAGATGTGGGTAATTCTGGGTCGATGGCGATATACGCACTTATAACTTACAGAGACTAGACACTCTGGTATACCTTTTTATTTCTTTTTTTTTTCTTTTTTTTTTTTAAGTTTAGATAGATTTTATGTATTTTTAAGTAGCTTGGCCAGTGTTTGTCAGTTGTAGTAGTGCAGCCAGCATCGCTTGGTCCATTTCTGTAATACAATAAATATGTCAGCAAGTATAGGTTTGAAATATTGGGCACACACATATATATATATATATATATATATATATATATATATATATATATAAAATATATATATATTTTATTTGCACTGTGCATTCCTAGTTAAAATACATCACAATATTTAAATGATTTTTCAAAAGATACAATTTATTTTCTCTAATTTTAAATTTATTATATGAGTTTTTGGCTGCAGCCGTTGCTTTGCATATGCAAGCACACAGCTGGGCTTGATCTCTATGTGCCTTGGGCGTTTCAGTCAGTTGCTGGAATTAGAAGCTGGGTGATGAAGTCTTGAGGTCACATCCTAATTTCAGTTTTTTTGGCTCTACTCATTTTTAGTTACAAAATCCTCACTTTGTCATCTTTATAACTGAAGTTTTTAGATCCACTTTTTTATCAGAGATTTCTCAGATATGAAATGTTAAATTGTTTTCACCTCCACACAAACGATTATTACAGATTTAGAGAAGCTAGGGAGAGTGTGACCATCCACCTATATCAACAGTTGATATGACTTGTTGGATCAGATAATGCTTAAGGCCCGCTGCGTTGCACATTTTGGTGCTTTTCCAGGTCAGATGGACCCACAGGACTAGGGTTGAGAAATGCAGGCTTAGAGGAGAAATAGAACAATCTGCAGGAAAGGGGTATGCAGAAAAAAAAATTTCTTCACTTGCATAGCATGATGCTAAACTTATTTAGCTTTAATTTTAGGTACACATAGTGGATATAACTATTATAATGTTAGAACATTAAAATCTGGTGACTTTAGATTTCTTTCTGCGTTATTAATGTCTCAGGATATATAGCAGAAAAAGACATTCTTTCAGTGTTTTCCAATAACGTGCAGTGCTAGTCTATGTATGAATTTCTTCATGGATTGTCTGTGTTACACAGGAGGGAAGAAGTTTGACCATCAAGCTTCGAAAAAGGAAGACTGAGAAAAAGGTGGAGTGGTCCAGTGACACGGTGGACAACGAGCACTTGGGAAGGAGGTCCTCAAAGTGTGAGTATAGTTTCACTTTCAGGTTTTATATCTTCAGTGTAACGGTGACGGATTACTAAAATGTTCATCTTCAAATTTAGTATAATATTTTTAGTATATATTTTACAAATGGCTTAAAAAGTTTATTTAAGGGTTAGTTGGTTGGTTAGTTGTCATTGTTCCATAAAGAACCAATGCCTATAAGAACCATTTGAATACTGTAGTGACTTTGTCTGGGTAAATTATTTGTATTGGTTTGGGATACACAGATTATATGGCAACTAAAATATTGGCAGAAATTAGCAAAACAAAAGCATGTTTGACCAAGAAAATAAAACAAAAGTTGAATATTTACACAAAAGATGACCAATTTATTTAAAGTCTTATTACACTGTTTTCTCTGACTTGAGTAGCACTGCAGAGGAACATTAAGGATTTGAATAGAAATGCTGAAGTAAATTCATGATGAAAATAGCTTCTGTTGGTTTGTCTGCTGGAATATTAAGTTGTTATTAAGATTGAGTGTTTAATAGATAGCTTTTTCTTTAAGCTAAGGAAGACAAAATGGACAAAATACGTTTAGCTTACTTTTATTTATTCTCTGGTAGGAAAAGGCAAAATAAATTTAAGCTAATTAAATATATGTAGCATTTGGCGATTTCCATTCATATTGGTGGAAAACAGTTTGTAGGTAAAATTTAATGTAGAAACTTTAAAACGATTCTGTACAGCACCAACAAGGCTATTTTTAAACTGTTGTAAGAAGTGAGTCTATGTATATATAGTGTATATAAGTGTATATATAGAATCCTTTTTTGCTAAGAGTGCAGCTAAAAAGCATTGGGAATATAACACTCATTCAGGTGCATGCCTCAAACCACGTTAAGTGAAATAAACTTATCGTAATATGTTTGCGTTTTCTGCCACTAGGCATAAAATTAGTTTTATAGCTAAACAGCAGCATAACTTATGTCTGTTTATGAGATAAACTGCATACGAAAGTCTGTTTAAGATTAGATTTTTCACAGAACTGTCAGTTTAGGAAAATGACTAGCATGTACAGTACTTGGGGCAATACAACAGCTGACATCAAAGTGTCACTTTGAGTTTGTGTCTCTACAGAGAATGACAAAAATAGAAGGCTTTCAGATGTTCTAAAAGCTTCATCCTCACACTGAGTGTCCACTGTTGTTTATCAGGTTGTTGTGTTTACGAGAAGCCTCGGCAGTTTGGAGAGTCTTCCACAGAGAGTGAGGGAGAGGATGAAGAAGGCTGTGGCAGTGCACACTGCATTCTGGGACACGGGAGAGGTCATGGACAGAGAGGGAGCGGTGGGGCCACGGCGCCCCCTGGCTCCGGGGGTACAAACCCTCACTAATCACAAATGAAAGGGAAGTTATTTGGTGGCAAAAAAAGAGTAAAGGGCAGGGTGGACAACACATTCATTATTTCACATCCAACTACTCACATTGAAACCAGTCACTGCATTGCTGTGTTCCAAATAGCAGTTTGATGAAGAGCGGATGCTTGTAGGTAAATGCAGGATGACCCCCCCCCCCCCCCCCTTTTTTTTTTTTTCTTCTCCTTTTTTTCCAGATGTCTTTTAGCAATGTGAATAGTGGGAAGACTAGACAGATCTTACCATCTGAATGCTGTGGGAATTTTGAATTCGTTGTACATAGGAAAGTGGATTTTACTTTTTTTTTTTTTTGTAAAGTGTTTATTTATTTGTCTTAAACATTCACATCAGATCATACCAGTTCAGTCTCCTTCCACTGTTTCTTCTTCTTTTAATGCCAGTAAAGCAGAACCAGGAACCCTAAATTGGGCTTAAGCAGTGGATGTGTAGTCTAGTGGCAAATTGCAGTAAATATCTTACAATGTCTGGGCACCAAACTGGCGCCTGCAGTTTAGAACATAAGGTTCTGAGAGTTGGGCTGCACAATTTGGAGTATATTGTACAATATTGCAGATATGGTGCATTTGCAGTATGTCTTGTCACTAGTAAAAATACCTCCATTAAAGATTGGTCTCAGTGGTGTAACTACCCGAGGGGACAGGCAGGGCAGTTACACCTGGGTGCAGTGGTTCAAGTACAACAGATCCCCCTAAAATCATTATTGGGTATTGTATACAGACACTGATACATTTATATTTTCTTTCATAAATTGTAAAACAATCTGTGTCATTCTTGTCTGTATTTACACTGACTTTTTAATAAGTAAAATAAATCTTAATTATTTTTAGATTTGAAAAAATAAATAAATTAATTAATAACATGCATGCATAATCCCTCCCACTTATTTGACAACTCAATTAATCTGTCAAAAATTATTTACTTCAAATAAGGAATAAAAAAATAAATATAATTGCTATGTCACAGAAGTTCTCAGAAATCTCTGTAGCCGATGAATATATGATGCATTATTAGAATGAATTTTAAAGGTAAACATTAGATATCTCTTCTTTGAGACCTAATAGCAAGTTAAGTTAGAAATGTAAGTAATTAATTTTCATATTGGGATAAACAGAATATTTTGTTGCACAGAGACCCGTAAGATCCTACTTACGCCACTGATTGGTCTGCCTTATTGAAGCCAAAATGATTTCTCATTATTGGACAATATGAGCACTCATTCATCAGAACATCAATGGAAATTCATCGGAATAATCTGTGATTGGTCAGGGTGCAAAGGGCTTATTCGCATATTACTGCCTTTTGCAATGTCACAGTCATACAGGCCAAGATTGCAATAACGAACAGTGTATTCTGCAGCCATAATGACTAATCCAAAAACCTTTGGGGTTGTATATCTCAAAGTACTAGGAAAGGAAACTTTAAGAAAGTAACACAATGAGACCTGTTCAGAATAGTATTATTGTCTGTATAGACACAAATAAGAGAATTCCTCAAGCTTATGATTAATGCAGTGCTTTTTCTTTCTTTCTTGTTGCGATGATTCAAGTTTATGGATTTTTACTGTGTGTGTAAATGAAATGTGTTTTCACGCTGCGCAAAGTTAAATGAAGATATTGGGAGACGTTCACTCATCCACAGTGTATAATTTTCTCCATCCTTCATCTCGTTTACTAGTAAAACTACTGATTCTGTTCTTTGACAATCAGAGTATGATGAGGCAAAAGATGCGTGTACATACAAAAAACAGGAAGCTTCACCATGGAAACTGTTTCAGGAGAAGAAACAGAGCTAATGGTTTTGATTAAAATTGACAAACATCAAAACATCCTGTCTCCTTTATATCTGGTAGTGTAAAGGTAACAAAGACCATGAAAAACAATACACAAATTAGAGGAATGATGTACTATACAATTATGATGTCAGTGTGCAAATACAAAAACATTTAATGTTACTTTAAAAAGTACAAGTGTGCTGGATACGAAGAAATTGCTTTTAAAACCCACTTATGCAGTTGGACATTTACCAATATTTTATCTGAGATTTGTTTATCTTATGGTTCTAAGGGTAAATTTTCTGTTAGGACTTTTCTCCATAATTTTTTACGTTTTTAGAAAGGTAATGGTGAATTGTGGTAAATTACACATTAATACCAGTAGTATCTAAAATTGACCTTCAGAATTCTTCAGTGTGTCTTAAACTGTTTCTATTTAATGGTTAGTTACCCATACAATAACTTTCACACATTTCTCTCACTGGTTTCTACAGTGGCTTCTTCAATAATTTTTGAGTCAACACACTGATTATAATACCGATAAACACTGAAATATTCCTTTATGGTTGAGTCCCAGTCACGACTATAGTGTTAAAACTCTATCTATTCATTTTCACATTGATATTCACTCTTGTGTTGTAAGCTCCACACACCAGAGCCACATCTCCACCCTTATTGGTGCATGCAGTGAGGAAAATCAAAACAGTGGAATGTGAAGTACCCATGTAACACCTATGGTATTACATAAGGCCCCCAGTGAGTGTTTTTATGGTGTAAAAATGAGAGAATATGCTGGTTATGAATCTGTGTTTTAGTCGAGCATTCCACTCAGAGCTCTACAGTTCAGGTTGAGTTTTAAAGCAGGTTAGTGATGGAGTTGGGGGCTCAGCAAAGTTTGAACAACAAAAAAAAGCTTCCTCTGAGGTTCTTACAACTGTTTACAGGTCTTTCCTCTGCAGAATTTTGTAACACCAGGATGTATGCCACCATTTTCTACTAAGTGATCAGACAAGTATTGAGGCTTCCTGTAATGTGAATGCACTTGTATGTACATAGCAAAAGTCGTAAACAGAGCTGATTTAACATGAATAAAGAGATCAAGTGGATACCATCATATCTTGTCAGGCTTTTCATACTTCACTGCAGTGCTTGTTTTAGGTTAGTACAGCAGTGATGCTGGGGTTTTTAAACACTGTCCACTCTATTGCAAACTCCTCCTATCTATCTGCTCCACCTTGTAAATGTACAGTTAGAGACAGAAGCTCATCTGTTGCTGCACGGTTTGTTTTGGTCACCCTCTAGTCCTTCATTAGTAGTTACAGGACACTGCCCACAAGACACTGTTGGCTGAATATTTCTAGTTGGAGGACTATTCCAGCAGAGACAAAGAGGTGTTTAAAAACTCCAGCAGCACTGCTGTGTCTAATCCACTCATACCAGCACAATACACACTTAACAAACCACCATCATGCCAATGTCACTGCAGTGCTGAAAATGAAACATAGTGGTAATAGTGAACCCATAGCACACTTCCCAAGTCTCCCGGTAGTCCCTGGAGTCTACTGCATGTCAATAATGGATACCTTATGCCCGCTAATCAGATTAAATCTCCCGGAATCTAGAACGTGCCACAAGCCTCTCCCCCCCCCCCCCCCCCCCCCAATCACATGTGAGAAAGAGATGGACAGGGTGAGAAAGGCTTGGGATGTCTGCCATAGTTCCCATGACCACCACTATAAGAAAAATTGGACGATGGCCTGTTTCTATACAATGAACCATTTTACATCAAACTACACAAAATAACAGTCACAGCTATCTTAGCGGCTACACTATGTAGACAGTTCGAAAGAACAGTAACCCTCTTACAGTAAAGGCTTAAAGTGAATCTAGGCAGTAAGCCTCACAGTTTAGTAGTAAAATGTGCATTGGGGACAGTAAGAAAACTAAATTTAATGAATAGCATCCATTTTCAGCACTCTCTTTTGCCTACTCCAGCTTGTTTATTCCTGGCCGCCTGTGAGCAAGCATGAGCGAACCTCACCGACTCCCACAGGATCCTCAACCAGATGGACCTTAGGTCAGCAACCCTGTTATGAAATAACGACACATAACACCAACGTGCGTAGATGTTCCAGGAAGGAAAAAATAAAAAAGATTTATTTCAGCTATACTATTTCAGGCTCAGAGTGCCAGACAGTGAACATTAAAGAAGTTGGTCTTCACGTTCTCAGACAGCTTGAAGGCTCATTTTCTGTCACATCATGTGTTCCTTCATTCACTCTCAGACAGGACGTAGCTCTCTTTCCAAGTGTACACAGCATTTCTATACACTTCCATTTCATTTAACAGTGTTTGTGCAGTGAGTAATGACAGTTACTAATGGGAATTAACTATGCTAGCTAGGTGTGTACTGTTTGTTTTGAACAGTTGTAGATTGGAGGTACACAGGATAACAGAATTTCAAAAATGACTTTATTCCTGTTTTTACCTGGTAATTTCATGTAAATAGTATCTGGATTTTATCTTTATTAGATTCTAGCCACACCTAGAAGCATTTACATTTGGTTGTCCAATGCATTTCTGGTTAGTTAGCCTAAAATCAGACTTAATTTGATTGCTGTGTGGGATAGAAAGTTTTTTCGTTATGCAGCATGTAACAGGAGGGGGTTTGGTTGTTGGATGTTTTTACACTGCAGCTTAAATATGTCTCAGACCACCTCCGGAAATGGTTTGCATGATTAGATTTGTATTTTTGTTGAAATATGTCTTGAGTGCTTTCACACTTTTACATTTTTATATGGTTTGACCTTATCCAGATGTAATCCACATACTCCAAGATGCATGAAGTTACCAGGTGTATGCAGGGTCTTTTACTCTGAAGTGTTCTAGTACATCATCACACTGAATCATGCATGGTGTGTGCTACGAATTTAAGCAAAGAAAAGAGAGCACTTTTTGTAAAGACAGGACATCCAAGCCATTGTGGTGTTTATCCACAAACAAGTTCATAGTGGTGCAAAACATGCGTCTGTAAGACAAACCCTTATTGTCTATCCATTACGAATAATGGGAGGCACATAGTGACAAAAACAGTGTACATAACAAACTCAGAAAGGTAGAAAATAGATACAAACAGCCATGATATGAGATTAAACAACTGAGTCTAAATGGAACAAGACATGCAGTTCATCTCAACATTGCACAGAAAAACAAGTGCACAAACCCTAATATTATCCTTTAAGAAATAATGCAAAGAATAGATATGTTAAACATGAAATGTAGATCAGAAACACTTTGATTTGTAACAATATTATTGGCGGCAAAGTAACGGATTCATACAATATGGTGTAACATTTCAAAGCCAGGCTGCTCTGTACCGCAGGTGTAGGCCTACACATATTGGGGCAGTTATCCAGACAGGTATTAATCAGGCATAGTCTTGGACGACGCAGCATTGTGAATGGAGATTTTCCATCTAAAGGAAAATATACTCTACAACTAGGCTTAATTCATGTCTGGGAAACTGTCTCTTAAATTGACTTATATATGAAGCCTATTCCCAGATTTGGGGGGTTATTAACATTAGCTTTTTTCAATTTAGCCAGATAACCTAAGCTTAAAGTAAAAAAAAAAAGAAGCTTAGAGACATTTTTGGAGACTGTCACCTACTTTAAGATAGACGGGGACTCCAGCTTTGTTTAATAACTCATAGGTTTCTATCCTTTGTTGTTTCTGGTGGCAGTATATCAAAATGTTGACTCAGTATTGTGAAATAATTACTTATAAAGGCTAGCATCTACAATATGATTTCAACTAATTTTCAATTTAATAACAATCATTACCAGCCCTGTCCAGCAGGTATCCCTCCTACGCACCCAAAGATTCCGGCTAAGATTTTAACCCACCGATATATTATCCTCATATACAGAAAAAATCAGACGTTGACTATTTTCACACAAAGCAGATAGCATAGAAAGCTAGAATGTGCTTGCACAAGTATGTATTTAAACTGACACTAATGCAATATAATTTGATATTTTCTGAACACACTTGAAAAATGTCAGCTAACAAAAGCTTGCACTGGTTTGCATCACACAACCCAGTTATGTTGTCCTTGACTTCTGGCCACAGACGGCTGTGGCATCACCAGGGACTGAACCCGTCACCCAGTGACAGCAGGAGCACAAGAACTAATTTTAAATATGTGGAAATTCTCAAATATATTAAGTATGTGGTTTTTGACCTATTGCTAGAATAAGATATCGATGAGAGCACACTTCCAAGTTGAATAGGCCTTTTCTTAGTGCCAAGTTGAATAGGCCTTATCTTATCATCTAGACCAGTTAATACAAATTATTTATAAAGGCAACAATTAGATTTTTGGGTTTGGTGGTATTAATCAATAAATTAGAATATGTTCACACAGCCTAGCACAATTCTGATCTTTTTTCATATATACTACAGGGGTGCTATGGGGGAGGGTGCTTAGTGTGAATGGTAAAACACACTGAATCTGACATTTTCAATTTTCTGATTCAGGTCACTTTCATATGTGGTATTGAAATCCCCTACATATTGAAATCTTGTCAACATTTACAAAAGAGAAAAGAAAATTAACAGCAGCAGCAGCAAGGGAGCATGAACTGGTTAGATGTATGTGAGATATGTCACGTAACAAAAATAGGGTGAACACCTAAAAATACATAAATATGTTAAGAAAATCAGATTTGAGCCACTTCACCCCACTGTGTGAACCTAACCTTTGCTCACTTCCTGTGTGCTACAGATTCGTCAAGAAGGGAGAAATGTTCAAAATAGGTAAAACCTAAATAAACAGTACACTTCCTTTCTCCCCATTAGCTATATCTGTAGTCTGGTTTGTAGCCTAGGGCAGCAGCGTTCCAAAAACATGAGGTTGATCACTTTATTAATGCTAAATCAAATAGTGTGATACAGTATATCTGTCAGATATTTGAAAAAAAAATATATTGTGCTACTGTTTCTGTCAGTACTGCTCAGCCCTACGGCTTATTGACCTCAAAGTTGCCAAGTACCCTTTTATAAGAAGATTCACTGTGAACAGCCTTACACTGTAAATACAGGTATAAAGCACACAACATATGATTGCTGTGAGATATTGACACAAATGGGGGAAAAGTACATTGCAATACAAATACTGTGACTGGAGTGTAGTAAAAGGTTCGAGTCAGACAGTGGTGAATTAAAAGGATAGGAAACCTAAAACCTCTGGATTTACCATTCCATGTTTAAACATAATAGACATAATAGTCTAAATCCCATCTGGTCCTTTTAAAAGAATAAAATGCGCAGGTGTGTAGATTCCCACTGACAATTCTGTGGGAATATCATCATGTGGAAAATGTCATGACATGATCTCTCACAATGTAACTGTGTGTGATATATATGTTAAAGAGTATTCTCTGTACATGTTACAGAGTTCATCTTCAACTACCATTTGTAGCTTTTCATAGTTTCACCGGCAGAAACGCTAGAGAATTATCCAAATCATCTGTCTTCTGGCCAGCTGCACTGCTGAACAGCTCCTTGTAGATCAGGGTGTTTTTGTAGTGAAAGTTTGAAAGAAACGTAGAGTAACAATTGCTGGTAAAGTTAATGTCCTCTTCAGATGCTTATTGGCATCTAGAAGTCTTAGTCTCACTTGGCTCGCTCAAATACCTTACTTTGTTGAAAAGGTCAGTATGTAGCTATGTCACATGTAGGCACAAAACTCCTCATTTTTCAGACAACCTAAGAAAACAGAAAACAATGGGTGTTAATAAAAGACTACAATAGAAAAGAACTCATTTGTTACCATCTCAATTTTCTAAATATACTGATATTTAGAGAAATCATAGAAATCATTTACTTTAAATACACATGAGGATCATCACATATATATATATATATTTTCCGTGAGCTTTTCCTCTTTGCTTCTCCAAAGTTATTAACATAAAAAGTTAAATAATAATAAAATAAGCTAAATGCTGAGCAACAGAGTAGCAAAAACAGAAATGCTATTCTTCCTATTATCAATCAGTGGAGCACCATACTGACGTTAAAGCTGTTGTTTTGTATTAAAAATGCTACATAATATTGCTTCAATCCAATTAATCCAAACAGTTTGACGTTTTCACTATACACAATTTGCATCACTACGTGGAAAGTTTTTAAAAACATTAACAGACCATTTCAGAAATGTCTGAAATAACAAAAAGAATGCAGAGCTTTTAGACCTCAAATAATGCAAAGAAAACAAGTTCATATTCATAAAGTTTTAAGAGTTCAGTAATCAATATTTGGTGGAATAACCCTGTTTTTTATCACAGTTTTCATGCATCTTGGCATGTTCTCCACCAGTCTTACACACTGCTTTTAAATAACATTATGCCACGCCTGGTGCGAAAATTCAAGCAGTTCCGCTTGGTTTGATGGCTTGTGATCATCCATTTTCCTCTTGATTATATTCCAGAGGTTTTATATTTGGAAAATCAAAGAAACTCATAATTTTTAAGTGGTCTCTTATTTTTTCCAGTGTATATAGTGTAACTAATTCTAGTGAAGCAGGAGTTATCTCCATGGAGAAATGGAGAAAGCTGCTGCACATCATTAGTTCAGGCTGGTTTCATGGCCCTTGGAAAATGTCACAGTTGCTTTACACTGGTTGCAAGATTTAAATAGCCCTCACTCCCTGTAGCAAAAGGTTAGAACACTGAAACAAATGGGTTAGGCCTGGTTTACAGAATGGTAGCATTGATGCACTTTAGACAACCACCATGAGATATGCACAGATTCATTTAATTGTTCTAAGAAAAACAAACAAAAATACTATTAGTAGGCTGGTGATATCCATGAGATGCAAAACATATATATTCTCTGTATATATAATGTCATACTGCTCACCTCCACAGTCTACACGTGTATTAAAATGCTATTAAATGCTACTTAGTTCTACTAATACAGGGGTGCTAAAACCTGGAGATCTACAATCACACAGAGTTCATAGCTAATATTCTAACATTTCTAAAATTAATGTGTACCTGAAGACCTTAATTAGATCAAGGGTTGTAGATGTACTTTGCAAAGTTGTAGATGATCTTCAAGACCAGCATTGAGATTAATTTGTTCTGAATCTACATATGCACAAAAAGATGCATGAACCTGATAATGGTGAGTAAAGTAACATAGTACAAATATGATAAAGACTTTTTTTTATGAACGTGTACCCACCCAAATGGAACTCTCCTCAACGCACATTCATTCCTTGGAACTATTTCTAGTTCCAATCTGTCCATCGTCATTCCCATCCTCCTCCTCCTCTTCTTCGGTTCCATCTACCTCATCATCCTCTGTTCCCAGGATCACACTCTGTCCCACACTGACAGAAATGACAAGGGCTTGAACAATGCCATAAACCAAAGCGAACTGCGGCAGGTACTCCTGAACCAACCACAGCAGGCCGGCCATCCCCACAGAAGACACCAGGAACATGGCCATGCCATGGATCCACAGTTTCAGGGGACCCTGGACACCCAGCACATCCAGAATAAACCTGGTAGGGTGGGAGACCGTCAACAGGAATCCAACCACAAAGAGGTCAAAGAGGTGACGAAGGAAATTGAAGCAGATCTCGTAGTGCTCTGGGAGGATGTCTCCTGTCCATGTGCGAGCGAGGAGCTGGAACGGAGATGGCTTTTTTGAAAGTGGTGTAGGAGATGGAGGAGGGGTACCATAGTCTGACAGCTCTCCATCTTTGGTATCGAAGTCCTTTTCAGAGGCCTCACTCCAACCCATACACTTCCTTTGCCTGAGTCCATCAACTGTGGAGTATCCTGTGGATGATCTCGGCCAAAAGAAATAGGCAGAGGGAAGCATCCTGCTCCACCAGCGTGGAGGCTTCTGTGGAGCCACAGTTTCTGTTTCGGCTGCACTTAAGTCTTCAATTTCTAGGGGTTTGTGCCTCTCCTCTGCATCCCAGAACTCCTCTATTGGAGTTATTTGGTCACTTAGATTCTTCTGTCCACCCCAAACCCAGGAGGTCACCCCCCCTAGGCTCCACCTGCTTTTCAGCTGGCCCTCATTTGTGAAGGTTTTGTCAGATTTGGCCTTGCTGCCCCAGGGGCGATACAGGTTCCCTGGACTCACCCATGACCAGACACGTCCTACAACAGCTGTCATGGCGTTTTGTTCGACTTTATCCAAGAGAAGAAGAGAAATTAAAAACTATTTGACCAAATCTGAACCTGAACTCCCTTAAGTTCACTAAAATTAACTTTAAAATGTAGCTTAGCTAACTGACGTTACTGAGAACAAGCAAAAAACATTGTTTTGTCTTAGTTAAATAATTGGAGGCATTCTGCCACACATTCACCTACCTATGCTGAAGAACTAGTTCATCTAGAGCAGTTAGAGACACACCCGTACAGCATTAGTTAAATACACGTAACACCAGCACTAGCTATCTGTAAAAACAACGCTAAAACACT
The DNA here is from genome assembly GCF_023375975.1 of Astyanax mexicanus. NCBI lineage: Eukaryota > Metazoa > Chordata > Actinopteri > Characiformes > Acestrorhamphidae > Astyanax > Astyanax mexicanus. Next base: position 37,664,909 of record NC_064410.1, read on the forward strand.
AAGACAGTTCTCTCAAACGACTGAATAAGCCCTAATCATCTATTAAACCATTAATTTAAACTGAAACTACACACAATGTGTATCTCATGTTCATGTTTTACAAGCTAAAGCTAACTACATTCCTCTCAATAACAATGACCACCACTGCCACCTCCTCCTCCAAGTTAGCAACAATAAACGCTAGCAGCTCCGCCGGCTCCTGCTTTAACTACTCACAACCTGTCAGCGCTCCAACTCACCGCCACACTCTTCCACTAAATACAGCCTTCAGAACTCACTCATTATTACTGTAGATATAAACTCCTAAACCAGCCGCTTCCCGGCAGCTCTCCGTCCGCTGCTGGCTGGGCTAGTCTGTTAGCTGGGAGCTACAGCCGACAACTTCCCCTCGCTGGCTGAGTGTGGCCCACCTCACACTGACGTCATGTATTTTTAACAGGTAAACACAGAGGGCTACTCTGATCTTAACGCCTCCTGAATGATAAATATTACAAAACTATTATAACAATATTTATATATTAAAAATGCGTTATTTTTTTTGTAACACAGTATATTTATTCTGTTATTTTAGCACTGTGTTCTTTACTTTTTTAATAACTGCTATCTTGTGATACTTTTAAACAGCTTCTGATGGAAAAAGTGTAGAAAGTAAAAATAATTATTATTAAAATGTTATTATTTTTATGCTACTGTTAACTGAAAAATAAGAGTATCAATATTATCAAATAAATTATTACAATGATTATAATAATCATTAATTCTCAAAAAAATAATAATACAATTAAAATTAGAAATTATTTTAAAACAACTTTAAATAAACTTGTGCACATTAAACCATATACACTTAATATGTTGTTTAGCATTTCGGGAAAGAGTTACACATTTAAGTGTGTACTGTCTTTTTATGCTGATATTTGGACTTAATTTAGTGTTTTGGTCAAATAAGAATAATGATTAAAAATTCTGTCCTCTTCAGATCTTTTTTCAGTATGTTTTTGACTTTTTAGGAATGGCTGATTAGATGGGTCTAATTGTAACTTTAAAGTCGTCTTTGGTTAAAATTAATCAAATTAACCTGCTTGCTATAAACACAGAAAAAATACGTATGTTTGAGGAAAAAAAGAAGCGAGATAAACACATGAAACCAAATTAATTTGATAAAGTACTGTAAAGGAGGAAGTATCAGGGACCGTCTCTTTTCCACAATTAAAGTCCTCCGGTACATGAACATCCTACAGCACACGACCTGTTTTTTTAGTACATCACGGTCACTTATCTTAGTGCTGCTTTCCCCGATACACCAATGCAGAAGCCTGCGCCAAAACTATATTGGTTTGCAGTGATTGATGTTAGCAGTTTAAAAACGTAGCTTCTAAATAGTTACTTGGAGAGTAAGTCTTTCCACCTCATTTTCTACTTTGGTTCTTCCGAGTGTGTACCCGTTTAGAAATTTCCAATTTGCCTTCCATAGTTCACAGTACAAACAAGTTTTACCAGACCCCCAATATAACGTGAAAACAATAAAGTCAATGTAAACAGCTTCCGTTTAATTTGCATCTTGAGGGCCTATATAAGGAAATTGGTAAATGTCAATAAAAATGTCTAAATTTGAGGGGTTTTTTTTAATGCAAGTAACTAGTGCAAACAGCTCTGAAAGTCCTTTGGAGTTTCCCCTCAAAATAAAGTTATTGCATTCTACCTTAAGCCAAGCACAGATTAGTGTGGTTTAGTAGTTAAATGTAGCTTCATAAAGGAAAAAAAAAACACTTACACAAATTACATATCTACCCCATGCAATAGTAATCATGGGCATAGGATCACTTGGGAGTAAAAATTCATGCAGCAAGAGCCACAATTAAATACCAAGGGGAAGACCTTGCAGCTGTTTGAAAAATGCTTTTTTTTTAGGCAAATTCCATATAAAATTCAATCTGTACCCAAACAATAATAGAGGTGAGCAGCTTAATCATGCACTTAAACTGCACAAGATCCCATTCCGAGACATAAGCAATTTTCCTTTGTTAGGAACTGCCATGCATTTTCTATAGTTAAAAATAAAAAAAATAAAAATAAATAAATAAATAATCAAGTAATAAAGGAAACCACCAAGAGTCATTAAAATCATTTATTTTCAACCAGCAAAACCACAACCAGCAGCATTATGCAATACATTTCACTGGAATGTGAAGGTCCCCGCAGCACAGACATTCAACCACCAGTGTTCTTCACCAGCTCTGGAACATCACCCTACCAAAAAAAAACAAAAAAAAAACCACAACATATATGTTAAACATGAGAAAATGTATAAGCATTATTCTGAACTCATTCACAGCTCAGTGTTTCAGTGCGCTGCGAGAAAACTTCATCTAATTTCAGTCGAACCGAAAAAGCAACTCATCATTAACACCAAGAAGCTCAGTAGGCCGCGAGGTTGATCAGCACTTACCAGGTGAGCTCTTGAGGGAAAATGTTCCAGCACCAGCATCCTGACAGACATCTGGTGAAAAAAGAGGGGGCAAAAAAACCCATACTGAAGTTAGGACCTGCTTTGACTCTTTAAAAGATAAGCACATAACAGCTGTGTGTTCAGTGCAGTTTAAAATAACATCACTTGTTCTCAGAGACTCTAGTCTGCTGAATCATCATTACACATGCTGGAAGCAAACCGTATGCAACAAAAAAAAAAAAAAAATGCTCACCGGAGTCACAGGACTTTAGCTTCCAAATGTAGAGTCACACTGGTCTCAGATGTAATAAACTTTCCTGCTAGAAGAGATTAATACATAAAGAAAATTAGAACACCATTACAGATGCAACAACCTAGCTATTATAATATTATAACTATCAAAATGCAATTATAAGCAACTCATTTCACAATTAAATTTAAAAGGACATCATGTTTAAGAGTCTTTATAAATATTGTACACATACACTGCACACAAGCGTGCAGAAATGCAAGCTAGTCTGCAACAGGTAGAAGTGTTACATACAGGCCAAAATTTGAAATACTAAAAAGTCCCACAATTCCAGCCTTGAGAAAGGACAAAGGCACATGAGGGGTCATTATTTGGCGCAGCCTACTTACCATTAGTGGAACGACCATCTACGTGCCATCTTCCGTTAGTTCTACAACACCTGCAAAAACACAACCTTTATAAAACCAGATATTGTGAGGGGTTCTCCCTTTTCTTTTGAAAAGGAACACCAAATGTGATTACAGAACGTGTTCAGCGCACTGTAGAGCTTCATATAAAATCAGAGACTCTAGTCTAAGGAATCATCCCCACACGTTCAGCACGAGGTCAATTAAACCATTGATAGCCACCCAAAGTACACAAACAGCTTAGCTAGTGAAGTAAGGTCACAAGACTTACCATTTTCAGAACGTCTGCAGGCCAGGCCCATTTTGCTAACCTGGGGGGAAAAATAAATAAAATATAAACCCACAAAACACTAGCTTCTCTAACTTCTGTTTTATATTAAAAACCCTGCACTGGCGCAGGAACCTCTTGCACAGTTTAAAGTGGAACGGAAAACAAGCTAACCAGCTAACAGCCACGAGGTACAGGCAATATTATTAAGCGGTAAGTAACCTAACTAATTAAATCCATACATCCGCCATAAAATAAAAGACAAAACTCTAAAGCACACCGCATTATATAACTACCACACAGCAGCACTTATTTAATAATAATACTTTAACTAAACTTCAGACTAAACGCAGAGCTTCGTATTACTGACTCACCTCTACAGCAGCGCTGAACTCAGAGAGCGAGCTTACCCGCGAGGGGGAGCTTTTATTTAGGGCCTGTTTTAGTAGCCGGTTAGGTGCCTGAATAAAATAAAATAAATACGGCTATAGTATTAATTGAGAAAACATTTATTTAGAGACTTAAATCTTTCATTATATTAAATAATTAATTCACATTTAATACATTGGTACCCAAGTCTAAATAAAGCGTCCCTGCTAAACTGAGGAAACAGTTTTTTTTGTACTTAATTCAACCCAACAAAGTTAAACAGAAACAGCAATTGTGGATGTATAAATATTACAATTCCTATATCCAACAACATAATATATTAAAATAAAACAAACAAAAAAGCATACAAACAACAAAACTACAAAAAAGGGAAAGAAATTGGGCCCCTAGCCCTCACTGCTCGACAAAGGGTTCAAGGGGGAAGCCACATTTCTGTGCAGTAAACAGTATGGTTGTCTTTCTCTGTCTTGTCTTGTATTGTCTTACCTTGTTTGTTCCCCACAGCTAATGCAAAAAACATTTTCAAATCTGTTACCTCTGTTTACAGCAAATAAACAACAAACATACTTTAAATGCAAAATACTATGTACAAATTAGACCCAGTATGTCAGTACGGGACTATTTCTGAGACAAAAGCTACATTATGTGCCGTTTGAGCAGAGTTTAAAACTTTCGGCCTGGATATTCTATAAATCAATGTGAAGATGGAGGGAAGGATGGGGCAGCTGATACTTTTTTCACTAGGAATGTGAAGATGTAGATGTATATCCAAATGTTTGTGTATGCATGTTTTTGTATGCACATGTACGTGTATGTGTGGGTATTTATGCATGTGTGAATGCATATGTACATAAATGCATGTCTGTGTATGCATATGTACGTGTAGTACTGCTGGGCTAGAAAAAACAACAGCAAACAACAATTATTCACTGAGACAAATAGAATTACACAATCGATCCACAGCTCTGAAAAAGTTCCTCTCATCCCCAGAAGCACTTCTCAGAAGTCTTGAACAATTTATATAAACATTGATGTAATTACGTGGATAACCTTACAGTTCATATAGCTATTTACAGAGATGCCACTTGGCATCTATGGCCAAAGTAAGCTTTTTCAGCCAATTTATTGCAAGAATGTAAAAAGAAACCCAGCTCCTTCTTTGCAAAATTTAAATACTGTGCATTATTAACGCTTTTATCAAATATTGCTGAAAAAATCGTAAAGATTTTGCGTAGAGTAACATGTTTAGGTTGTAAAATCACCTTTACTTGGATGTTAACTAATAATAAACAAAATACAGAAAAAATTATTATTTGTGATTAAAAGTAATTTCCACAAATGTTGTTCTAGGAAACTATAAGGTGGGCTTGGGTTCATATTGGCAAATGTGTCCCCCCCAATATCAAGCCCACTCCTACGCCCTTGATTGGACCCCTAATGAATCTAGGAAACTTAAATTAGAGGAAGCATTCCTTAGTATGTGTAAGCAGTGACCAGTGATATTGCACATAAGTTGACAGTAAATAGATAACAAATACATATAATAGGTATGGCCAAATTATACATTTAACACATTCAACAGATGGCCCACTTATTAAAAATATTAAAGCCAACAAATTAAAATGTTAACATGATAAATATTAACTGTTTTCTGTCTTTTCAATCAATATTTAAACATTTTTTAATCCGGATTGTATCTGGGTGGTTCTACTGCTCGACTGTATGATAAACTATTCTCTTAAACCATATTTTTTGGCTAATTTTTAAAATATCCATAAAATAATCATATGTTTTTTTTTGTTTTTTTTTTGTGGAAAAAGGTTTTGTGTGTGTGTGGAGGCTTTGGGTGAATATTTTAGTAAGGTGTCGTTCACTGGTTTTCCTTACATGTGTGTAGTATATACATACTTAGCAATAATACAGAATTAAAGGGAAACATATTGCATAACTTAAAATACTGAAAATATTGGGCTGTAAATGATTCATGTCTATTATGTTTTCTTTCCATGATATTTCATTTGATCCTGTTTTTACTCAGTTAGCTAGGACACTTGGAAATCATGAAAAGAGAGGTGTAGGTTAGTATTGCTGAAGTGTTAGGAACTCTTATTTTAATGTGAACATTCTTAAAACATTATTACATTTGAAAATCATGTTTAGCTTATTATTAATCTTATTCTTTAAATTGTATCATTCTGTCTTGTAATTCTGGAAATAAACAGTGAACTTTATTATTACTATGCTAATATTCATTCGCGCTGTTGCTATGTAAACATGGTAGCTAGCTGCGTCGTTGCTAAGAGGAAACGGAAGCTCGGTGTACATTTAATTTATGATTAAAGCTCTTCGGGCGTTTTCTGTGTTTTTTGTATGTTAAGCTGGAGCGGTGGAGCTGCTTTATTAAACGTGTTCGATGCTTTAGCTCCGTTAACGTGGACCTGGGTGAACTGCTGCAGCCTGAGGAAATCCTATAAGCGCCTTGTGTTGTGGCGCTAATCCTGAATCGCGCTGTTTGAAGGGAGTGACAGTAGCAGCAGCAGCAGCACAATGAAGCAGAGCAGCAGCACAGAGACAACGGGAGCACAGAGAGCCTGGGCATGATGTGATTTGACCTCTATGTCAACATTAGCTCATCGCGCGGGAGCGGCAGTTGTTTAGCGGGGCTCGTGTGCGGGATGCAGTGAGAGAGAATTTGCTGGTGGTGATGTTGGAGGAGGTTGTTCGAGCTGCTGCAAGATTTGAGCTTTCTTCCCACAGCCTTTAGCCACTAGCTCTCTCTCTTTCTCACACAGCTATGGATTTTCCCTTCGACCTAAACGCCCTGTTCCCAGAAACCATCTCTGTGCTGGACCAGAATCTGTGCGCTGGCCGGAGACCGTGCGGAAGGTATTTCTTCTTATTATTATTCTCCTTCATGTGTGTTATTTACACACGCCCTTTTCCTTTTCCACTCTTACACTTCACTTCAGCCAAACAATGCAGGACACTGCTCCTGCTGCTGCAGCCTCGAGGCTGAGGCAGGTTGGGTCCTGCCTTCACAGAATAGAGAGGCCTTTTAGCTTTTAATTTTAGTGTGTTTTATTCCTTGATTCACTCAGAATAAATTTTTTACATCAAGCTTTTTTGTTCAGTATCTGCATTATTTAAAATAAACAACATAACCAGAGATTCCTGATAGACAGACCGCTTATTTTGCTTTTGTTGTCTTAGAATTACCTGTTTTAATATTGTGCTACAGGTCATGATGTCTGCGTTACCTCTGCATGATGTCTTAATCACCAGTCTGGCTTAAGTTAAATTAAATTTTTTAAAATCTGTCATTTCTTTTATTGAGAGGCAAGTCAACTCTTCACTGTTTGTTTTTCAGACCTGATGCCCAGAATCAGATTGCCACCGTCATTGATGAATTAGGGAAGGCTTCATCCAAGGTGACTAAATTTAATTTTACTACATAAAGAGCCAATTTCTCAGACCTACATGATGTTTTGGACTAGATGTAAAATTTTCAATGGAGAATCACCATTAGCACTGCAGTGGTAGCCAAGATCAGGTTTAATCCATGTCTGGTAAGGCAGCATTTAGAGGATTTAGCTCTATAAGTCCCCCAAACCCACGTGGTGACCCTACTTGTGCTGAAATGCTTATTTGAGATTTCTCAATAGGCTTTTTCAAGCCTAAGTATTAAGTATTAACATAACCTTTTCATTTCAGGCCCAGCAGTTGCCTGCACCAATTACAAGTGCAGCAAAGCTCCAGTCTAACAGACATTACCTCTACCTGCTGAAGGATGGGGAGCGTAATGGGTGAGGTTAATCATTTTAGTCTTTTGCTAATGGCAGTGTGCAGTTCTGTGTGTTCTGTTTAGGTTCAGATGTTTAGGACTTCCTGTCTTCAAGAACCTCTTAAAAACTGAGCTCTTCAAAGATCACTTACTCTCCTAGCACCTCTAAAAAACTAACCACTTCATTTAAACAAACCACATTCTTTTTTCCTTTCTTGCTCTATCACAGTGTGTTTACTTTTGCCTTGGATTTTTTTATGTCCTCTTTGGATAAAAACGTCTGCTAAATACAATGTAATGTAATGTAATTCCACATGGCTGCATTAAAAAAACAATGGGGCTTATGTAATGGATGCATCTCCACTGAAATGACTGGGTGTCTTTTTTTTAATTTTCTAACTTATAGATTGTAGAGTTTTTGATTATTCAAGCCTCTTTTGTTAATTTTGTGTATAATGGAGCTTATGCCACATTCTACTATTTAATAAAAACTTGAAAAGAAGACAGGAAGTATCGTTACATCAATTATAAACATATATATGTTTTGATTTAGGTTATTTTACTTTGCTTCATATCCTGATCCATCTTATCTGATACTGTAAGGACATATGTATGCTTTCCAGTCTCTTTTCTTTTCAGTGATCAGCTTTAGCTCAGCTGTCAGTAACAGCCTCTTCCTCTCTATTTGTTTCCCTCCTTTTTCTCTTCAATAGAGGCAGGGGCGTGGCAGTGGGATATCTGAAGGTTGGATACAAGAAGCTATTTCTACTAGTAAGTGTTTTCCTCTCTGGTTTCAGTGTATCTGTGCTGAATGGGCGGGACATATATCTTTGCCTTTAAAATATTGCATTGTCCATTAGGACCAGCGGGGGGCGCACGTGGAGACAGAGCCTCTATGTGTGCTGGACTTTTATGTGACTGAGAACCTGCAGAGACATGGATACGGGCTGGAGCTGTTCCGCTTCATGCTGGAGGTCAGTTCCAAATAGTGGTAGTTAAGGATTATGCTAAAGTTCCATTTGTAGAAGTTTAAAAAGTAGAAAACTATAAGTAAGTAAAAAATTGGTTAATTAGTCTTACAGTTATCTCATTATACAAATGGAAAGGAATGGAGATATGGCACCAATGAAAGCATATATCTAAGTCAATCTCTCTCAGCATGTTTCTTATCCGTATGTTTCTGTTCACTCACATTTCGAAGGTTTGCGAAAGTCACAAGCTGACCAAACCGTGCTATTTCTTATTGTCAGGCCTCTCCTCTTGTCTCCTTACCACCATACAGTGACTGAATTTGAATGTGATTATTACACAGTGGTTTCTGAGTCAAAGTCTTTACATTAATGAGCCTTCTATAATCTTGAAATATCTGCGTGTTCACAATATCAGAATGTCAGTATTAGCTGTTTATAAACTTGTTCAGAGGTGGATATCACCGCATCACCACCCCCCTTTAAATATGTATAACTATGATGAAAAACTCTGGTGGGTTGGTAACATTGGGGGAGTTTTTAGAATTGACAAAACAAACCTTCCGAAGAAAATACTTCATGTGCAATTTAAAATGAATGTTTCTTTCATGCCCAGTTTACTTACATAGGATTGAGCTTGGTTAAAAGTTGTACTACAGCTGGCCACCAGAGAGCATTAAAGATATTTTGGCTCCAATTTTCAGCTGTTGTCATCTAGTCCAGTCTTATGTACAGTTATACAATCTGTGATTTAAATGCCTACACTGTTCTTACATTCTTTGCATGCTTATGTGGTTCCTCATCTTGAATAAACACCTGTTGTGCTAGAGTGTTTGATTAAAGTTATTGCTGCAAGCATGGCTATTATATATAGCAGTATTATTTATACCATAATTATACTATTAGTTGTTTTTATATAGTAATATTATTTTACTTTTTTTGTTTTTTATTGATAAGAGTACAATAATAATATTTATTTCCTTATAATTGTTTACTTGTTTCATTTGTTCTTTTGTTTCTCTTTGCTTTTGTTTTCATTCCACAGCATAAGAAGGTGGAGCCTGAGCAGATGGCATATGACAGACCCTCTCCCAAATTCCTGGCCTTTTTAGAAAAGCATTTTGAACTCAAACACGGTGTGCCTCAGGTATGCTTTAGTCTTTTGTTATCTTACTTTCGCTTGCTTTTAAGCATGGTCACCTTTAAAAAATGTTGACATTGTCAGACAAGCCTTATCTTATCTTTTGTTAAACACAAATAATGCTGTTTTCTGTAAGATATAAAATATATGTAATTGATATGTTATTATATAAAACTAAATCTAGCAAATGGGCGGCACAGTGGCGCAGTGGGTAGCACTTCCGCCTCACAGCAAGACGGCCTGGGTTCGATTCCCGGCTGGGGCGTCCCGGGTCCCTCTGTGTGGAGTTTGCACGTTCTCCCCGTGTCTGCGTGGGTTTCCTCCGGGTTCTCCGGTTTCCTCCCACAGGCCAAAGACGGCACGTTCAGGCTAATTGGAACTTGGTTGAAATTGCCCCTTAGGTGTGAGTGTGTGAGTGAATGTGTCTGTGTGTCTGTCTGTGTCTGTCTGCCCTGCGATGGATTGGCGGCCTGTCCAGGGTGTATCCTGCCTTCCGCCCGATGCCGGCTGGGATAGGCTCCAGCACCCCCCCTGCGACCCTTAATGGATGAAGCGGTTGATAATGACTTGACTTGACTAAATCTAGCAAATATGAATTTGAATGGGAAATCTGTCCATATAACAAAATTATTTCAGCTTGTTTTATTCATTCTCAATTCAAAGAGTGCTGTTTATATCCCCACCTAGATTCAGTTGGCACGGATGGCAAGAAATTGATAAGAAGGAGTATTAGAAGTATCTTTTTTCTCCTCTTTTAGGTGAATAACTTTGTGGTGTTTGATGGCTTCTTCAGAAATAGATCAGGTAAGTCATGCACTCATTCTTGCCATTTTTGGGACTGGAATGTTCATTTTGCACTGATGGAACAGAAAGCAGAGTTAGAGGAACTGCGCTGGCGTCTCACGTCATGCGTAGGATGGGTGTGTGTCTGATGATTAATTTTTCCATTAGTGTTCCAGGGGCACTCTGTTTCTAGTTACATCACATCAAAAAAGCTGCAGTTAGAGAACTTGTCCTACTTGTTTTATTACATAGCGGCCCGTGGGTGGCATTGCGTAGTGGGAGAAGAGGTGGAGGCAACTCAGCTATGTGGAAGATTAAATTCCAGATTGACAGAACGGGTTGAGTGTTGTTGTGTAAAGGAAGCGCAATTCCCGAACAAGTCCTTACCTGACTGCATGCTACATGACACTTACGCCCAATTATGTGCTCATATAATGGAAGGCTAAGCTCTCCGCTGTGAATTGTGATGGTGGTTTTGTTGGAACGGGAAGGGTTTGGGAACAATTTTGATTTCATTGTGGCTCCATTCTTGTTTCATCAAACTCTTAGGCACCCCTCCCTCCCCTGTGACGGATCAGGGGTTGTGCGGCTTTTTGTAAGAATTTTCAGTTTCTACTGTCTTCCCACCTTGCTCCTAGTCTCTTTTATCCTAGTGTTCTTTGTCACACCACCTTGCTGTGCAAGATGATTAATAGGGCTGTCACAATTGATTTAATAGAAATCAAGCAATTACATTTAAGGTCACAAAAACACCTAGCACAAAAAAAAGGTTTGAACTAACCATAAATGCCAAATATTTATAACAGCATACTGGAAAAATATCATCTAGGGAGCGTTTTTTATTTAAATGCTGCAAAGAAATGGCACATGTTTTACATTGAGGCCTACTTATAATATTTTAATTATATTCAGTATGACATGATAAAAACAGTCACAGTTGATTTTTACAGGACTATTTTCCAACCTCTCTTTAATCCTTAACATTATGTAGACTAATATACTACAATGATCTCTTTTCTGTATTGTGTTTGAATCTAGGCAATTTAGACAGTCTACTCTGAAACACGTTGTACAACTTCAGCATGGATAAGTGAGGATACCTGCCATTCACCTTCTTTTTCATGACAACAAGGAGAAGGACATTTTTTTATATTTTATTTATTTATTTTATTGATTATAACAAAAGCAAAAATAAACATAATATCAGTAGTATAATTGTGTGTAGATGTGTCTGCCTAACCAAAGCTTCATATCTGGGCCATATCTTTAGAAAATAGTATGAGAAAATATTTGGATATGTCCTCTCTTTTGGAAAGTGGTAGATATGTATTAAATGTTCCCCCAAAACACTCCACTATGTTGGTAGTGTGTTTGATGGCTAGTTAGGTAGCTGTGCTGTAAACAGTTCCAATCAAGGATGATCACAAGCCAAACCAAGCTGAAATGCTTGGAATTTTGCACCAGGAATGGCATAAATTTACCCAAAAGCAGTGTGTAAGAATGATGGAGGAGAACGTGCTAAGATGCGTGAAAACTGTGAACTGTGAATAAAAACCTGGTTTAGTTCACCAAATATTGATTTCTGAACTCTTAAAACTTTATGACTATAAATTTGTTTTCTTTGCATTATTTGAGGTCTGAAAGCTCTGCATCTTTTTTCTTATTTCAGCCATTTCTTATTTTCTGCAAATAAATGCGCTAACTGACAATATTTCTATTTAGAATTTGGGAGAAATGTTATCCGTAGTTTATAGAGAAACTGAAGTGGTCTCTTAATTTTGTATATATATATTTTTACTTGACTCTAAATGAAACTCTAATTTTAATAAAGCGAACAAAGTGGGATTTCTCATGATATGGGCCCTTTAATTCAAATATTATATAACACAAGTATATAAAACAAGTGTGTTCAGGCTACAGTACTTACAGTGAAAGAGAGCAATAGAAGAATTTAAAATATGCATGCATTATCATGCAGACTGATAACCACTCACTATTCATCCACCCAGAGGCTAAATTTGAACCAATAATAGATTTTACTCAGTAATCGATATCACAGATTGAGTAATCGTGACAGCCCTAGACAGTATCATGTCTCAAATACCACTTAGTGTGGTACGTCTCTTGCTCACTTATTCTCCACCCTCTGAAGCAGCCCGTTCACCTCAGATCATGCAAGCCCAGTCTGTCCCTCAGGCACCCCCCCATGCCTCACTGAAATCCACCCAGCCCATAACCATAAACCCTCAGCTTCCCAACACAAACGACACACAGAATGCTGCTTGTGTGTTTTTTTTTCCCCAGTAATGCAGCTGAATGTTGGCCAGTGCACACATACAGTGTACACATGAATATTTGTAGATATAAATATTTATGAGGAGTGTTGTGTGCATTTGTGTGGCTCTGTGTTTTAGACATAGCCAGAAGTCATAGCGGCTTCTCTGACCATTACATGTTAAGCAGGAGGCTGTGCTGTTTCTACTGCTTATAACAACTTTGCTGTTTTTGCAGCGGCCCCGTTCAGAAAAGCTCCCCCAAAAAAGCCAGAGGGAGAGATCAAACCGTATTCGCTAATGGAGAGAGAAGGTAAGCGCGAAGAACTGAACTTATCAGTCACATTCAGGAAAACAGCTCACATGTAGTTCATTCATTATATCTTTAAACTAAAAAAAAAGGTACTAAATCGGCACAACACAGACTAATTTACACCTAGTCAGACCATGTGACCAGTATCTGGATTGTGTCCTGATAAGATTTTAACCACATTTAGCCGTTTTGACGGGTTTAGTCCTTGGGTTTAGCCCTTGTTTGGGGTTCACACTCCACTTTAATTATGCAGTCAAAGAATGAATAGGCTTGGTATCTAGGAGTAGAGGAAATTATAAAAAAATGTTGGCCCTGAAGCAAGGTTTGCTCACATACAGCCTGATTAAGTCTTGTGATTGTAAATATTGTATATATTCCTGTTTTAATTAAATTTTTACAGTTTTTGTTTTTCCGCTTTTTTTAATGCTGATGGTAAATAAAGCCTGTTTTTTTAAAGAATGCACCAATCCGATATATTTGGATGGGATATTGGTTCTGATATAATTTAAATTAGCAGAATCAAGTATCAGATAACTAGGGGGATTCAATTGACTGATCTATTCAAGTCAGCTCTATATGTCCTTGAATAGCACTTCTGCCCTGGATGAGTGTCCTATGTCACGCACTTTAGTGTTGGTTCTGTCTGATCAGGAAGCATTTATTGCTGTGCAGGAGATATTGTAAATATCAGCAATATAAATATCTCTTTTCGAATATATTTTAAAATACTACACAAGCAACAATAATAACAAGATGGTTGCTGCTTTGAAATTCACAATTTTACATTTTACATGCACCTGCATTTCTTTAAATTTTGGGGAAGTCAGTAGTAGGGGTGGGCAATATTATATCGTATACAATATATTGTGACACAGAAATATTGTGATATTAAAAATCCATATTGTGATAATAGAGATGTTCTGTCTTAAAAGTAGTCTATTATTTACTGTGTAGCTTTAGGTGTATTTATTGTATTATTGTTTTAGTTTGCAGTTTATTCATGCACTAAATATTCTGCAATATTTTGTGCTGCATTATATTATTTTATGCTATATTATTTATTTTGCCGCATTATGATTATGCTGTTATACTCTTATACTATATTCCTGAAATCAATTAATTATTTTTCTGTTTTCCTATATTGCCAAGTATATCGTTATCGCAAAAATACCCTGAAATATCGTGATTTTATTTTAGAGCCATATCGCCCACCCCTAGTCAGTAGTTTTAGCATATCATTCTGATGAGAAAACGCTGAGGAATTTTGGATGTGTTTTACATGTGCAATTTTATATGGTGTAACCTTATGCAGATATAATTCTGACACTTTACAGATGACGTGACCAGGTACAGACAATGCTATAATAATTTATATTGCTAGAACCTCAAAATTCAAACACGTGAAGTAAGCATGCTTTATATTTAGATCTATAACCTTAGAATAAATATAAAAGCATAATCTGTACATAGAGCCATTAGAAAATGCTGACCGCTTTCTTTTGCTATTTTTAGCTGCATTTTAAAATACTTTTTAAAGACTCTTGCTAGCACAGAGGTGTAAGCTATTTATAGTATAAAGAATCAAAGTAAGCTAAAAGCAGATTAAAAAAAACAATTAAATATGAAGAGAATCCAAATCACAGTGTGGTAAGGAAAATGATATATTACAGTCAAGTCACTGATATAAGATATATTAAAATATATACATTATAACTGTTTTATTGTATTCCTAATATAATAGAATCAAACACAAACATGATAAATTTCACCCTCTCCCCTTGTCTCTTTTCTGAAGTTGTGAGAGAGGAGCAGAAGGTCATGCCTTGGCCGTTTGTCCGCTCGGGGATCCCTCCCCCTTCTCCCCCTCTTCCGGTATCCTCCCCGTTCTCCCGCTCCCTCAGTGTGGGATCTTCCCCCAGCCGCGTAGCCCCTCGCCCTGCGCCGGCCCCAGGCGTCCAGCAGGGTTACACCCCACACCACCAGTCGAACGACAACTGCAGGGCAAAACGCACCAGGTACGTGCCTCACCACACCTCAGCCCTGTTAACACCTTTTACTGGTGTTCTAAAAATAGAGGTGCCAGAAAGAGTTAATTTTGAAAAACATCTGTTTAACAAATCAGTTTCAGCATGGCCTCAACAATGTGGGAGACAAGGGTTCGATTTCCCAGCCAGCCAAACACGGCAAAATACACTAATAAGGGTCCTTGTGCAAGGATTTCAGATTCTGCATTCGCCCAGCTGTTTGAATGGGTATCAGCCAAATGTACTATTTTGTAGGGCTGGCCCAAATAGCGTTTTTTGAGCTCCGGATATTCGGCACTGATTCGAAGCGAATATTCGAATATTCGTTTTTAAAAAAAGAGGTAAAAAAAAAAAAAAAAAAGCAAATCACGGCCCCTTTAATCCACTGAAAAATGTTCAGTTTGCTCTGACCAACGAGACATATTCACCCCGGATTTTTGGTGTTTTTATCCCGGATTTTTGTGTTTTCACCCCATATTTTTTCTGTGTTTTTAGCCCAGATTTCTTTGTGTTTTCATCCCGGAATTTCTGCTGCCCCACACCGAGGCTGCTGCTGCACGGTTTCTCCGCTGCGCAAGCCAGCCCAGTAAATTGCTGTTTGTGTTTTCACACTTAGGTTATTTGCTTAAAAAAACAAACAAAAAAAAAAACGTTTGTTCAGGAAGTATTTTATATTCTTAAACATTGTTGATTATATTAGAGGACAGTCATTGTAAACTGTACTTGGTCTATTTCGGTTAAAGGATTGTGCAGGGCATATTACTGATTTTGTATTTTTGCACTTGGGCTATAAGCTCAATATTAAATATTTCGTTTGCTTAGAAATTATTTTATATTTTTAAACCATTTTAAATTATATTAGATAAGAGGAAATTCGTTCAGACATCATTTTTGTAGGCCAGGCTTTTGTAACCGATTTAGCCCCTACTGTTGCCACATTAGCCCTTACGTTTTATTATATAAATCAGTTTCGAAGAGCCTGCATTTTTTTTATCATGTATAATAGAGGTCTGCGCGAGACTGATTTTTAAACCCACTCTTCCACGCTCCCGCGTTTCTGTCTCGTTACCGCGCCGCAAAAAAATTGCTTCTTTTAATCCCGCGCCCGCCCGCCACATAAACATTTCTGCCGCTCCCGCCCCACGTTCCTAATATAAATTAAATAAACTACATTTAATGCTTCAAATTTACTTATATATTTATTAAAACAGCAGCGCTGAATAGTGTGGTCCCGTTCCTTACCCCAGTCCAAACACCATCGGTGTGTGCGTGTGTGTGTCGGTCCATCCTGCGCGTTGAGAGTTTTCTTTAGGTTTTTTTTTTTACAATTATTACAGTTTTCTTAACTATTTATTTATTTGCTCCCGCATCGTCTGGATTAAACTCCCGCTCCAGCCAATAACAGTTCAGTTCTGTCCCGCGCGCAAGATATTCTGACGGGACCCGCGAGAACAGAAGTGGTTAGAGTGAGGTGGAACTCTGGAAAGGAGAAAAAAAACGAATATCCGAATACCAAAATTAAAAACCGAATACCTACTCAACGAACGAATATCCGAATACCCGAATATTCGGGTCCAGCCCTACTATTTTGTTTATAAGAACAGAGATCTATCAAAATCTTCTCTTCACAACAAGTGTTTGTGGAAGTGTATCATGGCACAAACAAAAAAGATTTCTGAGGAAAGTCTGGAAAATCTCTAAAAAGTTTGGCCTCCATCAGTAAACCAACAATAATCACTCCAAAAGCAAGACGTTTAATAGTCGATGAGGTCACAAAGGACCCCAGGGTAATTTCTAAGCAACTGAAGGCCTCTCTCACATTGGCTAATGTTAATGCTCGTGAGTCCACCATCAGGAGGACAATAAACCACAATGACAGGGTTTCTGTTCTTCAATCGTTAGAGAAACTACAGTCTTTAATTATAGAACTACAAGGTGCACCTATATGCTTAGTGAAAAATTAGATAATGGGTGTAGAAACAAGGAGAATCAAAAGGTTATGCTTAATGGGTTTAAGCTCAATATCTGTAAAAACTTTCTGTGGTTAATTGCATATTAAAAGGTGATTAAAAGTGCTTTCTACTTGAATATATGCAACTACATAAAAGCAACATGCTCCATTTTTACCTCAGGTTGCCCCTAGCTAAGGCCAACTATTTGGATGGTTTACAAAAAATTAGTAGCTCATTGTACAACAGAACTACGGGACATTGATGGTCTTTATGTCCAGTTTGACCAATTCTGTATATAAACTGCATGACTGATTTGGCAACAGAAACTGGAATTTTCCCTCATTAGTGCATCATTGTGTGCAGTGCCTCTTCACTCTTTCCAGCAGCTCATTTTCTCCTTGTCCTT
The DNA here is from genome assembly GCF_023375975.1 of Astyanax mexicanus. Taxonomy (NCBI): domain Eukaryota; kingdom Metazoa; phylum Chordata; class Actinopteri; order Characiformes; family Acestrorhamphidae; genus Astyanax; species Astyanax mexicanus. Next base: position 37,682,311 of record NC_064410.1, read on the forward strand.
CTCTAAACTGCCTTTCTTCTCTTTCTCTCTCTCTCTCTCTCTCTTGTTCTTTAATGTTTGTCCCTGGAATGACATTCTCACTTTGTTTTATGATTCTTTTTTTCACCCACTCCTGCTGCTCCTCATCACTTTTACAATGATTTCAATGAATTGACAACTTTTCTTCTCCACTACAAACAATTTCCATCTTCAAAAATGCTAAATTTATCTCTCCTTTTCCATGCTTTGCTTTTGACTCATATCTCCACAGTTCTCTAAATAGATCTCAGCTCAACTTTCATTGACCTTTAACCTAGACCTTTTAACCTAGACCTCCACAGCCTTACAGATGGTTGTGTTTTTTAATCTAGTTCTCTTCTATTTATTTGTTTTGTAATCGTGTTGCAGACATGAGGCCTAAATGCGCTGTATAGGGACTGCTTGGTTTTTGCATAATTTGGTAATGAATGAAAGGAAATCAGTAGAAATGCGTAGGTTTTTGAAATTTCCCTGAATTTGCTCCACCGAGGAGCAGTATATTTGGTAAGGCCTGATCTTTCAGTAACTAGTGAAATTATGTAAAATCTTCCTTGAAATTGAGGGTTGGGTTGGACCTGGTTTACTGTTATTGTGAGACGTTGTTACCTCTCTCCCTTTTCCTCTTTACCCTCTAGCATTTTGATCCATAACTAATAAAAGTTGCAAAAAAAAAAAAAGAAGTTTTTTTTATTTGTTTTTCTACATAATATGCAATAATATGTATATCTATAACAGGGCTGTCACATTAATTTGTTCATTTCAATTATTTAATCACAGAAAAATAATGTGTCCCAAAAATTCACACTCAAATCTTATTTTAAGCATTTTAAACAGGGGTGGTATATGTTATCATTACAGAGCAACATATTTTAGCTTTAATGTAAAAATGAGTGAAGTTACTTTTTAATACATATGAGTATCCTAGAATATCCTGAAAATAACCTTTGGCATGTGTGACTGTCTTCTTTAAATGTTTTGTAATTTTTAGGCAAATATAGATATATATTTGCTATAAAAATAAGATCTATAAAATTCGGCCTAGGGTTGTAAGAAATATACAGTGTTTATAAACAGGGAGCTTTTAAGTAGTTTGCCAGTTATTTATTCATTCATTTGCTTCTCAACTAAAATTAATTTGAATTGTAGAGTTTAAAATACTTTGATGATGAATGTGATTAAATGTGATTCATTTAGATTAAATAATTACAGAGGATGTAATCAATAATTATTTCAATCACCTAACAGGGTTAATATAGAATCTTTATGATTGCTGTCACACAAAAACCTTGTACCTTCAAAATAACACTTTACAGGAGAAGAACAAAAATAATTTTCTATAGAAGTCAATGTTAAGAGATTTCAAATATCTTGAGTATTGTATTGGAATTTTCTTCATAAAACTTTGCAATGCAATGAAGAACAACTGACATATTGTTATTTTTGTGTGACAGTGACTAGATAAGATTTTATTGAGGGGGACTAAGTCAACATTTACAAAATAACAAAAATGGTCATCATTTTGCGATACAAAATCAGAAGCGTAAACTTCATACATTTTTATAACATTTCTTGTTTACAACAACAAAAAATGCTTCACATTATTCACATTTTCACCACTTGAACACAATCACTGCATGTCTGCCCTCATTTGATATTATTTTGTTCCCTAAATGTTTTGTTCATGAAATGTTGTTGCATTTCAATATTATTAAGTTTGAGTTTTTCTAATTATGTTACTTTGGTGTTGTTTTTTCTTTCTTTCTTTCTTTCTTTCTTTCTTTCTTTCTTTCTTTCTTTCTCATACCTCCTTTTTATATTTCCTTTGATCATTGTTGTTTTATGGCATGTCCTGTCCTCCTCAACCTCCTCTGAATGTGCCATCACTCCTTGTGTCTGACCATGTCTGGCCCCTATGCACTTGTTCCTCCCATGCATTGTATGTCCACTTCCCCTTCCCCTCCTGTAGCAATCAGGGTATGGTTGCCAGAAACAACCTCTACAGTCGCCATATCTGCAGCAGAGGCCTTGGGCTATTGCGGGCAGAACAGCTGAACACCTCCAAGCTGCCAGGTAACACCCAGTTTCAACTACACGCCACGTGGCACAGAACACTGCATGCCAAGAGTTGCTGTGGTCCACATAACGCTACGTTTCCCAGGTGCTGCTGTGTCTTTAGCCATTGTCATGTGTGCTCCCTCAGGGCTGAAGCCAGTGCTCAGTGAGAAAGTGTGTGACACATGGGGACAGGCAGATGCACTGGAACACACAAACACAGCAGAAAGGTTGGCTATTCCTCACGCAGCCTGTGTGAGAGTTACAGACTTCACCTAGAGATGGATTTCTATCTGCTGCCTTTCACAGATACTGAGTCGGGCTAATAAAGAGGCATAATTAGTGTGTTGGCAAGACACAGACACACAAACCACCTGCAGTAAAAGCCTATTTATAGTTTGATTGTATTTCAAATATTGTATGACTTCCTTCCTTCCTTCCTTTCTTCTTACTCTTGTGCCTGAAACTTTTTGCTTGATGTCTAAGCTTTGTTTTTTTCATTGTATAGTGATATTTAATGAACAGTTTACGCAGTTATCCCAAATTAACTCTCACCAGACATGATGTTTGTTATCTGAAGAACTATTTTGTATTGTATTTTGTCCTGGAGCTACAAAGCTAACAGCTTATATAAGTAATGGAGCGAAAAGAACATTGTAACATGCAAGGTTAGCATCTCGGTAAACTAAAACAAACACTTACCTCAAACTTTATGGGGAATAACTTTTCATTTTCTTTTTTTTTCCAATTACTTTTCAAGGTGTTGATAAATCTATTTTAGCTTTATACTGGAGCTACAAGGCTAACAGCTAACATAAGTAATAGAGCTAAAAGAAAATAGTGTAGCTGCATAGTTAACATCTTTGTAAACTAAAAACCTACATGTTCAAACACTTCCCTCAAACTTAATAAGGGAATTACCTTTCATTAACCAAAGTGTTTAGTATCGATAAAGCTATTTTAGCTTTGTACTGGCGCTACAAGGCTAACAGCTAACAAGTAAATTAATAGAGCTAAAAGTAAGTTCTAACATGCAAGGTTAGCATCTTTGTAAACTAGAAACCTACATGTTTAAACACTTCCCTCAAGCTTAATAGGGAATTACTTTTCATTAGCCAGGGTTTTTGGTATTGAAAAAGCTATTTTAGCTTCGTGTTGAAGCTACAAGGCTAACAGCTAATGTTAGTAATGGAGCTAAAAGAACATACTGTAGCTGCAAGGTTAGCAAAATGGCAGTGAAGCCACAAATTTGTATAAAATTTGCATATAAAACATAATTAGGATGAAATTAAAATTCATTTAGAGTGAAGGGAAGGTACAGAATCCAGATATCTGAGGAGTTTTGTGCCTCCAAAACTATGCAAATTACCAACACTACACAATGCTATTTCTATATTTCTTAGAGACTCATGCATGTTTATTAAATCATTAATGATACCTGGGAAGTTAATCAAATTAAATTGATTAATTTTATTACTGTTGTCATTTGTTTTTCAAAATGTGACAATGGAAATTGTACATCTTTACAATAAGAAGTCGCCAGAGAGAGACGTTTGCTTCTATCAGAAACCTGTAAAGAATTATTTTATGTAGCTGTGATTTTTATATTTTACTCTTTGACTTACAAGGTTTCATCAGCATGTGTCAAAAGCTTACTTAAAAAAATGTATTATAATTAACTGTAAAGAAAACAATAGCTTGTGCATCACATTAAATAGTGCTTACAAGTAATAAAAATGATGCTATCTAAATCACAATCGAGAATCGCTTAATTATTTGAAGAATATTGAGATTCATTTTATTTAAAATATTGGGCAGCCCTAGATTGTGATATTATAATATAATATTTTTTATATTTAATTTAAACTTTTATAATGAACTATATTGTATAAAATATATTTTTATTAATATATCAATATATAGATATATTGCCCAGCCCTCATAACACACATAACACACACCCTGGATTCTAAAAAGTTTGTGAGGCTCTCTGAACTGAGGAGAAAATACAACTTGAGGAGGGTTCCAGTACATTGTTTGTATTTGGAACTTCTGACATCCAACTTCAGATGGAATGTAGGCTATGCTTCCAATACTTGTTAGCTACATACAGCATCATAGCTTCAGTGCAAAATTACAAAAGTAAGCTTCAGATAACAACCTGTTCTGGCTGATTGACTTCATTTGGGGTAAGGAGGGGGGATATGTTGATCAGATTTTTTTTTTTTTTAGCTATAACCCCAGTTTAATGACTCCCATCTCTTTCTTTCTCTCTCTCTCAGCACACAACTCCACAGTCAGGTTGTATCTCTTCCACCACTACCGGTTTCCAGGCCTGTTTCTAGACAGCCGGCCTCCACGACAGCTCTGGAGCGCAAAGAAGAGGGAGCCTTAAGTAAGCCAAGCTTGGTTCTTGACAATGGCCTGAAGATGCATAGCAGTCCCTGGTTAAGTGGAGTGGAGGATGTGAAGAGAAACAGAGCATTGGAGGTGGAGAAGGGGTCAGGCAGAGGCGGCTGGTCTTGGACAGTCGGTGAGCGACGCTACACGGCCCAGTGGGTCCGACAGAAACAAGAACAACGCAGCACGAGGCCCTGGTGACAGGGTTCATGCAGGCATGAAGAGCGAAGCTGGAAGGAGATCAGAGGAACAAGGGAAACCAAAGGATGTGAACAGACAAACAAAGCAGGGTTATTTAAATACAGAAAAGGGAGGATAGTAAAAGCGTCCTTCATGTTCTCACAAGGTGAAAAACATAACTAAATCACTGAAGATAAAGATTAGAATAAGAAATGTTAGGGAGATAAAAGCCATAAAAAGTTGCATATCTCACATCCGAGGCAGCATTGTTTGACTCAGGTGTAGTAACTGAATTGTAGCTATTTTTTTAAAAGATTTGTTTTTGATATGTTTATTATAGCCATAAATTAGACCTGATGTAAAACAGTATTATAAAGATTCAGGGATATTTTTATTTTTAAAATAAACTAAAAAGAAAAGTGGATGAACATGGTTTATAGATTGTTATTATTGTTATTATATATCACTTTTACTAAGTTCAATCAACATTTTAGGCCATTCTCACACCTACAAGTTCGAAGAAAGGTTCTCGTTTTTGTTACTTTGTAAAAGTATGGTCTGGGTAGATTTGGTGTCACGTTGCAGTTTTTTGATCCTGTCGTCATCATCACCTATATGGCCTGCATTCCCCCATACTTGACATTGATTAATTTGTAGAAGGATGTGCATCGGATGGCGGCATTTTGTCTGTCCAGCAAGTTGCCTTTCCAGATGTCAGATGTCCCTTCGTGTGCACACTAATCAAGCTGCAGAATGAGTGCAGGTTACTCAGAAGACTGAACCATCCAAAAAAATTGGTTTTCACACTGCAGACAAACTGAACAGGTGGTTTGTTGATGTGGATCTAGACCACTTATTTTGGTCAGAGGTGTAAAACCAGCTTTAGACTTTAATAGTACTTGGAAAAGAAAAAAAATACAAAAGTTCATTCTGGAGAATTGTCTACAACAAAGACATTGAGTTCCTCCCTGCAAATTTGTTTCAGTTCATCAGAATTTCTGAAATGTCACTGAAATGTGAGTGCCCAGGCTTATCTGGGTCATGGCAAAGCACCTCGATAGAGTTGAGGTCATGATGACCTGGTCGTTGCAAAACAAAGTTTTCCTAGAAGTTTTGCAGAAAAACACTGTCTTTTGTGGCCTTTTCTTTAGCTTCATGTATTTCTAATATGTTCATATTTCTAATATGTTCATAATCTTCATGTATTTCTTCTGAAACAAGTTTAAAACAGATGCCTTGATGCAAAGCATTCATGACACATTCACACTTCAAATCTTAGCTCCTTATTCAAATGCCTTTGCCAGCTAGTTTCTTTAAAGTCTTTAAAGGAGCAATCTGGTGTGAAATGGTCTTGGTTTGTAGTGAAACATGATAACGAGTACAAATTTGGTCAAGTAGCCCACTTCTGTTCACACCCGGCATTCTGAAATACAGAACGTTTAATGGCTATTTTCACACCAGTAACAAGCTTAGAGTAGCTTTACACTTCATTGGTAGAATCCCAAGGGCCCTGACATTTAAAACGAAGCAATGAGAACTTTGAAAATGCACAGGTTGTTTATTAAAAATACTTTTTATATACACAGTACCACAGTAGTTCTCCAGGTGCTGCCATCTTAAAATGAAGTCATGATAATTCGACTGACGAGCAGAGAATGAATAAGTGGAATAGGGGACAGATTGCAAAGTTAATTTAGTGAAAATACATGAAATCCAGTTGTTGCTAAAAAATATCTATAATATTTATGCATTTCCATGGAATTCATTTTGCAATCTGCTCCCCATATTACCTATGAAGTTGTGATCACTACCTGTGCATATTTAATGTTCTCAGTGCCTCATTAATATCATGGACCTCACAATTCTACCAAAGAAGTGTGGAGCTACTTTGAGTTTGAGTTAATGGTGTAAAAATAATGTTTTTTTTTTGCATGTGTAACGCTATGCTTCCATCATTGTAAGCCTGTTGGGAGCATCGGCTAAAAGCACTGTATTTCGGAAAAAGTTTGCATTCATTATATTTCACTACACCCTAAATCCATTTCACACCTACATTTTCCTAGAACACAGATTTACTTACTTTTTCTAGCTTGCACCATTGAAGTGCTCAATAGAAGACACACAGGAAAACTGTATGTGTTTAGTTTAGTTTGTTTGTGTTTGGCTATATTTGTGACTTGTATAACAATCAGAGTACATTTTACACTATATTTTTTCAGAAATCTTACTTAATTCTGCATATAAAATGGATATTTCTGCATTGGAGACATCACACACCAAACCTTTCTGATGACTGTATACATTTCAGTAATTGAGTGATAAAAATGTTAAATGGTATTTTCATTTAAAGGCTCAGGAAAAATGTTCCAGATTACCTGCAATTAGGATTACATTAGCCTTGCGTGGAAGACTTTGATACTACATTTAAATGAAGACAAGTATAACATTTAGACCAAGCTGCCAGCTAGAGCGTAAACTAGCCTGCAGGAATGACTCATACACACACAAACCCATTACTGTTCTGTGAAGACTGTGGTGTGATGAAAATGACAACATTTACAGGTATTACTCAACCTGGCAGTTCAAAGCATTTCTCCCACAACACCCACTCCTGCTGGTACAGTTCGTACAGGTTTTCATCAACAGAGGGACATAAAATACTCCTGGAGACCTTTCTAAGGGTTGAAATAGGCTTTCTGTTGAGCTTAGTGCCTCCCCTAAATACAGTTCTCTATAACAACTACGCTCAGAAAAAAGCTTTATAAAGTCTGGAGACGTGGAACCAACATTAGGGACCAGAAACCATATAAAACAATATTTATTTCTAAGTATTTCAGACTGATACAAACACATAAAACAAGCAACAAGAGTTGAGTTCTATTCCCAAGCCTGGTTTTAGCTGGATGCTTTACAACAACGCTGTCTGCACACCAAGTTCACCATGACTTCTTGCCTCATGCAGAAAGGAATTCCAGGGCAGCCGTTGAGCAAGTTACGTCAATAAGGTTTTTACAGGGTACTACTTCTGTGCTTCAGTGTCTTGTGTCATCTGACCCGAAGAGAAGTATCGTTTCCACATTTACGGGATTACCTCTCTAACAGTGTTCTGACATTTTTGATGGGAGGGTCCAATCTTGCCTAACGGGTTTTTCCTTTCCGTCAGCATGCCGTTCTGCCTGTGCTCACTGACGCGTAATAGGAACCAGCTCGGGTAAAACCGTGTCTAATGATTGCAAATCTTGGTAATGTTCACAACTTTAGCCAGCTGCCTTTCTGGAAAATGATGCACTACGCTACAGTAAGACCGTATCAGCACTATTGCACTGCTACTCAGTTCCATTTTCAATAATATATTAACAATCTTTAACTTGAAAGAAAAAAAAAGTAGTCCTCTATCTATTCTCATCTATTTAACTCAATGAATTTTAAACCGGTGTTCATCATCAGCTAAAAAAAAATACTTTTTCCTTTAGCTGTTCCTCCGTCCGTCCTCCTAAAGCTCCTTTTCAGTCATTGAGATGTCCTCCAATTCTTCACACTGACTCACACTGTCCAGTGCTGTCCTAGTGAGAATCCCTCAGGAGTGTGAGGTAGATGTTGGACTGGAGAAAGCGAGGGTAACAATCAGTGTCCAGTAAAGAGCGGATGCGCCTCTGGGCGTGGATGAATGTGTTGTGCGAGGGGGCCTTTAGAAGCTGCATTGTCAGTTCCCGGGTCTTGCTATCCAGATTTATCTAAAAAAAAGAGAAGAGAAAGAGCTATAAGTATACTAATACCCAACAGACTACAGTGTATAAAATCAACAATAATGTAAAAACATTTAATAACTGAATAATTTAAGTATAAACATTTTGTTATTTTAGACTGTGTTCAGATTGCCTTCAAATCAGATTTGTTTCTCAAATTAGTGAGATCAGTGTGATCAGATTGGATTTGCACGTCTTTACATTACAAAACTACCTGCTTGGGTTGCTGTGGTAACAACATAGGTGTCAGTAACTACACGGCCACACAGTTGGATCTCTGCATTTCCATCACTCTGGATTTTATAAGGTTTGTTACATTGTGAGTAAAGCAAAAGACAGTCTGGTGTCTCAAATCTGATTTAAAAGTGAGACAAATCTGTACAAATTCAGTTGTAATGTGATTTGGATGCAATTAGCAAAAATCTGAATTCATGTGCTTGTTTTTTTCTATCCCGACAATCAAAAACTAATCTGGATACAATCTAGATATGCCAGAAGATCAGATATGGGCTGGAAATTTTGAAAATTGAACATAGCCTTACTTACTGACTTCTTTTAAAATAGACTGTGTACCGTAGTTTCTATATGACAGTCTTATCTATAAAAAATGGACAAAGGGACTTAAATGTAATATTTGTGTAGATAACAGTAGACATGTTAACATTTAATATTACAACATACTATTTTATTGTGATACATAATATGCATAGCATGATTTAATCTGTGGAGTGCAGCAAATTTAAATCTATATTTAAAGATATAGAACCTGGATAGTATTTTTGCATATTTAGCAGGACATTTTTTAGTATATTACATTAATGGTGTCAAAATATGGTGATAATAAGGATGACTGGGCTGGCTATGTTTACCTGTTAATGGAATTTACTCCATTTATAGCAGTCTTCTTACTTTTGTTCATGTTTATGTGCCAACAATGCTAAAACATTTAGCATTGTAGGTAAACTTTACATCTTTTTAATTCATATTTGACTAATTTACATTTACATTTTTTTCTTGCTGTGGTTAAATATCTGAACATTTCTTTAAATCTCTCTCTCTCTCTTTTTTTTAACCAGATCACACAAATCTACATGCAACTTACATTACATTACATTACATTTAGCAGACGCTTTTGTCCAAAGCGACTTACAATAATGAAGTACAAAAGTAATAGAAGTTAAAGGTAAAAACATCTTTAGATAGGGCCTAAAGGAGGTCAAAGGGAAATAATGGGATAGAGGAGTGAAGGAGGGGAAGAAGGAAATGAGGTTAGAAGTACAGTAGTTAGTGTGTTAGAGGTGTTAGGAGAGTAAGTGCTCTTTGAAGAGCTCTGTCTTCAGGAGTTTCTTAAAGATAGCGAGAGATTCTCCTGATCTGGTAGTGGAAGGTAGTTTGTTCCACCATTGGGGAACTCTGTATGAGAACAGTCTGGATTGCTTGATTAATCTGTTTATAATCTGAATAACAGGTCAGTCAAAATAGATGTATACACTTCCAGTAGAACAAAGTAATCTGACTAAAGGCATTCTGAATATGAATATTTTTACAACTGAGAATCAGTCAAAACATGGAACACAGAACCCTCAGTGAGCAACAGCGGCAAGGAAAAACTCCTTCAGATTGAATGGGTTGGGTAAATAATCTATTAAATAGTCATTGCTCTATAATCAACACATACTTATCTAAGAAGATTACATATAAGAACTAAAGTTTTCTAAAGTTTACAAGGTCACAGAATGTTCCAGAACTTTTTCCAGCAATTAAAAACATGATCATGCCGACTAAGAACTCAGGTTTCATACCGTGTCTCCTCTTACTACTGACTCACGTGATGCTCGTTGCCACAGTAACATCCACACTAAGCATGTGCATAGTTTTTACGTTATCACTTGAGGTGTGCATGTAAACAAAGATTTTCATCTGAACACTTCTGTCTTATAAGGAATTCCTTCAGACTGGTCAAAATCTATACACATAAACATAGCGAGTCATACGCAGTGTTACATAACAGGGTCAGAAAACACACAAGCCAACTGAGATGCAATTACTAAACCACATACTAAAGCATAGCTTAAGGCATGCTTTAGTTTTTGATGTCTTATGCATGCAGTTGCCAAGATCTTAACCATTTGGCTTGAAGCCTTTATTACCTTTTAACAAAAGTACTGTCATAGCTGTAGTACAATACATATTTATATAAAAATGTATTTACCAACGAGTTACCTTTAAAGCATTTGTGTGTAGCTTTTGCTTTATTGTGTAGGTTACTAAAACATTTTCTTGTTAGAAGATAAATAAGCAGTCATAGTTTACCCTGCAGACCGAATCAGACTGTCCTTCAGGATTTTCCCATACAGTGTTTTGCTGTTTTTATTCACTCCTCTACCTAAACAATCTTTTCAGAGCCTATTGCTGAGAAGAATCCCCCAGCATTATGCTACCACCACCATGCTTTACAGTGGGGATGGTGTTTGTGGTAATGTGCATTAGTGTTTAGTGTTGGCCAAACATAGCATTAGGCAGATTTAGCCAATGGGCTACATACTTTCCATTTCTTAATTATAGATTTAACTGAACTGTAGAAAATGAACTGTGACGTTTCAAAAAAGTTTTCTTGGAATGCATTCACAGCATTTAGAGGATCACCATTGTAGAACTCGTTAGACTACAAGCACCAGATGCCTGGAGCTCTTTGAATTTGGTCAGTCACTTTAAAGGACTCTGTGTTAATTTTATTTATATATAAAATATTTATATACATACAGCTCTGAAAAAAATAAGAGACCATCTTAAATAATGAATTTCTTAGATTTTACCAAATTGAAAACCTATGAAATATAATTAAGAGGATGATGGAGGCCATCAAACCAAGCTGAACTGCTTGAATATTTGCACCAGGAGTGGCATAAGGTTATCCAAAAGCAGTGTGTAAGACTGGTGGAAGAGAACATGCCAAGATGCATGAAAACTGTGAATAAAAATCGGGGTTATTCCACCAAATATTGATTTCTAAACTCGATCTTGATTTCAGAACTTGATTTCTGAAAAACTTTAATATGAACTAGTTTTTTTTTCATTATTTGAGTTCTGAGTTTATTTAGTTATTTCAGCCAATTTTCTGCAAATAAAGGCTCTAAATTACAATATTTTTATTTGGAATTTGGGAGAAATGTTGTCTGTAGTTTATAGAATAAAACAACAAATGTTACATATACACACACACACACACCTATAAATGGCAAAATCAGAGAAACTGATTTAGAAACTGAAGCTTTTTAAAATCAAAGCCTGCACAGCATGGGAAGTAAACAATGTAAATTTGAATTAAAAAAATGTGTGTAAACAGTGTTTACATACATTAAATATTTTATTTAAAAAAACAAAAGCTAGTGAAAACCAGCTTCTGTGATATGGGCCCTTTAAGATGGAAAAGCATGGCTTAACATCAAGAGAGGTCCTTAACTTGTAGCGCCAATGTAAACTTTAGACACCAAGCATGTCTTGACTATATTTGGAGAAAGAGAGGGTTGTATAAATCTCAGATTGCTTTAGTTGTTGTATTTTTAAATAATGTTTGTGCACATTGAAACAAAATAAGTTAATCGTTTATTTTATTTTGTAGATAACTGTGTCTATTTTTTTTAACATTAAACAAAATCTTAAATATGACAGAACTTCTAGCTGAAGGTCACGGTGCCAATAAATAGCATACCACACAGCATTCCAGCACAGTGTTCATTCCTCGGTCCATACTGAAGACAATCTGATATGAAGACACCGCACTAAAGCCAGTCACATATCCAGTTTCCACATATCCATTAACTGATCCTAAAGCACATTAGCTCCGTCCATTCATGTTAAAAATTATTATAAGGCTGGAGTGCATTATGAATGAGACTGAAAAGAGAACAGCTAATCACAGGGCCAAGACCATTTACATATATTAATCTTAAATACATGGAATTAAAAAACAGCCAGAAAGTGATTCTGAACCCCCCAAAAAACAGCATATCTGACATGAAAAATAAATTATATACAGATCCAAAATCTAAACTTATTCTAAGATCTAAAACTAATGTTGTAGATAATCAACTGGAATGGATCTGAATGGTACGCTGATAAATTGAGCAGCTGTATTATCAATACTTTGATAATGAGGTGTGAGAAAAATAAATCTGCTTGGTTCTACTTTTTGGCAGACATCCCAAGTTGCAAAAATTAATTTCAGGTACTGAAACCTGGACTTGGACCTCACCGACTTCATTAACATAGCATGATTTAATCTGTTGAGTGCAGAAAATGTTAATCTATATCTGAAGATATAGAGCCTGGATAGCATTTTTGCATATTTAGCAGCACATTTGTTGGTACGTTACATTAATGGTGTCAAAATATGGTGATAATGAGGATGACTGGGCTGGCTATGTTTACGTGTTAATGGAGTTTACTCCATTTATAGCAGTCTTCTTACTTTTGTTCATGTTTATGTGCCAACAATGCTAAAATATTTTTTTCTAAGTAAACTTTACAACTTTTTAATTCATATTTCACAGAAAAAAATTATATAAATTTGTACAGACCCAAAAATTTAAGCTTATTCTAAGATCTAAACCTGACACTAACATTGTAGATAATCAACTGGAATTGATCTGAATAGTATGCTGATAAACTGAGCATCTGTAAGTACTTCGATAATTAGGTGACTTGCGGGCATCAGGGAGCAGTTATTGATATGCAGTAGACTCCCGCTACTTCCGGGATACTTGGGAAGCCTGTTTTGGGCCTGAAGATTTAAGATTCATTTAAGATATTAATGACACAGTGATAATGTAAAAGGTAAGCAGTGAGAGCGACTGGTGTGCCCCACCTCTCGCTGAGCTCCTGGCTCGATGTAGGTGGCGAAGATCTCCCTGGCGCGCCTGTGTAGACTGAAGGTGTTGGAGGACTGTCTGTACTGATCACAGGCCAAATAGAACTGCAGGTTTTCCTCACTGAACTCAGAGCGGAGGAATGCTTCAAATACAGACACACCCACTGATGAAGAAAAAGAGACAGAGAGAGAGAAAGAGAGAAAGAAAGAAAAAGAAGGGTTATTGCACGTCTGGCGTCACTAAACAGTCTCTACGGACAGGCTGCAGCTACGGGGGGAAGGGTCTGCAGAAAGCAGACACAGATGGTACATCCGCACGCATATAGTATGTCATGCATATAAACACACCCAAACACTCGCAGCCCTTGTCTAACAAACTTAATGAAAACAAACACACAGAACACAGTGCTATAATAACTACCGGTTTAATTCGCTGTTATACGTAGCCTTTTTAAATGCCTGCATTTTTTCCTTTACAACTGACTATGATTTGCCTTGCGCCGCTGATTGCGACATTTTCTCAAGGGAAAACATAATTGTGGCTAGAAGGGAAAAGGAAGGGGAGGGGGACATTGCTAACACAGATGTTACAACATGCTGATGTTCCACTAATTACACCGGCTGCAACTGAGGAACCACAGTAACGGCAGATCAGATACTTGGGCAAAGCACATTTAAATGAAGGGCTGATCTCAAATCGTACCACGTCCATACTGTTTGCTATATGAAGACAAACCTTCTTGATGGCTCTGAGAGCAACACTGACCCTACCCAATACCTAACTGCCAGTTGAACTTTGATCAAACCTTTTCTCTTGAAATTCCAGAGAGCAGTATGGAGCTCAATCAGACTGTTTGCTCGTAACATATCTATTTTTACGACGTGTCTCAATGTGACAAGTCACGAGACGGCTGCATTTTGCAATATATTGTGTAATAATGTCCTTTAAAGGAGGAATTCACATTTCCCCCCCTACGTGTCTGCATATTTCAGTGGCTGAGATGTAAACACAGCCATTAGAATGGTTTGTGTGTAATGGTTTGTTGTAAAGGAGTTTACTGGAAAGCACTTCAACCACCAGTATAGTGGTTTTAACTGCAGTGGTTTTATCTGACCATTGCATTTCTGACTAGTGTAGTTTTTATCTTCTGTATACTTTTGCTGATAAATGTTTCTGATATACAGTACTGTGCAAACGTTTTAGGCACCTGTGGGAATTTTAAGTAAAGAAAAAGCTCCTTATCTGTGCAGTTAGTGTTTTATAGTTCAGTAAAACACAAGCATTGCAATATATACAAACAGCAATTTTACAAAAAGCAGAGCTTTAACATCACTGTTTTACTTTAAACATCTCCTAATCGCTCCTCCTCATCTGAGTTTAATAGTTATTTCTAGTTCTCATCATATCAACGCCTGGTTGATAAATCAAATCTTACTGATGTTAAATCAGGTGAGCTGCTGATGGAACTGAAAAAATGCACATACTGGCTGAGGGCATCCAGGAAATCTGGAAATAAATGTATTCTTCAGCATGGCTCACAGGATATAACCTACTTACCTAAAATGTGACAATCCGGTTACTTTTTACTGAATTTATATACATATGTGATGCTTTACGAGCAAAACACTCGTATTACATAGATAAATAGATTAGAATAATTTGCTTAGGTGCTCTAAAACTTTTGCACAGTACTGTAAGTCACAGTTATTTTATATTTAGTATTTTAAAATATCTACAAATATTTTTTAGATATTATTTATATTGATACCAATTTATAACATAACATAACATTTCTATGTGTATGCTCTTACCAGACACTAGAACATTCTAACCCAAAGAAATGTCTTGGTTATAAGGCTCTGATGAACTCAGATGCTTGTGAGGCTCTGAAGTTAGCATTAGGCTAACATCCTCCCTGACACAACACCTCACAACACCTGATGCACCCGATGTTTGGAAGTTACAAATTTAGTGCCTTCAATCACAGACGCAGCTCCTCTTCTTTGAAAAAAAGTCATATGGCGTCTCTGGTCTGATTGGTCATTTTGTGTGATGCTAATAAGATACTAAGCAACCAAATATATGTATACATACATACATACATTATATATATATATATATATATATATATATATATATATATATGAATATGATGCAATATAAACCATGTTCTATGATATGGAACATTATAAGCAGTCATGATTAAAATAGATATATAGTTGTTGTTAGAGGAGCGCTATAGCTAGTTTATTTACTATACAATTTGACTAATGAAACCACTGTATAATGATTGTATTTATTCCATAAGGGACCTTTTTGCCTTACTACATTCTGCATGTATGATACCAGCGTTAATTAAGAATAAAAATGCTTAATCTGCTGTAAAACAGGACCTTGGGCATCAGGAAATGCAACTGACTTTATCTGTAGATGATCTAATCATAACTGTCAAGTCAAATAATGTTAAGTCATAGCTACTGCTGCTATCATCAGCCCAATCAAAGCTTAAAATAAATCTCCAACTGACAAAGTAAAAGCAGAGTTACAAAAACAGAGACAAATGTCAGGCTGAGAGTTAAATCCAGCTCGTGACATACAAGTGTACCGGAAACAATGAAATGAAAAACAAAAAGTGGTGATTTAATCTCTCACCCTCTTCTACCCTGCAGGGAACAGGGTGAACAAGGGTGCGTACAGTAATTGTAGCCGAAACAAAACAAATGTTGCCTACTCAAGCACTATTATACCAAAGTCAGGGGGCATTCATGTCTAAATCGAGTGACTGTATAAATGGCTGCTGGCTAAAGCATCTCTATTGGGCCAGTTTTTGAAGACACAGTATGTGTATTCTTCTCTGCTTTTACTTTGTCGTAATATGATGGTTATGGTTCAGGAAGGGCAAGAATTAGGCCAGCACTGACGCAAACTACTGGCTTGTGTACAAAATAATTTGTGATTGTTAGGGGATGCAGTGATCTGGAAACTGTGTGCAATGTTTTGTATGTCCACCTGGATTAGTACTACAGAGATTCTTTAGTTTTTCTTTGCATGGAATAAGATTAGAAAATGAATAAAAAGAAGACATTTAACCAAGTGGTTAAATAGCTCCAGCTAAAATTGAAATATCTTACTGATGCTGATCATTTGTTGAAGTAATTATCTTCCTAAACTTAAATAATTCCATTTTATTTGTGTACTGTTACCTAGTTTTAACTAGGTTTACTGTACATATATTATTTCTGTACAGTTTTAGTTTGCACTGAGGTTGGTTGGTTGGTTAGTTGGTTGTTGGGGTTTTATAGCCATTTCAGCACATATTTAGCAATTTGTGGCATACACTTGGTTTTATATGTCCAGACAAAGCAAAGTTGTTCAAAGGTTCTAGTACGACAAAGGAAATATATCTCACTAAATATGTATTAAGTTGGGTGTTTGAGGTTAAGATGCAATAAGAACTTTAAGATCTGTGGCTTTTTTTTTCCAAAAAGGTATTTTATGTTCTTTTCTTGGTCGAAGATTGACCATTGACAAGATAGTATTTCATCATTGGTTGTTTGCACTGAGATTGCAAAATTTCAAAGAAATACATTTTTAATATACTAAACTTTTTAGTAAGATATATCTTTTACAAATATTTGAGCTAAGCATTTTCATTTGAATACATGTTAAAGGGTAACAGCACTTTTTTTTACAGCTTTAGCTGGTTAGCTAACTAAACTGAGCTAACAGTTAATGCACTTTCAGTCTAAATTTTTTAAATACACACACGTTTATTAAGTCAATTTTTTAATCTACTGTGTTGGCCTGTTCATAATTTTTTTTTGGGGGGGGGATCAAGTATCTATCTATCCACCAATCCATCCATCCATCCATCCATCCATCAGCTAATTCAGCTCATGTGAGCTAATATTTAAGGTAAGCTAATGCTTAATTTTTGTTTGTATTCAATTGCCACATCAAACTAGAAAAGTATTCCACAAACATATTTAGTAGCAGAAGTACATGAAATGTACTTAAGGTGCATTCAGTTTCCCATTTTTGTTACAAACAGTGACACATCCCTGCCTTTTTTAAATATTTTAACAGTGATCAGCCAGTTTTTGGGAAACACTGTGACATATTGCTGTCTCTATACAAGAACACTTGTAAAACACTATTTTGGTCCAGGACCAAACTCTTGTAATGTAGCTGTACGTTTTTAGCATGATGTAATATGCCTTCAGTTTTGGACCAGTTTTGAATCTTGTGTTATTTCTCCTGCAGTGCTTAATCGCAGATCTAATCAGATTCACCTGATTACCCCACTCAGATGCGCCTGACAGCTTCATTACCTCAGGAGTGTAACATTAACAGTGTGTTAAAAATAAAAACCCCTCTGTATAAATTCCTGTCATCAAATGTTGTTAACTAGCCTTTTTATACACCACTGCAGACAAAAGGAAGAAGGAAACACTTCCCAGGTCAAACTACACCAGGGTAATAACTATGGTGTGCTGGCTGTTGGCATGCATGCACAAAAAGTTTAAATAAGGTAAATTAATAACCTGATTTTATTTCATACCTCTGCTTTGCAGCAGGGCGTTAAGTGACTCGCCCCATTTCTCCACTTCCTCTCTGTTGAGTCGGGTCTTACCATGGCCCACCTGACTCCACTGCTTCACAAAACGAGAGCGCCTCTCTTTGACACTGTGGATAAAATAAATGTTACTGCTTAGAATATAGAATCAAAAGGAGTGGAAGTGTCTACAGCACCCTACCCAATGTAGTCACAATGTGTTGCTGGTCAGTATAGTTATAAATATGCTGATTAGAAGGAACACAGGCTAGGAAGGAACACAGGCTAGGAAGGAACACAGGCTAGGAAGGAACACAGGCTAGGAAGGAACACAGGCTAGGAAGGAACACACAGGCTAGGAAGGAACACACAGGCTAGGAAGGAACACACAGGCTAGGAAGGAACACACAGGCTAGGAAGGAACACACAGGCTAGGAAGGAACACACAGGCTAGGAAGGAACACACAGGCTAGGAAGGAACACACAGGCTAGGAAGGAACACACAGGCTAGGAAGGCACACACCCCTATTCTTTTCATGCACTTTTTCAAACAAATAAACGGGTATTGTGCAAATATATATGAACCATATATGATATATATAATATTTTTTTTTACATTGCATGTCCAAACAAAATGAGGTCACACATTCTCTTTAGCTTTGACTACGGCAAGAATTCGCTGCATCATTGTTTACACAAGCTTCTGCAATGTCACAAAATTTATTTGTGTGCAGAGTTGCATCAAGTTTTTTCCAAAGATTCTCAATGGGGTTAGGGTCTGGACTCTGTGGTGAACAATCCATGTGTGAAAATGATGATCTCATGCTCCCTGAATCACTCTTTCACAATTCCAGCCCCATGAATCCTGGCATTGTCATCTTGGAATACAACGGTTTCATCAGGGAAAGAAAAAAAAAACATTGATGGAATAACCTGGTCTATATTCAGTATATTCAGGTAGTCAGCTGACCACTTTCTTTGGCCACATAATGTTGCTAAACCTAGACCTGTCCAACTGCAGCAACACCAGATCATGGCACTGCCCCCACAGGCATGTACTGTAGGCACTAGGCATGATGGGTGTATCATCTCAGCCTTACCCAGATCCTTATCATCTCAGCCTTACCCAGACCCTTATCATCTCATCTTCTTACACTGATGTGCCCATCACTCTGGAGCAGGGTAAATCAGGACTAATCAGACCACATGACCTTCTTCCATTGCTCCAGAGTCCAATCTATATGCTCCATAGCTAATTGAAGCCATTCTCGCTGGTTAGCCTCAATGGAAGTGGTTTTCTTAGAGATAGATAGCTGATTAGTCCTAATTCCTTCCCTTCACATTGTGTGCTCTTACTTTCACTATAAACATATCCCTGAGTTCTAGTGTTGTTTAAGTGATCATTCAGGATTTTTTCAGACCATAATCCTTTTGTGAAGATGATGTTTTTCCACTGTCCATTCACTTTTTAATAATGCAGTGGAGAGTTCTTAATCTGATTTTAGTAGTTTCAGCCTCCTCTTTCTCTCTGCCTGCCAATTATATGATCCTTCTCAAACAGATTAACATATTTTCCATGAGCACAGGATGTCTCTCTTCACATGGTTGTTTAACAAATGGGAAGCTACTCACTGCATCAGTTTGGATTAAATAACTTGTTGCCAGCTGACACATAAATCAACCACGCAGTAACAATCCAATGAGGAGAGGCTATTTTTTGCTTAGTTAAATACAGGTAGTGACATTTGTTTGGCATGGCAGTGTATCATCAGGTTTAAATGTAACTTAAGAACAATTTATACAATTTTATAAAATTAAGATTTGTAACCTAAATATATATTTTGATGGGGTTACAAAACCAGTAAGATGAATATCTTATCTTATCTTATCTTACCTAATAGTCAAACAATAAAAAATATATATAGATCAAATCTAAAATTGTTGCTAAGGCTGTAGAGAATTTATGTTAGTAATAAGGTCTTGGTTGATACAAGTTAACTGGGCAAATTCAGGGTATTTGAGGAAAACACAGAATACAATAAAGCCTGAAGGAAGAAGAAACTAAA
This sequence comes from Astyanax mexicanus, assembly GCF_023375975.1. Classification (NCBI taxonomy): domain Eukaryota; kingdom Metazoa; phylum Chordata; class Actinopteri; order Characiformes; family Acestrorhamphidae; genus Astyanax; species Astyanax mexicanus. Next base: position 37,702,199 of record NC_064410.1, read on the forward strand.
ACCAGCAGCATAAGATGACAGGGCAAAGGACAAAAGCAAGAATTCCACAGAGCTGAAGAAAGATAAAGAATGAACCAGATAAAAAGGTTGAGAGTCTTAATTTCAGTGGACCTGCCTACACCCATATACACTAGAGTACAATTTCTAAAGAAGAGATTAAGCCTGGTAGTAAACTATATATTTCCCTTTCCACTGAAAATCTCCTTTCAAAATGATGTGTAGTCCAAAACTATAATTAATCTCTTTCACAGAAACTGCCCTTAAATGTTTAAGTGTTTGTGGGCACCTTTACTAATGAATCCATTCAGATATTTTAAGGTATTTGCAGCCATTGCGACACAGATGTGCCAATGCACAGAGAAGTACTGCCAATCAAATAATAGAACTGTGATCCTATCCCAGATGAACATCATACATAATTATAATTTGATTTTACCTGTGTTCTGGCTCCTTGTGCTCTGTTGCTGTGAGATTTGAATGTGAGGAGTGTGGACTCTGCAGTAAAAAGAAAGAAGAGAGGACCACTGTTCACACAAGTGTACACAGATATACACACATCAGATCACATTTCTTCAGTTAGCTCTTTCCCAAGAGGTTACTAGAATTCAATTCAGAAGAATGTTGAGAAACTGAAGCCAGTTCGGAAGTTCATGCAATGCTCTGCTTTATTTACTGGGAGTCATTAATGTCAGGGAGAAAGCAGAACTCGAGAAACTGAGCAGCACTAAAGGTGCAGGACCAGCCTTGGTGTAAGCCAACAGTGTTAAACAGAAAGGAAGGTTTCTCCCAGTCTCAAAGTGGCCTTTGAAATGTTTGCTTTAGGCCCGAGCTGATCCCTTGCCAAACGTATCATGATGTCATGGATTAAGGAGGGCTCGCCTAGTATCAGTGCTGAGCCAACGGAATCAACACAAGGCAACAGCACATGTGGGTTCTCCCACACGTTCTTGGGAATTTGAACTCTAAGAGAGAATGCCATAGCAAGTAAATACACACTGGGGCTGGGTTTAATAGACATGGATTAAGCTTAATCTACAACTAAATATCAATATATGATGTACCACTGAAAAGCCTATTTAGTTTAGGATTTAACTTAATCTGGATGTGGAAGCTTTTTGTGTCCAGGCAAAACTAAACAGATTACTAAACAGATTTTAAGGACAGAGACATGTATCATTAAGAACCATGTTTGAAAAAGTGATTTTAGAATATGATTTTAAAAGTCTTAGAGAAATGCAACATGATGGGAACCTTTTACACTGGTTTAAGGGTTGAGATAGGTAAACTAGGATGTTATTGTGGAGACAAATGTGGTTATCTAACAGTGTTGCACAAGCAACCCACCGTTTTGCAAATGATTGTTTTTTTTGTAATAGTGTGTACACTTCTATTATAGATCTACATTAGCCTCACAGCTCCAGTGAAAACCAAAGAAACAAACTACAGTCACCAACCATATCCTGGATGATTTGACATATGGACGGGAATCTGAGTTGCCAGTGTTCCAGTCATATAAAATTGAAGTTGCCAAAAGTGTTCTTTTAAGCAAAGCCATTCAGGATAACCAGAAGAACATTTGGTTCCTGAGGAAACTTCCAACGGATGCATCTCTACAATAATACTTCAACACTTTTCAACTTCTCTGTCTCTATCTCTGCCTGCCACATGTGTAGCACACAGTCACTTTACTCCGACTATGATTTGCAGTGTTGCCTGTAAAACTAACTGGAAACCCTTAGGTCTAAGCATGTGTGTCTATACTGCTGCATTAAGTGCCTGCACACCAAGGGAGTAAGATTTCAGCACAACACCAATTCTCTTTTATTCTGGTTTGTTTAAAAACTGCCCAACATCTAACAAGTAATTGTTTCGAAAGTCCGCACCATCAAAAAAAGGGATTTTATGCTGTAGACAAACTGGATCATGGTTCAGTAGATCTGGGCTGAGATCACCTCCTTTGATTTGACCAAACTCCTACCTGAAACTGTGATTAATTGCATAGATGGAACACCTCATGAACAATGGGGTATAGATCTGAAAACACCTGCGTCAAGTATGCCACAGTCTCTTAATTGTTTTGTTCCACTGATTTCCTTTTATGCCTTACTGACAGAACACCCACACAATAAGGAAATACACTGCTTTTCAAATGTACATATATATATATATATATATATATATATATATATATATATATATATATATATATATATATATATATATATATATATATATATGAGGTTTGTTCCTATTCATTGTATTGCCAAGGCTAAATCACTTCAGTGTGGGCTATAAATATGTGGATTTGTGTAAATGTTTTGGTTTTCGTGACATCACAAAAGCAGCGAGTTCAAAACAGTTAAATGGTACGCTATAATCAAGCTCAACATGTTCTATTTATATACCACGTTAAACTCTTTTACTTCCAAAAAGTGTTGAGGATAGGAGTTTCCATAATAGCTAGCTCTTTAATGTCATGTTTATGTTAAAAATAAAACAAGCCTAAGGGAAAGAAAAAAACTAAACTTTTCCATTACCTGCCCAAAGAGACTCTTCAGATGCAGTTTAGCAGCTGATAACTTGGCCTTGACTTGCTTTCGATGGGAATGGTGCTCAGCGTTAAAGGGGCTGGAAGAAGCTGTTGGAGATCTAGGTGGTGTGTCCCCTTTTCCCACACTCTCAGTGCTGCCAATGGTGCCTGGAGCGAGCTGGCTGTCACTGTACGCTTTAAAGCTCTCGTTGAGCCCAGCTACCCCGAGGAAACATGAGGATTTGTCCAGATCGGCAAGGTTCTCCACGCTAATACTGTGTTCTTTAGTTAGCTGTTTCTTAACCTCCCGGGCAGCAGGTGTTGAAGGCAGGGACATGGCCCCACGGTCTGTCTCGTCATCCAGGAACGAGGACTGCCTGTATGTGCCCGTTTTATCCTCTTTATTATGGTTCTCGTCCTTCAAAGCCACCTTCTTCCAGGGCAAGAAGTCCAGGTCCAACAAGGACCCCTCCGAACTGAAGCGACGCATGATGGTTTACTCTGAGTGAAATAGGTGAGAGACAGGTGAAGAGCTGAAGAATGGAGAGAAAGGTCGAGGAAACACCAGAAGTCTGAGAAACATAAAGCAGAACATAGAGCACGGTGAGGGATTTTCAAGCAATACTGTATGACTTCAAGCATATTTCTGTAAATAGGTTAACTAGAAAATGAGTCATGGCCCAGGGGGGAATGAAGGGAATGAACTATGTGTGTCATCAGGAGGACTGGGATTTGACAGAGCATTTCACCTGATACATTTGCAATTTGTATAAAAAAAAAAAGTAATTAAAAAAAAAACAACATAGATTTGCACAGGTTTATTTTTCCTATTCCTTTCACATTTAAAAGGAGGTGGTGTGTTTTAGATATATAAATATATAAAGATATTTAAACCTTAATACTGTGTAACATCAAATAAATAAAATATATATTTTAATGCCCACATCCACAAAGAACCCATATCATGTTAAAACAAGCGACAAAACAGCATGTGGTGTCATAAAATTAATGCATTTACACATAACTGCCTACAGCAGTTCTCTGCCCACTCAGATCAGTTTTTAGCCCAGGATTTTAGCACGGAGCTGTTTTTAAATGATGCAAAATAAGGGGCAGCCAATCACAAAATTATTAATTTACATGTATCAGTGTTAAAGGTTCAACAAGAACAGCATGTTTATCCTTAAGGGACAAAAAAAAAATACACATTACCTATGGGCTCAAGTTAATAAGACCTCACAAATTTCATTAAGGAAAAAAATACAAGAAATACAGGACATGACAATCTTAGGGAACTTCCAATTTGTAATCAAAGTTATTTAGACTGGATTTGTTGTGAAATGTTTCATTGTAGATAACCTTGATATAGGCATCAGACACAAATATAGACATTTTATTTACTACCCAGAAACACCAATGAATCTACTGTACATGTGTCTTCTAGACTATATATATGTAATACTGACGATGCTAAAATAGTAGTATACATGTTTATGTTTTATACATTTCATAAGGCATTTAGTTCTTATCACCACAATTGGCAACAATTGAGAGTGGTTATGTTTTTTTTCTCCATAACTGACCATATCCCAGCAAAGTAGACTATTCTGAAGGACAGACACATTCACGATCACTTCATTAAGACAATAGAACATGTTATTAAAATTAATTTAAAATGTACAAATTTTGAGTATTTCAGCAGCTTACATATAGGTACATACATCAAATCTATCAAACAAAAAAAAACTGAATAAGATAAAGAAAAATGTAATAAAATAAGAAATCTAAAACGTTAAACACACACTCACACACTATAAACAGAGAAACTATAAGATAACTAACTAAAGGCTAAAGTGTTATTTATACAGATGTGCTGCTCAAACAGGCATGAGATAGATTAAGAGTTGAATGTTCACAGCAATAAAGTGCCAATTCTACATTTTTAAAGACTTGTTTTATTGGCAGACAGGCAACATTTACAAGAGTTTCAGTGTTTACATTACTTCTAGTGCTGGTTCTTACAGAGGCTGCTTTGCTTGCCTACACTGTAGCTGATTTCAGAAGCGTTTTTTAAGCCTTAGGTTATTTACACATGTAATTACATGTAATGTAATTCATGTAAACTAATATTGAATCTATAGCCTCTATGTGCGTTGAATAGATACCACTTACCGTTTCAGTGTAGTTCAGTGCCAATTTTAATTAAAGGATAAGTCCTGTGTGAAATGCAACTGGGGTATAGTCAAACATGATAACAAGTACATACTTTTGTGAAATAGCCCACCTCTAAAATACAGCATTCTAAAATACAGACCTCTTAGCCAATGCTCCCAACAGGCTTACAATGCAAGTGACAGGGGCATAGAGTTACCCATGAAAAGAAATCACAATTTACACCATTCACTTAAGCTCAAAGTAGCTCAACACTATATTAGTAGAATTCTGATGCACTGAGAACTTTAAAATGTACAGACAGTTTATTTAAAAATACTGTTTATACACATAATACCTTTTGATAGCTCTATAGGGAAATATATAGGGAATATAGGGCTATAGGGAAACAGACTGCAGTTTTTTTTGTGGAATTCCAGCTGTTACTGAAAACACCTCTATTATATTCATGCATTTCCTTAATTGTTCGTTTCTTTTCATGGGTAACTCTATGCCCCTATCACTATCATTGTAAGCCTTTTAGGAGCATCGGCTAAAGGTGCTGTGTTTAGGAATGCTGGGGGTGAATGGAGGTGGGCTATTTGAAAAAGTTTCATTATGATGTTTCACTACTACAATAGACTACTGGTCCACTTCACACTGGACTACTGGTCCACTTCACACTGGACTACTGGTCCACTTCACACCGGACTACTGGTCCACTTCACACCGGACTACTGGTCCATTTCACACTGGACTACTGGTCCACTTCACACTGGACTTCTAGTCCACTTCACACTGGACTACTAGTCCATTTCACACCGGACTACTAGTCCATTTCACACTGGACTTCTCCTTTAATATCTACTATAAAGTACCTGTTGCCATAAGGCTGAAATATTTTCTAGTAAAATTATAATATAGGAAGCATGACACACAAACAGACACACAAGCCAATCACAGCAGGTCATGCTGGAGTGTGAAAATTGTGTTAGTTTAGTTACCTTACGGTGACTGCAGGCTCCACATGGTCAGTTCCCACAAGTGCAGTTCAAGCACAAGGCTGAAACACGCTCGTACACAAACACACTTACTCACACTCACTCTCACACACACACTCGCACACACACACGCTGTCTGTCTTCCCCAGCTCCTCTAAACGCCCTCAGTTCACGGCTCCTCTCGCGCTCCTCGTCAGTCTATATCACAGCGGCTGAGTGTGAATCAGTAAACCCGAGAGCAGATTTTAGTTTCATGTTTCCTCTGAATTAAAGCGCCGCCTCGCTCTCGAGGCCAAACCCACAGACCAGACCAGTCCAGTCTTGTCCAAATCTGAGGAACGAGGTTCACGTCCTTGTCTGTAGGTGTGGCTCCAGGGAGCATAAACCGAGCCTGCTCAGTTCCTCCGAGGAGCTCCCACCTACTTTATTTATTTATTTATTTATTTATTTATTTATTTATTTAAACGCTGTATGTGAATACAGTTATTGAGCTCTAAGGCTATATTTTTATATAAAATAAATCCTTATTCATTTTTGTAATGAACTGAATTTCAGAACACCCGCAACATTTCCTCACTCAGGATATAATAATAAAAAAAAAAAAACAGGCTACCAAACAAACAAACTAACAAACAAACAAACAAAAAAACACTAAAATATCCTGATTAAAGGTCTTTTTTTATTAATTTTTGTACACAATACAATCCAACAGCACGAAATAGACAGAATAATATAGATCAAATAGACAATATAACAAACATCACAAACAGAACTAACCTAAACATTTTTTAACCTAAAAAAAAAAATTAAACAGCTTCAAAATGATGGATTTGTGACATTTTGTTTATTTTTTAATTTATCGAAAATTAGCGTATATAATTATTTAAGTGTGAAAAAATAAACAAAAGTTTGGAATAAGGGTATCTTTTTAGCAAATTTAGATTTGTTTATATAAAATGAACCTAAAATTATACTCAAATTTACTGTACATTTCTCCTTGTGGTCAAATGAAGGGTCATTAAAAATAAACAATATTTATTGGACTTATGCAATATCCTAACCCAACCTCTAACTCAAGCCTAAAAAAGATTAATCTAAAAAAGAGCAAGAAAATACACAATAAAAAAATAAGTGTTCAATGAACTCTGTGGCCTTTTTACAAAAAAAAAACTCATGCATCACTTATACAAAATATTTTATTAGCAGTCCTTTTGATTTAGTTTCTCTGAGTACAGCGAGTACATCTGTTGTGATTAAGGGATCATCTTAAAAGTGCAACAAGTGTAACAGATGACTGTTTACATTAACCACGCGCAGACTGCAGACTCCAGAGTACACATATATTATACTCTCTACAGCGACACTCCCTAAAACCACTACAAGCGGCGAGCTTCAGATAGATCTCAAAGCCTGCTCACGCTTCAGAGGAACTTTGTATTACAGATTGTTTAGCTTGTTAATTGTTAGCTAGTTTACAGGTGGTGATATGGATCACCGTAGGCTGGAAGAACTCCAGCTAATAACACTGTGTAATACTGTGTGTATGTATATAGATCCACTCCAACAATTCTGTTATTTAAGAAAAAAATGTTATGTGTTGTTTCCTATTGTGATAAACCTGCTGTTGTAGCTGCAGTTTGTGAATTTACATGTTATTAAAATGTTCTGTTTTTTAGTTGTTTATTATAATTAATGATATATGTTCTACAGCCATTTAAGTGTTGGAACTTACAAAACTTATTAATTAATAGCAAAAACAAATCTAAAGATAAGATAAGATAAGGCCTAAGTCAAACAACAGATATGACAGGTGGACAGATCATTTTGTGCAAAGTAAACAAGCTCATCCTCTTACTTTCTAATTTCCTCTTTTAGACTATGAGAGTGCAGGTAGTGGAGCAAAAGCAAAGGATTATTTTTGAGTATTGTTTTGTATTACTTTATTTTAAGCATTTTGATTTGTTCTGAGTATTTAGTGTGCTATAAATTGTGTATATAATAGTGTGTAAATAAATCTAGCCGTAAAGGCATGTCTAATAGTTAACTATTTCTTATCAAGAGGTATATTTCTCACAAGCAGCCTTTTTATAGGGGCAACAAGGAAAGCAATTTTATGCCCACTTGTGTAAAGTCCCAGTATCTAATCAGTCCACACCTGTAATTATTTAAATATGTACCTGACACATAACTGTATGGCAAATTATAGTCAATGCAAGACTTTAACTTGTTATAAATGATCAGTTTTCCTCTTTTTTATTTTATTTCACTAAGTATTATTCTATTATACAAGGTAACACAAATCATACATATGACTTGTGAGCGCCACTCTTCTAAGACTAACCTACTTCAATTTTTATTTTAAAATTATGTTTTAGTTTAAAATGTTTAATGTTAATAAAATGTTTAATTGTCTAATATCTCCTGCCCTTAAACTCATTTTGTCCCATTCCTGTTATAGCAATTGTAAAGTTAAAGAAACAAAATATCTATGTAAACGTAAAATGTAACAAAACACAATTATCCTAATAAGAGTACAAAACGCAATATTCTACAAGAGACTATGCGATACTTACCTTCTGCATGTTTCAACAAAATCTGTGGTAATCAATGGTAATTAACAGAGAAGTGTGCGTACGGTTCCTTAAGAGCTCACACTGTAATTCAGTAAAACATAATACACATTTTAATCTCACTGTTTTTTATCTTTTCTGTCAAAAAAAATCTGAATGATAATTTTTTGATTAACTCATTTAATTAATGAAGCATAAAGGAGATAATAATGCATATCCAGCACAAGTGTTAAATAAAAACGAGTGTTGGTTTGTAGCTTAAAGATTTGATTTGAAACTCGTATTTGATTGCTCATTAATAATTAAGATATAATCATCAGCATAAAAAAACAGAGGGCAAGATGTTTACAGATCTGCTGTGCTATCAGTCCGGTAGGGGGAGCTGTAGGAGAATCAACAGAACAGGAACATAGTGTGCCAGAAAATAAACAAAAACACCACGTGTGTGTGTGAACCGTTCTGTTAATATGTTCAACTCAACATCTGTTTTGTCGTGATATTTATTCCTTATATCACCATTTATTCCATGTAGGCCAGTCTGGTCCTGTGTGGGCCCTTTTCTCACTCTGGAGTAATAATATGGATGAATGGCTGGACGGACGGACGGACGGACGGACGGTTGGTTGGACGGATGGTTGGACGGATGGTTGGACGGATGGATGTGTAAACAGCAGGTGTGTGGGAGAGATGGATAGATCTATAGATATAGGTGTGAGATTTATAAGCGTGTATCTTTTCTCCAGTGGTGTGACATGTCTAATAAACACCTCTACTGTAATTTTAAATGTTCAGGTCTGTGCCATTATGAACTGCTGTACAATACTCCCATAAACAACCATTTTTGGTTTTGTAAAGAATCATGTTTGTCATATAAATGCATGACTGTAAATAACTATTTGCTGTAAAGGTTCTTTACTATTTAAAAACTATATTGTACACATACCTTTGTCCTTTTATAGTTATATGAACCATTAAGCATTTTTTCCAGCTCCTCTTCATTTATTATTTAAATAAAACACTCAACGAAAATTAAATCAGTGTAAAATAAAACTGCCCACAACTTATGCTAATTCCTCTCTGTGCAAGAAAGAGCACAGCACATTAGTCATCACAACACACAACCAACAAAAAAGAACTTATTATGAAAAAAGTGTTTGGTTTTTTTTTTACTTTAAATGTTGTGTTTAAAAGTACATACTTTTTAAATAAATATATATTTTCTTATTCATACTCCCATACTTACCTGGGTACACTTTTGACACAGAACACATGCTTTCCACCCTTTGTCCTCAATCAGGTCTCCAATCAAGTGTCACTGGTCCAAAATAAAAATGTTCAGCAAGGTTCCAATTACAAACTGGGCTCTATTTCATAGGAAATGAGACATCTCAATCAAAATGGACCTAATTTTAGAAAACTATTAAGACCTGAATAGAGATGGAGGCTTTAACACAGGCCACGGTGATGGAGAAGCAGATTGGTAAAGTAACAACTAGATAATTCACAGTATTTGCCCCAAAATCTGTCTCTATTGATTAAAAAATTATAATACTCTTACTTACTCAGGCCTGAGGCATGTCACTAACTGTAATTAGGAACTGCCAGCTAAATCAATTTTCAAAGCATGATAAATGATCTAATATTTTAACGCTTGTACTAAACTTAATAAAACATGGGCTCTGTCTAAATATATATAAAAAAATGAAAGTAATTAGTGCCCACAAAACAGGAGGAGACTATAAGAAACCCATTGCTTTTAACTTGCTGGTTCTGCAGCACCCGCAAAATGTGCCATGTGCCTTAACAAAACTGGGTTGCCTCAAATTACTGCATGGATTTTTATAGTTCCACCAGCAACTTACTTGACTTACTTTAATGAAGGATTGATTAAACAAGGTAATGTAAGGTATTTAATTCACCCAACACATCTGATAACACTGTGTGGCATAATATAATATAATATAATATAATATAATATATTATAATAGACATTGGAATATATAACAAACACATAAACAAATGTCTTAAATGAATTGTGTTAATCAATCAATCAGTCCACTTGGTAATACAATGAGGGTAACCCTCATTTTCAATGCAGCTGAGCATTAACCAAATTAAAGGGACTGAAAAATAAGTTAAAATTATAAAAACAAGTGAACAATGTAAGATTTCATTAAGAAGAAATAAAATATTTCAGAATAAAAGGATTTACAGACATGCTAAAATGTAAAGCAATAAAACAGAGAGATAAATAATTAGAATATAAACACAATTAAAGAAATAGGGGACTGAAATAACGCTACAAAAAGTAAATAATGGAATTAAAATAAATAATAATAAGTTAAAAAGTATATAAAAAAGGACAAAATAAATGAAATAAAAAGGTAAAAGGCCAAAAGTAAAAACAGCCATAAAATAAATAAAAGGATAACATTAATAAAATGAGTAAAATAAGGGAACTAAAGGGTAAAACATAAAATTAGATAAATAAAAAGTAAAAATGAATAAAATAAATAAAAAAGTAAAAGAAAAAACTCAACTAAAACAGTTACAGGCTGTATGAAGGTGGTTAGAGATTAATTTTCCCAGTTCACTAAACACTCTAGAAACCTGACAGGTAATCCAGTCACTAGAGCAAATTATAAATAAATAAAAGCCAGTGTGAACTTTTTTTTAAGAGTCAAAATGTGTTTTATGTCCAGAAGAGGGCGCACTCTGCTTTATTATCGTATAGAACAGTGTCGTTCAATCCCTCTCCACTGCATCAAGTTAAATTCAGCTCCAAATTGACAAGTACCTTATAATCTTCATCAGTTGTCTTAAACAGTGATACAAAAAAACTCATGCAAGCTAATAAAAGTGATTCATTCATAAAATAAACACTTACCTTTTTGTACATATACTTGTATTTTCACAAACTCAGAAGTATATGAGCAAATAGTCAGTTGGGTTAAGATGACATGTCTGACTGATATTTAAGAACATTTGCTTTTTTTTCTTCGTCTTCTGAAACAATGTGATTTGAACAGATGAATCCAAAGGTGAATTACTTGGCCGCAGTAACAAAAGACATGTTTAGTGCAAAACAAGAACCCATATGGTGAAAATGTCAGGGTTTAGGGCTGCTAAGGACCTGGCAAGTTCTCCATAATTTTTTGTATTAAAAGATGCTTGAGGAAAATATTAAACCATTCCTACAATCACTGAAGTTGAAACAGCTGAAAGACTGCTGTATGGAGGAGTGGGAAAGACTTTCTCCCAGTTGAGAACAGGAGAGTGAGAGCAGCAGCAGAGAGCAGGAGTCCTTGTCTCCAGATTAACCCACACTGAAATAAAACTGCACTACAGTACCTGTATCTGCATGCTTGGTGCAATTGCGAGTAACACAAAGTAACGCAGTAGTTACTTTTACTGGTAATTAGTTACTTTTACAGTGGAGTAACTCAGTTAGTAACTCCTTTTTTGGAGAAGTAACTAGTAACTATAACTAATTACTTTTTTAAAGTAACGTGCCCAAAACTGTCTATCTCCCAATGCTTTAAAAATATTCTGCTCATAATTAATCCATAATATTTAAGTTACAATACACGTTTTAGTTGTGTCCCTGGGTTTTCACTCATTCCTGTTAACGTAACAGGATTTCTGTACCTACAACAGAAGGTTACATCAGCTGGTTCTTCTGAAGACCACAGGAAAACCAAAATTGAGTTCCCTCATTAGTTGTTTTTGTGTATATTTAATCTTATTGTAACTATGATTGAGGAGGTCAATTTCAACAGTCATTCCTGTTACCTAAATTAATTCTTAGATCTTATTGGATTATTTTTTTTAAATATAAATTTTGATAAAATCACTAGAATTTGCTCTGTGTCCTTGTGCTATTAGCATAGGCACCATTTAGCTATTTTTCACGTTTTTGCTAATTCTATGATAAAAAGTCCTTCCTGTTACTTTCAGTCCTTTTACTCAAAACAATTAAAAAATAACAGTGAGTGAGTGCCTTTAACAGGAGTGAGTTCCAGTAATAAGCGTGAGTTCCAGTAACAGTAATTAGTATTGTGCCCTGGTTTATTGCTTTATTCATGTGAATATTAATTAATTAAACCACTTTTATCCATTTATGTTTAATAAATTGTGTAATAATATAATATCCATTTCATGTTTGGGTCTACTCGAAGATAAAGATAAAAAAAATCTATAAAATAATATATAAATAAAAATAGCTTTGCATATTTTAGAAAAATACATTGTGCTTGCATATATAGTGATTGTTTTTGTCATATCAATAATTTGAAAATGCAGCTATTTCTTTAAAATAAAGACTTTCTTGACAGACTTGCTTTTTTTTTTTAGTGGACTTGCTTTTAAACATGCTTTTTAAATGTCACTTGAGTTTTGGTAACAGGACTAAGAAAAATGTAACCATCTTTGGTTTAGAAACCTTGTAAAAAATTAAGTAAAGCTGCCTGAGATTAACTAGTACATGTTTTGAATAGTTACATACATGTGTTATTAAATTCAGAGTTGCCTTAGATACTGCTGCGTGAAACACTGGTAGCAATGATGGAGCTGTTGTGTAGAAAAATACTGAAATTCTGCTCATCATGTGGGCTGATGCTTAGTCAAGAGAATTTGGCTTGAGGCCTGTGTGTGTGTGTGTGTGTGTGTGTGCTTTCATCACCTTCACCAACTGATTTCCATCACCATCAGGCTTTATGACTTTCCTTGAGTATCTCACAGATCAGTATCAGGAAAAATGGTCAGAGCAGCTGTACATTAAGCTCCAGGGGAGATATAGGTTGCTAAAAGAAGCAAGAACACTGTCTGCCTTCACCTGGAGTGTGTGAGCTGTTACAGGAGCACTCCAGCTGTGTATGCAAAAGTGTTTACTTCCCTGTTAATGATATCATTATGTTCTATTTGTCTCCAATATGTTAAATTTAGCAAACAAACAATGGTTGTACATTGCCAGAAGTGTGGTCTTGGTGGAGGATGTACTTATTTATACTTAGAAAAGCATCTAAATGTGTCATTTGACCAGAGAAAGTGTTTGCTTCTGAAACACTGAATCATTTTCCTATTTATTCTGGAGGTTGAGAAGTCTCTGCTGCCTGCAAACCAGATTAAACCAGATTGGCTCCAGTGCAAACTCATGGACGCACATCCCACAACCCACCAAGCCTCTTCTAACCTGCCTACTCACCTCACACACACACACACTGTGCTGGTAAATGATGATGTAGAGCACTTATGCAATTGGATAACGGTTTCAAAAATGTAAAAAAAGTAACGTGTTGAAGTAGGTATTCCAGAAGCACCTGTCAAGAGCACTTCCCCGAAATGTCAACAACAACAAAAGTGTGAGCTACTGTGTTTGTCTCTCAAAGAGCCTCCACTAAGTGGTGCTTACTACAGTCACTCATTGTGTGAAAGTTATTTATAAAGATCCTGACTCTCTCTGTGATGGACATGGTGCTTTTACTCCGCCCCTGTAGAAACAGCCTCATTTTGCTTTGTGTTGTTGGACTCTTACAATAACACGAGGAACAATGTAGGCAGAGTGGGACTGAACAGGAGCCAGAAACAAAAACTATTAAACAACTCAGGAAGGTCAATCCACAGAACCACAGAAAGCAGAAGTTGGAGAACTAGTATTTTTTGGCTACTGATAAATTAAGTGTTTTTATGTGGAACCTTGCATAAAAAGCTATAGTAGCTTAAATCATAAATTAAACCCAGTGCTATACACTCATATGTAACTCATATTCATTGTAGAATAATACTAAAGTCATACAAACTATTAAGAAAAAAACATATGGGATTATTTAGTAAAGTAAAAAGCGATATAACATACAAGAAACTGTTTTATATTATAGATTCTTCAAAGTAGCACCTCTTGCTTAGATAACAGGACACTTTTTCAGTCAGCTTTATGAGGTAGAGTCACCTGGAATGACTTTCAGTTAACAGCTGTGTTGAACTTGCCTCTTAATGTGTTTGAGAGCATCAGTTGTGTAGCCTTGTTTGTGTAATGTTCTAGCAAGACCTACTCAATGAAGTAAATAAAGGTCAGTCAATCTAAAAAAATATTAAAAACTTTAAACGTATCCTCAAATGCAGTATAAAAAAACACTAAACATGTTATGATGAAACTGGCTCTCATCAGGACCACTCAAAGTTGGTAAGTTCCACTCTAAATAAAAGCCACCTAAATGCTTCACATTAGAGTATTTTGGTTTGTTTAACATTTAATTGTGTTCCTTCATAGTCCGGATAACTTCAGTATTAATTTACAAAGAAGAAGAAAAAAAAAAAAAAACATTGAATAAGGAGGTGTGTTCAAACATTTGACTGGTAATATAAATATACATACAGACACATACATTGTTGATCTATATTAATGTCAGTCATTATTTACACAATCTTCATATTTATGATTTAATTTAACAATAAACTGTTTTAAGAAGAATTTGGCTAAATAACTCCTGTCTGAACTGCGCATGCGTGTCTCCGAGCCCGTATCCCAGCAACCGCGGCCGGCAGGTCTACATTAGCGCGATTTTTGAGCGGATCAATGTTAAAAATTAAACTGTAAAAATGGACGTGTTTTCTGAAGCGCAGCGCAGACCGCTCTCCACACTGTCTGTGTTCAGCTTTATACCACCCAGGAGAAACGAACCCAGAGAGAGGAGATACTTCTACTGCAGTCCTCAGGTAAACTCCCCGCGCCTCTCACACAACTTTAATAATGCGGGGTGCTGTGTAGCTTTAAGAGTGCAGAAAAAAAACCTTTAGAAACGCCAGCTAGCTAACGTAATTTTCTTTCTCCAGAAATGCTACGTTAACTAGAAGTGTGATACTCTGCTGTGTTTTGACAGTAGGAACAGAAAAGTGCAGAGTGTTAAAACAGTTTTCATTTATTGTGGAATATTTAGCTGTTGGCTAACTAACTAATGTTAGCTAGTTAACTAACTAAGCTGAGCTAGCCCTAGGTAAAGTGTTTTTCTTTATAGTGAAAGGAATCTGACGCTATGTTAGCTCTGGAACCATTCACAGAAAAGCTGGTTTATTACACAAATAAAGACTTTTAAATCAATAAGTCAAATGTGAAAAAATAGCTTGGTTTGTTGTTTACTAGCAATAGTATCATTAGTATCTCTTTTTTCTGGGTAAATAAATATATTTTTTATGAAATTAAAGTCTATACAGTGTAGGCATGGGCCATATTGTATCACAGACAATATATAAAATAACATAAAGATAAAATAACATAAAATAACATAAACATAAAATAACATAAAGATAGTAGCAGTTTTCTTGTCTTGGAAGCAGTCTATTTTGTATTTGGTTTGTAATTTACTGTAAGGCTTTAAGGTTTTCTTTTGTATTTAATTATTTATGTTTGCAGTATACACTCCTGTCCCATCATTAACATTTATTTAGTTTCAGCAGTAGCTAAAGTTCATAATTCCATAAGTATTTAGACAGTGACACAATTTCCATGATTTGGGCTCTGCATGCCACCACACTGGATTTAAAATTAAACAAATAAAACAATGTAACTGAAGTGTATACGTTTAGGTTTAATTAAAGGGGTTGAACAAAAATATTCTTTAAATTGTTTTGGAATTAAAACCATTTTTCTTCAAAGCCTCTTCATTTCAGGGGCTCAAAAGTAATTGAACAAAGGATTTCAATAGCTATTTTATAGGCTACATGAGCTATTTCCTTATTAATCCTTAAAAAACAGCTAAAAGGTCTGGAGTTGATTCCAGGTGTGGCGTTTGCATTTGGAAGCTGTTGCTGTAAACCAATAAGATAGTGGTTAAAGAAGCTCTCAGTGGAAGAGAAACATACCATTATTAGCCTGAAACAATTTGGTACATTCTGGTAAAAAAAGAGAGCAGTGGTGAACTCAGGAATTCAAAAAGCCATGGATCTCCACAGAAGACCACAGCGGGGGTTTATCACAGAATCCTTTCCATGGTGAAGAAAAACCCTTCAAAACATCCATCCAAGTGAAGAACACTCTCCAAGAAGTAGGTGTTTTTAATATCTCAGTCTACCATAAAGAGAAGACTTCATTAGAGTGAATACAGAGGGTTCACCACAAGGTCAAAATCATTAACAGAAAGCCTAAAATAGATTTGACCAAAAAAACATCTAAAAAAGCTAAAAAATCTAAAGAATCTTTGGACAGACTAAACTAAGATAAACCTACTAAGATCAAACTAAGATCAACCTATTCCTCAACAGTGGGAATAAGAAAGTATGGAAAGGGTTTGGAACGGCTCAACACAAAGCTCACCGCATTCTCAGTAGAAAATGGTGGTGGTATGGGCGTGCATGGCTTCCAATTTCACTTGGTCACCATTGCATATTAATGATGTGACAGAAGCAGAAGGATGGATGTTGAAGTGTACAGGGATTTACTTTCTGCTCAGATTCAATCAAACGCAGCAAGGTTTGTTGGACAGGGCTAAACAGTACAGATGTACAATGATTCGAAACATACTGCCAAAGCAACCCAGGAGTTTTTTAAGGCACAGAAGTGTAATGTTCTGCACTGGATGAGCCAATCACCAGATCTAAACCCAACCAAGCAGCGTTTTACTCACTTAAGACAAAACTAAAGGTAGAAAGACCCACAAACCAGCAAGAAGAACTGAAGACTGCTGCAGTGAAGCATCATAAAGAAGGAAACCTGGTGTTTAATGATGTTCTTGGGTTCCAGACTCCAGGCAGTTATTGCCTGCAAAGGATTCTCAACAAAATATTACAAATGAACATTTTATCTCTGGTAAAGTTAATTTGTTCAATTACTTTTAAGCCCCTGAAATAAGAAGGGTTTGTGGAAAAATGGTTGTAAGTCCGAGAGCTTCATAGCATATTATTTTAATTACTTTCTTTTAAACCTAAAAGTCTAGACTTTAATTGCATCTCTTGTTTCATTTCAAATCTAGTGAGGTGGCATGCCGAAATCATGAAGATTGTTTCACTCTCTAGATGTTTACAGGGTATATTGAAATTGAAATGAAATTCTGTATTTATTCATCACCAGTAATATCATTATCGCAAAAAATACCCTGACATATTGTGATATTATATGTGTCCATGCCTATAGATATCTCACAACAAAATTGACTATGTTTAACACTTAAAGCATTCATTTAACACTAACAGCATTGATTTAACAATTGGTTGGATTTACTTTGTATCTTCCAGTCTGACCACACACCGTTTTCTTACCTATACCTTTTTCCTCTGTAAGGCTCCAGAAGTGTACTTGTATGGCTGCACACATCGACGGGCTGAAGATTATGATAACAAGTTGCACCGAGATGATCGCCAACATGCCAAGGGTCATGGGCTAGACATTTTCAGTGAGGTAACAAAAATTCTCCTAAAATTCACAGAGGAAAGCTTGAACAAATCCAAAGGGTCTATATCCCACATTTCTCTTGTTTTATTTTATTAGTTATTTTATTATGTCCCCATTCAGTTGTAATTCAGTTTGCTTCAGCATTTCCTAAATTATTATATCCATATAATATTTATGCGTTTCTTATTGGTATCACAAGTACACTGTTGTTTGACTGGACTGGGATGCGAACAGTGAAATTTGATGGCTTATATTACTTTTTATTTGAACCTCTGGAATATAATCAAGAGGAAGATGGATGATCAAAAGCCATCAAATCAAGCTGCTTAATTTTTTGCACCAGGATTGGCATAGAGTTATCCAAAAGCAGTGTGTAAGACTAGTGGAGGAGAATAATGCCAAGATGCATGAAAACTGTGAATAAAAACCAGGGTTATTTCACCAAATATTGATTTCTGAACTCCTAAATCTTTAATAATATGAAACTGAAGTGGTCTCTTATTTTATTCCAGAGCTGTATACATCACAGAAAAAAATCTTATGCCTTTGGGTGTGTGTATGCATGTGTGTGTGACAGAAAAACAACTTTGTCCTATCAGATAAACAAAGCCTATTTGAAAGGAAATAACTGCTTACAGTAGTGCAGTTTTGTTTATTAACCCACACTGACTCTACCCCACCCTTTCACCCTTTCTCAGGAATCATCAAGACCCATTCCTGTGCGCTCTTCATCTGACTACGGGAGAAGACTCCTGCCACCTCTGTACAAACCGGGCCGCCAGTTCGTCCGAGTTGCTCACATACGCTCAGAGTTTTACAGGAAAAACGGGATTACAAAAACACTGGAGGAGGGGTATGGGCCTGTTGTTCCAGTTTGAGACGTTTGCCTGTAAGATGTGCAATATATTAAATAAGCAAAACTGATGTCTCTGCATAATAAACTTACAGCGAGAAATCTAAATAAAAACAACCACAGCAGAACTTCAGTACATCAATCAATACAAAGAAGAGGCTGTTATTGGGATGAGTACTGCGAAGGATATCCATACAAACATTGTTTACGCACGATATTGTATTGTATATTCAACTTGATATTGACATCTTTGTAGACGTACAAAGTTCACACATAAATGAAACAC
The DNA here is from genome assembly GCF_023375975.1 of Astyanax mexicanus. Classification (NCBI taxonomy): domain Eukaryota; kingdom Metazoa; phylum Chordata; class Actinopteri; order Characiformes; family Acestrorhamphidae; genus Astyanax; species Astyanax mexicanus. The sequence continues at coordinate 37,720,972 of NC_064410.1, forward strand.
AGGTGTTTATATAGAAATTCTTTAATGGATAAGAAAATGGTGGCACCACCAAAACATGAACACACACATTGTATTTTGTTTTATTTGGTAACACTTTACTGAAGGGCAACATTTATAAGGACTAGGGTTGTTCCAATAGAAGCAAGTTGGAAAAGCTTCTTTTGTCAATTTTACAAAGAGTTATTGATGACAAATCAAAAACTTTTTTTTTTATTTCTTTAGATTTATTATTTATTATTGTCAAGAAAAATATTTATATATAGACTTATAAACACAACCCTTCTGCAAAGTGTTCCATTGTGTTCTTTCCCATAAATATTTTACAAACCCTCAGCTGTTCTGATCTGGGTTTCTCACACAGTGACTTGTCCGGGGATTAAACTCCTTGAAGATGGTTGAAGATCTGTTTTACTGGTATTTTTTTGTAGTCCAGCAGATGAACTGCTATAGAAACATTTCTAGGCCAGAGCAATACTGAATATGTGTCAGTCTGTGAGAGAATGGGAGGTGACTTCTGTATGCAGTTGTTCTTGATCTGTGTAGAAGAGAAGTTCAAGGCATTACATTCCCTTGTGATAAGGTTCTGGTCATTTCGGTGTGTACAAAGAAAGTCTTAAGGTCCCCTTTGCCCTTCACATTGATGATTCCTCGACAAGAGCACATGTATCCTAAAGTCTGTAAGATCCGACTTGTTTCTTCGGTCACCTAGAATAAATAAATGCAAAATAAGAGTGAAAATGTTTGATGTATATACATACACAATGATAACATTTAAAAACACGCCATTTATATTATTTATAGTTACAGTTGGGATGCATTTTTAACAAAGCAGAGTACAGAATGAGTCAAGTTGAACTGGGATAATTGATTTCCATAAGACATAAAAGCTGCATTTATACAGCAGGTAAAAAGTGAGGTTTTTAGTGGTGAAACAGGTTGGGGGGATCATGCCTCTGTTTAAGCAAAACTTTCACAAATCAAGCACAATAAGAGAGCACATATCGTTATTTGGCTTTGGTTATACATGGCTAGTGAAGATGAAACCAAAACTTTACAAGAAACACTGCTTTTTTGCATGCACAATAGTTTAAGAGCATCAACTGTAGGTCACATTAAAATGTTAGTGTGAACAGCTTAAAAACATGTACCTGCTGTCTAAGTGTACCCAAAGACAACACAGACCACAGTCAAACAGTTTATTTATAAGTTTTATTTCATCTAACTACATCAGATGCTCCTTAAGAAAATAGCTTAAGATGACTTCTATGGTTTTCTTCTGGCTCTTCCATGTCTGCATCTATTTGTGTAGGTGATTCTGCACTGTAGGATAGTGCACTTCCACTCAAGAGACTTCTGAATTTGACCAAGGGTTTTGATTTGACTTTCAAGCTTTTTTATGGACCTTGGTGAAAGTTATCTAAGATGTCACATTTTAATAGTGTTCTTTTCATTTTCACTCTAAAATTGATTTCTAATTTATTGCTTTTGGAAGAATATGTTCATTTTGTACTTATTAACTAGTCAACCATGAATAAATGGTAAAATTGCCACAAAATTTAGTCTGACAGCACAGCAAAAGAAAAAACAACCTGTTTATTGCTAAAAGAGCCTGAAATGTTATCATGTAAATCTGAATGACTGTTTCTGATTAAAATGACCACATTTGTTGTAAAATGTTGTAAATGGAACTACATATACAATCAGAATAAGTAATCCTGTATGGCATGTATTATATGTTTGCGGAGAAAAAAAATCATGCCTTTTTAGGAGCTTGGGAGCCTCTCTTAATACATCAGATTTTTAAGTTTTAGATGTATTGTAGGGAAGCATTTTAAACATGAAGGGAAGGAAGTATCCTGGACTAAAGATGATATACACTGTTTTATCTTGATTGATTAAACAAAACAGGTCTACATGCATACTGTTGCAATGAGGCAACAAATAAAAACTGTTTTAGAAAAAAAAAATTAGATAAATATGTTTTAATACATTATGTAATAACCAAAAGGATTGTGTGTTGCAACAACATGCCATAAAGGGTTAAATGGACACTTTCTTTTTATCATATGGTACAAAGCTTTTATAAAATCAACTGAAAAGTAAAAAAAAAAAGATAAAAAACATGTAAAGAAGAGATTTTCCAAGAGTACCTGAATTTTCCCAAGGACCCCTGTGCTTTCCATTCTGCTGGCTACATTCACAGTGTTTCCCCAGATATCATACTGTGGTTTCTGGGCTCCTATTACCCCTGCGATGACTGGTCCATGGTTTATTCCTGAAAAGCAGGACACATGCAGTTTTGTTAAAGAAAGGATTTGACATTAAAACTGCCAGTACGAAGTTGCAGTTGAAATGCTTGGGACACTTTTGCTGAAGCTAGAAACTTGATGAGAAGATTAGGAGCTAGTGATTAATCTGATTACTTAAGAGACCATTCTTCATTAATCCAATTACAGTGTATTTAGCCAGAGAGAATGTAGTGATCAGCAGTGCAGAGGAATAATTTAGCATAACAAAGAATGACTGTGTCACATAGGCCTACATTTCTTACTCACCCACTCGCAACTTGAAGTCATTGAAGGAATGTTTGTTAATAAGATCCAGTTTCCCCACCAGAGCAAAGGCAAACTCTAACATTGTGCCGATGTGCATGTACTGCCTGTCATGATCCTTAAAACAAAGAGACAGAGAAGATTGTTCTAGGTAGATTGTTCAAGCCTGTTTAAAACAAACAATTTAGCATACATAGTCCCTAATCTGTTACTACCAGTGTAAAATATGGTGTCAGATATTAGAATGTGTGATATATAATGGTGAAAAACTATCCTCTCACTTGCCAGCACTAGACAGATGAATGTCTGCTTACCGGTACATAACTGTGTATGCATATTACAGATATGATGTTACACTAAAATACTGAAATCCTCTGGAATATAATCAAGAGGAAGATGGATGATCAAAAGCCATCAAACCAAACTGAACTACTTGAATTTTTGCACCAGGAGTGGCATAATGTTATCCAAAAGCAGTGTGTAAGACTGGTGGAGGAGAACATGCCAAGCTGCACGAAAACTGTGATTAAAAACCAGGGTTATTCCACCAAATATTGATTTCTGAACTTTATGAATATGAACTTGTTTTCTTTGCGATATTTGAGGTCTGAAAGCTCTGCATCTTTTTGTTATTTCGGACATTTCTCATTTTCTGCAAATAAATGCAAAACAACAATGTTCATTTTTCTCAAATATCAACCTATAAATAGCAAAATCAGAAAAACTGATTCAGAAACTGAAGTGGTCTCTTAATTTTTTCCAGAGCTGTATTTTATCTAAATAACATAATATATTAAAGACAAAATAATATAGCAATTTTATATTCTAACAAAGACTACTTAGAGTTCCCACTTAAAGCAAATGTTAATGTTAACATTAAACAAGTCCATATTAAGCACTTTAAACAACATTATTATACGTGTGTCTGTATGTGTAGACACTTCCCTCGGTAATTACTACAGTGCCTCCAATAATAAACTCTTTTATACAGTAATAGAAAATACCAAAAAAAACTGTTTACTATGACCAGCTAGAGATATTGAGCTATTGGAAACTTTACATTTGGATCCAATCCTTGTGACAAATTATGTTATGAGGGTTAAATAATTCTCAAATAAGAATAAATAAATATTTCAGGACCAAGGACAGCACCCGAGCATTTGAGCAGCCAAGAAATTTAAGAAGCCTGTCTCAGTCACAGCTTACAGAGAAATGTTCTCCTAAACTTACCTGAGCGTACTCTGGTCCAGGAGCGATGTTAAGTCCAGTAGCAGCCATGTAGGTGCTGCCAATAGTTTTAATCTTCTCCACTCCACTGAACTTGGGCTTGGAGAGTAACTGTTAGTAAGAAGATGAGAAGATAAATGAGTTAATGAATTATAGAACAGGTATACAATGGATTAGGTGTGCCTGTGGACTGAACATCTGTTTTTTCTATTAATAAAAGCTGTCTCTAACTATTTTGCTGCTGTCATAAAATGGTCAATATAAAAAAAAACAAGCTAATTAAATTAAAATGGAAAAAAGTGACTAATTTTGGACCTTTTCTATTGGTCACTTCATCATGAAGTATTCAGCCATTATGCCAAAATGTAGAACATAATACAAATATACTATAACAAATGAAGATTCATGGTACTGATTTAAGCCAAATGATTTATTCCAGAAAATACATTAGAGCTATTTATGTTTTCATTCATTTCACCAATGAATGCAAGACCAGGTCCTATAGCTTAATCATATTTATTCCATGCACTCCATCTAGCATTCCCTAGGCTCCCTGCATCACCTCTATATTCAGGTTTCATTCATTTTAATACAAGCATGTGGCTGCGGTGGTCAGTGGTGGCAGTTCTATTCCAGAGAATTCAGTTCCCATGCCGCTTTTCAAAATCGTAGCTGAAAGTGAAATTGACAGCAACGAAATGGAGAGTCAGCACAGCGAATATATTATTACAGCATTCTGTACCTCATCAAAATCCGCTATAATTTCATTGAGGAGTCTGAGACACTCCAGCCCCTCCTTGTTCACGTCGGACTCGGTGTAGAATTCCTTGAAGTCTGGGATGGAGGCAAACATGACGCACACCAGATCGTATGACTGGTGGTAGAGATCCTGTGAAAAATGATAGCAGGCATCATTAGCAGTGTGGTGAAGGTGGGGTCAAGGCACTGATTTTAAGCCTGTTTTGTTATCTATGGCCTACAGACCTACATTGTATTACTTACTATATATATCATAATAAATGTAATCATTTTGCTGTATATTCTACACTTTCAATGAACATCTTTGTGTACATTAGAACAATAATTTATATGTATTTAAATCACTTTTTTCTAATTGTCTATCCCGTTTTTATCCCATTCCCAAATTTGGAAGGCCAGTGACCCCATCCAGTCTATAGTAGGGCAGAAGGTAGCACATGCCTCATCCAATACATGTGAAGTCAGCCACTGCCTATTTTTAAACTGCCACTGATGAAAACAGAGGAAAGTGTAGCTCCCCAGCTCTGATACATTAGCTAACAGACGCCTGTGCTGACTGGCATCACACTACCCAGACCTACCCAGAGATCACACTGACAATTGTGCTCTCTCTGACTCTGGCTGCTGATGCCAAACAACATGAAATTCCTTTTTTAATACATAAGATCTTTCTAGAATTCTACTGTTTGTTCCTATGGGGATTAAAGTTATGATCACTTTATGAAAATCAGCTGTTAAATTGATTCAAATCACATCAAGCTTAAAACTATGTTATGGTTCTATGGTTGTGCCAAACTTGTTGGTTGTAACAAAATAATGTAAGCAGTAGAGCAGTTAATTATTATTTTTTATTTAATTTAATTTTTAAAAGTTTATCTACACATTTTTATATTTTAACTGTCACTATCCTAAATCTGTATCCAATAAAACTAGTCAGATCCAGATTAAGGTAGATGTTTCAGAGCTGAAACAGTGTTAATATCTTGAAAACTGTTTGATAAGTAGTGGCTCCAAAAGATGAAGATAAAAATAAACTGGAGAACAATAGTGTTGCATTTTCTGTGTATTGTGGTTTGTCGTTGCACAAGCATGTCTATTTTAAATACAATTACCTCATTTTTCCAGTTACGGGCTAAGAAATGTTCTGCCACATGAGCTGGAAGAACGTTCTCCAGGAGCACACGGTTAAGGTTCTCCATCGTCTCGATCTCCTCACACTCCCGTTTGAACTTGTTCCTCCAGAGAAAGTCTAACCTACAGTAATATTCATTCTGTTACAAGAGGACACAGAGGTAAAGAGATGCAGACATCTGATCACCTTGTCTGACTTTTCACAAAGCAGAGAAACAGAAAAACTTACAGAGACACACATATCAGCTCTGTTACACATACAGTACAGTGGAGACTATTCTTAGCCTATCAGGCCATTAGCATCAACTATTTACATTTTTTTTCTGTGTGCCACATTTATATAAGCGCACACTTTCCCCAGAGAGATAAACAACACACTTTATATTCCCAGCCAGAGCCTGCACTGATTCTGTCCCAGCAATCACTTTTGGTAAATCAGGCACTATTGTGCACTCTTAGCAGTTAACCCTTACAATGCCAACTGTCTCAAGACTACAGCCCTATCTGGACGGGATTAGATTTTTCAGGGGGTTCTGGAGTAATTTTCTCTTTAATGGGGGTCCTCTGTGAATGACCATGTATGTGTTTTTCTCAGATGTCCGATAAGAAAATTACAGGCTGAATCTTGAGTTTCGTCACCTCGCCTTTAATAAAAAAGCCATTTTTCCACCGCTACGCACCGTAATTACACTTCGGGCACCATTTCCATGGAAATCCACGTAAACACAACAGCGAGTGGAAATGGAGGAGCTACTGAACGACATGTCATGTGACCGAGAAAGCCAAAAAAACTCACTTTTTCAATTGCAGTCTGCATTCAAGATTTTTATAACTCAGTAGAAGTGTGAAATATTTTTCACAGACGTCTCCCTGAGAAACTAATCCTGTCCGGATAGGGCCTCTATCAGGCCTCACTCAATCTCCAGCAATTCATGTTGCCTTGCCATGAGCACACTGGCCAGAATTCAGTCTGATTCACAAGATAACACCCCACAACTTACACATACAGATGTGAGAGTTATCAAGCTGTCCTCTGAAGTAACACTTCCACATGAACAGTTTTTTTAAGATACTTCTATGACTAGCATGTCAGTGTTTACAACTTATTAAAACGGATGGGTTGTCCTACAACCCTGGTTTTACGAATTGAAGAACGAGAGTTCTTACTGTGCTAAACTGCTTTCTTCAGGCAGCACTACTGAATAATAAAAACCTTTCCACCACCCAAGTAACGTCTTGGCTTTAAGCAGGCAGCGATTGGTCCATAACCGTGGGAAAAACTCCTCCCCTTTTTTCCCACACAAGGGACTCTGCGCTGCCTTGCTCGTAACGCCATTGAAATGAACACTTCAGCCTCTGATTTGGGATCAGCGGAGGCCCGATTAGTAAGAACTCTCGTTCTTCAATTCATAAAACCAGGGTTGTAGGACAACCCATCAGTTTTACTTCATTTCGAACTCGAGTTCTTACTGTGCTAAAAAATATATAACCAACCTCGCTAATCACAAGGACAGCACCGATGTGCAGCCTTCCTGATCACAGATATAATCATAAATATAAATAAATCACATGTAACGTATCAATCACGCCTGACTGGACGCATTGAGTACTGTGCGTGAGAAAGTGAAAGCGTGAGGGGAAGCCCAAGACGCTGCATCACAAATTTCTTGTGCGGAAACTCCGCGCAACAGAGCCCATGAGGTAGAAATTCCCCTAGTCGAATGCGCCCTTAATCCATCAGGAGGAGTCTGGCCCGCATTAGTATAAGCTATAGAAATAGCTTCCACTATCCAATGGGACAACCTCTCCTTGGACACTGGTTTGCCTCAGACTTTATCCCCGAAACAGACAAACAGTTGATCGCAACTCGCGCTTCGCCAAGTGCGGGTCCTGTTCAGATAAGCCTGGATACACCGTACAGGGCATAGTTTATGCAAGCATTCTTCCTCTTTTGATCGAAAAGGGGGCGATGTAAACCCAACTAAATCAATCACTTGGGATTTAAAACTTGATGTAATAATCTTGGGGAGATATACCGGATTAGGACGTAAAGTGATCCGACGCATATCAGCTGAAAATTCCAAGCATGATTTATGCACCGACAACGCTGTTAAATCACCCACCCTTTTGGCAGAAACAAGGGCTAACAACAATGCAGTCTTTAGTGATAGATATTTCACCTCAATCAGGTCTAAAGGCTCAAAAGGAGGCTCAGTTAAAGCATCCAATACTAAGCCTAGATCCCATTTCGGGACGAAACATCGGTTAGGAGGGCGTAAACGACGAGCGCCTCGTAAGAACCGAGTAGCCAAGGGGTGACTCCCTGCGCAATAACCCTCAATATTAGGGTGACACGCAGAGATCGCAGCAACATATACCTTCGACGTGGAAGCAGATAATCCTTTATCAACTTCTTTTCGACAGCCCTAGCTAAAACATCCAACAACTCTTTATTGTATGGATCTTTATGAGCTGCAGCCTTGGATGTGCCCTCTTCTCTCTCTCGCTCATCTCCACTCTGCGTGCCTGCTTCGGCCTCCTCCATTTCATCTTCTTCCTCGCCGCTCTCCCACTGACGAACGTGAAACTCCACTAAGTCGGGGTGATGCGGAACGTCGTCCGAAACGGGAGACACGCAAACCCCAGATGGCTGTAATGGAGGAAAATCTGTGTCCGACCACGAAACAGTAGGCTCCGGAGGAGCTATACTGCGTGAGGTGTGCTGGGACTTTTCCTCCTGTCTAAACAGCTCGACTCTGTGGCGAAGCGTTGGTAGAGGCAATCTGGAACAGTGCATGCAGAAAAAGGGGTCGGCTAGCGCGATTTCGGCGTGCTCCCGACCCAGACACTCAACGCACTCCTCGTGCTGATCTACTCTGGATAGGTGTTTGCTGCATTTGCAAACCTTAACCGTTCTTTCCATGGTTCGCATTGCTAAAACCTCTTAGAACGACAAGGTAGCGTGTGGTGAGAGTGGCAAAGCTGACCCAAACCACAACTGCTAAAATTCCGTTTAAGAAAGAAAATTTGCAAAATAAAGTGATGGAAGGTAAAAATTCCTGCACAGCGGTGCGGCTGAATAAGCAAGAATGGCGTTACGAGCAAGGCAGCGCAGAGTCCCTTGTGTGGGAAAAAAGGGGAGGAGTTTTTTTTTTTATTATTCAGTAGTGCTGCCTGAAGAAAGCAGTTTAGCACAGTAAGAACTCGAGTTCGAAATGAAGTAAAACCACTACAAGTTACGCATATTATGCTCATCTTTTGATGCATCTTTATTGTTTAATTTGTCAGCTTAGTTATCGGTGACTCTTTACCTATCTGTGCACTTTAGCTCTTCTTTATTTCTGTTCATTATTTGTCAAATGAGACCAATTAAAAATGTCTCACAAATGAATGGGTTACCAAATGACTTTCCATAAATGTCTTGAGATACATCTACATTACTTCCAGGTGACAAGCTGCTTAATAACCAGTTAAAAAGAACATATCCATGGGGTTGCAGTCCTGATAGCTTACAGGATAATTTGAGGTTTCCACTGTGAGCCCAACCCTGAGAGAAGATCTCTGAGAGAGTTTATCTTCCATATATAGCTGACGGTAGCTGTGCGGTGTGAATGTAGCAGCTGGGTCTGACAGAGTGCAGTTGCTACACAGAGAACATGACCCAGTGTACCTTTCTTATGCAGATTAGCCAAATCTGGCATACAATACGCAAAATCATTCAGCAGAAAAAATAAAATAAGCGACATTCACATAAACGGCTCTATTTTCTGAAGAGCTCTCGAATGTTCCAGTAAACCAGAGACCCACCTGCCTCGCCAGCACAAGCAGTGTAACGAAGAAGATGAAGAGAGACACAGAACCCATTGTCTTCAAATCTTTAAGCACTCCCGGCCTGGAACATAAGGAAACAAGAAGGAAGTGAGAGAGAAAAGAGAGCACATCTCGGGAAGCCGGTTCACTCAGAAGAAAGGTCTTTTCAGCAGCACCTTGGGTGGGTGTCTGACTCAGGTTTGTAAGTTGCTCAGCCAGAAGCAAAATGTCAGAATCTCAAATCTACATATTATAACTGCCTCACACCTCCAGGTCAAATCTAATCTCTGAGTCATCTGCACAGAGGGAGAGAGAGAGAGAGAGAGAGAGAGAGAGAGAGAGAGAGAGAGAGAGAGAGAGAGAGAGAGAGAGAGAGAGAGAGAAATAACTAGAAATTAATAAAAAAACAAGAAGAAAATAGGAAAAATGTAAAAAAGAAAAACAAAACGTGAAGAAACAGAAACGAAAGATAAACAATGGAAGGATGAAAAGGAACAAGAAAGCAATATGTTATGAAAAGAGGGAAAAAGAAAGAAGAAATTAGAGGAAGGTAAAAACAAAGAATATTGCAGGGTGGTAAAAAATAATGAACAAAAAATAAAGGAAAAGGAAGAAATAAAAGAAACAAGGGAGGAAAAAAGAAAACAAGAGAATAAATAAACATTTATTTTAACAAAACAATTTAAGTTTGAAAAAGAAAGTTTAGAAACAAGGATGATAGGTGTCATAAATTAATAAATAAACAACAAAAGAGAGAAAACAAAAGAAAAAGCAAGAGAAAACGAACTAGAACAAAGTGAATGGATGGATAGAAAGGAAAGAAAGGAAGAAAAAAGAAACATGTAAAGAGAAAAATAACAAAAATCTGAAAAAAGAAAGAAAAAAATAAAAGAAAGAAAGGGGGAAAAAGAAAGAAGAATGTAGAACTACAAAAAAACATGGAAAGAAGAAAAAAAAGTACACAAAGAATCAGGAAAGAATACATTTTAGAGGATAGATGGAGATAAATATAAACATCTATAAACAAACAAATAAAAACAAAAAAGTAGAAAAAAAGGAAAAGAAACAAATAAATACAAAATGCAAAGAACCCCCCCCCCCACCAAATAAAATAAAATAAAACAAAGAAAGTAAAAGGAAAAATGAAAGAACTGTATTTGGTAAGGTTAGGAATATGTGAGGATGACCAGACAGTATCAGTCAGAGATTGCGCAGCACATGGCTGGGTTTAATGGGAACGCTATAAATGACCTGTACATTCCCTCTCTGCTCCTGCTGTCAATCATCTGGAAAAAAATCAATCCAGAGCAATCTGCAGTAAGCCTGCTATCTCAGCTCAGCGCCCGTCAATCATAACCTCACACTAACTGAGCAGCAGCCGCTTCTGTTTTCACCCCACTAAACTGCCCTCGCTATTTCCCATCTCACCTGTGTGTTCCAGCACAGCTCTACAACACCCTGCACTAACTGTACGTGTGTGTGTGCAGGTGTAGTACCTGTCCAGTGGCTGTGTTTTATACAGCGCTGTGCTGTACTCGTCCAGTAAAGAGGCGTGGGTCTGGAGGATGATGATGTTGTATCCAACCACTGCAGCCAGCATGATCAGCATCTTCAGCTCATAATTGATCCTCAGGAACACGGAGCAGGACACCAGCCCCAGGATACAGCTGTAGATGAAGTACTGGAAGAGAAGATAATGAGAAAAGATCAGCATTTTTTTTTGTGCAGACCTATGAATCTGATTAATCTGAATCTGAATCTGTTTTTTTATTTTTTGGCAGTTGTTAGAAGTGCTCTAAAATGAAATGGAATTAAATATTTATTATTAATTTCTTCTAACAGAAGTTTTTCCCTTCCCCTGTAGAGTTTTTATATACAAACTTTTTTTTGTTTTGAAACCAGTTTAAACTGCAAAGTAGGACAATGGTATGAACATCCATAAACTTCTATTTTCTGGTCTTTTTTCATACACAAGGAGTACTGGATTATAAGGCGTATTATGCGACACTAGTAAGGAACAGGGGTGTCGCCATGTTTTCCTTCTAATTCAGCAGAATTCGCTGAGTGGTCAGACCTGTAAAGCTAAGCTAAGTAAAAAAGCCATTTTCTTTAAAATCAAACGAGCGCTAGATGTCAATCTACATACATTTCACTCCTGAAAACTGTATATTTGGGTGAGTAAAGCTCTTCCATTTATTTACAGTAAACCGAGATTTCCAGATTTCCAGCAGAATTAGTATTAGCAGCTAATTGCTAGCAGGTAATGCTAATGTTGCTACAGCAGTGCTAGCCGGGGTTAGCAGCAGGCTACAGGCTGATAATACTCACTTCTGAAAGGCGAAAAAGTAGGCACTTAGCAGTCCTGGTGCTGAAGAACTGAAACTCCTGTATAACACTCTACTTCAGTGGAGTGGCTTTACTGTTCCTTACAACCTGACTAGTAAAATTCATACATGACGTGCACCCGATTTTAGGGAAAATTAAAGGATTTTAAGTGCGCCTTACAGTGCAAAAATGATGGTATGTTGTTGTGCTAAATTATGTTTTAAAAACATTTCTGATGCTATTTAAATAAGATTTGGGTGCGCGTGACAGTCCACATCCAGTTTGTTAGCCCTGTTAGCCTTAACGTCTCATATTAAAAATTAAAGAAGCCCCTGTCAGATACCAAAAATACCTTAAATGACTGGGATGCATCAAAAAACACTGATGAATCATGCTAATCTGTTGAACAAATGCTATTTGTATTATGATCAATGGACCAAAAGAGACACTGTAAAATGGCTTCAATCTAATATGAATTATTTTTACATTCACTTCCATTAAAAGTTCAAATAAGTCAAGATATTTTTCCTCTCAATTTTTCATTTTGAAGATACAAGTTTTGCAGGACGCCAACAATGTCCACCAGTTACAGTGTTAAAAACACAGGTTGTCATTTTAAAACTATTATATAAATACAATAGTCTTTGTAATTTGAGTGCATTACAGGAAAAACACAACCTTTTCATTACTAAAACATGATTTAGTCCTGAAAATTACAAAACGCTGCTATGTACAGTAAGAGAACACGTCGAAATGACTCCACACATAATAACTGCAATTACAACACATTTGAATAAGTGCAAGATTAAAATGTCCTGCAGTAATAAAAACAGTAACGTGAAATTATGAAAAACTCCTTTGTTATTTGTGCAGTAAAATCATTACTCATCATCAAAATGATAAAAATGCCTTCATTTAATTAAGCCTTTTCAATGTTTTTTATGAGAGTCACAAAAGAAACCAGGGCCTGAATTCACAGCACTTACTCATTCAGTGGTGATTTTAATGACCACCAGTAGAACTCCACCGCCGTCAGACAGAGAGGTTAAAGAACTGAGCTCATTTACAAAAGCAGAGTCATTAATCTTTTTGAATAATTGTGCCTGCCTTTTCTTTTCTGAGCCGTCCGAGGGCACACTGGAGAGCACAGTAAATACGTCATCATTATTCAGCACAAAGCTTCTGCTTCCAGTGTTCATAAATACATCAACAGCATCAGCCCATTTTTCACAATGAACAGAACATCAGGCTCAATCAATACGTGTTCAGCAGAACATATTAAAGCATGTGTGACTTAATATATCGCTTTATATCACCTGTGACGCTAATAGAGGTGGACAGGATATAAACTACAGTTCAAAAGTCGAACCATTGCTTTCAATAATATTAAACCAGTATGGTGTTTAGTATAATTACAAATTATTACAATATATATATATATATATATATATATATATATATATATATATATATATATATATATATATATATAATAAATGCCATGTAATTACATAATTACAAGTAATTAGTACGGTGTTTGACTTAAAATATGTACAGAATGATGAACTGTTGAGCTGTTGAGAATTCTAAAATGACCTCAAGACATTGAAACAAAATTAATATAAATGAAAAAGGATCTAATTCATTAAAGCCCTCATGTAGGTAGTGTAGTACATTTACTCTTCAAATGTAAGCTACTGTATTAAGACCATTAGAAGTATACCGCCTCATAGGGGTGGGCGATATGGCTCTAAAATAATATCACGATATTTCAGGGTATTTTTGCGATAACGATATACTTGGCGATATAGGAAAACTAAAATAATTCATTCATTTCAGGAATATAGTATAATAGTATAACAGTATAATCATCATGTGGCAAAATAAATAATATAGCATAAAATAATATAATGCAGCAAATAATATTGCAGAATATTTAGTGCATGCATATAAACTGCAAACTAAAACAATTATACAATAAATACACCTAAAGCTTCACAGTAAATAATAGACTACTTTTAAGACAGAACAGCCCTATTATCACAATATGGATTTTTAATATCATGATATTTCTGTGTCACGATATATTGTATACGATATAATATTGCCCACCCCTACCGCCTTATTTGAGTACCTACACTCACCGCTTGAGAACAAACAAACCTTAACTTTTCTTGAAAGCACCAGAACAACTTCTACATTGTGTTAAAGGTAAGAGTTTATCATGAGTTGCACAGACAAGTGCAAATCAGACAGAAGAGCTGCTTTCTGAGGGCATGGTATAGAAGAATGTTATAACAAAGCAACTTGTTGACTATGTGTTTCCAGTTTATGCTTTTTTTGGTACCACTTTAAAATAAGACTACCTTTATAAAGGGTTTATAAATGGTTTACAATGAGTTTATTAATGGTTACTAATTAGGTTGTAAATGCCTTACAAATCATTAATAATCAGTTATAACACATATGTAGAAAGGGCTACAATATAGATGGCTGTGGGTTCACAATTTGACCAACATAAGGTCATAGTCGCCCTTTCTACGTATGTGTTATAACTGATTATTAATGATTTTTCAGGCATTTACAACCTAATTAGTAACCATTGATAAACTAATTGTAAACCATTTATAACCCTTTATAAAGGTAGTCTTATTTTTTTTGTTTTTTGCTTTGTTGAGTTTGTGGTACTCTGCTCCATTCTCCAGTCTTACTTTAGCTTAATGCACTGTGCTTGTTTTAGCTCCAGTTGCCTGTGTGAGACTACTTGCTTCACGCATGGTGATTTCTGAAGAAGTCTGTGGCAGTTTAAGCAGCACAGGGAATCTGATGTACCCCGAGGAGCCAAAACTCATTGGCAGTAGTCCTGGATTCTGTGGATTCCGTTTCTCTGAAGGCTGATAAAAAAGTAGCTAATTTGGAACTGTTGTGCACTTCACCAGAAAACTGTAAATTATGTTTTTCTTGCTTTGCTGAAGTTTATTGCTGACTCAGATGTTACAGATGTAGCACTTATATGAAGTATGCCACTGGTTTTACATTTATTATCCTTACTATGCCACAGTGGTGCTTTGTGTCAGTGATACTGCGTGTTCTTGGGCCATAAGGCCACAGTCAGCCAATGCAAAGTTAAAATGCAGTTTAAGGCTATATATTTTATTTATTTTAAAGGAAAATCTCCATTCAAAATGTGGTCTAGTCCAAGAATAGCCTTAATATCTGTCTGGCAAACTGCCCCTATGTGTCCTGGGAAATTAAATACTGTCCTAGACCCCAACCCTCCAGGACCAGGAATGAAGAACCATATTTTTGGCTTCACGAAACAGCAGGCTGCTTCTCAAATTGTGTTTGACTCTTGGAAGAGTTCAAAGGCACGTGATGCATGTGATGGCCTTATGTCACCATCTGAAGCCCAATCTGTCTGGCAGTGAATATGTGAAGGTGCCAGACCTGAGCTCATCTGCTGGTGTCCTCGAATCCCCCATAACACAACATGTTTCGCTCCGTTTTGTTCTGCCTGGCTTGTGTTCAATTGGCGCACTTTTGCTGGGCAACAACAAAAACTGTGTAGGTGTTATGGGCTGCTGAGGACTGGAGCCGAGAAGCACTGGCATATTGTCCAGCCTTTAACTGTGAAATGTCAGTCACTTTGCTGTAATTTGTAAAGAGGATGACTCTGGAAGCTCCACATTAGTGCAAAAATTATTTATTACAGTGTAATATAAGTTCAAGTCAGTTTGATGTACAGCACTAAAGGATCCTAGGCTGTATCCATCATCCAGACACAGAAATACACTTAGATTGTTAATAAGGCCTATAAAACTGACTGAATAGCAACCAAGCAAAGAGAATCAGAACAGGAGACGATTCTATGAATATTATGATGTTCAAATATTGAGCTCAGGTCTAATAAAACTGATTTAATAGCTGTACTTAGCTATTAGGAGTTTTAGTTGTTTACGCTGTATGACATTCTGTTGCCTTGAATGTGAGTTTTAAAAGCATATAAAAAGTAATTATAATGATAAAGAGAACTTACAGGCAGGTAGAACTTGTTGTCTGAAGCTTGGATGGTTTGGCCATAAACACTGTACACGCTTTCATTGGAAATGTTTGGTGCAGCCTCTGTAATCAGCTTCTCATCCTCTAGAAAGAACTGCACAGTAAGAAGAACAAGACACATTTTAGGGCTTTATTACAGGAAATAACACAGCCGTAATTTGTGAACAGAAATCAGCTAGCTGCATCCATCAAAGATAGATCAAAGATGTTGAAATGCATACATAGCTTACACATAGAGTCTCCTCAGAAAAGTGCTGATCATAGAATGAGATGCTTTTTACAGCAGCCACACACATGCATAAGGTCACCATGCTTACTGCCCAGTAATAAGTAGAGTGTATATGGATGAAATGAGCTAAATGTATTTTACAAATTGAACACAGCTGAATGATACTACAATTCTCTATAGTAATACAATATATATATATATATATATATATATATATATATATATATATATATATATATATATATATATATATATATAATACTATAATATAATGTATAATGTAACACAGATAACATAAACAGTGCAGTGAGAGTACAGTGAAGAATGTACATGTACTGTGCAGATGTTTTAGGCACCTGAATGTATAATTTAAAATACAATAAGAGTGTTCATGTTACGCACATCAGAACAGGTAAAATATAGCAAGAAGTAAAAAGAATGTGTCACTTTGGAGAAAGTCTAGTCTTTGCTTGTCTTGTGAACTATTTTACTGAACAAAGCTTCAGATTCAGATTTCTTCGAGACACCTCCAGTCAGGAAAAGAATTTGTTCAATTCCATCACCAGTTCACCTGATTTATCATTATTAAACAGTGATTCACAAAACCAGGTGCTGAATAATATATAAATAGATATAAATAATACTAGATTAGTACTATGAAAGAGTAAAATACACAGTAAACGTCTACTTGACGTTTGAATGTTATTTGTATTTCGGCCATTCCATCCATTTTTAAAAATCTTTTTTCAATTCAGAATCTAATAACACATGCATTTAACTATTAAAAACTCAGGCAGCTTTACTTAATTTTTTATAAGGTTTTTAAGTCGAAGATGGTTACAAAACTCATGTGACATTTAAAAAGCATGTTTAAAAGCAAGTCCACTAATTCCTTTGATTTTCTCTCAAGTAAGTCTTTATTTTAAAGAAATGGTTTACTACATATTATAATTGATATTTATGAAAAAAAAATCACTCCTGTTACTAAAATTCACTCCTGTTTTTGGAACTCACTCCTGTTACTGGCACTCATTCCTATTACTTTTTATGTTTTGAGTAACAGGAATGAAAGTAACAGGAAGGAGTTTTTTAGTATAGAAATAGCAAAAAGATGAAAAATAGCTAAACGGACATTGAGCACATTCTAACGATTTTCCCATTTTTTTTTATAAAAATAAACAAATAAGATCTAAGAATGAATTAAGGTAACAGAAATGAGTGTTAAGATTCACCTCCTCAGTCAGAGTTAAAATAAGAATGTACGTTTGGTCTTCCCATCATCTTCAGAAGAACCAGCTGATGTCACTTCCTGTTGTAGATGTGACACATGGGGCAATGTTTTACAGGAATGAGTGAAACCCAGGGACACAACTAAAATGTGCATGTTAACATAAATGCTATTTGGAATCACACAACAATGCAAAAAGAATAACAAATGCTATTTTTTCAGTGGTTTAATTAGTTTTTATTGATGTTTTTAATTACATATTTTACTTTTGCATAGGTCAATGTACAAGACACTATGCTTAATAATAAAATGTATTTTAAAGTTATGTTGTGTGCTTTTTTATACATGTAATTTACTGGGGACAGAAATTGCACCAATTCGGTAGATTAAAATTATCAGAAATTTGTTTAAAATCATAGCACCATACATTTCTACTGTGATGTATATTGATATCAATTTTTTTTGAGCCCTAAGAGTAAAATAAAGTGTTGGACAGCGAAATGGAGCTTCATCCAGTGTACAATGTGAAATTAACTGGAGGGGAGTTTGTGACCCAGAACTAATCATCTAATGTCAATACCACCCCATGACCGCACTAATGCTCCTGTGGCTGAATGCAATATTCTCATTTCTGTGTACCAACACCTAGTGTAAAATATTCCCAAAAGAGTAGAAACTGATTTCAGAACAACTGACGGATGAGCAGATCTCGCAACACCTTTGGGCATAAACACTGTACTTTAAAAATAGAAATGCTGCAAATGATTCTTAATGTAAAGCCAAATACATGTTTTGTTATAGACCTTATTTATTTTTAATGGGAAAATATTTTTTGAAGCATTTCTATTGGTACATTTATCATGAAATTCTAACACAATAAAAAAAAAGATTCAAATTCTGCAAAATGTGAAAAAAAAAAAAAAAAAAAAAATTAATAAGATTTTGCATGACATCAACAATTTGATTCCTATGCTATTATAGCCTATATCCCCATCTGACTAAAACGTCTTGAGCCATGCACACAAAACCAGCAAGATTTGATTAGGGTTCAATTTTTTGACCCAGGGAAGCTTAATGTGTGAAATCGATTTGCGTGCACATGCTAAACCTTTAGCCTCACTCTCAGGTCTGATCCGAAGGGCTGATGAGGATGCAACTCAATCACTTAACCACCCTCTCACACACACACCTGAGACCAGATCCTGTCATTGCTGTGCAGTGCAGTGAAATGAGGCGGAGCGCGTTATATTTTCAGCATGGTGAATCTGAAACGTATGCAAATCCCCTTAAATAACAGTCTGCAATGTGTACTTTAATCAGGGCTGATTGGCTTCATTTGAAATTTAAAACAGTGGAGCAGAAGGGCATATCATATCTTTGGCCCAAAATGCTTTTTTTTTTTACATATTGTGAATCTGGTGGTTCTCTACACAGTTTTACAATTGTAGAATGAATGGAACAGTAGAAGTGCTCCAAAATGACTTGGCCAAACCTTTTTACATTGACTTCTGTTAAAAGTAAAGAAGTTTTCTTTCCACCTATTGTAAAGCTACTGTCTTAAACATACAAAGTGACATGTGATGATACACAGCTCTGGAAAACAATAATGGACCACTTCAGTTTCTGAATCAGTTTCTCTGATTTTGCTATTTATAGGTATATGTTTGAGTAAAATGAACATTGCTGTTTTATTCTATAAACTACAGACAACATATCTCCTAAATTCCAAATACAAATATTGTATTTGGAATTTATTTGCAGAAAATGAGAAATGGCTGAAATAAGTTCATATTCAGAAAATCAATGTTTGGTGGAATAATCATGTTTTTTCTTATCTTGGCATGTTCTCCTCCACCAGTCTTACACACTGCTTTTGGATAACTTTATGCCACTTCTGGTACAAAAATTCAAGCAGTTCAGCTTGGTTTGATGGCTTGTGATCATCCATCTTCCTCTTGATTATATTCCAGAAGTTTTCAATCTGGTAAAATCAAAGAAACTCATCATTTTTAACTAAGCTTAGCTGTATATACATTTATAGAAAGAAATAAATTATAAAAGTAAATATATATAGTGTAAATAAAAGCAGGTTAGAGTTGGGTAAGATTCAGCATTTTCAGAGTATGAGACAAATGCATAATTCATTTTCTACTTTTTTACAATTCATAACTGGAACTTTATGGGAGGCTGAATCTATGTCTGAGCCGTTCCCATGAGACTGCTCAGAGACTCTCCTTCTGTCACAGGCTGACAGCCAAAGTCTATAGACTCCGCTCAGGCTGTAACTGGAAAACTCTGCATATGCTAAAAAATTCAGAACTAATAGGGAAAAACGTATTAGCCCATTAAAATCAGTGCTGTCTCCTTTGCCAAGGCTGACCGCCCACTCTAACTACAGGCTTCCAGGCTATTAGAAACACATAGGGGATGGCAGACCCATCTGCTGTACGTATAAGAAATGGCCTCCAGTTAGGTGGAGCAAAAAGGTCACTGAGATCGTAGGGTATTAAACTGACGGCACAGAACCGGACGTAGGGAGTGCTATTTAAGTACCAACGTGACATCTTCAGCTCCATTAGGTTAGATCATGCTGACCTGCTAAGCTGACTGTTTCACACTCATATAATTCAATAAACAGGGGTGTAACGATGCCTCACTGCATTATGGCTCATTGATCTGAATGTGGTGATTCAACTCTATTGATTTTTTTATTGTAAAACCAATGACTAGCCTTAAGTATACACTCATTTTTGGTCAGAATAAAATCCTCAGGCTATTCTGAATCTAAAAATAAAAAGGCACATTGAATGTGTTGTCTTTATTGTTATTTATTATTATTTTGTATATATTTTTTTACTTTGTCATTTACTTTGTTCCTTCAGTCACATATTGCTAACATATATGGTAAGATTATACAGCTCCGGAAAAAATAAGAGACCACTTAAAAATGATGAGTTTTTTTTATTTCACCAAATTGAAAAACTCTGGAATAAAATCAAGAGGAAGATGGCTAAACTGCTCAAATTTTTGCACCAGGAGTGGCAGGAGTTTCTGAACTCTTAAAACTTTATGAATATGAACTTGTTTTCTTTGTATTATTTGAGGTCTAAAAGTTCTGCATCTTTTTATTGTTTCAGCCATTTCTTATTTTCTGCAGATAAATTACATATTTTTATTTAGATTTTGGGAGAAATGTCTGTAGTTTATAGAATAAAACAACAATGTTAATTTTACTCAAACATCTACCTATAATTAGCAAAATCAGAGAAACTGATTCAGAAACTGAAGTGGTCTCTTATTTTTTTTTTTTTTTCCAGTCAAAGCAGCCATTAGGTTACTAATGGTAAAAAAAACATAAACCATAACAGAAAATACCACAGACATTTCAGTGTTTAGCTTGTCTACCCTTTAGCTTTTACAGTTTATCTGAAAAAGTCTGCAGGGAGACTATTCTATGAGATGGGGATGAGTTTGGTAGATGGGGATGAGTTGGGAAGATTGGGAAAAGTTGGGAAGATTGGGAAGAGTTGAGGAGATGGAATGGGTTGGGGAGATGGGGATGAGTTGGGGAGATAGGGACGAGTTGGGGCGATGGGGAAGAGTTGGGAAGATTGGGAAGAGTTGAGGAGATGGAATGGGTTTGGGAGATGGGGATGAGTTGGGGAGATGGAATGGGTTTGGGACATGGGGATGAGTTGGGGAGATGGGGATGAGTTGGGGAGGTGGAATGGGTTTGGGAGATGGGGATGAGTTGGGGAGGTGGAATGGGTTTGGGAGATGGGGATGAGTTGGGGAGATGGGGATGAGTTGGGGAGATAGGGATGAGTTGGGGAGATGGGGATGAGTTGGGAAGATTGGGAAGAGTTGAGGAGATGGAATGGGTTTGGCAGATGGGGATGAGTTGGGGAAATGGAATGGGTTTGGGAGATGGGGATGAGTTGGGGAGATGGGGATGAGTTGGGGAGGTGGAATGGGTTTGGGAGATGGGGATGAGTTGGGGAGATAGGGATGAGTTGGGGAGATGGGGATGAGTTGGGAAGATTGGGAAGAGTTGAGGAGATGGAATGGGTTTGGGAGATGGGGATGAGTTGGGGAGATGGAATGGGTTTGGGAGATGGGGATGAGTTGGGGAGATGGGGATGAGTTGGGGAGGTGGAATGGGTTTGGGAGATGGGGATGAGTTGAGGAGGTGGAATGGGTTTGGGAGATGTTGATGAGTTGTGGAGACGGGGATGAGTTGAGGAGATGGAATGGGTTTGGGAGATGGGGATGAGTTGGGGAGATGGGGACGTGGTGGCAGGGTGATCATCCAACATACTGACCTCCCAAATGTTTTTTCATTAGTGTGAATGTAATCCCATCTTTATAGCTATACTCCAAAATCTAGTAGAAAATTTGCTTGAACAGTAGAGACAGTTCCTCTAATTAAACCATTATTAAGCTTTTTTAAATAATTTTGATTTCAGGAGAAACAATAAGTTTCGTAATAGTTTTGTCAATAATTTAAGATTATCACATTCCCTACAGCATCCTCAGTGCTGAACTGCAGGCCCCGATCAACCGCACTCGGGACCCGCGTTAGCATTCCTCCAGGGTTTCCTGAACAGCTGACTCATAACACCACTTCTGTCTCCAGTGCTGTGGAGTGTGTGTGCGGGGCCGTGGAGTGCGAGTGTGTAGCTCTGTTGAGTGTAAATGTGCGGCTCCGTGGTGGATGTGAAGCCCTTTGGCAGTCACGATACTCACCATGTTGAACACGGCCATGACCAGGATGAGCGCGGTGGTTGCCATGGTGAGCACAAGCCGAATCCAAGGCTTATTGGCGTCGAGTGTGGAGGAGTTGGGGAGCCAGGGCAGAGAGCAGGAGGCCACCGTGCCCCATCGCTACGGCAACAAGAGAGAGAGAGAGAGAGAGAGAGAGAGACTGGTGAAAATGAGCTTTGACTCCCACTAATATCATTAGCATATCAGTTCCTCTGTTGAGCACCCGGGGTAGGGTCACGCTTCAGATGAATAAGAACTGCGTCAAACGTACAAGTACCAACGTCTGAGGGTAATAAGCGTGCTAATCCAATCCTGTACAATCCAATCGGCCTGAGACACATGGCGTGCAGTGGTATGAGATCCAGAACTGGTGAAATCTCTTTATTCCATAAATAACTTTTTTTTTTTATATTTAAAAGGTTTAAAGATGTCAACGTAAAGAGGTTTCAAGTGGTCAAGCAAACTAAAGTGCTGCTACTATGGTCTGAGATTTGCCAGTTCGAATAACTGTTCACGATGCTTGCCATCAGCAGCCGGAGTCCGAGAGAGCACAATGGGTCATGCTCTCTTGGGCTGGGTAGATGGCTTTCTCTCCCCTATCACTCCTAGTGTTGGGGGCATTACTACCAATAGGACGAGTGGATGGAATAATTGGGAGAAAATAGGATAAAAAAGATAGAATGTGTAATATAATACGAAAAGGTTTAGGATGCACCAAATCATCTTTGGCAACTAAAAAATGGCAAAAAAAAAGCTCTCTATAATGTTTGGCTGAATACACGAATGAATGGGGAGCAATGACAAATTTATTTGAACCCGCTGTGCCAGGTGCTGAGCTTAAGAACTTAAGATCAGAATAGGGTACAGACATCATAGACATACCATATCATATCAAACAACACACCTTACCCTAACTTACTCCATTCACTTGTTTCCTGTTAAATCAAGTACTATTTAAATCCAATAGCTGAAATATAAGGCTTTGTTGGTATGAATGCTGGGATGTTAAATAGGTTTCAATATTATTAATCTTTTTACTATTCTATTATTAATATGGTAAAAAAAAGGCAAAATTAATGTAAACCTGCAAAAAAAAAAAAAAAGTTTTGTGTTCAAATGTTTGCTTCAAATGCAAGGTTCTTTACTTACTTGAAGATTCTTCAGGGATATGTTTAAGTAAAGTGAGAAAAGTGAACTTCTATAACCTACAGACAACATTTCTCCCAAATTCTAAATAAAAATATTGTCATTTAAAGCATTTATTTGCAGAAAATATGAAATGGCTGAAATAACAGACAGAGCTTTCAGACCTCAAATAATGCAAAGAAAACAAGTTTCTGTTCATAAAGTTTTAAGATTTCAGAAATCAATATTTGGTGGAATAATCCTGTTTTTTAATCACAGTGTTCTTGCATCTTAACATGCTCTCCTCCACCAGTCTTACACACTGCTTTTGGATAACTTTATGCCGGATTCCTTTTACTTCTGATTATAAATGAGTTAATGTGCAGTTATAGGAGATACAGGAATCACCAGCATAATCTGTTGTACCCATTCTGCTGGATGCAGCCTCGGATTTCGGCACCTTTTTCTTCTTTTTCTTGTTCTGTTGTTTAATGGAAGACGACAGCCTACTTCAACTTTCTGTAATTTTTCCTGTAAAAGTCAAAACCAACTAGAAAGGTAATTTGGTCGGAATTATGCTCAATTTACACCTTCTTTTTTATTGTATTTTTTGTATTAAGGTCTAGACTAAACAAATTAAGTGTGAAAGCAGCCTTACAAAAACTGATCCTTTTGGAACCAAAAATAGCTCTTCTATGGCGTCACTTAAATAATCGTTTGTAGCAATTTTATTTTTCCAGTGTATACTCTCATTTATAGTGTCTCTACTCTGGGACATGACCTTCAAAGCTTCTGGTTGGTTCCCTTTTTTTGTACATTTGTGTCCTTGCATGGTGTTACGTAATGTTTGACAGGGCATTGCTGAACTGTGCTGCGACCATCTGTTCATGTCTGAAGCACTCGATCCTCAAAGACTGACTTACAGCGCTCTTCTGAGCTTCTGCTTCACGGAGACGTGAAAGAGCAACCAATAAGAAAGCACCTCTGCTCACCTGAAGTGCCAGTGATGTCAATGAGTGCTTTTCAGCACCAAACAAAACACCTCCCAGAGACGCATTTGACTCAGGTTCACTTCACAGCAGTGGTGCTTGAGTTTTTGGAAAATACATCCGCTCGCATCCGAGAAAGAAGCAGGGGTAAAAATGCTGCCTATTGCAGGATGGAAGACTTCAATTTTCTACCGGGGCAACACACAGAGCTTTTAGAACCGTTTCTTCCTACTGGTGTGCAACATAACTCAGCACAGGGAAAAGGAACTCACACCCTGCTGGAGAATAATAGGCCACAAATGACCTAGTGAACAACCTAGTAAATCACTCCAGCTGCTACTGTAGGCTTCCTGTTTTTAGCAGGGTGGGGAGGTTAGCTTTCAGCTCAAGGTCGACTTCGGCAAAGTCTGGTTTAGAGGCACAGCAGCTATGTTCATTATGTACTGATGACTGGATTCATTATATACCACACAGATTAGAGACTGAAGGGCAAACTAATGATAAAGTTTGATATACTGAAGCACAAAGTGCAGGTAAACAGTGACTGAAAAGTTTGGACACCTCTATTCAGCTGCTTTGTTAATTTTGTAAGTGGAAATAACTTAAAATCTAATACAGTTTATAAATAGATAAAAAAAACTAAAGCATGCATAATGTTTTATAACGGTTTGGACATACCTTAAATTTAGTGTTTTTTATTATATACAAATTTCTGCATTTTAGATTATTGCATTCATGCAAACTATGAAGAAAAACATATGGAATTATGAAGTAATCAAAAAAGTGTTAAACAAAAGAGAATATGTTTTATATTTTAAATTTATCAAAGTGGGCACCTGTTGCTTAGCTGACAACTTTGTACATCTTGTCATTTTGTCAGTCAGCTTTATGGGGTAGAGTCACCTAGAATGGCTTGCAGTTAACAGCTGTGCTGTGCAGTGAAAGTCAGTCAATTCGAATAATTTAATGAACTTTACTTATGCAATTATTCTTAAACACAGTCGCAAAGACTATTAAAAAATATGATGAATCTGGCACTCATCAGGACAATTAAGCAAGACTAAGAGCCCACCTCTGCCCAAACGTTTGACTGATACTGGATGTTGTTGCTAGGGGGTTGATATGGTGTTGCTAAGTGGTGGCTTTGTTGTCCAAGGTAGTTCCCATGGTGTTGCTAAGTTTCACTAGTGGTCCTCAATGTCTGTGTGTATATATGTATACAGTATTGTGAACTAATACTTGTGGGTTTTACTGCATAAATATGTAAATGCAGTATTGCACAAGAGTGTATGTTATTTTGGCAGCAGGAAATGCTTTCAAACAACAATTACAAACAATATAATAACCAATTGGGATGATAGCTAAACCTATTTCAGTGCTCTTTTAACTAAAGTATAATATCTTTATATACTTTATATCTTTATATACTGTATATACACTTTGTTAGAGTACAAAAAGTGCAGACTATATATAAGTAACTAGACCAGATGTGTCCAATCTTATCACTGGTGGGCTGGTGTGGCTGCAGGTTTTCATTGTAAACAGGAATGAAAACCTGCAGCCACAGCAGTCCTTTGTGAATAAGATTGGACACCCCTAAGTTAGACGATGCCATTTTTTTATCCTTTTGGCTCTGACTTTGTTTTTTAAAGCACAATGGACTCCAGGAACGGGTGCATAATATTAGCTTTAATTTGAAAGAATTTGCATATATGTTGGTGAGACAATATAAAAGTGACAGCCTTTTTTACATACAGAATCCCCCAGATTTTATTGCTTCTGGATGGTCTGCTTTTATTGCCCCCGAAACTTAATTTGTTCCTCACATTGCGTGACACCAGTGCCAAACCCCAGCTACAAAAATGCCACATCTGGCATTTTGTTATCTCTGTAGTAAACTAATGATGCGACAACCCACAGCTGGCCAGGCAACAACTCAACAGCCAACTGTCCAATTACTCTGGTCGCCTGACGTGAGGGACCATGCATAAAGGTGGCTGCACTTCTTACAGTATATGGTTCATTTTAAATAAATGCAAATTCTGTCAAATTAACGCTGACATTTTGCACTTTGATCCCACTGCTTCATTTCATGCTCAGTATGCAGAGACAAAAGAACATGAACTCTGCCCCTGTCCAATTACTTTCAGACTGCAGTGCATTTGTAGACTTGGCTGAACTTCCAGTACAGGCTGTGATGATGGCACAACAGAGAGATTGAGGGACTAAAAAAGAGAAGGAGATGACCTTTTCCAAGCAATTCGGGACATTTCCTCTCCACATATTCTTTAGAAAAAACACGAGAGGGTGGTGTGCTCCCTGTACAAGGTGTTTGGAAGTATGGTGTTTTATTTCTACAGAACACCAGGGAAGCCAAGGACAACCTTCAAGGACAAACAAGTCACTGATCTTAACACAGTGTTGTTTTTTCCTCACCAAATCATTTTCTCTGAAAAGGGCTGGAGGGGTTCTTAATGGGGGATCTGACTGGTTGAGTAAGGTGGCAATTATAAAGCTCTCTGACTGCTCATTATAATTACATTAATAATACATTAAATACTAAATTACTAATTAAATAAACTGACAGAATTAGCAAGCTGCCGAAAAAAGTAAGTGAACGCTCTGGAATTACAGTACCTGGAATTGTGTATACTGTGAATAGTGAATACTATTAAAATCATAAATCATAAAAATAAACCAGTATTTCCCAACCCTGGTCCTGTTCTTTGAAGACAGAAATTGTCCAAAATTCTATACCAACATTTTTATACACATCTTATGATACACAGCTTCAGAAAATGAAAATGTGAAGGTGACTGATGCTAAAGGGATATCTACAGGTTATCAAGTTCAAGACTTCACTTACTTTTTCTAGCCTGCACTGTGGATGCTTTTTCAATGTGTGAAAAATAATTGTGAAGTCTAGGTGATTTTAAGAATCAGACTATAAAGATTTTTTGGTTACCTGTGGTGAATACAAGTGTAAAACATTTTTGCAAATGCAGATTTTCCCTTTTAAAGGATATGGATTTAAATTAAGAAATGCTTAAAAATGAAAAGAATAACTTAGTATAAACATTAGTTATTAGTAGTTATTATTCTATAAATCTCTAAAAGTGTAACTCTATAACGACTCATTTTACAGGAAAAAAAAATAACTGTAATCTCTGTAATTACCCTGCTAAAAATAAAAAAACTCAAGACCAGCTGGTCTTACAGGAAAGACATACCCTATGATGGTGAGCTAACTCATTAACTAGCTCTTGACCAGCATAGGGTATATTTTTTTCTGATAACCAGCTGGTCTTAAGTTTTTTTTTTTTCCTTTTAGCAGGGTAATTACAGAGATTACAGTTATTTGTTTCTGTAAAATATGAGTCAGAGTTACAGAGTTACAATTTATTTCTAGAATAATTAGAAACTACTTATAACTCATGTTTTTTTCCCCTTTATAAATAGTTATTATTTTTATGTTTAAGCATTCCTTAATTTAAAACCTATATCCTTTAAGAGGGAAAATTTGCATTTGCAGAAATGTTTTAGACTTGTACCACAGGTAAATTGTAATGGTAAAAGAAAATCATCTTTATAGCCTCATTCTTGAAATTCTCTCTCTCCCCCTCTCTCTCTCTTTTTCTCTTTCCTATGTGGAAAATGAGTTGTGAAGCACTTGCAAGTAAATATTTTGAAAAGCCTGAGGTTATCTGCACTAATTTGAGTGCTTATATACTTACCAGTATATGACGAGCAAAACAAATTATAAGAATAAGAGACAGCAACAGGAAGGCCAGTCCAAACGACACCCCGAGGAGAGCGGTTCTGCAGGAAACAGAAGATTCCCTTAATAAACAGTAAGTGTTCTTCAACGTGCACTTGCTTTTACTCATTAGGATATAGACAACAAACACGTCAAAACAATCTGTTTCACCTCACGCACACAAAAACACACATATACTTTATTTCCACTTCTATTTAAAGCAAATGGAACCACTAGGCAATTTATTGCAAAACATTAATCATAAGGAATTAGTCCGCATTTTGCCTCTAAAAACAGTTTTGCACAATTTCTACTGAAAATTGAACCATTAACACAAACAGACCTGCTATTACAGTGAGCTGCAGAACACCTGACTCATTATCTCAAAGAACCGCTGAAGACTTTTACAAAGAAAACCAAGTCCTGACAAAAGGTGTAGGAGATGATTCATCAGGTCATATTCTATTATTTCTCTGTTAAAAGGTTTCTGCAATTGCTCCTGAATGTGTTTTATTTCATACATGGCTCCACTTGTGGTTATGAATGTGTTCCAAACAGTGGTTTTATTATGAATGAACAATTCTGTTGGTGTACGGTTAGAGTTCCTTACCTCTAACAGGTAATGGTTCATAAACAAATACATGTTCATACTTTTTTTTTAATGTTTCACTACTTTGTTACTTTTGAAAGACCAATATAAAAAAACATAAGTTCTACCTAATATTGAAACTTAACATTGCAATTTGTTCTAGTTTTTGTTTTTGCAAGGGGTGGTTGCAAATATGTGAGATGAACCATTTTCATATTATATGTTGATTACACTAATTAAGGCAAGCAGAAGAAGTTTCATACTGAAAAAAATACTTTTTACTATTTTTCCTAGATCTTCAAACTTTAAAATGGGTCAATTTGATCCGTAACAGAACAGGAGGGTTAATATTTAAAACCTATGAAGTAGCTGATTAGTAGTATATTGAACCAACATAAATCATAAACCTTTTTAAAGTTTGCATCTAGTAAAACAAAAATAAACTACATATCATATTACATTATATATGTGGGTTGTACCCCACAAGTAATTTTTATTGATCTAAATAAAGTAAAAAAAAAAAAAAATATATATATATATATATATATATATATATATATATATATATATATTGATAATACCAAAATATTGAGGATTATACCAGAAAAATGCAAGAATTCCAATATTTTAAAATAAACTGTACATTTGGGGTAGTCTGGCACAGCTCTGTACAACATCACATCTTCCTCACAAAAAAAGAAAAATCCATTGAAGGTCAACAAACTGAAAATAATAATCTTTCTGTTGTCAGCATGCTTCACCTTAAAGTCCTGAAGTCTAATAAAAGCAAATCTTCAATTATTGCTCTTTCACATGTCAATTTGAAATGTGTCACTGTGGAGCTATTATAAGATTTGTTATTAGATTTGCGACTTGAGTCAGACTTGAGTCCAAGTCATGTAACTTGAGTTTGACCTTTATATCAGTTTTCTAATAACATCAATTATACCACAGTTAGTTCCGACCAAGCAATGTGATTGGCCGAGAGGTGTTCTACGAGTGCCATTATCAGCTGGTAATGTACTGTAACTGAAGCTCTCCATGTATTTCTCCACCACATACAGGTAACCTAGCAAAGATGCAGCACTTACAAGCCAAACAGCACAGCCACAAACAGAGCGGCAATGGAACTATTTTAACTTACGGAGTGTTTATAACCAAACAGATCATATTTTCATATTAAAATCTTTCAATAAACAGCAATAATGGAACTGTGGTATGATCACAATAATACACTCGAGGTTCGCACTATGATGTTTTATATCGGCACTGCTGTGCTGATCTACGGAACTCGACCTGCTGCCTTGTGCCTACGACAGCAGCACAGCAGTGCCAATATTACACGTTATAGCACTCCCTCTTGTCTATTATTGCTTAAACAATACAGGCTAAATGTGTAGCATCTTGTATTCATCTTCTTCTCTTGTCATACAGCTTGTGGATTCTTGTTATAGTAAAGGCCATCAAGGGGAACTTATCTAGTTAGTTAGTTTGCTGCTGGTTGGTTTATACTGGTTTAAGTCTCACATTTTTATCTATCTTGCCTATTTTATATATATATACTTTATATTAAACAATTTTATTTACCCATAGTATTTTATTCGTTTGGATAGTCATCCACGGTCTGTGTACTTGTCTAGTCTGTTTATTATGTTCAATCATTATGTGTGCAATCATTAAGCATAATAAAGTGATTCAGAGTCTAATTATGATGGCCAATGCCCAGCATGGTTCACTAAAGGTGCAGAAGATATCAATTTAAGAATTAATTTACAATCTTTATTAAAATATTGCACTTCTACAGATGGTTTAATATTTACAAAATACCGGTATAGCTCTGAAAAAAATAAGAGATCAGATGTAGCTATTTATAGGTTTATGTTTCAGTAAAATTAACATTGTTGTTTTATCCTATAAACTATGGACAACATTTCTACCAAATTCCAAATAATTTATTGTCGTTTAGAGCATTTATTTGCAGAAAATGAGAAATGGCTGAAATAACAATAAATATGCAGAGTTTTTAGATCACAAATAATGCAACTGAAATAAGTTCATATTCATAAAGTTTAAGAGTTCAGAAATCAATATTTGGTTGAATAAGCCTGATTTTAATCATAGTTTTTATGTATCTTGGCATGTTCTCCTCCACCAGTCTTACACGCTGATTTTTAATAACTTTATGCTTTACACTCCTGGTGCAAAAATTTAAGCAGTTCAGCTTGGTTTGATGGCTTGTGATCATCCATCTTCCTCGATTATATTCCAGAGGTTTTCAATTTGGTAAAATGAAACAAACAAACTCATCATTTTTAAATGTTCTCTTATTTTTTTTTCAGAGCTGTATATTATTTATTATTTATATTATAATTAATAATGTTCATAATGGCCGGCCACTAACTGTAAATTTAAAAAATTTCCATCTTTAACTGTTAACACTACTGATTTGAACCACTCCTCCTCCCTCTTCAGATTTATTACAGCAGTACATGCAGTCACTACACTGCACACCCCCTCTGTTATGTTATTGCTTATTATAGAAACCACTAGGTGGTAAAAGTTAATCCAGGTCTTAAAGTTAGTGAGGGTCCTTGATGGCAGCTAATTTAATGGTGTTATTAACTTGATATAAAGATGGAGCCAAGGAGTGAGGACACATTCTGGAGAAAAATCGATGTGTGCTTTTGGGCCTCTGAAAGTGCTTGTGGCTGACGCTCACAGTAAATTAGAGCAACGACTCAGATGGATTTTTCTGTCTGACTCCCTACTTAAAGAGGCATAATTTCTAAAGCAGCTTGGTCTCTGATTCCTAAAATCTATATCCATCTACGCAGAGCCGTCTGCCACTGGCACACATTGATCTCTTTCTCTCATTCTTACTGTCACTAAGATCTTGTAACAAATAACCGTGTGATATAACTGACATGGAGCCTAATAGCTGCTCGTACACAGAATACAGTACAGCTGTTGGAGAATGCTGGTTGGTTGGAGAAAATGTAGAAAGTACTTACTTTGGCAGGACTAGAACTTGCACTACGAAAATACAGAAGAAGATGAGGCATGCACAGGTGACGTAGTACTTGAAGGCAGGTAAAGTCGTTGCTCGATACTGTATGTATAGAAAAAGACAAAAAACACACAGGGACACATATCAATGACAGAAGTAAGTATTTGCAGTGATAATCAGGCACTGAAACCACATATATGTAAGACTTATTAAAGGATTTGTTTACCAAAATTCAGTTCTGGAAAAAATTAAGAGACAACTTAAGTTTCTGAATCAGTTTAGCTATTTATAGGTATATGATATCATCCATCTTCCTCTTGATTATATTCCAGAGGTTTTCAATTTGGTAAAATGTAAAAATAAAGAAACTCTTCATTTTAAAGTGATCTTTTAGTTTTTACCAGAGCTGTATGTAATTTACACTTTTTCATCTTAACCTAAATATACACTATATTGCCAAAAGTATTCGCTCACCAACCCAAATCATTGAATTCAGGTTGCAATCACTTCAAAGACCACATGTTTAAAACCAAGCACCTACTGCAGGCATGCAGACAGCCTTTACAATCATTAGTGAAAGAATCGCTCCCAGGAGCTTAGTGTGGCAATGTGATAGGATATCAGCTGTGTAACCAGTGGTAAAATTTCCTCACTACTAAATATTCCACAGTCAACTGTCAGTGCTATTATAATAAAGTGGAAGTTGCTGGGAACAAAAGCAGCTCGCTTTGCCAGCGTAAAATAACAGAGTGGGGTCTGTGGACTCTGAGGTGCACACTGTAAAAAATGTCTGTAAAATTAACAGTAAAGTGCTGTAAAATCACAACATAAAAAAAATGTAAATAGAAATACAATATGGTTATGTGTAATTTACAGTTTACTCTTGTAAAACTCTAAACCAAACAAAACTGTAAATTCCAGGGTAAAATAATGTTGAAAGAAGAATATTTTTTTGTTGAATGTACAGTTTACTGTAATTCAAACATAGAGAACCAGTAATACAAAAAACAATACAATACAGTTAAAAATACAACATCATAGTGTTAAAATGTTTAAAATTTTTATATACAGAACAAATCTGTTTTATATTTCACAAATTCATGTTATATTTTACAGGTAAAAACATGTACAAATACAGTAAATGTTAATTTGCATAGTAAAAACATAGGAGAATGTGTTTTGTGCCTATATTTAACAACACATCAGGCTAGTACCAACACTGTAGATGTACTACGCTACTATAATATCCAATAAAATTATTTATACATAGTGCAAGTGATGGCAGTGAATATGGAATATATTAAGACAGACAATTAATAAAAAAACGATATTATAGAAATAACAAAGGGAATTTTAACTATATAAATAGCTAAGGAAAATCTGTGTAATACTAAATGTACAGGAGATTTCATACCCTAAGTTCTTAAGTTTTTCATCATTTAATTGCTAAACAACTGGTAATATATATATATATATATATATATATATATATATATATATATATATATATTACCAGTTGTTTATATATATATATTTTATTATTAAGAACCAGATATACAGTAACAGTAATAAACAATAATAATAATAATAATAATAATAATAATAATAATAATAATAATAATAATAATAATAATAATAATAATTTTATTTAGTAATTTAATTATTACTAAACATAATAATCAAATATAAATTAGTTTTATAATATGTCTAGAGATGTTTTAAGTGAAACTGTCAGGATAAAAATCGTAGTATTTTTATTATTTTTTTAACAATAAATAAGCTCTGTATGGTCCAATCAAGGAGCAGTATGGTTTGTTATTAAGGCGGGAGCAGCCATTTTAGAGTAGGGGGTGAGTGCGCACGCTCAATCTGCCTGTAAGTAGTGTCTCGATATGTTGTTAGCAGTGGTAGAAGTAGTTAGCAGTGTTCGAAGTTAGAACTTAATAATTCAGTTCAAACTTTACATTCACTAGCTAGATAACTGTTTGTTTCAGGAAAATACAAGCTTGTGTTTGTGGTTGAGGGTGTGTTTTACAGCTGACTGCCTGGGGTTAATTAGTCTGGTGAGTATCAAGCTAAATGCTTTTCAGTAACTTACATTTTTGTGCTGTTGAGGATGCTAAATGTTAGCTAGCTAAAATCAGCAGATTAAAAAAATGATAACCTGCAGTTTTTGTAGCAGATCTCTTGGGACTTTGAAGGGTTATGTGCTGCATTGTAAAGTCAATAGAAACGAACCCCACTGTTTTTTCAAATGTGCTGGTACTGACTGCAAAAGGACATTTTGCACTTATGCAGCTTTTAAGGCTCATTTCTATCGGGTTCACCTTGAGCCTGCACCCTCTGGTACTTGTAGAGCTATTGTTACAGACTTTAAATGTGCAATTTCTTTGTGCGAGCACCAGTTTCACACAGTGAAAGAACTTGTGTCCCACTTAAAAGAACATATAGTGGAAGGGCGACCTGTGCAATGTCCAGTAACTGGTTGTAAAAAATCTTTCACTGTGAAATCATCCTTTACTGCTCACATGTCCAGGAAACATCAAAAATGTTCAAATGATAGCATAAGTGACCTGTACAGGGAATCAGTATCTCAGTCCTCTGCGGACATTGCTCATAGAAGCATCCTCACATGCACAGATCCAGCAACAAATGAAAGCATTGAATTCCCTCAGAATTTCAAAGAAACCTATCTTAGGAATGCATGTTTGTTCTACCTTAAATTGCAAGGGCAGTTTCTTCTTCCAGCTTCAACAATACAGATTATTGTTGAAGAAATGCAAAATGTACATGAGTTGGGACAGGATTACACTTTGAATAAATTACATTCACTTTTAAAAAATGATATGTCCCTTTCAGATGATTCAATTGCCAGAATTTGTGATTGTGTAAAGGAGTCCGATTTGTTCTCTGCCTGTCATCAGGGGCCACTAAGAACAACATATTCAAGAGCTCAGACATTTAAAAAGATGTTTAAATATGTTGAGCCTAAAAAAGTGTTATTAGGAAATGATGAAAATATGACTCAAAGGTTTGCTTACTATGTACCTGTGTTACAAACCTTAAGCAGTTTATTAGAATCTGAATTATGGGCAAATTCATTGTCTCAGCAGTCTTGCGAAAGAGACACAGATGTGTTTGTTGACATAAATGATGGACAAAACTTTAAGTCCAACAAGTACTTCATTGAAAATCCAGGATGCTTAAAGCTAATTTTGTACCAAGATGCTTTTGAAATTGTCAACCCCCTTGGCTCTGCTAAGAAAAAACACAAAGTTGTTGCAGTCTATCTGTCTTTGGCAAATTTACCTGCTCATGTGCGGTCCAATACTAATCACATGTTCCTTGTCTTACTGTGTGGAGAGAATGACTTAAAACAATTTGGAGGTGCCAAGGTTTTCTCAGAGATGTTGGAGGATTTAAAGTGTTTGGAAGACAATGGAATTACTGTAGGTGATGAAACAGTCAAAGGGGCTCTTTATTGTATTGCTGGTGATAATCTGGGTTCACACAGCATTGGTGGGTTTACTGAAAACTTTAGTTGTTCTCAGTACTTTTGCAGATACTGTGAAATCACACGAAGTGAGTTTCAGAGTGATGATCCAAATGTGTGTGGTCCACAGCGCACCCCAGAAAGTTATGATTCCGCTGTTGGTGATCTACAAACTGAAGGTGGAGCCAGTCAAGGCATCAAAGGCATAAAGGTAAGCTCTGTTTTCAATACTCTGAAATCGTTTCATGTTTGCCAGCCTGGTCTTCCACCTTGTTTAGGCCATGACCTCTTTGAACGTGTGTTATCCTATGATGTAGCTCTGTACTTGAAGCATTTCATTAAAAAAAAGAAATGGTTTACATATTCATTGTTAAACCGGCGCATCAAGCAGTTCAAGTACAAAGGATCTGATGCTCTTACAAAGCCATGCTCTGTCAACCCTGGGGTCTCCAAGCTTTCAGGACAAGCTATACAGAACTGGAATTTCTTAAGGTTGCTGCCTTTATTAATTGGTGACAAAGTGCAAAATCCGGACGATGATGTGTGGAAGTTAATTCTCCAGCTTAAAGATGTTGTTGATATGATTTGTGCACAGAAGATTTCTTTGTCTCAGGTGGTCTACCTTGACATTGTAATCCAAGAATATTTGGAATCAAGACTATTTTTCTTCTCTAAGAGTCCACTAAGACCGAAACACCATTTTTTGCGTCACTATCCGGCACTGATTTTAAAATTTGGCCCCTTGATCAGGCTGTGGACAATGCGCTTCGAAAGTAAACACAGTTACTTCAAGAGGTGCACTAGACATTTGAAAAACTTTAAAAACATCTGCCTAACATTATCTGAAAGACATCAAATGTTTCAGGCATATCTTTTAGCTGGTCCAGGATGTAGTCAGCTTCTGAAAGTCAAGGACAGTTGTGCTTTCTTCCCCAACCTGTACAGTGATGCAATTAAACATGCAGTTAGAGAATTTGGCTTTTCAGAACACAATACTAGTGTTTCCACAGAAGTGCAGTATAAAGGTACATCATATAAAAAGGACACTTCCTTGTGTCAAAAAATGATGAGCACATGGAGCTTGGAGAACTTCTCATTGTGTTAATTCAGAATGATACAGCTGTGTATTTTGTAATGGATATACATAAAGCTGACTTTATTTCTGAATACCATCTGTATTCAATTACAAAACAGAGTGCAGGGCTGCAATGTCTTAATGTTAATGACTTGGTAGATTTCTATCCATTGCCCTCATACGTTGTTAACGGGCACAAAGTCATTCCATTGAAACACAGTGTGTTGTCAAAGTAAGCATGTTCTTAGCCACTATGGAGGATAAACCAAATTAAAAAGTCACACATGATGCATAGAAAATATTTAAAATACAACACATTTGTTATTGATATGTATGTGTTCATAATGGTTTTATTTGTACAGAAACAGTTTAAATCCTCATCCACATTATGCACTCACTGAGCAATTTATTGGTAATACTGTATTGACATCCTATCACTGGGCCACACTGGGGTTCACTGAGCTCCTCAGAGCAACATTTTCTCAGCTCCTCAGAGCAGTCTGCATGTCTAGGTGCTTGTTTTTATACACTTGTAGACATAGACGTAGTTAGAAACAGGGTTTAGTGATTTGGATATGTGAGCAAATCATTTGGCTGTGTA
Organism: Astyanax mexicanus; assembly: GCF_023375975.1. Classification (NCBI taxonomy): domain Eukaryota; kingdom Metazoa; phylum Chordata; class Actinopteri; order Characiformes; family Acestrorhamphidae; genus Astyanax; species Astyanax mexicanus. The sequence goes on from NC_064410.1 coordinate 37,757,692, forward strand.
GTGTAGGAGTACAGCTCTTTGTAATAAATTGTTTGATTATTGTATGCTCAAAGTAGAGGTTATTCTAATCTCTATGTACGGTAAAGTTTTACTCTACATTTTTTTCACTGTTGTTATTCTTATATGGTTTCAGATATGACTGACTTGGAGCAAACATTTTTACGAACTGCCATAACTGAGGTCTTGCCTGACCTTTCAGAGGTGACAAAAGATATTCTAGAAGAGACCTTACAATCCATTGGGGTGGAAACATTCGATGATTTTCAGTTTATTGAGGAAGCCGATTTGCTGTCAGCGTTAAGGCCAATTCAAGCCCGCAAAGCCCTGGCTGCTTGGAAGCTGAAATGTAAGTCAAGTATTGCAGTGCAGAATTGCATGATTGGCCACACTGGTCTCTGTTTAATATCATTTTTTTTTTTTTTTTTGCAGGCCAGACTCCTGAATCAAGTAGCCCATCTGTTGGTGCCTCACCAGGACCTTCTGCATTCTTTCCATCACCCTCACCCAGAAGTTCATCCTCAGCCTCTTCCAGCAGCTGCCAAAGCCCTGATGTAGATTGGGTGGATAGCTTTGTAATACCTTGGGAAAAGTTCCCAGAAGAACTGACGCAGTCTTTAGAGAGAGGAAAAAGACCAAGTCCACGAATGAGACGAGAAATGGTCTGAATTGTGGTGTGCTCTACTGAAGTTGCCAAAAAGATGTTGGCAAAATATCCCAAATCTCTGCAAGACGTGATTGAGGGAGATGTGGTTGGGCCAGGGTACCACTCACTAGTCAAGCAATTGCAATACAGGGTAGACAATGTAAAGCGGTCCTCAATCCCAAAAATAAGAAAACGAAAGCATTGCACTGATGAGTCCGATACAGACGAAGTCCCTCCAGAAAAGAAAGCAGCAATCCAGGATACATATGGGTGCATTAACTGGGACGTAAAATTTCTGCCCCTTGGAGAGACCCCAGAGAGCCAACAAGAAAAGAATGAAAAACTAAAGAGGATGTCTCAGCAAACCAATGCAAATTCACAGGATGTCAAGCTTTTAATGAGAGCAACTTTCTACACACAGCGCAAACAAGTCAACCAGGGGAAAAATATTAAATTCCTTCTGGAAGAATGGCCATTTTGGTTTGACGAACTTGGCATGGCTTTCCACTTTAAGGAGCTCACTGGAATTGGCCTAAAAGAAACATTCACACGAAATGTGGATCTGAAGGGGAAACGGCTCCTGAACTACTTAAATACTGTGTGTGTGAACAGAAAAAAGAAGTTCCTCCAGGCTGTAACAAAGTGTAAAGTGATGAGGGGAGAGCTAAGTGGTTGCTCTGAAGATGTCAAAGAGATTGTGCTGCTTCTGCTGTCCTACTTCGATGAGAAGGAAGATTCGATGTTCTCTTATGTGGATGACACATGCCTGGCAGGAGAAGTACAGTTGGACCAAGTTCAGCTGACTCCCACCATCATTGTGTGTGGTAAGTTCACTTTTTTGGCCTTACTTTTATCTTATTATTGTATTCTGTTTAACATTAAGTATTTTAACACCCTTAAAATGGAAAACACTGGTAACAGACTTTAAAAAATGTAAAGTACTGTGTTAAGTTAATTTTTATGTTTGTATGTTTGTTTTTAGGGCGAACTTGCTATTCTGCGGGCAGGTTCATGCTGAGTGTGGATCGAAGCATTGTACAAGATAACATCGCTTCTTTCATTTCTGCCCTGTGCATGATGTTTGGGAGCTATTATTGCTTCAACATTGCTTATCCATCAGAGCTGGCATCAACCCTGGAGTTTCTGCAGAGGTGTGTCTCTTTTTTGATTAAAGGTTAATGGTTAAATGTTAAAAGTTGTTATTTTTTTGTTGTTACTGAAACTAGTATTCATTTAGTTATCTGATTTTTAAGGTGTTTCTTCTCAATCAACCCAGAGAAAGGCACTAAAGTGGAGAAGACCAGCATATCCCGTCTTCCTGTGAACCCTAGAGTGCTTACCTTGATTCAGGAACTTTCAGATCATGAATGGCGTGATGTTTGGCCTCCTGTTGACTAGGAGTGTTTTCACATTTGAAAGCCATGGTTTGTGTGTTATATTTTGTATATGTTTATTCCAGTTAGTTTTGATTTAACACTGCAGTTTTGTGAGCACACTAAAGAATGTGATCTTTAGGTCATCTTGACTTACATAGGCATCATAAACTCCCATATGTTTCACACCAATTTGTAAAGAGACATGCCTGATAGCAGCTTGTTTTCAGTACAGGAAGTTAGTTTAGTCAGTTAGTTTTAGTTGTAATGTTAAATCATGTGTTCCTGATTTCACATTGCATGTGCATCCGGCAGAAGAATGAGCATAAAAATTACCCTAATGTTTATTTTATTACTGCCTATAAAAAGGGTAAACCCAAAATTATAGTACATAAAGAAATCACCTGCGTAAGCCGCTGTACCCATACTGCTGCATAACCTGTGCATGCCAAAGGGATTTTAAAGATCCTTACAACAAATGTTACTGTTCTTCTTTAGATACATAGAATTGGATTTAAAAGCAGGTGTTATCTTTCAATGGAAGTCAATATGAAAAAGATTTAAATTCAGGTAATTTTAGAGAATATCTATTGGTTCATTCTTTAATAAATTTAACACAGTTTAATTGACAGTTTGTGTGTTCATGTATTTACCTAAAAATTTAGAGATACTTGTTTTTCTTTGGACAGTGACGTGTTCTAATGATGTAATCCTTTATTGATTTAAAATGGTTTCTTGTGACAGTTTTAGAATAAGTCTTTGCTTAGTCTCATGCAGCACATTTTATTTCGTTGTCTTTCATGTTTTCTTTCTCCATCTTTTAACAAAGGTATCACTAACACATATGCTGACAAATTGAATATTAAGGAACTGCTTTGTGGTCAATAAAATTTTGGAACGGCAAGTTATTGGTGGATTTCTTTTATTTTACTTTATTCTTAGGGTATGTCTAGCCATGTCTGTAGTTTTTAAATGTTTAATCCGTTTACAGTGGGTGATATTTTTCACAGTCCTGGTAAAACAAACGGCTGTATAAAGCAGAATATACTTAGAATATTGTCTAAGTAATTTATATTTGAGACTAAGATATGGTGTGAGTCAAAGATGTTTGCAATAGGCTTAATATTAAAAGGATGTTAAAAACTTAAAGACTTAAAATTTAGCCATCAATAGACACAATTACATTATAATCCTTGTAAGTAACATTAGCATAAAAATTACAGTGTTGAGATGAAACTTTTACAGTTAAATAAAGTTGTTTGTTTTGTATTTTTCAGTAAAATCTAAAGTGATTAACTGTAAAATATGCGATAAATGCTTGTAAATTATACTTAAAAAATGTTGTCTTTTGGCAGCATTGTCATGATAATTCAGCAAAAAAGGGTTGTTAAATGTACTGTTTTAAAATGTACTTTTTTTGTAAAACAACAGTTTTAAACTGTAAAATATACAGGTTGATCTGTAAAGGTATTTACATGTATGCTGTTTTTTCTACAGAATTATTCTGGCAACCACAGCTGCCAGATTTTTTTGTAAAAACAACAATTTTTTTTTTTTTACAGTGCATAGTTAACATAGGTCACCAACTGTATGCAGAGTCAATCACTACAGACCTCTAAACTTCATGTAGATTAACTCAAGAACAGAAAGAGCGTAGAGAGCTTCATGGAATGGGTTTCCAAGGCCGAGCAGCTCCATCCAAGGCTTACATCACCAAACGCAATGTAGGACAGCAGATATTTTTGGCAGTGGAGTGTATATTATGGTTCAAAAGTCACAAAGCACCAAGTATTTGTTTCATTTGTAGCCAAAAAGGCCATAGTTCATTTTCCAGAAGCAGAACACTGCATAATAACTGAATCTAATATGAGATATTCAACTATTTAGTGCATCCCAAATTCGACCTTCAGTACAGCTCCCATTTTTTTTTTATATATTTTTTTTTTCTATGAAAATGTAAGTGATTTTTCCCACATTCCGCACCAATTTCAGTTTTGGAGGTTGGATCATTTTTTTTTTAGATATTTTTAAAAAATGTAGCTAATTTTGATTTTTTTTGCCTTCTGGGTTCCCATCCATTCCAGTCTATTCCATTCATTGAAAATGGAGCAATTCAAAAATATGAATTGCATAGTACTCTTCATACGAATTATTATATAATCTGGGATTGAACCTCTATGTTGTCTTCTTTCTCCATGGTGTTTTGATGTCTCTCTTTATGAGGTACTATTACTCTATACAGGGCTAGCAGACTAATAAAAGCATTTATATTTTTATGTAAATGAATAGAGGGAGGTGAATCTGGAAACAGGCTAAATCATCCCAAATACACTCAGATATGATAAGGTCTGGACTCTGGTGTGGTCAGGCAAGCAGCAGCAGCTTCTTTGTTTCATTTGATAAGATGTTCTTCTTTTTCCTGGGTTCCTTTTTTTTTCAGTAATCAGTTTGACATTCTCTCAGATCTCTTAGGTGTTTTCAGGTCTGAAGCAAAAAAAATGAGCCTAAAAATACACCAGAATGACTCTAAGAACACACCTCTTTCTCCAGAGTCTTGTTGTGAAAGAAGAGAGATATCCTCTGAATGTCCTCAGACTTCAGCCACTGTCTGGCAAAAGAAAGGACATGAAAAGGAACAGAATTCACGCCCAGTCCAACAAGATAAATTGGCAATTATATAGAAGGTATAAGTATATAACAAATTCCCAGCCTATGAATGTGCTCATTAGCAGTCACTGTAACATGGCTTATAACTCTTGTATTATGCTTAAGAGAGAACCTCAGTCAATCAGTGTGAGAAGAGAAGGCTAGGAATACTCACTTTTGTGAGTTGATGCCATCAATTGTGCGAATCATCCTTTCATTCAGCTCCTCTTCAAACCTCTTCTTCTGAGATTTTGTTCTGAATGAAATGGAAAATGGTGTCTGAGCAACTTGGCGTCTGATTGTACGCAGTGAATTTGCCAGTGTTAAAGCAACACGATTAGTGTTAAACAAACTTACTGTGTTAGATTAAGACAGGGAGCACTATTTTACTGATCTATAGCGCACCAGTCAATTGTGTATGGCGCAGCTGGATTTAAGGCGTGTCGGTGTGTTTTTGGTATCGGGAGGACGCAAAAAAAGCTTTGGGCGGCTCGAAATATGCAAAAGGCATGTTCTAATTCTCTTAATTATTTAAGAGTGTGTTTTTTAGCATACTGTGAAATATACCAATCACCTTTAAGAGGCAGGTGAGCTCTGACTTTGGCGCATTCATATTTTAACAGTGCAGCGCTATGTGCATCTCAGCAGAAGAAACTGACCTGTGCGTTCACGCTGTGAAGGTGCGCCAGTATGGAGTCAAATTGGGGTCTTTAATGCTGACGAGAAAATAAAACTGTCACAAAAAAAATCTCCACGAATTGCAAAAAAAATCTAATTTTGCAAACAAAGAAGAGAACATAAGTTACCTTTTTTCAATTGTAATATTTTTTTTAGAATTAATCTTTTGCAAAAACACTTTTTCTTTGCGTTTCGCACTTTGCGTTCCTTTTTTCTCTTTGCAATACTTTCCCTCCTTTGCGTTCCTCCGTTTTGTTTGCGAGTCTATTTTGACCCCTTTTTGACGTGGGGGCGTGGGGAGAGGAGAGGGGCGTGGCTATGAAGGAACGCATCATCAGCTGGAGCCTCTGCTCAGCCTAGACGCTAACCAGGCTGAACAACAGTTAATTCTAATCATTTATTTTACATATACCTAACTACTGAATTATATAATATTGTTGTTTTCAGTTAAATTAAGCAAAACGCTGAATTTTAGCTTCTTTTTTATCCAGTGTTCTTGCTGCAGTTACACGCGGCCGCCTGTAGATGGTGGATTTTAACAGTGAAAAACGCCATTAAAACACAACGATCTAAATAAAAAGGAAAAACACAGAACGTTTAATTTGTACCACGGCCGGGAAACTTACTATTTTCTTGATGGAACCATATACTCTGTAAACACTCAGAATAAAAAGGTAAAACACAGAAAGACCTCCAAGTTTATTTAAACTTCAATGTAGTATAGATAAAATAAAATAATAAAACAGAACATAACAAAAAAGAATATTAATGTTCAATTTCCAGTGTGATTATACAAAATATCAAAAGTAATATTTGCTCTTTAGTGTGAGGTACTGTATCTTACATCTGACATTTAAATGTTTTCCTGTTTTCTATTATTATTTTAATAATTAACATATTTTTGCTTTTAGGATAACTTCATATGGGCACACTGCACATGTGTGTCTAACCTTATCTCACAGTCTCCTCTTTTTTATTTTTCTGTCATGTGTTTGTGTGTATCTGTATAAAAGTTCCTGGAACAGACTAATTTCCACAGGGAGATTAATACATTATTTTTTATGCTATGTTCGGTTTTATTATCTTATTTTATCTATATTATTTTGAAGTCCAAATTAAACGTTCTGTGTTTTCCTTTTTATTTAGATCGTTTTTGCAGCGTTGTGTTTTAATGGCGTTTTTCACTGTTAAAATCCACCAACTACAGGCGGCCGCGTGTAACTGCAGCAAGAACGCTGGATAAAAAAGAAGCTAAAATTCAGCGTTTTGCTTAATTTAACTGAAAACAACAATATTATATAATTCAGTAGTTAGGTATATGTAAAATAAATGATTAGAATTAACTTATGAATTATAACTGTTAAATAGCTGTTGTTCAGCCTGGTTAGCGTCTAGGCTGAGCAGAGGCTCCAGCTGATGACACGTTCCTCCATAGCCACGCCCCTCTCCTCTCCCCACGCCCCCACGTCAAAAAGGGGTCAAAATAGACTCGCAAACAAAACAGAGGAACGCAAAGGAGGGAAAGTATTGCAAAGAGAAAAAAGGAACGCAAAGTGCGAAACGCAAAGAAAAAATGTTTTTGCAAAAGATTAATTCTAAAAAAAATATTACAATTGAAAAAAGGTAACTTATGTTCTCTTCTTTGTTTGCAAAATTAGATTTGTTTTGCAATTCGTGGAGATTTTTTTCGTGACAGTTTTATTTATGGTAAAATGCAGTGAAAAATCACAAATAGATGCTACACCTTATAGATACCTAAAGGCAACTTTTTATTTTAATTTAGTCCACAAGAATAATGTAGTTTTTCTTGAGTTGACTTTTAGTTTCTTCCTTTTTTTAAAAAAAAAAGGAACTGACCTTTCTGATGGCCCTTGAAAATGGAAGTGCCCCAGTGGTACATCCTGAAAATGAAAACAGAAAACTGTTCAATTTATTTTAAAGGAAAAGCTTAAAATCACACTGAACTTTGTTATACTGGACGTGCATTAAATTGACTTTTTGTAAAGGTGAACACAATTTCTAATAAATTAAACAGACAAAGTGAAAAGGATAAGTGTATTGCTAAATGTATTGTCCAAGGTAAACATAGTGAAAAACATCAATTGTATTGACTTTTTTTTTATTCAAGTAATAAACTCACCCAATACAAACCTATGCACATATCTTAGGGGTTGAAATTTCCAGTATTACCATTTCCCATCCATAACTTAGTTTATCTAATCAGATTACTACAGTTAATGCATTAAGCTGCTGGTAAAACTGAATACATTAATACAGTGACTGGAGAAATTACCAGAAATACCTAACCAAACCTGTTTTTTAAAAAGCTAACTGGGTTCCAACACAAATAACACAATCTGACATTTGCCCAGTGCATTTATGTTTATCTGTATTTACTTTAATGTTATTACTGTTTTACAGACAATAACATATTTTTCTCTTTACAAGACTTTTGTACAGAGCTGTATTTAATCATTAGGTCAGGAATGTGCATTTTCAGTCTTGATGCCTCAGAACTGCTGGGTTTCTCAGCTTTAGAACACTTTACAACACTTTCATTATAAAACCCATGGCTGGTTAATTCAAGGGTCGTAGGCTATGTTCAGACTGCAGGAAAGTGTATTTGTTTCTTAATTAGCTCTGTTAAGATGAGAAAGTATATAGTTTACAGAGAAAGTCTGTAAAGTATATTGCATGTCTGGACATCGCAGACTGATCTGCATGGGTTGCTCACATAACTTGTGGTTTGTATTGCAAAAATCAGATTTCATGTGTTTTTTGCTGTCCAGTGTATTAAAAAATTAGTGCTGACTTAAATACAGTGTTTATAACAATCAATTAATCAATTTCAGTGACACTGAGAGTGTGTGTGTTCTGTAGGAGACTCACGCGAGTGTTGATCTTGCCGTTCTCGTTGGTCATGCTGTCTCTGTGGTGCAGGTTGGCAAAGGGCTTAGCTGCTCCCCAAGACTCCAGGTACTGAGTCATGCGGACTGACGCCCTCATCTTCACCCCGTCCAGAGCAGGACGGGGGCGGCAGTGGAGCTGCGGGCTACGTCTCTCACTCTGGGAGTTGCAGACAAACACAAGCACAGAGCTGAGCAGCTGTGATCACGGTTTCAGAAAAACCAAGGTTACAACGTTGAACAGGAACACCTGAAGCACAATATCGTAAAATGTAAAATTTCTGTAGTATTTGGACATGGTGTACACTGACTGCCAAACAGGCTTTAGGTAGTACAGTAAATAGTGACTATATAACTTGGTTGGAGTGTAAGATGCTCAGAAGTTGTTTTACAAGCTTATTTACAAGCCTATTACGAGCCTACAACAGTGTAAATACTCAGTACTGCTTAAAGGTTAGACTGGGACTATTTAGGGAGGGACTGCAATGTAAATTAGTAAGTAATGTAAAAATAATCTATGTAATCTAAGATCCCTCAGAGAACACTGCATTAAGAACCAGTAATAGCTAATATGACAAAATGGGTTTAGTGCTACGTTGGCAAACCTTAGTCAAGCCTTGAAATATGGGGGTACCTTCACAAATGATACTTAAACTAAGTAGTTCTGCTTGAAACTAACCTTAACCTCAGTTCAAATCCTAACACTAGTCCATTGATAGCCCCTTGATATCACTCTAATCCCATCTTCAGTAAAGCCTATTGATAATCTACTGAATGCTAAATCTTTAATGTGTTGTTAATTAGTTACTAAGAGTCTGATAATTTAGGAACAGCTTCATCCATCAGGCTGTGAGGATGCTGAACTCTCTTCCCCATCCCAATCCTGCCCCCAGCACACACTCACTCAGCATCCTGACCCCACCACCACTTTAACACAGTACTGAAACTTTTTAAGAACTGACACGTACACATACTCATACACCCCATACCTGCACTACTGCTTATACTTACACTGTCATACCCACTTTAATTCCCCATAAAACTGTGATATTTCAAGAACTTTACGCACTCATTCACTTTACCAGTCTAAAGCTTTTTTCTATGCCTGTATATCTGCACTACTGTTTTACAGGATCTGTTTATACTTGTACTGTCATTTGCTCTTTAATCCTCCATCACTATTGCACTATTGCCTTGTGTCTATTGTCTTATGTATGTCTATCTGTGTGCTTGCTGTATTTTACATTTAGTGTTTCTTATTCTTTTATATTTATAATCTTATTTTCTGTACTTGGTGTAACTTTTGAGTAGAAGGATAACAATTTAAATTCTCTGTATGACCTGTACACATGCAGAATTGACAATAAAAGCAAATATTGACTTGATTTGACGCATGAGACTACGCCGTTCCCGCTCTCCGAGCAACTAATTATTTTCAACTGTTGTATTGTTTATATACTGTATGCCACCCACTTTCTTCCGTTTGTCGCTGAGTACTAAATCTAGTTTAATAGCTTTTCTACTATGTGTTCGCTTTGTTCTCTCGTTACCTATCTTTGTTTCTTCGACTATCCCTTTTGCCTTGCTCATTGTATTAATTTCCTGTTACCAAACTGTTTTTATTATATTTCGACCTCGCCTTAACCTACCCTCTGATACTGTGCTTATTTTGTTTATGACCCTGGATTGCCTGCCTTTTGGTTACTGACCCTCCCTGCCTGCTGTTGTATCATGTTTATCTGCATTTGTCTGTCCTTCCTTTGGTACACAAAAACCATAGCCAAAAATGCGCTGAGCCTGTCTGTCAATCACATAATCACCACATTACCCTGAACTACATTTATGTATAATTGCTCACTCAAACTATGAAGCAAAATAAGCCGCAATTAATGTAGAGACCATTGGAGTGCTTTCAGGATGACACAAGAATAGCAGCGTAATCAATCTTAAATTTAGTGCAGCAGTGAGCCAAGAGGTGGTGTAGGAGGAGCTGTGGGTTGCTGCAGGTCAGGCTGCTGAGAGGCTTTAGAGGTGGAGAACAGAAACCTGCAGGAATCCCTCAGGAGAGGAGCAGCTGCTGTTGAGCCCGCCGGCAAGAGCGCACATCCATTGATGAAGCCAAAATAAATGACCAGATTTTGAAAGAAGCACAGGGTGTTACGTAGCAAAATACGCTGCCAAGCTGAGTGATACATGTGGGCAGAGAGAAACCCACACACGTCTAAAAACATAAGCATTCTGGGCTCATCTGAGTTGCAGTGTCTGCCTGCGCTCTGTGACATGCCAAGTTGCCACAGTAAATAGACGCGTTTCAAACGAGACGTTTATGGAGGACGGCTTATGCTTTAACTGATGGTGAAGGAAGGAACTCTAGAGGCACTGCCAGACACACCACGGCTGTGAAATCTCATTACTGAAGGTGCTGTAATTGAATCAAAGGAAGTGACGCCATTGTTCTTCCATGAAACCATTAGTGTCAAACCATTTTACCTGCATCATAAAATACATAACAACTGTCTGAGATGAAGACATTTAAGATGGTCAAGAGCCTGTGCGTGTTTAAACCTGTGAAGTGACAGTTATCACTCATAATAACAAAAAGCATGGCATTGTTTTATATGATTATTTATCACTGGTAGCTCAAGAGAAGAGAAGAGAAGAGATGAGAACAGAAGAGAAGAGAAGTTGTTGGGTTGCTTACAAGCTCAAAATGGCCAGAAAGAAACAACTTTCTTTAGAGACCAGTCAGTCCATTGTTGTGTTAAGGAAGGAAATTCTACTCAATGGCAAGAAACTGAAAATATCTTATCATCCTGTTAACTACTCCCTTCGAAGAGTGACACAAACTGGCTCTAACAAGAACAGAAAAAGGAGTGGGAGGCCCCGATGCACAACTGTGCAAGAAGATAAATAACTTAGAGTGCGCAGTTTGAGAGAAAGACTGTCAAATGACAGCTGCACTAAATGGAACCCGTCAAACACCAGTGTCAACATCAGCAGTCAACCTCAGATTAAGCAGTTCATATGAGTGAGTTTTACTAACCAACTGTTTTGAATCAAGGATACAAAAACAAGAGTTAACTCATGCTAGCTGATAGCGCCCTGGCTTACCAGAACAAGTTCCTCAGTAGCACATGGTGACACCATTGTTCCTTATTATTTTTGCTTAAAATATGTCTTATCATCCAGTTCGCCTTGAAATAGACGTTCATTGATAGTGCACCTTATAAAACAGTGCGCCTTATAGTAAAATACAGTAATTATTTTCTTAAGAGTTTTATTAAGACATTCTACTTTCTTTTCTTAGGTAAAACATATTGTATGTAACATACTTTTCTACTGCAATTATAACTTACCATAGTGTGGTAAGTGTAACCCACTTAAAATTAGGTGAGTGGCACTAATGTTATAGCTGACTGATGTATGTTTTAACATTAAAATAACACCATGTAAATAAAATCTGTATTTATCACAGACAATAATATCCAGACTACTGAAGGTTACAAACAAAAGCTCGATCATTTCCGCAGTTTCAAACATGACACATAAGCTTAAAAAGTCAATTTGTTGCCTACAGCATGTTTTTATTTACATAACAGGTTTGCAATGACGCTTTACCTTCGGGTTGATGACCAGGTAAGTGACGATGCCGTGCTCTTTTAGGTATGAGTCCCGGCTCTGTCCCATTCCCGCCTCCACTTTATACGCCCCCTTCAAATGTTCCAGTGTTACAGAGGAGATATGAACCCGCCTGCGGAGCAGCACACAGGACAAACAGCCGAGCGGGAGAAAACACTTCAGTAAAAACACACGGGCGAGAATTTTTACATCAGACGAGAGAGAGAGAGAGAGAACTGTAAGTGTATAATATGAACGAGGCAGGCAGATAATAAAAGAGACTGAACTGCTTTTATTGTCTTTTTGACGAACAAAAACTCATCATCACCCACAAGCCCCTTTAGAGTGCTCTCCACAGGATGTTTATATTACCTTGAAGGGCTCTTGATCGATTTAATAGTGCTCATCACAAATGCAAAAACACAGGAACAATGAGGAGAGAGCCAGAGAAATAGAGAAAAATCACAAAAAAGCTTACCCAGGTACACCCCCAGCCTCCATGTGATTGGCCAGAGTGACGTCATGTGACCAGACATCGTACTGCCATTTCTGCAGGCCAATTACACCACACAGAACGTTCCCCGAATGCACTCCAACGCGCATGTTGATGTCGACCCCAGTGGCATCTCTCACCTTCCTGAAACGCCACATCGTATTTCAGCATTACAATACGCTCAGGCGGAGAACAGTGGCTTTTAGATTCAAAAATCATTTTTCCTAATTTTATGTTCATAAAATGTACAGTTTTAGGACTGTTTCTGTTACTGTAACCACCACTGCCCACATACTTTTCTGCATTCTTTATTTGGACATGTATGTTAAGGAATACATCCAGTTAAGGGCAGATCAGAATCAAAAGCTTCTGACAACAACAAACATGGCGACAGCAACAACAGATGTAGAATGCTGAATGGTGGTCTAAATGGCAGTGAAAACAGTATTAACCCCTTTAATGGTCTGAATTTCTTCTTCGCTGTGTCTATATGGGTAGTGTTAAGCCCTATGGGGATGGGATTAGTTTCTCAGGGGGACGTCTGTAAAAAATATTTCACACTTCTACTCAGTGATAAAACTCCTGCATCCGGACTGCAATTGAAAGAAACGGAGGACCAGTGAGTTTTTTGGCTTTCTCGGTCACATGAAATCACGTTCAGTAGCTCCTCCATTTCCATTCACTGTTGTGTTTACGTGGATCTCTGTGGAAACTCAGGCCCAAAGTGTAATTAAGTGGAAGCGGTGATATGGTTACGGTAAGGTGACGAAACTCAGAGATGTGTGTCCGGACGGGACTAAAATTAACAGACAACCACAGAGTTCAGCAAAAAACAGTAGATAATTCAAAGGACTTCTGAGAAAAACACATACATGATTGGTCTGGATGGGAATAAAATCACAGAGGACAATATAACCCCATAAAAGAGAAAATTACCCCAGGACCCCCTGAGAAACTAATGCCATCCGGATAGGGCTTTAGTGTTTCACATTACCTTTTGGCTACATGAATTCCACCAGTACTGCTTCATTCCATCAATATCTGTAAGCTTTCAAAGATCATGCACAAATATAAATGAAAGACTCTGTCTGTGTTCATGTCTGTATTTAATGCTGAGCAAAAATGAGCTTTTATAGTTATCCCTCACAATCAGGTTCAAATTGCTATCAGACCTTCAATAAACCACAGTTACTGTATTCTAACTATATTGTTGATGTCCAATAAAAAAACAAGTATCTTCATTTTTCTTGATATTTGCATAATTTCAACACACAAACTGTCTCTTATACTGTGTCTAAACTTCTTAATGAATGGACCAATAGAAATGCTCCAAAACGGCCTGAAATAGAGTTGCTGTAGTGGGGATTGTTTTCAGTTTCAGTTTAAGTTCTCTATGTATGTATGTATGTTTTTTTTATCTGCACTGAATCTGCATGACTCAAATGTGTCTTTTGCATATGAATAAAATATTATATTATAAATGTTTTTGAAAAGCAAACTGAACATCAGCCATTGTGTTAATTTAACATTTTAATCTTGTGAAACGGGATGAGACATCTGAATCATGTAATTTGCTACCGCCAAAACAAATTCACAGTTTTTTTTTCTCCAGGTGCAATGCACAGATAACTGTGAATGTTAGAAGTTAGAAGAAGATCTGCTCATACACTGCTCCAAATATGAGGGTATTAAAAAAGAGTTTGTCCTGCTAAGTAACTGTCTCAACTGTCCAGGAAAGGCTTTCTATTATATTTTACCTCATTATCCTGAACTCAGCTCACAACATCTCAAAAATACTCCCAAAAGAACCATCACTGCAAAGAATAGAAGGAAGTGTGTATGTGTTTGTGTATTTTAGGCTGAGAACAGTCCTCTACTGTTAATCCTTGTTCAGTGATAACAGCTCTGTTCAGGTTGAGGTTCACAGTAAATAAGAGCTCATAAGTGCGCATCGGACCAGAAAATGGATTTGAACTGAAGTCAGCACCATCTATAGAGCACTATTTTATTCTTACTATACTGACAGTAGACATGTGGTTCAGACAATATATTAAATCTCATCTTCATATATTTATCTATAGGGCAAATAGATTGTAATTCTAATATACAGTACGTATAATTCACAAATCAAAATACAATAACAATGGAAAGGTGATATTATAAAATAACCTGTAATCTTCATCATGTTTAGACTTTAGCAATATGTTAAAAACTAGCCTTACGCTAAGGGATAGAAGGCTATAACCCTACAGCTAGAGATGCAGATATCTAAATTGTATTTCTTTTGGGCAATATTTTTCAAATACATTTTGCAAATAATTTCATGATAAATGGACCAAAAGAAATACTAACTACTTCCATTGAAATTTTAAATGTTTTTACTTCTGTAAAACTGACCTTATCTTAGGTCTTAGAAAGGTTGTTTTGTGACAGTTCTGAACTTAAATAAGAGCTGATTCATGTGGTTAAAAATGTGTACATGAATTATATACAGCTCAGAAAAAAATTAAGAGGCCACGTCAGTTTCTGAATCAGTTTCTCTGATTTTGCTATTTAAAGGTATATGTTTGAGTAAAATGAATGTTGTTGTTTTATTCTATAAACTACGGACAGCTTTTCTCCCAAATTCTAAATAAAAATATTGTCATTTAGAGCATTTATTTGCAGAAAATGAGAAATGGCTGAAATAATAAAAAAGATGTAGAGCTTTCAGACCTCAAATAATGCAAAGAAAACAAGTTCATATTCATAAAGTTTTAAGAGTCAATATTTGGTGGAATAACCCTGGTTTTTAATCACAGTTTTAATCACATCTTGGCATGTTCTCCTCCACCAGTCTTACGCACTGCTTTTGGAAAACTTTATGCCTTTACTCCTGGTGCAAAATTCAAGCAGTTCAGCTCGGTTTGGTGACTTGTGATCATCCATCTTTCTCTTGATTATAATGCAGAGGTTTTTTAATTTGGTAAAATTAAAGAAAGTGGTCTCTTATTTTTTTTCAGAGCTATATGTCACAATGATATATATACTTTGTGTTACATGTATACAGTTACTTAATTTAATTTGATTAAATTGAAAGTAGATGTTTGAGGTTTTGGCTGGAATGTACCATATACCACAAATAATTCAAGTATTGCAGAGAGACAGAGAAAGAGAGGCAGAAAGAGAGAAAGAGGGAAAGAGAGAAGCAGGGAGAAGGAGAAAGAGAGGTGGTGTTTTACTTGATGGCCTCACACATGTCCAGTCCCATCTTTATGCAGTTCTTGGCATGGTCGGGTAGAAACTCTGGCAGTCCAGACACGCAGTAATAACAGTCCCCTAAAATCTTTATCCTCATGCACTCATTGTCCTGAAACATAAGCAGCAAAACAAATTACGCTTATTGTGTGGTATCTGCAAGCATCCACATGTTAATGTGTTATTCATATGTTGGTAGAGATTTGGTTTCTGACATTTCTGTACACTCCAGCCTATTATTTTCTTTTCTCAAAAGCCTTTGGACAATACTGGACTGTGTGTTATATACACTGCCTAGCCAAAAACTCTACACTCAAATATTTCGTTGGACCGCCTTTAGCTTTAATTGCGGCACACATTCACTGTGACATTGTTTCTATAATCTTCTGCAGTGTCACAAGATTTACTTTCTCATGCTCCCTGAATCACTCTTTCACAATTCTAGCACCATGAATCCTGAAACTGTCATCTTGGAATATGGCCGTGCCATATTGGAATAACCTGGTCTATATTCAGTATATTCAGGTAGTCAGCTGACCTCATTCTTTCAGCACATACTGTTGCTGAACCTAGACCTGACCAACTGCAGAAACCCCAGATCATTTACTTAGTTAAATCCAGACGGCGACTTGTTTTTTGTCCAGGCAGTGTATTTACAGTTATATGGCAAATAGAAATGTCTGCAAGTGGTAATTGCTGCTGAAAGATTTAGGCATTTAAGAAATGCTAGTGTCTAGATCAGGGGTCTCCAATTTAACACACTCCAATCAACTAATTAAGCTCTACAGGAGGCAGTAAGTAGATGAATTAGTGATTAGTGGTTGGACCTAAGGTCTGCTGGAAGGAAAGGTCTAGAAAGTGAGAAGATGTGGCATGTGCAGTACCTTGGCAATCTGGTCAAATTTGCCAAAAAGCTCATTGAGCATATGAACCAGCTCCCCTGGAGAGCAGTCACTGGCCAGCTGAGTGAAGCCAACGATGTCTGCATACAGGATGCTGTAAAGAGAAAAAAGGATAATGGTGCACACAGTACGGTCCATTCTCATAGATAATACAATACTGTTTTTCACTTTAGATTTTTCCCAAGTAGCCATGTTTAGCTTTGAGAACAGATCTGCACACTCTTGATTTGTTGCACAATTATCTTTTATACTGTTTATATCGTACTGTTTGTTCTATGTTGCTCCATCATGCTGGAGGAGCATAATTTCACTCCACTGTGTTCTTGTGTACAGAGAGAATGACAAGAAAAGCCTCTTAAAACTAGCACTTAACAATTTCTCTTTTGACTTCCCGCTTCTATACAAAATGGCCATGCTCTGGGAGACTGTAATCAGTTTAGAGTGGGGGTCTCAAATCTGATCCGCTGGGGTGGCTGCAAGTTTTAATCCTAACAACACCTCAGCACATCCGATTCCACCTGTTTAATCTTCTAACTACTGATCTCTGATGTGCTTCTGCTTGGCTGGAATGAAAACCAGCAGCCAAACCGGTCTTTGCAGATAAGGTTTAAGATCTCTCGTTTAGAGTAACAATAGATGGTGGAACTATAGAGAGATTTCACGTTTCTGTAATATCTGTAATATCCACAATGATAACTACTTGTATTATAACTGATTATCTGATTACAGAAAATGCATTTCATTTTCAACTAGGGGCGCACAATGATATTGGAATTATATCAGTATTGGACGGAAATCATTTTCTTTCTGATTTTCGCCCATTTTTCTCTCCAATTTAGCTAGGCAGAGTGTCCCACCCATTCATCTGCTACTCAGCTGTATATCTTCCATCACTTGTGATGCCACCACAGAATGAGGGTGACAATTATCACATGCCTCCTCCGACACATGTGAAGTCAGCCATCACCTCTTTTTAAACTGCTGATGATGCAGCATTGGCAAGTAGCATCACAGTGCACTCGGAGGAAAGTGCAGCAACTCGGTTCTGATACATCAGTTCACAGACGCCTAGTGCTGATCAACATCACCCTAGCAGTGACGAAGGGAAAGAGCGCCATCTACCCACCCAGAAAGAGCAAGGTCAATTGTGCTCTCTCAGGGCTCTGGCAGCTGATGGCAAGCTGCATGACTGGGATTTAAACTAGCAATCTCCTAAACAGATTGGCAGCGCTTAGACACTGGCATCAGCTGATTTGGCCAATATGTCAAACGGACACATTTTTTGTATGCTGGACTACTATAATTGGCCAACAGTGGCCGCACTTCTTCAAAATTCAATGATTTAAGCTTATTTTGATTTATTTATATTAGTCTTAAAGTTGATCTGTTTGCAAGCTGTTAACTATGCACTGCGCAGTTTGATTTATAGCATGTCAGTTTGTCTTTGGTATCGTGAGGAGACAAAAAAATAACGCCTTTTGTGGCGTGAAATGCTCAAAAGGCATGTTCTAGTTCTCTTAATTAATTAAGGGTGGGTGATTTTCTTGGCATAACGTAAAAATAAACCAAATAGCTCATCACTTACTATTCTCTGTAAGAGCCAGTTGTGCTCTGACTTTGGTGGATTGCTATTTTAATGGTGCAATGCTTCTGTGCTTCTCATCAGAAGACATTGACCTGTGCATTCATGCTGTGAAGATGCGCAAACAGGTAATTTACAGAAACAGCAATGTTATTTGATTCTGTATTTTGTTTATTGTTGATGTCAAAGGTTTGCTCATTGCATTGTGTCCTTGTGTGTGTTTAACAAATGATAATTGCACACAGCGCACCTGCTTTTCTAAGATGGGAATAAATGGAACAGTTGACTGTTACCTGAACACACCTCACTTCCAGACCACTACGCCCACTGGCGTAGATATATTTGTAAGCTCTGTCCCTATTTAACCCTTAGAACCCTAGGCTGTTTTTGTCAGTTCCTCTTATAACACAGTAATTATATCAGACAGACACCTGCCCTGATCTCTTTTACTTCAGAAGCCATACGGCTGCTCAAAAATGTAATCATTTAAAATGTAAAAGGAAGCAGAATTGTTATATTTTCCTGGAACTGGTCATGTTTTGGTCAAACTTTTACCAAGTTCTTGTTTTTTTTAACCCTTTAAATATATTCACACCTAAGATATCTTTTAAAAATGTTTAGACTACAGTGTTTGTAAGTAGAAAGCATAAGAATATTGATGATAGTTCATTACATGGCTTATTATTATGTTGACAAAATACATGGAGAGCATCAGGCAGATTTATTTTTCTTGATAATCACACCTCTAGGATACATGTAGATACTAAAAACCGGACACTCAGAGCCGACTGTGCCTTTCAGTATTTTGATCAGTACACACAAAGAAAACTAAATGAAAAAAAAAAAAAATTTAGTCTAAATAAATAAAAATGTTTAGTGCAAAATAACTACTTAGTAAAAATGTGCAAGTAAAATAAAAACTATATAAAGTACTGCACACATACCTAGCTTTAGTTTGAGTGCAGGTAGTTTCACACTTTTTCTGTGAAGACTTTTGAGTCATTTACTGATAATATTTGGTTTGAAACATCATATAAATATGTTGGAAGCACTAAAGGTAAATAATATTGCTTGGGGAAGGAGATCTCACTTTTTAGGTGATTTTTCAAAGGGTTTCTTGTAGATGCTTTACCACACTGGGATGTCTTCACTATATTTAGAAAGAGTAGGTTCTGCCCTTTCTAACCATATATGGATTATGTTTATGTGTGAAGGGTATCCTGATTAATTAAGCTGCGATTTTGGATGGAAAATTAATCTGTAGGGTTTTAAGGGTTAAACAATGCAGGCATAAGGCATGAAAATAGACTGTTGGTGGGGTGTAAGATAGCAATGAGCATTGCGATGGGCCTTGGGAAATGTTCAAGACAAAGCCTATAAAGCTATACTGGGGTGTATAGTCTCTTTTTAAGTTATAAATGTGAATTTCATCAATATCGGCAGATATGCACGTGTCATATCGGATATCGGACCCTTAATTTACACTTATTAAATGTATTGTTGAGGTAATCCGTCCCTGTCCACTCACTAATGTGGGTTTACGTTATCTGATCATAATCTGATCCCAATATGTCTTCGGCGTGTTTACACCTGGAATTTTAGACTTTTAAGTGAAATCTGAATTTGACACAATCGTTAACATATTATGTTGAGGTTAATGCCAGGTCTTAAACAGGCTTACATTATCAGAAACCTCATAAGCAAATCTACCTGATATTACTTTACAGCTTAGTGTATATTAAGGTAAGCATGTAAAAAATTAGTGCAAACTAGTGGGCTATTATTGTTCTTTTTCTCGTTAAGTCAGTGCAACTCTTTTTTTTTTTTCTTACATAAGTGGAGAGGTGTGTACAATGTAATTTTTCCACTTTAAAATAACGATTTAAAATTGTAGAGACAATTGTGCTCATTAGTGCAATGCATACAAAATAAAAGAGCCACACTGAGTGATATTATTGCTAAGAATTTCGTCATTTCTCTCTTTCTCCGTCTAGCAGCGCTCCAGACCATACATAACGAAACCTCACACTGAGGGGCATGCACTTCTTAGTGCTCCGCCGCTCCACACACACTGTAATAGCACGGCTGTGAAGTCTGAGGCTTATGATCCTGGTGAAATCGTGAGTAAATGCGCGCATCTGTACTCAGACCCAAATAGGGCTCTTCAGAAAGCTGTTGTGCTGCGGGAGGTCAGAGGAACTATCTAGCCATCTCCCTCTTCCTGCAAAACAAACACGAGCACCCGTCATAATGAGGAGAGCCGTCCTTTCAGCATGCTCTCACCATGATGAAAAACATATTACAGGGGGGTGTAAACCTTTGAAGCACAGAAAAATATTACTTCAAAAAAGGAGAGGACTCCATGTCCTCCCATACGATGGAAGGAAACCGATTTTATATGAAACTGAAGAGTCTTTCTTTTTTTTTAAGGTAAAATGGTTGAATACAACAGCTACTTATGTCCTTTGCAGTAAAAAGAAATACACAGCATTCTCTCTAGCTGAGCTTTCTTAGATCTCTGCTAGTATGTGGCTAGGGTTTGTAATATGTGGGTGTTTTTTTAACATATGTTCATTTTAAGTCTCACTTATGTGAACCTGAAAGAGACCTAGCTGCAAATGCAGCTGCAAATGACCTCTTTTGTGCTTTTAAAGGGGTCTTTTTAGCTCTCTTTTGGGTCCTCTTTTGATCTCATGAGATCTCATAACGCATTATTCACACCACAACTCCTCTGGAGCCCCTTGAGGAACGTATGGCTGGTGCTGTTCATCATGCAGTATAACAGATCTGGGCTGGGTTTCTGAAAGCAGCTTTGCATGAATAGAATTTAGAAATGGTAGAGCGAGAACTCGTCCCCGATGATCCCGACTCGACTCGGACTTGTCAAAAATAACTAGGGCTGTGTGTTGGCAAGAACTTGGCTATATAATACATATCATGATACAGGGGTTACAATTTAAAACATTGTAATATATTGAGATACTGTAAGCAAGGAGATATAGCTCTGGAAAACAATAAGAGCCCACTTCAGTTTTTAAATCAGTTTCTCAGATTTTACTATTTAGAGGTATATATTTGAGTAAAATGAACATTGCTGTTTTATTCTATAAACTTAGATTCCAAGTTCATATTTATAAATCACAGTTTTCATGCATCTTAACATGTTCTCCTCCACCAGTCTTACACACTGCTTTTGGATAACTTTGTGCCACTCCTGGTGCAAAGATTCAAGCAGTTCAGCTTGGTTTGATGGCTTGTGATCATCCATCTTCCTCTTTTGATTATATTCCAGAGTTTTTTTGGTAAAATTTAAATGAAATCAAAGAAACTCACCCTTTTTAAGTGGTCTCTCATTTACAGTGCTGTATAATGTGTACACATAATGTGTAATGTGTAAACAATAGGTGCCTTGCAATTAGCCATTCTTGTGTGTGAAAGTTACAGAAAGATATAGAAGGCAAATCACAACATTCATAATTGTTTGGCTTCAGTTGGGAACAAACCTTTTGGGTTCCAGAATCTATTTTTGTTGATGGAAATGAGCCAAACAGTTCCAAATTAGGTACGCAAACCGTAATGAAGTCTGATTTAGGATACCGAGTCCAAAATCTTTTAAACTAAAGTAATTTGGTTGAACTGGTTCCATTCAGGCTTATAAGAACCTTGGTGCTTGGTGCCTAAGTTTGCCCCAGTTTTAAAGAAACCAAGTGTCGCAAATATGTGATATGTCACAGAAAACACCCCCAATAGAGGAAGCTACACACTTCTTCACAATAAAGAACCTTCCATTCTTTGGTTCCAGCTGGGAACAAACATTTTGGGTTTGAACTTAACGGCTCAAAATTAGACACATGAACCTGAACAGAGCCTGTTCCACATTGGGGTAAAAAGACTGTGTGATATCAGTGAGTGGTGCAATTGGGAGTGAGATAGAAGATGTGTGAGAAGAATGTGGCAAACAAATTATAGACACTGATTTAAGCACAAAAAGTAGTACCAGAAAACCCAGGAAAGTTCACAGAATCCTTTTCAGAAGAGAGGCTTGAATGTAGTAAGAAATTCCAGTGCAGGTCCATGCAGTAAGAACTCATTTGTTAAGTAGTAAATACGCGTAGAGTAAACCTGATGGATATGTGTGCTGTGAATTAGGCATTGTCCTACCTGACGTTGGTGTGTCTCTGCACATAGAGGTTGTGGAAATTGTTGGTGTTCTCGGCCTGGCCGCAGTTTGGTCCCTTCAGCCTCTGGATGATCTCTGCCTTCATCACACGTGCAATATGGGCGGGCAGCAGGGACAGCAAGAGACGCTCCTGTAGCATAAAGAGAAGATAAAATACTGAGACATCTGAAAGCACATTATTTTTCCTTATTGTAAAGTAAACCTGAAAATAACGTGGACCAGTTTGACCTTGCTGAATTATGCTCCTGATCATAATATAGAAAAATTACAACATTTAAAAGACAAAATTCTTGTTTTCCAAATAAATGAAAGGACCTTGGTTCATGTCTTCTAAGTTGTGATATTGTACACTATGCAAAAGGCGCATTTAAAACCTTTAAGTTTCTCAAAATTTGTCAGTGTGCCTTTTAGTCCAGGGCGCCTTATGTATGAATTTTACCAGTTAGGTTGTAAAGAGCAGTAAAGCCACTCCGCTGAAGTACAGTGTTATACAGGAGTTTCAGTTTAGTTCTCCAGCACCAAGACTCGAGACTGGAGCAAAATTAGCATAGCCGCTAACTACGCTCTTTTGTCATTCAGAGGTGAGTATTATCAGCCTGTAGCCTGCTCCTAACCCCGGCTAGCACTGCTGGAGGAGCATTAGCATTACCCGCTAACCACGCTAAGCACTAGTTAGCTCTTTTGTCATTCAAAGGTGAGTATATTGGACTGTAGCCTTCCCATTTACCGGGTTAAAACAAGCTATGTGGGGCGATCCACTAGCTAATATCGCCCTGGCTTACCGGAACACTCACACAGAGATTCTCAGTGTAGCGCTGTCTGGCTAGCCTTAGTAGAAATCTGGAAATCTATGTGGTTTCTAGGTTGTTTCTGTGGTATCACAGTTGGTTATCTAAGGTGATTTTCAAGTTGCTGATGTGGTACCCCCTGTGGTTGGTTGGGTGTTACTGGTGTATTTGTATCATCGTGACACGAGAAGGGTACAAAAATGTTTGCTCCCTATTAATTTTATCGGGAAAAAGCTGTATATAAGCCCAAATCATATTTGTTTGAACAGTGTCTGTCTTCAAAACTGTGAAATAGGATACTATTTTTATTAATGATCTGATTTAGACTATTTCATATATATAAAGGGTATAACCCTTTTAATGTCTGCAAAATATGAATGTTACTGTTTATTTGAAGCTATTTGTATTTGTAATTAGACTATATTACTCAAACACACACCAAAATTATTATTGATTAACCAATATCATAGGTACAGCCTTATTAATACAATAGTGACATCCCTTTAATCAACGACAGAACTCACAGCTATCTATCAGACACATGATTTTGGCTCTCAGGCACAGCAATGTTGTGTTTTCCTGTGTACAGTTCCAGTTTGGCTCCAGTCTATAACTACAAAAGACCAGTGTGCAGTGGGAATGCAGATGAAGAGTGTTTGGTACAGAGCAAACTGTGACTGGGGGGGGACAAAAGGAAGGTCAATTATCGTCTGACTCAGGTCCATTTACCTGAAATGAAAAAAAAAAAAAAAACGGCAGACAGAAGCGCTTTCAAATTGACATGCTATTATCAACAAAAAAAGGACCCCTTTACAGACATTTGCAGCATAGAGTCCTCCTCTCTCACTGTTACTGATGACAGCTATTTACAGCTGGTGAACTAGGAGACATTTTAATAACTGAATTCAGCTTTAAGATCCACCCTTGTCACACCTTGCCCACAGGTGAGGGTATTTGTGCCTAAAAAAGGGTAGTGAGTTGTAGGAAAAATGATGGCAAACTGCAGTAGCACATCCAGTGCAAGTGTTTTTATAAAGTGACAGGTGCAACAAAAATCGGTCAAAATACCAAAAGAAAAAGGAAACGAAAATAAACAAAAACAAAATCGATTTACCAAAAAAAGTACAAGGATTCATGTTGGCTTATTCGTCAACCAACCATACCTAAGACAAATTTGGAAATTTCCTCTAAAAGTACAGTTCTGAAAAAAAAAGAGACCACTTAAAAATTATGAGTTTCTTTGATTTTTCCAAATTGAAAACCTCTGGAATATAATCAAGAGGAAGATGGATGATCACAAGCCATCAAACCAAACTGAACTGCTTGAGTTTTTGCACCAGGAGTGGCATAAAATTATCCAAAAGCAGTGTGTAAGACTGGTGGAGGAGAACATCCCAATAAGCATGAAAACTGTGATTAAAAACCAGGGTTATTCCACCAAATATTGATTTCTGAACTCTTAAAACTTTATAACCATGAACTTGATTTCTTTGCATTATTTGAGGTCTGAAAGCTCTGCATCTTTTTTTTGTTATTTCAGCCATTTCTCATATTCTGCAAATAAAAGCTCTAAATTACAATATTTTTATTTTAGTTATTGGAAACTAATTTGTTGGTCCTGTCACAGATGAGACAATCCTAAGGCAGACGTCTGAAGTCTCCTGGAAGTCATGGGCGTCACCTGCATATCAATAAAGGCTCCCTGAAAATAATTTGTGCAACTTGGGTTGTCTGTTATGGTCACCATTTCTAATGATGAGAGTCATCTATGGTCTAAGTGTAAAGCCCCTAGCATTGAGCAGTGAAACAGTGGAACTACACAAAAAAAAAAAAGCAGCAAAGAGGGGCAAATCCTAAACCAAAACGCATGTTTTTAGTCATAATGTTGCATTGTGTCAAAAACAGACCAGCTTCTTCCTACTTGATGGAAATGGTCAAAGGCAGATCTGTACCAAGAGCTCTTAGAGCTTCCAGTACAGCTCAAAACCAACAGAAAACAAACATCCAGACTCTTCTCTGTGCTGGAGGACCAAGGTGGTGGAACGAACTTCCATTGGATGTCAGAATAGCATAGTCACTTGCGGTCTTCAAATGCCAACTGAAGGCTCATCATTTCAAGGAGTTCTTAAACTAAACTTAAAAAAAATTCTCCAAGGGTTCTAAACATTTTTAAGCCTCATGTATCTCTTAATCCTAGTCTCTACAAACTAGCAATGGATACTTTGAAGTATCAACGAAGCACTGTTGTACGTCGCTCTGGATAAAGGGTCTCCTAAATACCTTAAATGTAAATGAACATACACTTCTGTGATGCAGCATTAATGCAAAAAACTACATCGAGATTTTTAGCAACATTTGCTTTTATCTTTTGTTTATATTTTCTATACTGTCCCAACTTTTTTCTGATTAATAAATAAATAAAGTAATAAATAATAAATAAATAAATGTATTCAGGGTTATATGTCAGCCCACGTCCACAAGTGGTGCCACAGTGGGGGATTCGGCAGCTTTCTACTGCAGCAATTAGCCCATTGATAGGGCCTGAGCTAATGTAGCAGGAGCAACACAGTCCGTGTATAGAGCGGCCTCGGTGGAGTGGCAGTAAAAGCAGAGAGCCGTCTGGCTCTGCTGACGCCGCTCCGCAAAAATACCAACACATTCTGCTACACGACAGGCCAGGATGACTAGTGATGTACTAAGGGAAAGCTGCCATCCATCTCAGTGGTAATTACAGTAGAACATAAAAGCATGGGGTGAAAAAGCACAAGAGTAGCTTTTGTGTGTGTATGTGTGTGTGTGTGTGTGCATTAACACCAACAGAGAAGAGGGACGGGGAGACTTGTAGCCCTTAATTGCACCATGCAGTAGCGAAAAAAGCAGCAGCTCCGATGACATGGAGAATAATGAAATTACAGGTGTATATATGCAGATAGAGCAGCAGCTCCAACACTGCCTCCCTACCCAAAACTCCCTACCTCTCACACACTTCACCACCATCTCTCCAACAGGCTCTTAATAATCCCTCCACACACAGTAAAAAACCCACAAACATGAAGAATCCAGGCAAGAGGAAGTGCTGCACAAACGTACACCCCACCCTGCTCCAAAAAGGAAGGACAGGGTGGGGGTTACTCAGCTATTTTTGGCCAAAACAACTCTCTGCTTCACTCAGCCTTGGAATATTAGAAGCCAGTTATAGTGACATAATGATCCTTTGTGTTCAATTGCACGGATGACTCACACTCAACCCCCCCGACCCCCATTACTCTCCTTCCTTCACTCACTTACTCACTCTCTCCATCCCAAAGCAATACTTATTCTACCAGCCAGCAGAGCTCTGATATTTTTAGAGTTGTCACCATCAGATACAGTATATTAGTAATGTAATAATCTAGCAAAGCTAAATCATTACAGTAATCAATGTAGTAATCAGTTTTTGTAAAATCCGAAGAGCAATAAAAATGATTTAATCAACTGACAACAAACTAGGCAATATTACAGCGCTGGAAAAAAATAAGAGACCTCTTCAGTTTCTGAATCAGTTTCTTGGATTTTGCTATTTATAGGTGTATGTTTGAGTAAAATAAAAATAAAAATCAAAATATGGTCATTTTAGAGCATTTATTTGCAGAAGGCCTCAAATAATGCAAAGAAAACAAGTTCATATTCATAAAGATTTAAGAGTTCAGAAATCAATATTTGGTGAAATAAACCTTGTTTTTTAATCACAGTTTTCATGCATTTCGGCATCTTCTCCTCCACCAGTTTTACATACTGCTTTTGGGTAACTTTTTCAGCTTGGTTTGATGGCTTGTGATCATCCATCGTCCTCTTGATTATATTCCAGACGTTTTTAATTTGGTAATTGAGTGGTCTCTTAATTTTCCAGAGCTGTATTTATAATATGATCACTATTTGATAAATCACACTCTAACTCTTTGTTGCAGGGAATTCTTTACAATACAGGTAAATAAAATAAAAGTACTTACGACTGAGATGTTCTGCTTTAAGTAATGGTAATTATTGGATGGATGGATGGATGAACGGACAGACAGACAGACAGACAGACAGATAGATAGATAGATAGATAGATAGATCTTCATTGATCCCTTTGGGAGGGTTCCCGTGGAGGGTTCCCTCAGGGAAATTAAAATTAAAATGTTAAATGAAATTAAATAAAATTGTACACTTATGGTTAAGTGTCATCATGTTAAAATATACTGTTCTTATACTGTATACTATATTAGTTCTTGTCTTATGACTTTTGCCATATAGCCTATAGATTTTATTAAATGTTTTATTACAATTTTCATATATATATTTAATAATATTCAGTAAGTACTTTAAGTAAGTTGGTGATTGTATTGGAAAACACAATATAAAGAGGTGCAGAAGTCTAGCCTTTTTGTTTTCCAGGGCCTGAGCAGTCAGCAAGAAAATAGAAATCTTTTTTGGACTGAATAAATACTCAAACCATGAAAAGCAATCACAGTATAAGGCTCTCTGGTTTGTTTTTATACATGCTGTGTCTTTATGTTTAAAGTCATTTTAGAAAGCCTTTTCCACACTTATTCTTTTTTTTTTTACTTCTTTCTGACTGATGAAAAGCAATAAGACCATCGACTGATGGTTAACTTTCAAATCACATACAGCCATGGCCAGAGCTGTATGGATTGTATCAGTGTTTCCTTACAGTGTTCAATGTACTGTGAGCAGAGACTAACTTTGCTAGCAAACACCTCTGAAGAGCAGCCTATTGATATATTCACTGTGCCATTGTTTGGATAAGCTTCTGCAATG
Source organism: Astyanax mexicanus (assembly GCF_023375975.1). NCBI lineage: Eukaryota > Metazoa > Chordata > Actinopteri > Characiformes > Acestrorhamphidae > Astyanax > Astyanax mexicanus. The sequence continues at coordinate 37,785,538 of NC_064410.1, forward strand.
GCACAAGATTTATTTCAATCCAGTGTTGCATTAATTTTTCACCAAGATCTTGCAGCATTGATGATGGTAGAGTCTGACCAACCGCTGCACAAAGCCTTCTCCAGCACATCCCAAAGATTCTCAATGGGGTTAAGGTCTGGACTCTGTGGTGAACAATCCATGTGTGTAAATGATGATCTCATGCTCCCTGAATCCTGTACACTTTCATAATTCCAGCCCCATGAATCCTGACACTGTCATCTTGGAATATGCTCGTATCATCAGGGAAGAAAAAAATCCATTGATGGAATAACCTGGTCTATATTCAGTATATTCGGGTAGTCAGCTGACCTCATTCTTTCAGCACACACTGTTGCTGAACCTAGATCTGACCAACTGCAGCATCAACCCCACATCATAGCTCCGCCCCCACAGGCTTGTACAGTAGGCACTAGGCATGATGGGTGCATCACTTCACTTACCTCTCTTCTTACCCTGATACCCAATCACTCTGGAACAGGGTAAATCTGGACTCATTAGACCACATGACCTTCTTCCATTGCTCCAAAACCCAATCTTTATGCTCTCTAGCAAATTGCATTTTTTTTTGGTTAGCATCACTAATTAGTGGTTTGCTCTTACTTTCACTACTAAACATAGCCCTGAGTTCTACAGTTGTTGTTCTTCGATTTGATTACATCAAACGTTTAAGTGATCACCAATCACAATCATTCAGGACCTTTTTCAGCCATGTTTGTTCCTCGAAGACGATGGGTCCCCACTAGCCCTCCAGTTTTTAATAAAGTGTTAATAACAGTTCTTAACCCAGTTTTAGTAGTTTCAGCAATCTCCCAAGATGTTTTCTCAAACAGACTGACATCTGTTACATGACAAATGGATGTGTCTTCCGACATGTTTTTTTACAAATTGAGAAGCAACTTATTGCACCAATTGGGGTTACAAAACTTGTTGCCAGCTGAAAGATAATCACCATTGCAGCAATTATCCAATAAGGCCTATTTGCTTAGTTAAATCCAGGTGGTGATTTATTTGCCAAGTATATAGAGTGTTTTAGGTTTTATCAGTCTTGATAAAACTAACTGTGTGTTAATTTAAAAAAATGTATTTAACAAACATTCTACCTTTCCCTAGCTGAGGTAGAGATTGTGATTGGTTCTACCATTGCTTTAGACTTTTTGTCCCACCCCCAGTTGAAAAGCACACCTTTAAAAACACATATAAATGTGTATGTATGTCCATCTGGCTCATGATAACTTACCATGCCATTTAATTGAGTATCTGACCTGTAAATAATGATACTTTTTTTTTTAGTAATCATGATCTTCTTGGCTACTCTGCATCCATACCTGCATTTACTGTATATACTGCAGTTCACCACCAGAAAGTGATCATACCTGCTGATGTTTCTCAAACTCCAGTTTGATGGGTGATTTGATGCAGTTGCATGTGTCCTGGTAGGTCTGTCTAAGCGCGAGATCCATCAGGTGCTTGTGATAGGCGCCTGCCATGTTTCCGCAGATGAAGATGATGATGTTAGCCAGGATCTGTCAAAGGAGAGAAAACTGTCTTAGTTAGCATGCCAAAATTTGAGAGATGTAGTACTTAGAGTCCATTGTATTTAAAAAAAAAAAAAAACTCTAAAAGTAGACTGTGCTGCTAATTAGTGGTCATTAAGTGGTTGCTGCGGTATTGCAACTAGGTTGATGCTAGACCAGTACTACAGTATTGGAAGTATTGGAACTCCTGTCGTATTTTAAGCAGTTCCCATGACATTCCTTTGTGGTTGCTAGGCAGTTACTATTGTATCCCAGGTGGCTGTTATGGTGTCTGATGTGGTTGCTCTGGTGTTACAACACAACTTGTTGAAGGATGCAAAAAGCACGTTGATGTGAATTAATGTGACACACACACACACACACGTATATACACACTTTGGTATCCTTTGGTGTGAGCGCAAGGTTTTTTTGAGACACATCAGAGACGAATAATCATGTAACTATACTGATTTGCACTGCGGAACCATAATAACCCATGATAGCGATAAACAGATTATACAGTAAGTGTCCTAAGCTGACAGGAACCTTCTCTGCTTCAGTGAGCGTAAGGAGTAAAGATTCACCCAGACCCAGTGTAGATGTGCTAAAAATGTCAGTCAGCTTAATTAGCCTCTAAACCTCTCACCACTATTAGCCAGACTGTCATTATTAGCAGATTAAACTGGTACAGCGGAGGCAATTACACTGTGCTCCTCATCAGTTAGGAACACACAGTCAACAAGGAGCTCCCCCTTCTCTTTTCTCCAGAATCCATGTGAGAAAACCGTGTTTGTCTTTCAGAGACGGCTGGATGAGACGTGATTCAGACTTCGCAGATTTAACAAGGATTCTGCCGAGATGCTGTTTGCTTTTCTGCTTTGCACTTTGCTCCCTGTCATCCTGATTTTCTTCTCTCTGTCTTCTTTACCCTCCTGCTATTTCCAGGTCCGACCCACCAGCCCTGGATAAATGGGAGTTTCTTGTACTTGTACTTGATTTATTTACACAAAATGTAACTCCAATCACACTTACAGACAAGTGAAACACAGCAATAGTATAGTTTACTAGGACTGTCACAATATAGTGCAATATATGAACATAATGTAAAACATTTTTACTTAGTGAGAAGGACTCATTAACATAAATTAGTCTGTAGGTCAACTTGTTTTAAAAACAATGTTATGTTTAGGATATTTGAATTTTTTTATATTCCAATTACAAAGCCAGAATATTCTTAAAGTGGAAAAAAGGGATAAAATATTGTGTTTAATGGTACCAATGTGCTGGAACGACCATCCCTGCTAAGCCTAATATATTAATTCTAAAATCTGGAGCATCAGATCGCATTTCACAGGAGTTTTTTCTGGCCACGTCACATGTCTTTATATGTACTTACATCACATGTACAGCCTCTAAAAGAGGATCCGGCTCAGTTTCCTGAACGCGAGCGGCTGGTGGAGCAATGGAGACTTCAGAAGAGGAAACTCAGACCTCAGTAGCTCATTCACTCATAGTAAAAACAAAGTGTCTCTCTCTGACTGACTGAACATAACCTGAAATTGGATTCATCCGCTCTGAAAGGAGACCGCATCACTCCCGCCCAGTTTAAAATGATTCTCACCAGAGAGGGCCCTAAATCCCAAAACTTATGAACATCAGCTTTAATATAAAAAAGTTCATTCATTCTAGTACATTAGTACGGTCACGCCTGCCGCTGAAAGCGAACCTGTCTCTCCCACACTCAGCAATCTCTACCTGCGATCTCCAGTCTCCAGACTACACTACCCAGAATGCACTACACACTGATATCACTCCCAGACACAATCACACGATACTGCACACGACACTACCCGGAAGCTAATCACCTGATTATTGAAATCACCTGCTTCACACAGCTGAAATACACCTCCATCCACTCAGTCATTGCTGAGTATTGTTTGGCTTACCCCCACTTTACGATGCTTTAGTGATTCTTGTGTTTTGCTCTTGTGTACCGACCTTGTTTTGTTTTTTTCATTTACCCTGATTTTTGCCTCACCTCCTACCTTTTTTATCACCTTGCTGTGTATGAGCTTTGGACTTTCCTTCTACTCTGGTATGGTTAACCCTTGCTGCTCCTGTCTGACAGAATTGACCCTGTTTGTTCTGACCACTCTCTGTTTTGCCCCTTTTTTCAATGAACACTGTTTGCTGCATCTGCTCATGTCTGAATTCTGCCCGATCATGACAAGTGCACATAGTAATGTGTAAATGTATGTATCATCATTATATCAGCGACATGAAATGATCTTAAAACGACTGGCTGACCCTGGAACAGAGGCAGAACAGAACAGATCAAATGGATCAAATAGTATACGTCATGATTAGGTACACAAGGTGGTTTTAAAGTCACAGTTTAGTATGATTTTGGTACAATTAGAGAAAAGAAACAAACAGCCCCCAAATGCATAGTCTTTTTTAATTGATTTTGAAAAGATATTTAACCATTACATTCTATAGCAATGAAGCCAAAATTGTCTGCTATGTTCTTAAATTTGCAACCAGATTCTGCACTGCCCTGAGAGCAGAGTCAGAGCTAGAGACGCCTACACTTTTGGTAACCCTGCCCCTTTCTTGACTTGGCTGCTACGTGTTAAAGGCAGTGGGAGCAGAATGATCAGGGAGGTCAGTCAGACTGGATTCTGAAATGTTAAACAGCACTTTAAAAAGGTCACGATAAATGAATAAATTTAGAATGTCTCATTATATAAACTGTTACTAAAAATTGATTTTGCTTCAGTATTATTTTGCATGTACTTTGTGTGTTTATATGTGTTTAAATGTAGGTGTTTCATACATTCTAAATCAGGCTGTGGCCACTGGAGGCTTGTCCTAATAAACCGTAAAGGAGTGTATATTAGGCACGAACTCATGGACTAATAAGTCATTCTACAAGCTGTAATTACTGAGTAGTACCAATAAAAAAGGCTAAAGACAGATCAGGCCCAGCAAGGCATTCTGGATTTAATTAGAAAACACACACACACACACACACTCCTACCATCTCAATGCTGACCTACAACTACAACTAAAGTTCATGCTAAACTCGAACTCGGTTATTAATATACTTTACTGGAGTAATTCATTTTCAAAACGACTTTTTACTACTACTCCATACATTTTCACACAATTATCTGTACTTTCTACTCCTTACATTTAAAAAAATAGCATTCTTACTTTTCATTCCAGTTTGTCATCAAGGAAAAAAATGAAAAAAACCTATCCAGATAAATATCCTTGTTCGGATAGGGTGAATTTGATTGTGGTTGGATGAGAAGTATAAATCTTATTGGTTTATACGGTGATCCATCACACCTGCACACGTCTGGCCCACACCCCAGCAAGAACATAGCAGACGTATGTAGCCTAGTATAAAGATAATGCAAGCTAGACACTGGAGAGAACTCGAGACAAACGTCCAACTAAGCTTCTTTAATATATTTGTATTGTACTAAAATACATTCATTTTCAATGAGTATATACGCAGCTAAAGCAGGAAGCCTAGTGCATCCCAAATGTTTCAACATTAACATTTTATTGTAATATTATTGTCATTATAGCTTTTAGAAAAAAAGGGTGGGGTGGGAGGAGGTGCACTACTCACTTCTACTAGATATTCTAGATATTTTTAGACTCTAGTATTTATACTTCTACCTAAGTAATGAATGTTAATACTTTCGAGACCACCTTTGCTCAACCCATAACAAGACCCCCCCTTCATAGTTCAGCACATAATCTAGCCTTCCCGGTAAGGTATTTTTGCCACTTCTGTGTAGAGGGTTCTTGGACCCTTGTTCATTAGTACTGAAAATGCAAGCTCACTTCTCCCATACTGATAGCTCTGACGTAGACTATGTGATGTATAAGTTCTACTGGAAGATTTCAGAGGCTAGAGTGCCACATTACAACAGCTGGAATTTTACACATCCAATCAGAGAAAGAAAGGCAAGCAAATTGCAAGCAGGGAGATGAGTTTCACATTATGAGTATTATAAACAAGTGGAATGCTAACTGTCTTTCATTATAAATTGAATAAACAGATTAAAGATGAGCTGACCAGTCAGGAGTGGGAAACATGGCAGGTATCTTTACGATCATGGTAAAGGTCAAGTGAAAATTCACTGAAACCCTTATCTACCCTTACCTTTAGGACTTTGTAGTGCCTCTTTGTAGTAGAAGTGGGAGCTTCCAGTTCAGGAGTAGGGGATTTGCTGTACTATATGACTTTCATAGATGGTAAACTGCATCAATGCTTCACTTTATTACAAATTATCTACTACACAGATTTAAACAGAATTACAAAGCTGGTGGTCAAGTAAATGTTGGAAGAGTGGCAGGATTGGCAAAAAGAGCTTAACTTTCCTTCTAACTGAACTTCCAACACCTCCAAAGGCCAAGCAGCTGAAAGCCAACTCTTGTTTGCTTTACCCTAAAAAAACCCAAACTCAAATACAATTTCAACAAATTACCACCTGAAGCAAACTTCTATTAATTGCATTAAAGTAAAACAGCTTTTTTCCCCCAAATGAAATATAGTTTTTATTTTGTTTGAATGGAGTTTATTGATGTTGTCCATGTATCTACTAATCATCTTATCTGCATTTTCCTGAATAGGGATGTGGCAGGAACACCCCCTGGATTTGATGCCAGTCCACTAATGCCAGGTTCACGCTACATAACTGTCTTAGTCATCAGTTGTTGTGCTGTTCACTCTACACGACTGGTTGTGCTGAAATCGCGATTTGTTGAGTTGTTGGGACTTTCACACTACGTGACTGATTGGCAACATAGTGTGACAAATTACACAACTTTTCACAGTAGGCTTCTCTCCAAAAATACATTTCGTTATGAATAACATGCCAAAACTAAATGCACATGAGAACTAGAGATGCCATACCAGAGAATCTCGAAAAAGGAGAATACCCACTTGCAGTGAGTCTAAAATAAATGGGTTCATATGGAGCAATTGTGTAAAATCAGAGTTTATAAATGTCTGATCATTTTTATACTGAAATATGTACTTATGTCCTCAACACAGAACTATATAAAATGTTTTCGCACCAAAGACATCATTTTTTAAGGTCGTTTAAACTCAGTGCTTTAAGTCTAGCTCACCAACCAATCAGGCACGCTTTCTTTCCTTTTTTAAGACAAATTCATTATTCTACTTTCTAAAATTAAAGGAATACTTAGAATAGTAGTTAGTCACTACTTTTAATTCAAATTTTTAGCTTTTAGCTCCATTTACTCCCATTCATAGATGACTCTATGAATGCTCCCTTTAGTGATTTACTGTCTTCGACTGGGTCAGATATCTAGCACGCCAAATATTTGCAGGGCATCTCTGCCTGGTCGGAGATCAGTTGCCCACGGCTTGGTGAGCGTCCTTCATTAGTTCGCACTACAAGAATGATCGAGCATCCGATCCTCGATTTGTCAGCAATCAAAAAACTGTTGGCGACTGAAAAACTGGGCTAAAATTGTTTAGTGTGAACCTGGCATAACGGACGCCACACACATCCTTTTTATACACAATTTATACACTCACAACTAGGTGCAGTTGTATCAGTGTACATCATTGTATCAGGTCACCTACAATACATATTTTTGGAGGTGGACAGAACCTCAAAGTACATGAAGGAAACTCAAACAGACACAAGGAGAACACACCGACAGAAGCAAACACAGTGATGATTAAATCCATTGTCACCAGCTCCTGCACAACCTATAATTTCACCATGCTTTCCATAATTCATTATTTTAATCATCAAACTTACACCAGGTTTGCTAAAACAGCAATTACTATGACTAAGGTTATCATCTTAACAATGAATCTTGTTGGACAGCAGACTGAAACTTCCACTAAAACGTCCCTTTCTTTATCTGTTCCTTGATTTTTGCCTGACCTGGATCCAAAAGCTAGTCAGCTTTACCATTTTTTCAATGCTACAGATCAGGCAAAATCAAAGAATGCATATAGAACAGCTATTCAAATGCAGTCCTGGAGTTAGGAGAACAATATGATCTTCAGATGCCGTTCAAGAGTCCTGCTAATCAGAGAATGGCTCATTTTTTGAGTGGGACAAAAAGCCTGAAGTCTGAAAAATAGGGGCCTTAAGGACCAGTTTAATGTCTGACACTGAGAATATACAATATATATGCCACTTCTCACACTAAACAGACAATAGTAGGAGTGCTATGATTATCTAGAAGAATTTACTCAGACATTCCAGTGTCAGTTCTGGAGATAAAGCCTTCATAATAAAGGAAAACATGAACAACTCTCTAAATGTAGAAAACAACACGCTGCTTGAGCCTAATGGGGAACCAGCAGGTCTCTCTTTGAGGGCTCTGTTAAAGAAATTGCATGGCTTTTCGACAGCATCCGAGCCCTTAATGTTACCATAGCACTGCCATGGCAACCACTGTCACTACCTATTGTACTAACTTCAGGTTAAATCAATAAATTAAAAACAATTTATTAGATTTCCTCTCTAAATGGGACAATTTAATGGGTTCAGAAAGAGGGCTTTTACATTGACAGCATGTGATAACTGCTTTTTTTTTGCATTTAACTTAGATCATTTGTGTGGTTTTATGTATCTTTTTTTTGTTAGTATGCCTTAAAGACTGGCTGTTGTAAATTGGGTCTTATTTAGTAAGCAGTCTGGGCTGAAACAATCAATTTCTAAAAGAAGGGAATAAACTACTTGGCTAGACAAGACACTTTCATAAAGTTCTTCGCACAAATCACTCTCACATGAAGATATCTCACCAGTTTCAGTCCTTTTCAGGATGAGCCATTTAAGGGCTCTGCCACTTTTATTCAAATTAGCTGTTGCTGACCACATCATCTATACACTGGTCACATTACTGTTAGCTTGTGCTAAACGGCAAAACATAAACAAGCTAGTTCATGCTTAACTGCAAGAGAAGCACAAAACTCATCATTTAAAAGTACTTACATGTCCCTCATCTGGTGACTTGCCTCAGACAGTAGGTACAGATCCCTCCCTCAGACAAAGTCTGCAGTGTACTGTATGAGGGTCTTTATCAGAGAACAAACAAAATTATGATCGGTGAGTGGTCTTACCAGGGTGGTTCTATGCAGGTTTCTCTATTGAGACATCACAATAAGAGAGCCATCCAAACAGCCCAGTGACGGATATGATTCCTGACTTCAAACTTTTTTTTTTTCGAGCTTGGAGTGTTTATAGGGGCAGTCGGGAAATGCAAAAGCATGCAAAAAGTGAGTTTTGCATAATATGTTCCCTTTAATGTTCAGATCTGGACTATTTGTGCTGAGAGTAAAGTGAAAGTTTTGAAAATATATAGGCATAGAACTTTAATGTCAAGGGAGAATATGAAATCCAGTATACATACTCTTTAACTATTCACTGCTGTGATGCTATAGCCCCCATGATGTCCCCTTTTTTTTCCATGCTTTACTTTTTAACAAATTGTGAATTTGGTAGTCATTCTTTACTCTGTGTAAAAGTTTAAGATTAATGGTCCAATAGAAATGCTCCACATGGACCTAAAATATTACTTTTACTTTTACTTCTATTAAAATATTAGAAGTTGTTCTTGCTCTTCTCTAATAAAGTTACCGTTTGGAAGATTTTGGATTTGGATTTTGCTTGACAGATATTACACAGACATATCAGATGGCATAGGACAAAAATGACTATTGTGTCCCATGCCACATGCAAGAAAACACTAAATTATGATCATTACCACCCACTGCACTGTCCACTGTGGATGATAATACCTTCTGTGGTATATTTTCTCTCGTAACACTGTTGGTCACAACTTGTAATGGAAATGGAAATGGAATGTCCCATCCACCTGGCACCCACTATCAGGCCTCGTTGAACATCATTCAACCTCATTCACAAAATAACACCTCACAACTTCTACAGGTGTTGCATGCGGTTCCATGCCTACAGTTTCCCTAAGCCTACATTACTGTCTATGAACATATTTAAATAATAGCACCACTGGCCCTGCTCCCTCCCTCCCTGGGTAGATGGCGCTCTCTCCCCACATCACTAAAGGGTGATGTCGATCAGCTCAGGGCATCTGTGAGCTGATGTATCGTAATCGAGTCGCTGAGCTTTCCTCTGAATGCGCTGTGATGCTACTCAGCGATGCTACATCAGCAGCAGCTCGAAAAGAGGCAGTGGATGATTTTACATGCATCAGAGGAGGTGTGAGCTAGTCTTCACCCTCCTGGTGTTCGGGCATCACTAGTGATAGGGAGAGTCCTAATAGGTGGGTTGGGTAATTGGCTGAGCAAAATTGGTGAGAAAATAGAAAAAAAAAAAAAATTGTACCACTCAGAAACATAAATAATGCTAATAGTTACAAAACTGCAAAAACTTCAAAAACATCTTGAAATCTGGAATGCTTTCTCTAAATTTCTATTATTGTGCATGAATCAATATATTTTTTTTTAATTATGTACCTGGTATCCATTAATGGTTGTTTTTTTTTAAAGTGTTTGTTATTTTTGTTTTTAACATTGCCTGCCCCTCTTATTATAGTTCCATAAGCTTTTAGTGGCGTCTGCTACTTGCCAGGCTGTCATTGTATATAAGACCTTGTTTTTAATGACTTGCATGTTCAATTAAATGCTAAATAAAAAATTATCAAAAGAATGTGTTATGTTAAAGCATATACTAGACAGTTTCTGCATTGTGCTTGTGGAAAAAAACAAACAAAAAACTTCTCTCATTATGAACAGATTTCTATTTAGAGTGACAGCCTGGCAAGCAGCAGAAAACACTTGAGGAAAAGATACAAAAAATATACAAAAGAAGGATAAAAACTACTTAAATGCAACAAAAAAGCCAATTACACAATACTCTTTTTTTTCCAAAGTTGACAGCATAAAACATCAGAAAAGCAGATGGGTTATGAAAGCCAGGAAAGTCAAATTGACCATCTAGCTAATATAAGAGTCAAATATGCCAACACAGTAATCAGTAATCAGGTACGGTATGTAACTTGCTGAATGGTGATGTAATGAGACACGTGTGGGAGAAATGTGCTTATCATCGCTGTCATGCCAAAACCTCATATCTCCAAAACGATAATTTTACTGAAGAAAGGAAACACACTTCTTAATTTTTAATGAAAGTTAGTGTAACAAAATTATATTCCAGATTATATTCCAGATTAACATTTTGATACAATGTAAAGAAACTACTAAATAAATGAATGCCAAAAAGTGAAATATATCAGAAACTTAGATACTTAGATACTTGTGGCATGCGAGAGAAAATCTTCACCGTGGTTTAATTTGGAAGATGCTATTTTATTAGGCTTATCGGACGCTTACAGCACATACAAGCATTCAGTGGATGAAAACACATATGCTAACATTGTGGAAACACCAGTTCAAAATGGTTATTAGTTACAGTAGCCAAACATGACATACTGCAACAACATAGCATAATAGTTAGAAACTAAACATGCTTATGAACTCTGAGCCATAATTACAGCTGTAAGCTACTGTTCTAGCTCAGAAAGTGGGCCATGATGAGAGAGAAAGACACCACACATCAGTTTCTGGAATTTCATATAACGGTACCACTTTAAAATAAGACTACTTTTATAAAGGGTTTATAAATGGTTTACAATTAGTTTATTAATGGTTACTAATTAGGTTGTAAATGCCTTAATGCCTTAATAATCAGTAACAACACAAACATAGAAAGGGCAACAATATAGATGGCTGTGGGTTCACTATTTGGCAAACAACAGGTCATTGTTACCCTTACTACGTATGTGTTATAACTGATTATTAATGATTTAAAATTTTTAAGGCATTTACAACCTAATTAGTAACCATTAATAAACTAATTGTAAACCATTTATAAACCCCTTATAAGGGTGGTCTTATTTTAAAGTGGTACCCATATAACTTATATAGTTGTAGTCATTTTTGCTTGACAATGTTGATATTCTTATCTCAATTGCTTCATATAATATTGATATAATTCAATGTTAGCCAAGGTTTAGTCTTTTAAAATAGACAGTTTATCCTTTTTATACTTTAGCCCACATTTTGTGTTATTGTGCTCAAAACAAAACACAATACTCCTGATGTATCACATTAGTTTGTGCAGCTTGTGCAGATCTATGAAATATGACCACAACAATCCCAGTTCATAGCTGAGATTTACTCATCTACTTCCTTTCTGTCTCTCTGCTGAAAACCTGAATATTCAAGACACAGAGTCTGTGATCATTACAATCAATGAACAGCAAGTCTTGTCATTCCAATATATACTCATCTATCAATTTACAGTATTAGTAAGACTATACTAATAGGTATTAAAAGGTCCTCATTTTGCTTTTAAAACATTCTCAAATCTTCACTGCACAGAATCCACAAAATGTAGATATCTTTCTTTTCAGATTCTGCTTCATGTTGGCACGGCTGTACACAATTTCTGCAGACTTTTTCAGGACAGCACATTCATGCTGCCAATCGCCAGAACTACCACTTCCCAAAGGTGTTCTATTGGACTGGCACCAATAATAATGCCATGCTCAGAATCACTGTGATACCATTTCCTCCCATTCTGTTAGTTAATATGAATATTATCTGTAGCTGCTGAACTGTATGTGCATGATTTTATCTTCTCCACTGCTGGCACACGATTGGCTGGTTAGATAAGTGCCACACTGACTAGATGTAGTTGAGTTTTAAAAAAAATACATAAATATAAACCTTATATCTTGCAATCGGAACTACAGAGAAATGGAAGTAGGTGGAGCAAAACTGAAGCATTCTGCTCATCTGGTGGTCATTTAAATCAAATTAAATAATCATTTGATAAATCTAAACATCTGTCAAATGCTGATACATTTTTAAAAGCAGCCAATACAGATAGAGTAGACCTTTGTCACAGTCACCATGTGATCATTTTCGACTCTGCAATGTAGAATTACGGAACCTTTGCCTGCACTCTTTAACATAGCAATTACTGTTTCATACATATAGAAAATTTGTTGGGGATTAGCACAGCCAATAGATGGAGCTGGAAGATGCTTAACATGGATGAAAGTCTAGTTTGCTAACACTGGTCAAGCAAACGTTCAAAACCTTCCCATGGTGGAGCTCATCATAGAGAAGGAGAAGACCATTCCAACACTGCAACACATCTCTGAATAGACAGAATAAAGAAACAGATGACCAACACATCTGTGTGTAGTGGAACGTTGATCAGCATGCAGAAGGCCAGGTCACATGGTGCGGGGTGCACATCTTCCTGTGTGATGCCAGATCACCTCTGGTCTTGAGTACAAACATGTGACAGCCCAGTAATATGTTAATAAGGCCCTGCAACCAGTGGTTCTACCTTTTCTGAAAGTACAATCTAGTGCACTATTCCAAAAAGACAATGCTCATCCATACACTGCTGCCATCTTAAGAGCATGCCTTAAAGAAATTACATGACAGATAGATAGACAGACAGACAGACAGACAGACAGACAGATTGAATGTTACTTTATTGATCCCAGAGGAAAAATTCTGCAAAGTCAGAACCAGAGTGCGCAGGCACTGAGGACATCAAAACTAAGTAAAAAGGGCAAGGCAAAAGGATGGTCAAAATACATATATAATTAAATACCAAAAAAGCTAACAAACAAAGGGCTAAGCAAAAGAGCGGTCAAAGAGCAATAAGGCTTGGAAACAAAAGGTCAAAACACAAAAGAAACACGAGGTAGAAGAGCTATGTAAAATAGGTTCAATGACGTGCAAAGGAGTGAGTGCGAACATGAGCTATATATACAGATAAGTCCAGGTTTGAGCAATCAATAGCACGGCAAACCGGACTGTTGAGGCATCACGTGATCCGGCATGTCCGGAGGGTTGAGCGCAGGTACATCAAGGGAAATTTAGTGTTTTTCTGGAGAATTAGAGTCTGTGGCAGGCAGACAGACAGTGACAGGACTAACACTTCATGCCTTTTCAGGTCTTATATGTTGCATTTTACATGTAACAGAGATTGACTACACAATACGTTTGTATTTGTAGCTCAATAAATATTGCTCTAGAGAGTGTCAATTTCCACTATAGTTTAGATGTCTGGGGTTAGAATTTTCAATCTCACATATAAGTAATTCTGTCCCCCGTTCAACCCCTCGTTTACTGTGGTTGAGTCTAACTCTCGTTTTATTGGTTGCCTTGTTAAAAACCCTGCTCACATGATATGCAGAGCTTTTCCGCTGGAGTTGAAGAGTTTTAAATTTGATGGAGTGGAAAGTGTGGTAAATGTGTCTGGTTGAATTATTGGTGTACTTAGGAACTGGCAGTAACCTCAGTCAGTGTTTATAACACGACTGGAAGCCATTTAATGCTACTATTTACACTTTCACATTAACAAACACGAAAGTGTGAGAATGGTCTATTCTAGTAATCTGCTGCCGACACTAAACCAAGGTATGCATGAACGGTTGGAGTAACATCCGTACATTTGTATATTTAAAGTTTACAGGAAGCATTATCAGGATGTCTAAAAGCTATTAGTGCAGCTAGGTTTATTGGGTCACTCTGCAGAAGAACAGAGCAGTCTGTCCTCGGAGATTACTGCCAGACTGGCGTGGACCAGTGGCAAGGATTGAGTGTGGGATCCTTTAAGGTTTAGCTTTGCCAAAGCTCAGCTCTTGGCTGGATGAAGTGTGTCATTAAACAGGGGAAGCCGTCTGGCCTGCAGGTCCCTCTGGCAGACCCTCAGCAGACTGTGAAACACGCCCACCGTACAAAATACCACAGCAGCTAGGACATGGCACTGCAGCAAACAGAGAGGCAGGCCTTCACAGCTCCGAACAAGTTTTGTAGGACAAGCTGCGTCCTATTTACAACTTTCTAGGGTACAAGCGCCATATGAAGATACCAGCTGCCTGTTTTGTTGTCCTAGCTATTAAAATAACAGCAAAGGGACAGTTGCATTCACAACACACACACATACATACATAAAGTGGACCACTAAAGTACAACCTGACAAATATACTAGTGTAATTCAGAGATAATCCACAAATATCACAGATACCTATGTAAAATTCTTTGGACAGAACTTTAAGTTGAGTTTAAACTACAGGGCCTGGTATCAGACAATGCCTGTTAAAATGATATGATAGCAAAACAGGCTAAACTGCTAAATGAAAAACTTATAAACCTCAGCTTTGGTACAAGAAAAATAAGCAAAATAAGATTTTTAATGTAATTACATTATAAATAAGAATGACGCTATAAAAAATAAATTTTTCATATCAACAAGTAAAGAACCTAAATACAACAATTTTATGGGCTGATTTTATATGTTATTGGAATTGTAATTTTATTTCACATTTTGGCAAGCTGCATGACTGGGATTCGAACCACTCACAGTGGACTGCTGGACCACTCGTCCTCTGTTTAGGAGGTAATTTAATACAATGAATTAATTAGAATTATACATGTAAAATTAAATGACTAATTAATGAATCAGAAACTGAGGCTTTAATTTTTTCAGAAGTGAGCATGTTAACTTTGTTACTTCGCATTAAAATGCTAAAAGCAGGTATATTTTTAGCAATCCAAAAAGCTAAAATAAAATAAAAAAAATGGTTAACTCAAAGAATTCTTTCCACAAAAACCATTAACTAATACAAAGGATAGCCTTCATACAAACATTCAGCAGTGCCTGGTTTGCTTAATGTGGATGTAGTAGATATAGCTGCTATAGATTTTTATTTATTTATTTTACATTTGTTTATTGAGTTGTGTCATCCTGTATCATTCAGAATGTACCGTAATGTTACTTGCTTTAAAGGACCACTATGTAACTAATTTAATAAATAAAACAGAAGTAAATGATAAAATGATCAGGATGTATCATCAGATATTAAGGAAACATGTTTAGTGAAAGCACTGGCAGCTCTTATCAGAAGGGCTTCAGCAGTACGTTCCTATTTTAAATGTGCAGGCCGTCCCGGAGTTTGTGTCAGTTTTGTCCTCTGACTCCACCTGCTGCTCGTTCCCCAACACTAACTCCGCCCACCGAGGTTGCCAGCACGTAACACTACACTACAGCGATCTGTGCTTAGCAAAGAAGCTTAGCTAGCAGAACTGCTTCAGTTAAACCTCAGCAGCTACACAGCTTAAAAAGCCTCAGCATGTCTCAAAAAAGCTCAGTGACCAAAGAAGGAATATAACAAGAGTGAATATTGGCAGTGAGTTTAAAAGTTGGAGACTTAGAGCTCAAATAGACTACAAGACCAACCCAGAGCTGCTACTTTTCTCCTGAACAGGTAAGCTAACTGGCTAGCTAATTTAGTCAGGTACTTTATCACCACCACTACATGTGCTTACTAGGGACTAGAGCTGTTTCTCATGCGGGGCATAGCCCCGCCGACCGCGGCGCTCACTCGCGCGGGGCACAGCCGGCCGCGGCGCTCCCTCGTGTAAAATACAGCCAATATTACGTTAAATACGGGTGATAGAAGAGTTTAGAATTGCTGTATTTCTTCTCTCGCTCGTACTCTAAGTTCTCTGCCTCTCCTACTACTCTAAACTTTGTGTAGATTGTGCAGATTCAGCCTGCTGAATATGGCAACCCGATGTAGTTTCGTGACTGGGAAGGGGTGGGCGGAGCAGACTACTCTCAGTGGTGTTTTGAAATTGGACAGCTGTTGCCATTTTTACATGCTCGCTCTCAGTTCCTACAAAATGTACCTTTACAATACTATAATAATACATGCTAGCATTCAAAATTCTAAAGACTAAGTTACAATATAAGAACAACACCAAATTAGATTTCCCTGAACTTGTGATGGAATGTCTCGTGTCGTACAGCATATTTACCTGCCAGACGAGAGGCTCCGTGTGCTCTGTGGTGTTGGAGAGGCAGATGCTGAGCACCAGCGTGTGTGAGGAAGAGGTGAGGATACTGGCGATGACAGCGTCCCGCATGGAGAACGGCAGCATGGTGTAAACCACAAAGACTATGAAGAGAAAGAATGAGACCTGCAATGAGAAAAAGAGAGAAAGAGTGATATACTTTTTTTTCTGTAATTAATTATTTTAAATTTCTTAGTCTGTATGTTAATGACAGTGTTATACATCTGATATGTAACATGCTTAACACTGTTAAAACACATTTCACTGATACACAACTGACCTGCAACACACTCTACAACATTACATCACTGATACAGTTTTAATATCTTAGGAACACCACTGACCTACGACAATCTACATGCTACACATAACACAAACCATAACACAGTGTTATACCCCTGAGGGGTAAAACACTTCACGCTGTTACACCGAAAAGCATCAACACACCACACGATTACATTATTAAGGCAAAACATGTTCTAAACTGTTCCACTCCTGATGTGTAACACACTTCTTACTGTTACTCCACCAAAGAATTATACCACTCCACACTGATACAGCACTGACCTGTAACACACTCCACACTGATACAGCACTGACCTGTAACACACTAATTCATAACATGTTCCACACTGTTACAACACTGACCTGTAACACACTTAACACTGTTACACCCCTGAAATGTAACACACTTCTTACTGTTACTCCGCGTCCACTAGAACTTTTCTTCAACACATGTCGCCGTGCCAGATCTCTCGGCTCGCGGCTTGTGGGCGTGTCCGTGGCGTTTTTAAATTCAAATTTAGCAACAGATGTAGTCAATCATAAGTTTAAGAGTTTACATTTTTAGTAAACCTCACTGTAATCTATAGCTCTATAAATCCATATTCCGCCATTTTCAGCTTCTCTTCAGTGTTTAAAAGGCGCCTGTTCTGTGTGTGTGAGGCTTGTAAGTGTGTGGCGTGGCTGCCTGCTGTTCGCTGATTGGCTGGAAGCAGTGCGGCGGCTGGATTCATTCGAATAAAGTTGAGATCTGCTCAACTGTCTTGCCGGAGGGCGGGGCTGCGCTTAACAAAACGCAACCCAGCATGCACCACGGCATGCAGCAGCTCTCTCCATTGAAATGAATGGGATGCGTCAGGGCTTAAGTACAGGTGGACGCACACTGAAAGAACTAACACACTCCACACTGAAACAGCTCCGACCTGTAACACACTCCACACTGTTTCAACATCAAGCAGTAACACAATTCACACTGTTACAGTACTAATCCATAACATTACTAATCCAAAACTCCAACACTGTAACAGAACTGAGCTGTAACACACTTTTGTAATGTCATATTATTCTCATCTCATCTCATCTCATTGTCAACCGCTTTATCCGTGAAGGGTCGCGGGGGGGGGGGGGGGGGGGGCTGGAGCCTATCCCAGCAGGCATCGGGCGGAAGGCAGGATACACCCTGGACAGGCCGCCAATCCATCGCAGTGTCATATTATTAATATAATTAATCAATATTGCTATTAATAATGAAAAAGAGAAATGCAGTTCGTTTGTGATGAAATATTTCCTATAGAGGTTTATTAAGATCAGATAGTCTTTATACAAAAGGCTAATATAAGTGATAAAAGCAATAAAGGTAAATTGGCAACAGCATTGTATATTTAACAGACACAGTAAAACAACAAGAGCATCATTATCACCCCATCAGAAAATCAGATCTGACTGCCTGTCTAAATGCAGTCACTTTTTACTCCCAATTGTACGCACACTCACGTCAAGAGTAAGGCCATTACAAAATAAATATATATATTTTTTAATAAATCCATTTGGCTGTTTTTTTGCTGCTCACTTTTCATCTGTTTTGGTCGATCACAGGGTGCAGTTTTTTTCTGAGCACAAGAACACAGCTAATGGCAGATGGGGTGGTAGATGAAGGCAAAGCCTAATGGATTCCATTTTTGGCCATGTTCTCAAACCTTACTGTACAACACACACACACACATACATACACACACGCAACAACACACACTTCTTAAAGGTGAGATGTTCCTTTTCCATTATTGATTCTGCCCGCTACTCAGACACGGGCAGAGACAACAGAGGGGAACTTTTGTTCTGTCCTCAATAATCCATTTTAATATCTTGAAACAATTATCATGTGAAATATGATTTATTAAAATTAGCTATTGATTACTGACTAGCATTTAGAGTCGCTGCAATTGAATTCTCGTTAAATGGACTAGCCTGCTGTATCATTTATTCACTTTGATTTTGTGGGTGATTTAATTCAGCCCTCTGTATCAGGTAAGATATTCTCCATGACCCCCCCCCCCCCTCCTTTTTACATCTGATGTCTTCCTTTTAATTTTTAGAGCATTGTGTATATTATTTAATTAATCATTAAGATTACTTGATTATTAATTGTTAATAACAGCTTTATTGTAGGCCTTTGGGAGAGGTTAAACTGATCCATGAGCAGGAATCACAGTCATGTGTTTTGTCTCATCTATCTCTGCTAAAAGGACTTAATCACTGTTTGCGTTCTGGTGACATTAAGAAGCCCTGAGATCAGATCTTTGCTTCAAGGTTGGCTGGGTTAAACGCATAATCGTCTTTTGAAATGCATAGCCAATTTAGGCTTGTGGAAATGTATAGACCAGGCCTGTCTGCTTGGTGGAGCAGGATTGAGACTGACAGGCCAATTCGGCTGTTTCTCCCTCTATCAGTTCTGTTAGCAGATGTCCGGTCTCCACCATGCATTTTAAACCAGGCCGGACCTTGAGCTCCTGATACGCCACAAACCTGAAAAGCCTGGGAAGAACTTGAAGGGATGTGCAGCGCCTGCTTACTTTATATAAGAGACATTTCACTTCACACACTTTCTATTGTTCGGGGCAGTCTGCGCAGCGTAATGTTCTGCCAAAGGCTAAGTTTACTGCGTTTATTCTACTGAACAATACGTCTACAAAACGACCCTTTCTGCTGAGGGCTGTGCTTGTATTGTTTATTGTTCTGCACGTATTGTTTGTGTGGTTTATTATATAGTGACATGAATAGTCTATTGTCTGCATTTACTGACCTTAATACTGTTTCTGTTACCTGATCTGCCTGTCTGCTGCTGTTCAGTGTTAAAAGTCAACCCTTGTTTCTAAGGAAACTAAAAACAGCTGGCTCTGGTTACAGAAAGTTTTCCTATATAGTCCATAGCTAAGCTAAAATATTGTTAATCTTAGTTATAGCCAATCTACCAATCAGCGTGGGAACTAAGTTCTGTTGGCTTCATTCACACATCAGGTAATAGTAAATTAATAAGTAAATTAAATCAGCTCAACACAATGTTGATATTAGACAATATTTTTAATACGATCCATATCTTACATCTGTCTGAACAGTTTGCACCGTGTAACGGACAAGCATGCATAAATTAGCAAAGTTTCACCTGAAGTTTCGGTTTCATCTTTTGCTAGAATTACGAGAGCTAACTGCTAGCACCTGGAGTGTCTGACAGCTGGGCTTATCACAGAGAATGAGCTTGCTGTGAAAATGGCATGTTATTATTCAGCCACAGACATGGCTTCAGTTTGCATCATTGGTTTCTTAAAATGTAGGTTTTAAACTTTTTTCCCTTTGATGCTGCAGCTGCATCTTGTGGCAGCATTTAGCTGTTTCATTAGAAACACAGAGCAGTTATATTATTGGAACAGAGACATCACTCAAAATATTTGTGAGTGTTCTGTTATCTTAAAATCCCACCAGAGAAACCCTCACTCTCTGCTGTCTTCCTTATTCTTAGTCTTCCTACTCATATTCATTTTGTCCTTCTCCTCTTTTTCACATTCTCCTTGATGCAAGAGATGCATGAATTCTGATTTGGCTGTTCAGACAGAGTCGCATTGACGTGAATCAAATATTTATAGGATTTTAAAACCACATACTGAAGTAGCCCAAATGAAATAAAAAATGATTGTACTGAAGTGCAGCTTTATTAGGGAGTTCAGATAATTTTCTCCTGCGCTAAGGCATTAGCAGCGGCATTAGCATTAGCCAGGGTTCATACACTTTTCAACCAATAAATTTTCATTACTTTTTCATGACTTTTCCATGCCTTGCATTTCCATTTGCATGCAATCCTTTTAATGACCATACAATCTTTACAACATCAGTACAGACATGGCATGAAACAAAGAACTAAAAATCCAATTAAAAACTGTTTTTAATAGGCCTATATCTTACCTAAAATGAATTGAAAACACTTTGAAATGTCACATTTTACGGGCTGAATAACATTTCTGCATATTCTGCCTTATACAGTATGTGTCTGAATGAAGCCAGACAGCATTAAATCAGCATTTCTCTCTCACGGTGTGAATTTACAGTTATAGTTAAAGCTGAAACTCTAGAGAGGAGGTTAACATCCTGGAAAACTGGTGCCAGGAGAAAAACCTCCCTCTAAACGTCAGCAAGACCAAGGAGCTGATCGTGGACTTCAGGAAGCAGGAAAGAGCACACTCGTCGATCTCCATCAACGGGACTGCAGTGGAGAGGGTCAGCAGCTTCAAGTTTCTAGGTGTTCACATCAGCGAGGATCTGACGTGGACAGAACGTCACCAGACGTGGTTGGTGAAGAAGGCACAACAACGCCTGTACTTCCCCAGATGGCTGAGGAGGTTTGGCCTTAACCCCAGCATCCTCAGGACTTTCTACACCTGCAGTGTGGAAAGCATTCTGACTGGCAGCATCACCACCTGGTACGGAAACTGTACTGCTCTGAAGAGGAAATCCCTGCAGAGGGTTGTGCGCACAGCGCAGTACATCACTGGGGTTCAGCTCCCAAACCTTTTGGATTTATACACCAACCTATGCCCGAGGAAATCCAGAAGGATCATGAAGTACCCATCCCATCCAAACCACTCCCTTTTCTCACAGCTGCCGAGTGAAAGGAGGCTCAGAAGCTTGAAGACCAGAACCAGCCGGTTCCGAGACAGCTTCTTTCCCCAGGCGACCAGGTTGTGGAACAGCTAGTAGAACAGTATTCGGCCCAACCCACCTCACTGACACCCATACAAACTCTGCAGCCTGCACTTTACTTTACACTGCATCTATCAGACTTTCCATATTATACAGCATTCTGCCCCCTGCACTTCCCACTCAACTCATTCCTTACCTGCACTTACTCATAGTTATTCTGTCACCTACTGGACTATTTCCTCACTTCCACACACACAATCTAGATATCTGCATATCTATATAGCATCATATATTTACTTACATATATTCTATGTGACAAATTTACCAAAACAATATATTTTTTTACTACCTAAACAGTCAATTAATGGAAACAAATTTTTCAAATTTCCATTACTTTTTCAAAACTTTTTGGGTATTTTTATTTTTTTTTCAAAGCAAATCCAGGTCTGTAAATTGCTATTTTCAAACTCTATGACTTTTCCAGGTTTTTCATGATTGTATAAACCCTGATTAGCCGCTAAGCACATCACTAGCTCTTTCACTGTTCAGAGGTGAGTATATTAGACTGTAGTCTGCGTGTTTACCGTGTTAAAACAAGCTGCATGGGACGAACCGCTAGCTGATAGCTGATTCCTCATGCAACCACTATTAGTCTGCATTTATTAGCGCTACCTACGGCTGGCTAGCGCTGCTAACCTCAGCTTGCCAAGCACTTGCTAACCACAGCTAGCGCTCAGCCTCAGACAAAATACTGGCATTCTAAGCATTCTAAGCTTAGAAATCTGTGTAGATTAACTGTGTAGTAATTAGCCTTTGACAGAAAAAGATTTATTTTAAGAATTACAGTTTTGTACTTTTTTACTTAGGTGCCCCTCCAGATTTCCCATTAGAAGGGAAACAGAGCGACACCCTTGTTCACTTCAAGCATGCATTCCTACTAGGGTAAGATTCAGATGCAAACATGAAGGTGCACAAGCTTGCTGCATTCGTTGTTTGTTCTGCTATTTGTGCAGAAGCAAACAAAAAAAATCTATAAAAAAACATTGTTGGGTAAAGTGGTGGGTTGGAAGATTTGGTCAGCATGGTCTCTACACATTACATAAAGAGCTGGAGGTCAGCAAAACACTTGCTGTAAGCTTGCTGTAAGCTACAAATGGTGCAGCAGTATAGACTTCAGCTGCTACAATAGTGCTACAGTGTAATATGATGAAACGAAAAATTTGAAAAAAGTCTGTAATTAATTTTTATGTGACCCACTGTGTGATTTTTGTTATAAGTAAATGGTTACTTCAGTAAAGGTCCATTTTCATTGGCTGCTGATAGAGTCATTCAGACTTAAATAGTTAATGAAGAGTTTACACTACCAGATTATTTCCAAAATCGGGTCGACATAAACTGAACATTTTTGATTTTATGTGACTAAAATCAGATTCGATTTTGAGGGTAAAAAACAAGTCTCAGCCCATCATACACTACATGACTTTCAATACAATTGTTAGTTCTAGAATCTGCAGACTAGAGAAAACTAGCACAGATTCGGAACAACTGGAAAGCAGGGTTAACTCAGGCTCAGAGTCAGTGCGTCTAATGTATGAATTTTACCAGTCAAGTTGTAAAGAGCAGTAATGCTACAAGCGCTAGTGGTTAGTCGGTAATGCTAATGCCTTATTGGAAATCTGGAAATCTAAGCTTACTGTAAATAAACGGAAGCGCTTTACTTACCCAAATAGATTAACATCCAGCACTCGTTTGACTTTAAAAGTTTTTTAGAATAACAGTTTTGTTTATTTAGCTTAGCTTTACTTAACTTAGTTACCCCCCACCATCCAGTGGCGAGACCTGCTGAATTAGAAGAAAAGCATGGCAACACCCCAGTTCCTTACTAGTGTCGCATAATATAGACGTTCATTGACAGTGCGCCTTATAATCCGGTGTGCATTATAGTGCGAAAAATACCAGATTTAATGGGTGAAAATGGACAACAGTCATTGTTAATGCTGCTGTAACACTCAAGGATTTTTAATATGATTTTAGCTGTGATTCACAGTCTAGACAAGTCTACTGCCAGTTGAGATGAAAGAATTTGAGGCACAGCCTCAAACTTGCCTCCCAAATGTGTTTCAGACCAACTGGACTTTATGTACTGTGTTTGTATCTTCTGACCTGACTGTGAATGTGACATACTGCATACTGAACACTGATCAGTGACTCACTCTGAACAGACTGTACCAACAGCCAATTAAAAACTGAGAGAAAAAGACATACTGCAAAATAATACAGACAAATGGTGATTTCATGAGTTACAAAGATTTTAAAATAAAACAAAATAAATGTACTGTTAATGTTTATTTAAAACTACCACACAGTTATTGTGTATAGCACCATGCATGTCCCAAATGCATTTTTCCCTGATATGTTTTCACTGTCTCAACACAACAGCTGGTGAAAAAAGCAGCAGTTCTCTGTTGTGGCCCCATGCTAGGTTGCTCTCTCTGTCTCCTAGTAACAGAATAGTTCAAGTGTTCAGTTCAGTATGGCCACAACCTCGGTCAGTCCATGATTTCAAGCTGTGTAGTGTGTGATCTCAAATATTTTGCAAGTGGAATAGGCTAACATACTGTCCCTGTTTATACTGTTACTTTCTTAATGGTGTAGTGTATCTGTGGTTTAAGGGCGTTTTCACACCAGCACTTTTTGGTCCGGTTAAAACGGACTCTGGTTGGTTTGTACCCTTTAGTGTGGTTCGATTGAGCAGGTTCACTTGATTGCAGATAAAAAAAAAATGGGCTGAGACCTGCTAGAGTAGGTGGTCTCGGTCCGGTCCCAAACGAACTCTGGAGCGGTTCGTTTGGGCTGAGAATGTGATCCAGTCTTGATCCGACACAGATATCAAATATACTGCTTTTATTTAAACTAAACTGCTGAAAAGGCACAGTTTAGTCTGATATAATAGCCAGATATCGCTAATCACCACATCTATAAACAAACGCTGTCTCTGTTTCATGCTGTTTACACG
This sequence comes from Astyanax mexicanus, assembly GCF_023375975.1. Taxonomy (NCBI): domain Eukaryota; kingdom Metazoa; phylum Chordata; class Actinopteri; order Characiformes; family Acestrorhamphidae; genus Astyanax; species Astyanax mexicanus. The sequence continues at coordinate 37,809,995 of NC_064410.1, forward strand.
CGCAGTGTGTGCTGCGTTCACTGCTCACAACTGTACGACTTACTTTACTACGTGTACATCTGCGCTGCACATCCTATTGAAAACACTGTGTTTGGAAGCGCAACTTTTTAGCGTTTTGTGTTAAAGCAGCTTTAAACTACACAGATATGTGCTGGAACACAGAATCTCCTCGCTATATCTGCTTTCTTGCTCTGACCAATCAGAGGACAAAGCATGTTCGCATGGTTTATTGGTGCACATTTTGGTGCGTTTAGGTTTATGCCTGTGTGAAACCAGACCAAACTGAGGGAGAAAACGCTCCAAGTAAACAAACTCATCAACTGATCCGGACCAGAGAAACAAACTACAGGTGTGAAAATGCCCTAACACGGTCCTGCATTACTGCACTAACCCCACGGTGTGGAGGCAGCACTTTAACTTGGCCAGCTTTCACGGTGAGCCGTTTATCTGCTTCAGAATGGCGTTCTAACAAAGCTACCAAAAGAAAGATTGAGAGTCTTTGGAGTGTGGGGAACCTTCGCTCCTTAATAGAAAGCAGTGTGTTAATCTTGTGTGTGTGTGATGAAAAGGTTTAGTGTCCTTTCTGCAGCTCGCCTTGTCCCCTGCACCTGCTCACATCATCACATTACACACATTCTTCCTGTAGAATAATGCATTCAATTCTAAATTATTCCCTTTGCTTGCAAAGCTCTACATAACCTTGCTCCATCCTACCAGTCTAACCTTCTTAATCCTTACAAACCCACTCGCACTCTGAGGTCCCAGGTTCATACCTTTGCTGGACTGCTTACTATGCCACCATCCAACTACCAAGGGTATAGCAATCATGCCGTCTCTAGAACTGCACTCCAGCTCTAGGAACTTTAGAAACTCTCTTCCAGCAGGCCAGCTCTATCTCCACATTTAAAACTAAACTTCTCTCTCGCCTACAGCTGTTCTCAAACTTTATATTCTCTGGTCAAGTCTTGCCAGTTTTTATTTTCTGCCTCTGATATAATGTACCATTGTTTCCTGCCTACATATAAACACAGTATCTCACAAAAGTGAGTACACCCCTCACATTTTTGTAAATATTTTATTATATTTTTTATAGGACAAAACGGAAGATATATAACTTTAACTAATAACTAAACAAACAGCAATTGCTGCATTTTTTGCACTGTAAGGTGCACCGGATTCTACTGCATACTATTAATGAACGTCTATTTTCTGGTCTGTTTTCATACACAAGGAGCACCTGATTATTAGGTGCATCATGAGACACTAGTAAGGAACGAGGGTGTCGCAATGTTTTCCTTCTAATTCAGCAGATCTTGATGCTGGGTAGTGGTGGGGAAACTAAGTTAAGTAAAGCTAAGCCAAGTAAACAAAACTGTAATTCTTAAAGAAACATTTTCTTTTAAATTCAAACGAGTGCTGGACATAAATCTACACACATTTCTCTCCTGAAACTGTTTATTTAGGTGAGCGAAGCGCTTCCATTTATTTACAGGGCTAATGCCACCTGACAGCAGTACACTGAGGAACTTACCTCTAAATGGCAAAAGAGCTAGCGCTTAGCAGGGTTAGCAGGTAATGCTAATGCTGCTCCAGCAGTGCTAGCCGGGTTTTGCCGCAAGCTACAGGCTGGTAATACTCACCTCTGAATTGCAAAATAACTAGCGCTTAGCACGGTTAGCGGGTAATGCTAACGCTGCTCCAGCCTTGAGTCTAAATACATAAGGCGCACCGGATTATAAGGCACACTTTTTTGTGAAAAAAAAAAACAATTTTTGTGAAAATTAACGGATTTTAAGTGCTTTCTATACTGCGAAAAAGTGTCAATATTTTTGCGTGGGCCACATTATTTTACAGCACTACCTGAACTCTTTTGGACGTCAAGTTCACTAGAGCTTCCTCTTCCACTCTTCCATAACATCACATAGCTGGTGGATGCTTAATTGGATTTAGGTCTAGAGACGTACTTGGTTAGTCCAGGGCACAATTTGGACACTTTTAACTACAGGTGTACTTACTTTTTTGATACATTACATTGAAGTTTCATATCTTCAGTGTTGTACCATGAACAGATATTATAAAAAATAAATACAAAAATGTGAGATGTGTACTCACTTTTGTGAGAAACTGTCCATAGGTCCGTTTATTGTTTTATAAAACTTACGCATAAGTGTAAGAGTATAATGTATTATTATATTATCAGTAGTCATTTTTACTAGGTTTTGAGAAATATCTGCTTAAAGGGAAGCTGTCTCTGTAGAAATAAGAGAACCAGATGACGAAAGCATTAGATTTTTATATGAAATATTCATGTTACATTTTACCCTGCATTACGCTGTGCCTCGCTCTCCATTACATGGCACTTCAACTGCACATTTAGGCCACTAGGCCAGTTTTGTACGCAAGATGTGGGCAGAATTATGTCCGATTTGCTCTTGAAACTGCTGCAGGCCCGGTACATCTGGTTCTCAGTGTGTCGGATATAAAAAATACAGAGAAGAAAATGAAGTTCATTATACTCTGAAACGATGTAATAAAATGGCGTGAGCTCCTGCAGTGGCTGTATAAAGTACTGCACTGCAGTAGAGACAGTAGACTCAGCTATGGAGTGTCAGTTCATAGGTATGGATCAGTTCTACTGTAAGCTGTCTCATATTCACACATCATTACTCTTCACACACTCCTGCCAATATGATTCGCTCTGAAGTATAAAACATTTAAACACAATGCCTCCTCTAGTCCTCTGGAGTTTATTACTGTGCACTACAGTAGCACTTCCCTATAAATGACTTCCTATATAAATGAACCACCAAAAATATGAAAGATCATCAAACACGGAGGTTAATACAGTCTGAAATTTACCAGTCATCAAATATTAAAACTATGATGATAATTTTAGCTCTTTTCTAATACAGCCCCAGGAAAATGAGATACTTAATCAAAGATATTTCATTGTAAAATTAACTATCCGACTTTCGTATAAATCTGAAAATTTTCCTATTTCTGGTCCTGGGAGAAGACAAGGCAATCAAAATCCCTTTTTACACTCGTAATGGAAAAATAGAGAAAAAAGTTACAAAAGTACAAAACAAGCTAGTGTTGATGTACTGGTGAAGTTAATGCTACAATTTACATTTATGTAATTTGGCGGATGACTTCTTTCCAGAACAACTAACATGGGAATCACAATGACTGTAGAAAACATGGATTGCAATATCTCTCAAAAGAAAGACAACCACAGATCTAGCTTTGCTGGCTAGTGTTATATAATGTTTAGCTTCAATATGTTTAGCATATATATGTGACGCCAGATAGAGAGGAGTGACGCGAGCCGAGTTAAAAATAAAGACAGGTTTATTAGCAGGAAGGCTAACAGGTTCTGCTAACAGAATAACCAAGTAAACAATGATCTCACCGATAACCAGAGACGTAGTCAAAAATACAGTCCGAGTTCGAAACCGAGAAACAGTCCAACCATACAACAAATCCAATAAGGGCAAAACAAAAGACATAAACCGATAATCCGAAAACAGGGTCGTAACGAGAAGGCAAAAACAGTAATCAGGAAAACGCTTAGTACGCAACATAAGTCGGCAATACCTCGCGGTGTTTGTTTACAAACGGATGCCTTAAATACAGGATCTAGATAAGAATGAACCGGAAGTAATTTAGTACACAGGTGAATCAGAGCGTCGGAGCGTAACGTGATTGGGTGAAGGTGAAGGGTTATTATTGATGTCATAATCAGGGGAATTCTGGGAAATAGAGTCCGGTAGTGTGGAAGGAGAACCAGGCTGCGTAACAATATAGTAAAAAGGCAGGGTTACGCTTAGAAATGAAATGATTGGCAACATGGAAGAAGATGGAAGAAGCCAGTAGTAGATTTGTAGTTGAAACGTTACAAACTGAACAAACTGTGTCTCTTGTGGAAAAATCTGGTCCTGTTTCTGGTTCTTATTGCTGTGCTGTAAACTCAATGAAGGCGGTCTGAGATGCTTGTTCTGGGAGAAGGGGCTTGTCTTGCAAATGTATAGGCAAGTCTGGCTCCAGCTCTAGTCTGTAATTTGCAGACTTAATTGTAAATGTAACAACATGGCAGACAATTCTGGCTTAAAAATACCTTAAAACGCCTTGTCCTCTATACAGGCTACAGGTGTAGGTGACGCAAAATCCTTTTTTTCTGCAGTAAAATAACTTATTTACATTCAAAAAAAAGTTGAGGGTTTAAAAATCTCCTACAGGACACTTGGAGAAGCTGCCTGTTCACACTATACTCCACTTAATAATTCCAGATCAGTAACAGGAATCAACCCAAATTCTGCATGTTTGAAAAAAGACGTCAAACTAAACAAATATAATGAAACGTAAAGTTTGTGGGAAATGAAGTCTTTGAATTGTATTCATGAAAACACTGATTTTAAAATGAAGTTCAGGAAAGAGCCAATTTTATGATTTTATTCATTATATATTGCCATTAGCAGATTTATTTAATTTTTTGTTTTATGTTCTATTACAATTACAATTATGCTTTTATGTAATGTTCCTTAACATGCATGAAAGCATTTTATGTAATGCTTGAATAGAAATCCTATTGATTGTGGTGTAATGTCAGGCAGACAATTGACAAAAACCCTGGCCTGTTAAGGGGTTAATTTCTCTTGAACAAAGATTAAATGTCCTTGTTTACTACTTTTTCCCAGACATTTGCATACAGATACATACATATTTTTTACAGTTTAATACACAGTGCACTTTCTCATCACCACAGTTGGGTTTCCCAGCACAGCATAAAAAAGTCACACATGCAAAAACACAAACTCTGTAGTTTGTGTGGACCAACAATCCTAAAAAAATCCAAACCAGTTTTTTTTATCAATAATCAATGAATTTTTCAATCAATCAATCAACTAGTAAGACACAGCTTTAGCATGGCAGACAAACAAGAAGGACTGAAAATAATCTATGCAAAAGATTTTTTTATAGCAGCTTGGCATAAAAATAAAAACAATTATTAGAGAGAAAGATTAGAGATTATTTGGCCACGCAGGCTATTAACGCGAAGCATTAGTCTTGGTAAATTAGTGAATGTTTATGTATGAATGTTCATTAACATAGCTGCATGATTTTAGGTTTTAATTTCCTCTCACTAGCCCACACACACACAGCCATGGTTCAACAACTAAAGCTTTTTGAAAGCCCCTCGGCCACAAAATCCATTACAATTATTTTCATCAGACCGAATGCCTGGGAATTTACAGGGAGGCTCATTTGCAAACAGTTTTTGCAGCTTGAGATAAAAGATCCAATAGTTTTGTATATGATTCATAAATGTCTAATATGAATGTACATGAATGGGCTACATGTGTGACCTAGATATGCATTTCCTGAAAGAAATACCACTAACTGCAAAAAAAAAAGTGAAAAAAAAGGAAAAGAAAAAAAAGTTAAACATTAAAAAAATTGAACACAGGCTAGATAAATAAAAAATAAAATGGACAGAACATTTTTATTACTGTCATTACAAGGCTATTACTACTTAGATATTGCAATATTATCACTATCAGTGATACTGCTGCATTTATTACAATGTTTTCATTATCATTTTATTACCATGATATTACACTCTATACTACTGTGGTATTAATATTGTTTCTTACCATGTTATTACTGTTGTGTTACTTTAATGCGATTACTTCTGTGTTTTTATGATGTTATTATAATGTTTGATAGCACAGAGGTGGCTCATTATAAGTATACGGGAACATTTTCTTATTTTTCTTAATATCTTACAGTATAAGTTAACAAAACTTAATAAAAAAAGACTTTCTTTTAAAGTTAAAAGAGCACTGGATGTTAATCTACACAGATTTCTCTCCTGAAAACTGTTTATTTGGGTGAGTTAAGCGCTTCTGTTTATTTACAGTAAGCTTAGAGTCCCAAATTTCTCCAGCACTAAGGCTAAACCCTCCCAACAGCTTTAACCCTGAGTGCTCCGGTAAGCGTAGCTTGTTTTACCATGGTAAACGTGCAGATTATAGTCCAATGTACTCACCTCTGAACGGCGAAAAAGCTAGAACGGTTAGCGTGTAATGCTAATGCTGCTCCAGCAGTGCTAGCCGGGGTTAAACGCAGGCTACAGGCCGATAATACTCACCTCTGAACAGCAAAAGAGCAAGCGAGGTTAGTGGCTAATGCTAATGCCCCAGTGCTGGAGAAGTAAACTGAAACTCCTGTATAAAGCTGTACTTCAGAGGAGTGGCTTTACTGCTCTTTACAACCTGACTGGTAAAATTCAAAAAGGCACACTGGATTAAAATATGCACTGACGATTTTTGGGAAAATTAAAAGATTTTAGGTGTGCCTTATTTCAAGATTTATTTATGATTTAAGTAAACAGTACTACAGATATGAGTTACTAAAACTACAACATTTAAATTCATGTACGTTGTAGTGTAGACATGTGTAGATGTGCACTAGGTCAGGTAGACATATTATACTGTATGTATCATTTAAGGAAGCCCTTTTTTAACATTCTGAAGACCCACATCACTAGCAGCTCCCTCTGGATGTGATTAGGAACAAAGCTGTCACTCTGATGAAAGACTGACGAAAATAGTTTGAGAAAAAACAACCAAAAAACCTGAAGAGATTAATGATGATGGCAGTCGCTCATTTTTCATTTCTCAGTCTGGGGTTGGAAGTTTGTTGTTTGAAGCTCAGCAGCCTAATTAAAGCAAAAAACAACTGGATCAATACGTATTCTAAACTCTGACGAATTGAAAGAGGATTGAAGATATAGAAGGAAATATGAATACAGTAGTAGCTGTCAGTTTCAGATATATTACTGGCTTTAAATAAAAGCTGGGGTAAAGCGGAAGCTCTGCATAAGAGATAATCTAGGACTGGGCAATAAGAATAAAGTAATAAGTGTGAGAAGAAATGTAACTGCTGTGCCTTTGGGTGGAAGTTGAAATGTGAGTAAGAAGTCAATTTTAGCCTTTTCACTATCTATACATACACTGATAAAAGTACTTTCTTGCATATGAACCATTTAAAGCTATATAATCATGAAAGCAAAAGTCATCATTTCTGATCAGCATTTCCAAAATGTCACACGCATTTACGTTGATTACTGTCTCAAAATTGATAATTATGAATTGATCATTAGTAGAAATGCAGCAAAAACAAATGTAACTGAGCGCTAGTTCGAGTTTGTGTAGTTTTTGTACTTTACCTGAGTACTAGAATTAAGCAATCAGGAGCATTATGTGATAGTGTAGTTGTTAGTGTAAAGTAGTGCAATGCAACAGTTATTTATTAAGTTTCAGTTTTGTTGCGATAGAATCACATTATCTTAACATTTTTTTTACTTTTCCAAATAAGCATATTTTTAATAAATTCAGAAATTATTCTTAGATACAAAATAGAGTTGGATATACAGCTCTGGAAAAAAATAAGAGACCATTTAAAAATGATGAGTTTCTTTGATTTTACCAAATTGAAAACCTCTAGAATATAATCAAGAGGAAGATGGATGACCACAAGCCATCAAACCAAGCTGAACTGCTTAAATCTTTGCACCAGGAGTGGCATAAAGTTATTCAAAAGCAGAGTGTAAGACTGGTGGAGGAGAACATGCCAAGACGCATGAAAACTGTGATTAAAAACCAGGTTTATTCCACCAAACATTGATTTCTGAACTCTTAAAACTTTATGAATATGAACTTGTTTTCTTTGAATTATTTAATGTCTAAAAGCTCTGCATTTTTTGTTATTTCAGCTATTTTTCATATTTTACAAATAAATGCTCTAAATGATAATATTTTTATTTAGAAAAATGTAAGAAATGTTGTTCGTAGTTTATAGAATAAAACAACAGTGTTCATTTTATTCAAACATAAACCTATAAATAGCAAATTCAGAGAAACATTTTAGCTAACTTCCCAATAATGTTAATATGTTAGCTAGCTTACCGCTAATGTTAGCTAGCACTCCGCTAACCTTAGTTCTCTTCCCGGTAACTTAGCTAAGTTGCTAGTAAGATCAGTATGTTTGGTAGCTCTCCGCTAACCTTAGTTCTCTCCTCAGTAACATAGCTAACATGCCAATAATGTTAATATGTTAGCTAGCTCGCCGCTAATGTTAGCTAGCACTTCGCTAACCTTAGGTCTCTCCCCGGATTAGATGTTCCCAATGGGCCACTGTGTTTTCCCACCGGCATTAAACGCAACGTCTGAAAATGTAACACCTACAGCAAATTTCCAGTAAATTTAAGACAATTTATGACCTTAATTACCAGGATTTTAATTTAATACATTTTAAGACTTTTTAAGGACCTGCGGGAACCCTGGTGGATGACAACACATCCTAAGAGAGATGCTGGAAAATAGCTGGAGAAATATAGCTAGATCTGTAGAAATATTTACAGGCACCCCACTGTTCTTGCAACTTGTGACAGGATTTGCCCAAGTATTAGTAGCATCTCCTTGATGCCTTAAATTTAAGGACATTAGAATATCGGTCTTGCTTGTGCACTATTTTTTTTGGAACAACAGAGTAAAAACAGAATGAATGTGTCACAGATGAAAGCAAGAGTGCTTTGCCTGGTGCTTGCTAAAATTCCTTTTTGCAGGGTGGGATTTGCTAGGATCTAGCAAAGAGTGGGCAGGCTGAGGCTGATGCTGGATTCTAGAGGTGTCTGAAACTGGAAATGACCATTTTTACCATGTGTAACTTGCACACAGACGAACCAAGGAAGTGATAATTACATATGTAACTCATGACTCAAGACGAATACACACAAATTGATGAATGTGATGTATTCCACAGCCTTTTAACTTTGCCATATGTTTTTTTTTAATGTTCCCATATGGTTGGTACACTCCAACGCTAAGCTGCCTAAGCCTTATGAACCACTCAAAGCTGATGATTGGGGAATCCCTACAGATCTTTATGCCTAGTGGGCACATTTTATTGACAAGCACCTGTTGGAAATGGAGAGAAGTTGTATTTACGAGTGAACCATCTGGTATATAAAATCCTCTGATGAGCTCTTGAATGAGGCACGAGTTCTCAAAACAGTTTTTTTCCTTTGAGAAAAATGATATGTGGCACATTTCTCTGAAACGTCAAAAAGCTGGGGGACCTGTGGCTCACATTGTTTTTTTTCTTTGGTAAATGCCCTCATATGAATGCACCTTCAGTGTACCTACTGGAGATGTGCATTCATACTTTGATGCAGCATGGCTGGCCCCCATATTTTGTTATTAACCTTCAAAAGAAGAAAAAAGAAGAAAAACAGGCGTCTGATCTCTTCGTTTCTCTCACTTTCATCGCTCTCTTTTGCACCCTGGTTATAATAGCCCAACACAGCCTCTAGGGTGCCCATTGATTAGAGCTGAATGACTTTAATTGAGGGAAGTAAAGGACCTCTGAGGCTGCTTGCGCTCTGGGTGTAGTTCTCCAGCTCTGGCTGCAGGCTGATTGGAGGAAGGTGTGTTAGATCCACTTTTTCCACACTTTCTCCTGATTAAAGGGTTTGATTATGCGTTTACTTCTGAACAACATAAAAAGGCCTTCGACTGCTAAAGTGGCACTAATGGAAATTTGCAGCCCCAAGCGATTGATGCCTACAGTATGGAAGCATATGTCCTACAGTGAGCTCTTTTCATCTCCATCAATAACGTCTCAAGCCGACAGGTGTCCTTGCTTTCTTCCCTCATGTTCACTGTTGGAGATGATGCTCGGCGCGCTGATCGGCTGCTGAGAGGATGTCATCGTTGAAGAAAAAATGAATTCATTAAGAGCAGCGAGGAAACTCTGTGGGAGTGTGCTGGCGGTTGGCACGTTATGAAGTCACCTCTGTTGAAGAAGAAGCTGTCAGTGAAAACAATCACTCTGTTTACACACACTGACTGACATCACCAGTGGAGAATCCACTGATACAACTCTGGAAAAAAATCTCAGAAAAGTTTCTTTGATTTTGCTTTTTCTAGGTTTATGTTTCAGTAAAATGAACATTGTTGTTTTATTCTAAAAACTACGGACAACATTTCTCTCAAATTCCAAACAAAATCTTGTCATTTAGAGCTTTTATTTGCAGAAAATAAGAAATGGATGAAATAACAAAAAAGATGCAGAGCTTTCAGACCAGTTTTCATGCATCTCTGAATGTTCTTCTCCACCAGTCTTACACACTGATTTTGGATAACTTTATACCACTCCTGGTGTGCAAAATTCAAGCAGTTCAGCTTGGTTTGATGGCTTGTGATCATCCATCTTCCTCTTGATTATATTCCAGAGGTTTTTTAATTTGGTAAAATCAAAGAAACTCATCATTTTTAAGTCTCTTATTTACACCTCCTTGTTTCTACGCCTAACTCTCCAATTGTATATAGAATCACTGTAGATCTAAAAATACAGACAGTTGTCCTTCTGTTTCTCTGCATAGTTTTTTCCTGTTCTTGAATGGTTAGGAGCCCACAGGACGCTGCTCACAGGACATTGCCCACAAAATTCCAGCAGCACTGCTGTGTCTGATCCACTCATACCAGCACAACACACACTACTACAGCCTAATTTATAGTTATTTGTCAAACCTACGCCATAGCCTACCCATATTCAGTGAAAGTGTGTGTGCGTATCAGCGGCTCGGCGTTGCTCTGCAGTTTAAACTGCGATGGCGGGAATGTGTGGGTGGGAACGCAAGGCCCGGTGGACCAATTACAGCTGCAGCTTTCTGCGTCACTCGACGTGAAGTTACATTTCCAGAGAGGTGCGCGTGGAGCTACGGCATACCGTTTCTCTACCGTTACACCCTTAAAACACTACCATCATGTCAGTAAGACATTAAGTAATGCTAAAAATGATCCGTGACCCAAATAATACCTGCTCTGTGGTAAAAGAACAAGGTAAAAAGGAGGCGTTATTATTTTTAATAGTATTAAAAGTAAGTTACTTTACTTAGTAATTAGCTCTGCATTGTTAAAGTCAGTATAAAAAAAGACAAACAGCAAGTGATTTCCACCTTTTCCATGGAAGCATTACTGAATACAATTTATTTTCTTTTTTTTGTCCAATTCCAAGCCCCTGTTGGTCATCTCTGAGTCAGCATGGCCTACAGGTCTTTGTGAGAACGTATCAGGGTGCAGATCTTCACAAAGACTGAAGAAACAAGACAGAATGAGCGTTTAACTGTTCCCTGAACTCCCGCTGACACCGACTCTTAGTCTAAAGCAGCCGGCGGTCAGTGTGTTTGTGAGACCAAATCACCCCTGACTTAGCTCTTTTCCCCCCGAGGACAAACACAAAGGCAATAGAAGCTGCTCCGGTGGGTTCGGCTTCAAACACAATTGTGCTGCTGTTGTGTTTTTGCTTCCGCATTGACCCGCAAAGCGCCAGAGGACCCGTGTTGTGGGCTGAGGCAATTTCCCCCATGATGCTCTTGCGCTTCCATCCTAAACGCTAAAGCCCCCCAACTGCCCATAATATCCCCCCTGAACAAAGGACTCCAGCTTCCAGCTGTCAGCTGTAATAAGCCATAGAGAACGCGGAGAGCTGTGAGAACACAGCAATGCTTCAAAGTGCCACCTGATCAGAGCGGCTATGAACAGAGCGATTGCAATATGAGCTTAATGGAGTGAGGTGATAAAAGAGTTAGTTCTGGTGTCTGCTTTCATACACCGCTCCAGTTGTGACCCAGGGAGAGATAGAGAAGAAGATAGAAGAGCGAGAGGAGACGTCACCAGGGCAGAGAAGGTTTCTTAATAATGCAGCACCAACAGGTATTAATATCCCGAGAGAAAGAGAGACAGAGAGAGAGAGAGAAGCAAATGAAGAGAGAAGGAAAGACAAAATTAGATACAGCGTGAAGGATGTGGTGGTTGAATTAAGTATATCTAGGAAATGATAAGAATTTGTCACCAGCTCCCTCAACAACCAACGCATAATCACGGGCAAGAAAATTCCACATTAATTAAAAGCTCTCCTGGGCTCTGCCACTGTCTGCACACTTTACCCGGCTAAAGTTTTGTGAGAGGACATTAAGCCTCTTTAGGCCACTTAGGCGAAACCTCTGAAGCAGTAATAGAGCAGCATCTTTAAATACAGTGTGCGGAGAGAGTGCACAGATTCCCTGGTATCATCATTTAACCATTATTTCTCCACTCACCTGCAATAGCTTCCTTAAAAAGCATGTACAATAAATCTTTTGCACAAGTTAAAATAGGTCAATGGAAAGTACAAAACAAGTTCTCACAACCTCTATTCCTGCCAGTTTCAGTCTCTTTCAAAATGAGCCATTTTAGGGCTCTGTCACTTTTACACAAACAAGCTGTTGCTGCCCACGCCATGTATACACTGAGCGTTTACCACACATTAGTCTTAGCTTGTGCTGAATCGCAAAACATAAACAAACTATTTCACATTTAACTGCGATTGAGGCACTAAACTAATTATTTGAAAGTATATACATATACTTTTATATACGCTTATAGGTTGACTTGCCATAGATCCCTCTATCAGAAAAAGTCTGCTGGCTAAACCTGCTGTGTATTGTCAAAACAGACCGAAACAGACAGAAAGGCATTTCTTTAACTGATCTGGTGGGTGGGTCTCTGAAGGGGGTTGACGTTTAGAAGGTGGTGCCAGGGTGGTTCTATGCACATTTCCTTATTGTGACATCACAATAATAGAGCCATCGAAATGGCATCAAATAAAAGCATATGATTCGTGACTCCAAACTCAACTTCAACTGATTCAGAACAAAAAAAACAACGGATGGAGCAAAAAGCAAAAAGTAAGTTTGGCATAATGTGTCAACTTTACAGGAATGTTTAAAATGTATACTTTTCCCCTATTTCCTCAAAGATTGTCACCAGAATCTAAAGTATATCTTGGTATCCAGTGATTATCCATGACTGTTAAAGCTAGATCTTAAGCCTGTGCCATAAAAGTTGGAACTTTATGTTCGAAAAACATTTCTATATTTATAACGATTTTGCTAACAGTCATATAGTTTTGCTAATAATGGTTGTTGTGGTTGTCACTAAAACGGACTGGGCTCTCCCTACAATGAAAATCTGGAGCTCTGGTTTAAAAGTCAAAACTCACTATTTCTAAGTGGTAAGCAATGACTACTAAAACTAGAATTCTTATTTTGAGCCATCAGGGCAGTGGTGGCTTGGTGTTTAGAAAACTGGGTTATTGAGGACAGAGCTATTGGTTTGATACCCAGTTTTGCAAGCTGCCAGCTGATCAAAGCCCTTAACCAGAGCTGTTTTTAGAGAGCCTGCTCACTTCCTATCTCTGCCGTTATATCAGAAAATGACTGCAAACTGCAAGAGGAGGCCTAAAGTTAATGGGGGTAAATGGAGCTAAAACATTTAGTGAAACTATCCACTTGGCCAGTATATTCCTTTATTTTAGAATTATGTGTTTTGCTAAAAAAAAAAGCAAAGAATGCTTTCAGACCTCAAATAATGCAAAGAAAACAAGCTCATGGTGCTCAAAGAGTTCAGAAATCAATATTTGGTGGAATAACCCTGGTTTTTAATCACAGTTTTCATGCATCTTGGAATGTTCTCCTCCACCAACTTTTATATATACTTATATATTTCATATACCTACATATTTTAAAAACTATTTTCTTCAGTAAACATGTTTTAAGCAGTCAAGGGACTAACTAAGGGGCTTCCTCTTTAGCCTAAGCCTGGCATTAGGCATGGTGCCAACAGGTTCATGTTTATCTCCTCCAGAGTGTCCTTCCTTACACACACTGCCTGTTTAAGAACTTCCCACAGGAGCTGGGCTGGACCTATTTACGGAAACTACTCTAAAACAGATGCAGGTCATTAGATATCACAGCTGTTGCTGCTGAGGTGTTACCAATCTTCTGACTCAGAGTCACTCAGTGCTGCATTTATTTTACCTCTGCTCATTTCCAGGTCGCCTCGCATTAAGTGATGTACAGCCTACGGTTCAGATGACTCACTGAGTCTCACTCAGCCCTCAATGAACAAACCGCTTATCTCAGGACTGACTTCATAGTAGCGGAGCACAGAGAGTACAGTGAAGAGGACAGGCAGTGCAAGGGGGAGGCTGCTGCTTTTCAGCTTCTGTTGATATGGCTTCTGTACCATAATGAAGTGCTGAACTGAAAGCAGGTGCATTAGATGCTATACGGCCATGGCAGCAGCGAAATTAGTTTGATTAAAGCTGCTGCGAAATGAAGAGGAATACATTTGAGAGAGAGAGAGGGAGCGAGCGAGAGATAGAGAATTAGTATGACATGTAGAGGGAGGGAGGGAGACAGAAAGAGATAGAAATAGAGTGCAGGTAGAGAGTGAACGAAAGAGAAAAGAGCACAGGGATGACAGTTAAAGCTAGAAAAAAAAGAGAACAGTAAAGAGAGGGAGAGGGGGATAATTAGGAAAAATGAGAGAGAAAAGTTATGAGACAGACAGCCTGGGCCATGAAAGTTGGAACTTCATGTTCAAAAAACATTTCTATGTCAAATAACAATTTCACAGTCAAATAAGATTGCTAATAATGGTTGTTGTTGTTGTAAAACTCACTAAAATCACTACATTATAACCAGGCCTGTCACGATAAGATTTTTTTGAGGACGATATATTGTCCCAGAAATGATTGCGATACACAATATTTTTTGTCATTTTAGGACTATTTAATGCCACCAACATAATTATAACAGAATAGCATAAAAAAACAATGATACACTTTTTAAAGACAACAAAATTCTAATTAATCATTTATTATAATAATTTTGGGAATTATATACTTGTTTCTTCACCTACTTTAGTCCACATTTTGTGTATGGAGTCACAGTTATTGACGCATGACTGGCTAAAATACTGTTAACTGTTATATATGTGAACAAACATACAAACAAACACAATAGACGATATCACAATTATCAAACAATATTGAGGTCATGTTCATCACTGGAGCGCTTGTTTAAAAGTCAAAACTAACTATTTCTAAGTGGTAAGCAATGACTATTAAAACTAGAACATCAGGGCAGTGGTGGATCAGTGGTTAGAAAACTGGATTATTGAGGACAGAGTTTGGTTTCATACCCTGGTTGGCAAGCTGCCAGCTGTGCAAAGCCCTTAACCAGAGCTGTTTTTAGAGACCCTACCCACTTCCTATCTCTGCCATTATATGAGAAAACGAACACAATCCCTTAAAGGAAGTCTAAAATGAATAGGGGTAAAAGGAGCTAAATTTTTAAAACGCTATTTAAAATAGTAACTATCCACTTAGGCAGAATGTTTCTTTAAATTCGGAAATTAGAAGTATTAGAAGATGTATTTTGCTAAAAAAAAAACTAAAGCTAAGAAAACTTACCTATATTCAGTTTTAAGCAGTCAAGGGACTTACATTACTGCTACTAAGTGCTGACTGGTTGGTGAGCTAATTGAAAAAAAAAGATTAAAAAAAAAAACAAGAGAGAAAAGTTATGAGACAGAGAGTGGGAGTGAGATAATAAAAGAAAGAGAGAGCTAGAAAAAACATAGAGTTAAAAGAAAATATAGAATATAGTGAGGGGCAGAGAAAAAAAAGAGAGCAAGCAAAAAAGGTTAGATGGTTGGATGTAGAGTGGCTAAGTTCCCAGCTAACAGAAAACATTATAATAACGTTTAGCAACTTTTTGAAAATGTTCCAGGAAGATTAGCTTATAATATTACAGAAATAGTGTTCCAAAACCTTTGACATAATAATGGTTTGCATCACAAGGTTTTTTAAATGTTTCTCCCATAACAATCCCAGCTAGGTGAATACTAACATTATGGAAATGTTAAAAGTAACGAGAAAAGCATTCCTATAACTAAAAATGGAAACATTGACATGTGTTGTTGCATCAAAGTTACTAGAATGTTTAAAAAATTTTACGTAAAAACAGTCTAAGAAGATTCAGAAAACTTGACAGATTCAACTAGAAACATTCTAAGAACGAGAACTGAAACATTCAGAAAATGTTTTATCAACCAAACATTTTAAGCTGGGAGACAGTGGGTGAAATAGAGAGCAAATAAGAAAGAGGTAAACAGTAAAAAAAGGGGTATAGAAAGATAAAGGGAGCAACACAGAGAAAATAAAGAAGCAAAAAAAGGTTGACACAAAGGAGATAGAGAAAAGAGATAAAAAGAGAGAGAGAGAAGAGAGAGAGAGAGAAGAGAGAAAAGGACACAAGCAGACAGACAGGAAGAGAAATATATACACTGCGATGGAGAGAGAGAAAAAGAGTGATGACAAAAAGAGAGATTGAGAAAGAGAGAAAAGAAAGAAATTGGTATTCAAGATAAGAAACAAAAGAAAGAAAGAAAGAAAGAAAGAAAGAAAGAAAGAAAGGCCAGGAGAGAGAGTGGGATGAAAGTGAAGTGAGAGAGAGAGTGCAAGGGAGAGAAAGATATGAATAGAATGACAGTGTTAGAGAGTGACAGAGAGAGAATGAAAAAGGGACAGAAAGAAAGAGACAGGGACGGAGAACTGAGAAATAAACAGAAAAAGAAAAGAATGGGAGTAAATATGTAGTGAATAAGTAATAGAGTGAGAGAAAGAGATAAGATGAGATTGAACACATTATATAAAGTATAAAGGTACAGAAACAGAGAGAGAGTGAAAAAAAGATAGAGAAGAAAGGTAGGGGAGAGAGAGAAAGAAAGATATGGAGTATAAAGCAAGAGAGAAAATGAGAGAAAAAGAGGTGAAGTTAAGGAAACGCAGGGAGTTAGAGTGAGAAAAAAGTGAGAAAGACAGAGGGAAATGAAGGGAAGATGTAAAAATGAAGAGAGCGAAATAGAAAAAAGGAGAAAAGTGAGAGAGAGAGAAGGTGTGAGAGAGCAACAGAAAGAAAAAGTGAGAAGGGGAGAAAAACATTGAAGAAAAAAATGAAAAAAGAGACGAACAGAGAGAGTGAGGAAAAAAAGAAAGAAAGACAGAAAGAAGAGGAAATTAGAGGAGGAGAAATTGACAGCAATTGACGGAAAGATAAACAGAGTATGTGAGAAAAATGGGAGGAAGAAACAAGGAACGAGAGAGATATTCATTTTCATAAACACTGTTATATATATACTCATGCTGATGCTCAGCCAGCGTCCAGCTCATATATGAAGTGAGGTTCAGAATCACACACACACACACACACATTACATCCTGTAATGAAGTTAATAATTCAATTCATGTCGCTGTAAAATAAATCAGGAAGAAAGCTGTGGATGCTCTGAATAAATGAATCATTACACGAGTCAAATCACTCAATCAAATCAAGTGTGAAACGAATCAATTAACTGATTAAGGAAGTACTGTTCACAGTTCTGCAGTGCTGCAGACATTAGGAGAGGGATGATTTGAGGTGAGAAAGGAATCCTGTGCTGATTCTCTGGTCTCACCTGGTCCCACGGACAGATGATCCCTCCGAAGAACATGAAGAGGTAACCCATGGCAACCAGGCAGCCCCAGATGAGCAAAGAAAAGAGGCGGAGGAGCTTCTTGAAGACGGACTCGATACAGACGAGGATGAAGATGGTGAGGAAGATGACCAGTGTGGTGGGCACCGTGATGAGGAAGGCCACGTGCTCCTCTATGTCCTATAGGGGGGAGGAGAAGAAGTAGATGATTATGAAGACATGTTTGTTTCGCTGTTGTTTTGTGTATCATTTGTTCAATTTAAATAAACAGCTGTATATAAACATGGACAATACAACAACTTCTCTCACAGGTCTAGCACTTCTACAGGCTGATTGCAATATGACAGTATCAAACTCCACTCATCCCTTTATGTTTTAAAGATAAAACAGCCCATTTTCAATCTCATGTCAAAAGGTGGAGTGTGCTTCCTGTGCTTTATTTTCACCCAGGTATTATATTTTTCTAAACATTATTCTGCTTCCATTGAGGAATTCGGTGATTGACAGCCTTGGCTAAAAAAGACCAGATGAATTATATTATTAGCTTAGTATTAAGTACTAAGAGTCGTTGACTAGCTAGTTTATCATACTAGTTAATTAAACTATTATTAATCTTGTGGTGTTATGCTGCGGACAGCAATAACAGACACTGCACTGTACGAAGTTTTTTTTCCAGTAAGTATGTTTGCAAAACATGACTGGTGTGATCTAACTACAGGTTTTTGTTGTTGATATGCTGGACTTTGAAGGACTTGTATTCAGTTTAGCCATATGCTCTCGTAAAAAATATTTTTTGGTCTGCACATAAGCATAATTTATGCTTCAACAAGACAACGACCTTAAACATTGCTCAAAATCTCTTAAAGCATTCATGCAGAGGAACAAGTACAACATTCTGGAATGATAATCTCAGTTCCCAGACCTGAATATTACTGAAAATCTGTGGTGTGATTTAAAGCGGGCTGTTGATGCTCAGAAACCATCAAACCTGACTGAACTGGAGATGTTTTGTAAAGAAGAACCTTCAACCAGAAGCCAGACTCTCATTGGAAGCTCTAGGAAGCGTTTAGAGGCTGTTATTTCTGCAAAAGGAGGATCTACTAAATATTGAAGTAATTTTTCTGTTGGGCTGCCCAAATTGATGCACCTGCCTCATTTTGTTTAAAGAATTATTGCACACTTTCTGTGAATCCTATAAAGTTAACTTCACTTCTCGATTATCACTGTCTTCTTCTGCTATATGAAATATTTAACTGAAATTGCTGATCTAAATAATGATTTATAAAGGAACCCTAAAAAATTGAAACATTTGATATTGTTCAGTGTTGAGAAAATTAGTAGTTTTTGTATAAATACCAGTGTGGTTTATTATATACGTATTTGGGAGAAGATAAATGTAAAAAAAATGAATGTAAATTAGTTTATTTTTGGAACTATGATTTTTTAATGCGCTCTGAACATGAACAAGTTCATTTAAATGAGTATGAACTGAACTTTGAACTAGCTTGTTTTAAATGTGAAATGGCACAACACTGCCCATTCTTTCACTGGTGTTTTAAGAAGCAGTCTGCATGTCCAGCTGCTTGGTTTTATACACCTCTGAACACAGTACACAGAATTCTCCAATGAAGCTAATATGGGAGCGTGAGGAGATAACTAAAAGCTTGTTCTACATAAACTTCTGAACTACATAAAATAACCATGTTATACTATATACTAGGGGTGTGTCATATCGTATCGTTGGTGATAATATAGCCAAAAATGTTGAATATCGTGAACGATATTATACCCTTAAATATCGTGCCATATCACCTACCCCTAATTATCACATCAGGGTACTACTTTTTTGCCGTTTTTAGCAAAAGAAATATTCACACTGTTCTCATTTCCCATTATATATCTACTAGAGAGAGATTATATATGTCCAGCATCATTTATTTTACTTTAATCCTGGATATATGGAGATGTTTGGAGTGCATTACTAGTATCACATTCTGGATCATTGACTTTTGTTACAAATCTGATAAAATATTTTTTTTAATATCTCAGTTAGCCATATCATATTGCATGCAATAATAAAATTCTAAATGATATTGTGATATTATTTTAGAGCCATATCGCCCACCCCATGTCAGTTTATGACCTGCTCTCACTTCCTGTATTCGTTAACACATGATGAATCAGAATGTACATTCAGCTCTGAATATATTCACAGGGTATCTGAAGTTAACTCTGGAATGATATGCCTAACGAACCTGCAGGACACCTGCAGGACACCTCGGCCTACACGCAACACTCCCAACACACACATCTGCCAGGAGGTAGAAAACATATATATAAAATATTCAAGAGCCTACATGACCTTTATGCATTTTCTCTCTGCTCTCACACTCCTCCTCTGGCTGTGCGTATGTGAAATGTGTGTCGGGGGTGTCACACTGAGATGCATGAAGTTTATCCTCAGGGTCACACCTCTATGATGCAGACAGCCAGACGGAGCAGCGAGTGCAGAGCAGGCGAGGCTCGATACACTGAGGCATCTTTTCTCGAAGGAGCTTCTAACAGTATTTTTCAGTTTATACTCTTTTTTTCTAGCTTTTTCCTCAAGACCCATGCATGCATATGCTCAAGTGTGTTTGTGTGTGTGTGTGTTTGTTTGATGTGCTTAGAAAAGTGGTCTAGTGTTTACAGGTAATCTGATTAGCGGGTAAGAGTTGGAGCGGTAGAGTGAGTCTAAAATAATAACATCAGCTCTGAATGAGTCACCAGACGTAAAGGGAGACACCCGCGGGATCGGTACAGTCTCAGGAAAACACTGGCACACACACACACACACACACACACAAACACATTCATTCTTATTAAACCTTTGAGAAACTTATCTTATGCTGCCTCGTTTTCTCCATTACTAACACGTCTGAAAACTTAGGAACATTATATTTGGTAATACTTTTTTAGATCACATTCTAGGACAAATGTATGTAGATTCCAAAGGGTTCACATACTATTTCTTGCTAATGTTGCAATGTACTGCAAAACGCAGTATGACATATATAGTATGACCATTGAAAACCATAAAGCATGGCCACACATTTTTAGTGTTGTAATTAGTGGTGTCTGTCGCGAAAGGAAGGGTGAGAGGACGGATGCAAATGCAAGCATCAAATTTATTACACAAACAAGATAAACAAAAGCAAAGCCAAAAACAAACAAGGTTAAGAACACAAATAAACAAGACAAAGCTAGTTAAACTGACAAGCCTCAAAATAACAAATCTAGATTCAATTACAATACTAAAAAAACAAGAAACAAAAGAACTGAGACAGAATAAGAGCACAAAAAACACACACAAGCCTAGGAGGAGGACGAGGAGAGTGAGGAACACCTGGGGAGGGGAACAAGGGGGAGGGGTTACAAGCATTACAGAAGGTGACAACACTAATAACAAGGGTGGGGGTAGGCCAGAGACAGGGCCATTTGCTTGCAAAGCACATAGGAGAGGAAAACAAAACAAGCTAAAAAAAGGCAGAAAAGGAACAGAAAGCCCAAAAATTGTACACCCAAAACATACAAAAAGGCTAAAGGTGTGACAGTGTCAACTGATTACAAAATTTAATCCGATTAATCATGACAATATTTTGTGATTAACTGAGATTAATTGCATTTGTTCTTCTTAAGACGCGAGGATATTTAAATGTAAATAAAATAATTTATTTAATTAATAATATAATTTATTTAAGAAATATAAAATGCAGTTATATTTATATTAGTAGTTTTAATTAAGTGGTGTTATGGATATAACACCAATTTTTCCTTCCACTCTCTGGCCTATATAAACCCCTTACTTTGCACATGGGCGCAGATGGCACTGGAGACGGGGGGGACATGTCCCCCCTGAGATTTATAGTGACCTCATCCGAAATCTAGCATCTACAAGCATAAACGTTGGGGTTTTAATTTAATTAACTGTACGTTTGTGGAATTCTGTGTTCCACAATGCCCTCGTTTTTAAACTAGGAAGCGTTCAGTTCAGAGGTTACATTGTTCGGAGCTCCGTGTTCCAGTTCCAATGTAAATTTAACGCACCTTCTCAAGTCCGGGGTTCTAAGGAGCTGGTAACTGCCTGTAGACTACAGACACAGGCAGTTACGGTACGTGTCCACTGGCACTTTTTTTCAACGCAATCCGCTGCGCTGGATCTCCTTGCTCGTTTTTGAATTAAAATGAAGCAGCAGAAGTAGACAGTGATAAGTTTAATATTTTTATTTTTTTACCAACCTCACTGTAACCTAAGCTCTATAAATCCATATTCTGCCGTTTTCAGCTTCTCTTCTGTGGTTGAAAGGCGCCTGTTCTGTGTGTGTGTGTGTGTAAGAGGCTTGTGTGTGTGTGAAGACGCAGCCTGCTCTTCCCTCATTGGCTGGACGCAGCCTGCTTTTCCCTGATTGGCTGGACTGGACACAGTGCGGCGGCCGGATTTATTTGAATAAAGTTGAGCCGGAGGGCGGAGCTGCGTTAAACGCAACGCAACCCGGCATGCACCGAGGCATGCAGCGGCTCTCTCCATTGATTTTATGTATGATGTTATTATGATGTTATTTTAGTAAGCAGTCGCTGTTAACTGAAATTATAAGATGTAAAATGTTAACATTGTCAATGAAGAAACAAAAAACCATAACAGCTTTTTTTTCAAAAACCAAACAATGTAAGTATCATAGGCCGATTGTCTGTTAACTTCCCCAAATGTGCTATATA
Source organism: Astyanax mexicanus (assembly GCF_023375975.1). Classification (NCBI taxonomy): domain Eukaryota; kingdom Metazoa; phylum Chordata; class Actinopteri; order Characiformes; family Acestrorhamphidae; genus Astyanax; species Astyanax mexicanus. The sequence goes on from NC_064410.1 coordinate 37,832,176, forward strand.
TATATATATGATTTTACAGCTTGGTCCCCCCCAGTTCAAAATTTCCATCTGCACCCCTGACTTTGCACCCACCTCCTCCCCATCTTCCGCCTTCTTTCCTTCTCCCTTTTCTCTTCTCGTATCTCTTCTTGTGGGAGGGCTTCAGCGTCACGCTTTCTAGCGAAGCTGCCCCGAAGAACTCCTGCCAAAATCCTGTGATTTCCCCCCTCCCCCGTTCCATTCCAGTCCAAGGGCGTGGAAAATACTAGCAAAAGTACTGGTATATACTTGTATTTTTAAGTTGAGAATAAGCCTATGTGGGAAGCTGGAATAAAGAATTCATGATAAATTGGATAGAGGAAACCTTTTTTTTTACTTTATTGTAAACATCTCAGCTTGGCTGTAAGGATTTCCAAATTAGAACCTAATTTGCTGACAATACATTTCTTTTTATAGCTAGGTCGGATCCAGACCAGAACACGTTCTTACCACAAGTGATCCACTCCAGAAAAAAAATTGCATGGGCCAGATTACAGTGGAAGTAGGGGTCAAACTTGGAGGCTGCATTAACGCTTGGCAGCCCAATTTGTAATCCATTGTACCCATCCCTTCATTCCCTTCAATCTTTCTGTACACACACAGAGACAGACAGAGAGTCACAGGATTAAACACACTCTTCCTGAGTATTTATGAATATGCTAAACCAGAGCCCAATTAGTTCTCTCAGTCAATGACTGCCAGATTAGCCCCCACAACAGCAGACTCTCTCCTATAACCTCTGTCCCTGCAGAGCTGCTGGACAATAGTGTTATCACGGTGGGCCTGAACTGAAAGAGCCACCTCTCTGCTCCCAACTAGCAGAGGTCAGAACGTACGCAGCACGCCGACTGAGCTTTTGAACCCATTTAAATCCATTTAAACCCATCTTGCAGTGGCTGCAAAAGCAAACAGTCTCCTCATCAGCAGGCAGCTTTGTTACTCTGGAGGCTCTTCCTGTTCATCTGCCTCGTCTACACTTCCGTGTGACTGGGCACGCTGTATGTGTGTGTGTGTGTGTGAGTGTGTGTGTTACTCTCTGTGGGTGTAAGTGTCTGCGTGTGTGGCTTTATATTTTACGCATGTAAATTGGAGTGGCTGTGTGAGGGCTGTGCAGCAGTGTGTGTTTGGGTGGCTTATGTACGGTTCTTTGCAAGTTTCCAATTATTGATTTACTCTCTACAATAAACACAAATTCGAATGGCATTTTCTGTGCATTCATAGATGAGACCTCAGATGCGGAAGTTTACCGCATTTCAATAACGGCTCCCTGATACCTGCAAGTCAGAATCTACAAGTCAAAATCTCCCAGAATCTAAAACTGAGTGGTTGCACGCAGGCAACAAGAACTGAGACCAGCCTAAGAGCACAAAAAACACACAAACCTGACTAGGACCACACAAAGCACACAAACAGTACATGGCATGTAGGGCACACACACAAAAGACTCCTCGATAAACACTAACACAAAGGGGATTACATACACGAGAAGGATGAGGAACACCTGGGGCAGGAAACAAGGGGGCAGGCTTGCAAACAAGACTTTTTTCCCCAATCGCGTGTGGGAAAGAGAGACAGAGGGAGAGAATGGCGCTCCACTTGTGAGCATATTCATGAAGCGCATGCAGAAGAGAGAGTGTTCTGATTGGCTTGTCCTCTACAAAGAGTCTATGAGTCAGCCAATCAGTTTTTAGTGTGAGCAGGCAGTGTTTTTTTCTCCTCCCGAACATATGTTTAGTGAGAAGAAGCATTATGATGGAGGCAGGGAAAGTGGAGGCAGATCCTTCCAAAAAAAGAAAATATAAAAATCATTTCTCATCTGACTACTCTAAAGTATATCCATGTCTGATCAAAAAAAAAAAAAAGTTTGTAATGATTTCAGCATTTTCACGGGGGACTAAATGATTGCAAAAAGCATGTTGAGGTGAGTTAATGTGACATATGTATGTATGTGACATATATATATGTCCAGGTGCGGGGGTACCTTCCTGAAATTAATTTTTACAACTTGGGATGTCGGAGACATACTGTGTTTAACATCATTAAGAAAAAAAAAGAACACACTGGTAATCTCATTTACTCAAAGGGAGTGGAACACAAAGGCCAAGTTGTGGACATGATTTGGAAAGTGAGTGACCAGTGGATTCTTTATCATCTTTTTCACCCCACTTTTTTCCTCCCCCAAATACTTAGTTTGGTGTACAGCCAGCTTTATAGGAAGAGTTCTGGTTGTTCCAGGTGTCTTCCAGTTAGGAATTATAGAGGCTACTGTGTTCTCTGGAACTTGCAGTGCAGCAGAAAAAAAGTGTAGCCCTCTCGATATCTGTGCGTCCACACAGTCCTGTCTAACAAAGGTGTGAAAAGTGTTCACATTCATTACTCAGGTAGAAGTATAGCTGAAGTATCAACTCAAGCTTTTTACTCAAGTAAAGCGTAAAAGTACTGCTTTCAAAACTAAGTATAAAAGTAATGTAGGGGGAAAAATTCCATTAAGGACAAAAGCTTAGGCTGCGCCACAGGAGTCTATAGTGCAATACCTATAGTCTATAGTGCTATAGTTAGGCTATATTAAAATGTAAATGTTAAAAATTTGGCCTACACTAGGCTCCCTGTTTTAGCTGCATATTATATACTGGTTTTTAATCACAGTTTTCATAGATCTTGACATGTTCTCCTCCACCAGTCTTACACACTGCTTTTAGGTAAATTTATGCCACTCCTGGTGCAAAAATTTAAGCAGTTCAGCTTGGTTTGATGGCTTGTGATCATCTATCTTTCTCTTAATTATATTCCAGAGGTTTTCAATTTCATATTTTTTATATTTTTTAGTAATGCGGCCTCAAACTTGACTGGTGGTGCACCCTTACCTTTGTACATAACTGTGTCTGTATGTGTGTGTTTGAGAGTGCATACGTGTAGCTCACACCTGAGCCCCATTCACTATTTATTAGTGGCCTGCATGCTGGATATAATGATTGCCCAGATGCGGTTGCCAGAACCTCCTGCTGAGTAAAACATGCTATTTTTAGATACCTAAGTAAAGCTATTAAACATAATAACAATAATTATTATATTTATAAAAAAATAAGTATACAGAATAAATCCATTGGTAATAATAATTATTATTATAAAACAAGGACTATAAACCATGACTGTCAGGAATGTTCACCTAGTTCACATAGTACATTATTCCGGTGGTTGTATGCGTACTGTACTTGGCTGTGTGTATGCGTACAAAAGAGTTTACTGTGATTTTATTAAAGTAACTGTCTCTACTGTCCAGGGTAAGCCTTTCTACTAGATTTTGGAGCATTGATGTGAGAATATAATTACTTTTAGGGACAAGAGCATTTGTGAGGTCAGGATGCTGGATGATCACCATGCCACCTCATCCCCAACTCATTATTATCATTATTATTAGCTATTATCGTTTCAAAGAAGATGATTTTAATGCTTGGGGGCTATATACCCTGCTACCCAACACATTTTATTAGGCATGGTGCTAATATGTCCAATGTCTGGAGCAATTTGTTTGTGGTGAGAACATGAGCCGACCTCGATTCCAAACTAAGTAAGAGTACTCCTCATTAAGGATTGGGCAATCTGGCCCTAAAATTATATCACGATTTTTCATGGTATTTTCGCGATAACGATACTCTTGGCGATAGTACAAAACACTGAATTAAAAAGATATATTTCTAGAATACACTACCGCAACAAAATAAACATTTAATATGATATGATATGGCACACCCCTAACTGAGAGGTTAAAAAATACTAAAAGAAAAATGTTATAAGATACAAAACCAGAAGTCAATAAACGAGAATGTCATGATACTAATAATGCACTTCATATATCTCCATATATCCAGGACTGAAGTAAAATAAATGATACTGGACATATATAATCTGTCTCTAGTAAATATATAATGGAAAGTGATATATATAATGGAACTGATTCATATCAGAGAAAAGAAGTACAGGTGTGAAAACCCCCTTATTTTATATAAAATACTTCAGGGCTAGACAAGCTGTGTGTGTCTGTTAGTATGGGTGCAACTTAAAATAGCTGCACAGATGCATTCATTAAAAGGAGTGTTCACAAACACATGAACATATAGTATACGTGTGTGTATGTATGAGTATGTGTGTGTACGTGTATTGTTGTGTGTGTGAGTGGTTTGGGAAGCCACTGCCACAGACCTGCTGATGAGACAAGAATGTGAAAAATGTCACTTGGTGTCAGCAGTTTGAAGCACACTTCCCAAACACTCAGATTGAGCCTGTAACACACACACACTGACACTAACACACACACACACACACACACACTCAGATACAAGTTTTGTTTTTCACAAAAGACAGGAGAAAAGCGAGCAGGAGAGAAAACCTGACTAATAGGGAAAGACTTGTTGTTTTTGTTTCTGCTGGTGTATTTTTAATCTGAATCTGTGTTTCTGTGTGTGGGTGTGCAGTGGGAGTAACCAGAGCCTATTAACACCTTCACCACAGGAAGCCACATGCACCTCTCATGTGCTGAGTCTTCAGCAGTGTTCTACAGTGTTAACACAGACTCCAACTGCTATAGGCACATATGTGCCTGCAAAAGCAGATGCATGAGTTTTCACTGAGGAGACATTTGGAAAGTGAACATACTTCCTTTTCAGATGGTGACGGGGATACAGCTACAATTCCCAGAAACACATGATCCATCACCCAGAGACCCAGCAGGCTGCATTTCACTGTAATATCATTTCCTGCTGCTCTCCAGCGTAATTAACTCTTTAACCCTGGGCTGCTAAAAGCATGACATGGACATTATGCACATTGTATTGTATTGTTATAAAAATAAAGCTATGATTATTTTACGCAATACAGTATTAGCATGTTAATCCAACTCAGACATGTATGTAATTTGGTCATAAATGTTTCTTTCAGGGGGTGGCTTGGGAAAATCCACATCTGTATATAGTGCTGGGCGGTAAACCGGTTCATTCAGTATGCATTTTTCACAGAATGCCATACCGCTAGAGGTGCTGCAGAGCGCTCTGTAGAACAGCGCCGCCCAAGAAGCACACTGATACAGCTAGCTAGCTAGCACTAGCCAGTTAGCATACTAAGCTAAACATACTGGAGTGACAGTATCTAAGCTCTGTCCTACCTGAAGAGAAATAGTACTTTAAACAGTACTTTATCTGAGGAGCTCATGTTGCTGTTCCTCACTGTATGACTGTTTTTAACCAAATAAGTTTCTTGTTCACTCAGAAACGAGACGAATGGAATTGCTCAATCAATCCACAGCTCAGAAAAAAAGTTTTTTCTTATCCTGCAAACGAGTCCAGAAACAGTCCTGGGCATGGAATTATTTATGTAGCACAACTGATAAAACTCCAAAAAAAAACAAACAAACACTGTAAAGAGCTTCAAGAACAGCAACTATAGTCATATTTAAATATATTAATACTGTAGCTTGAAGGATAATATTAATGCACACTGAATTGAATTTATTTGTTAACTGGAGAAAGAAGGGAATTGTGGCTGATTTTAATACTGTTAGGCCTCTAATAGCTTCAAGAATAACATAGTGTAAATTGATGTTATACTTGTCTAACATGTGTGATAGAGCCTTTGAGAAATATCTTTAGAATACTTAAGCATTGAGTATTTTAGATCTATTGTTTGCATTCTATAGCAGGTTTCCTGCTAATGAAGTCTGATTTCTTCATATATTGTGTAATTTTGTTTGACAAAAAACAAAAATTTTGTTTAAACCCAGTACTAATCAAAGCCTTAATGTTTATATAATATGCACTTCTAACAGTACAGTAAGTCACACACCTATATAAAAGCACAGTTGTGCAAAAAATCACAGTCAGAATCTTTTTTGGTCATTTTTGGTTACCTTGTGAGTGGGGCTGAACACTAATGTGCTCATGGCAAGGCAATGTGAATTATTAAAGTTCGAGTGAGGGCTGAGAGAGGCTGCCAGATGAATGGAACATTGTAAGGTATTGTAAATATGTTATAGAAGGCATTACCACCCACAGTAGACAGCACAGTACATGGTAATGATAATGATCGGCAGTATCTGGCTAGAACTGTCAGAAATGACATTCACAATCAGTGCAGGAGGGCCCATAAGCATATCCTGCAGGACAGTGCCACATTCTTTAGCTTCTATAGGACATAGCATAAGTCATGGGAGGGCTCAAAAATAAAGGGTGCCCACTTGTTAATGAAAAATAGCACACAGGTTGAGATAAAAGCTCCTTTTGGGACACTTTTATTCCAGTAAAAGCTGTTATAAGTGGTTAAATAGGAGACCGATTCTCACAATGCTCAAAATCATATCTGTTTACAAATAAAGTCTTTAACAAAAAGCGTCAGTCAGCTTGAGCCTATGAAGCTCAATGTGGTGCCAGTGGCAAAAAAAACATATAGGAAGTTATGGTGATTGGTTTAATGCCATGTCAGTCAACTGCAGAGCTTCAAAAGTGCTCTTTTTACATTGTTCAAAGCTAAGTTCCAGTATTACTAATAAATTGCTTAGTGAGTTTAAACCAGTCAGCATTTTATTTCAAAGAAAGTGATTCAAAATGAAATGAGACTGAGCCCTTCGCCCTTTCTTTCTTCTTTTCTCTTTTCCAGCATTAGAATATTTTCTTTCTCCAGTTCTGGATTGGCTTCACTCAGTGTTCCAGCCCAATAAGCCCTGAATAAGCCGAGCGCCTCCCTCTGCACTGTCTCAATGAACGAGCTGAGCTTGGAAAAGAAAATGGATTGTGAGTCAAAAGTGAAACGTGTGTGTGTGTGTGTGTATGTGTGCGTGCATGTGTGTGTGAAATCCTGTAAAGGTTTGGGTTTATGGCTCTGGGCCAAAACACCAGCCCTGCTCCAAGGTTTGGCTCTCAGTGTAATTTGAAAAGGATGGAAGTGAGGAGGTGGATCATTAGAAATCAAATCTCTCTCATAAAAGCCTCATCTGGCTGAGTAAAAAACTGTGTCCATTTCTGCCTCACCATTGCTGATAAACATGGAACTTAACCTGCTTTACACAGAAACAAATCACGTACCTCCACGCTAAAAGTCCATCTGTGTCTCAAAGAGCAGAGCTGAACCAGTCACCGAAATATTTAATTATTCCACCTCGTTTATGGAATAACTGTGAAAAAAATAGCAATTTTATCCTGCTTTGATAAAATACCATGAGTATTTAAATAATATAAGAATGGATGGCCAATTAGTAAACAGTTAAGTAGAGATATCTACTTCCAGACAGGTGCTACATGATACTGGGGCTGTTATATGGGAACTCAACTTGTAACAGTACTACTTTTCAATGGTAAGACAGTAACAGAAATTTATATTCACCATACTTGTTTTTTTTGGCTATGGAAAATAGAATGTGGCCTCCTTTACACCACCTTTAACTAGAGTTGGCCCGATACAGCCAATACCACAGGGCTAGATGCCACATTAACGTAAACACATTAATGTCTCACAGCATGAAATATACTTTCCTGTTAGAATGAACCACATTAAAAACGCAGTGGAACTCCAGCTGAGGGAGTTTGTGAATCCCTGTAGCTTCAGTACTGCACTGTGAAGCTCAGAGTGTAAACACAACTGAAAAAGAGCTGTTTATCCAGCAGTAAAATCTTTTATTTTGAATGTGATTCCTTTACCATTCTGACTGTTGCTGCTGTTCTTTTAGTAGTGGTTAAAGGTACTCTCCACTGTTTGCTGTTTACTGTTTGTGTGCTTGTTTGCTCTGTTTTGTTGCTGTGCTAATAGCTACTCACTAACAAGACAAGCCCCAAATGTGCACTGTTGAGAGAAGTATCAAATACTTTGGCTAAAAATCACCCGATACTGGTACACAGCTGATTAATCTTTCTGTCTCTACCTTTAACTGATCCATGTAGTGAAATATAGTGAGCACACATACCCGGAATGATGGGCAGCTGACGCTCAGGTGCGAAGGGAGAAGTGAGGGTTGAGGGCCTAGTTTAGGTGGCATCGTGTCACAAACATGTCCTTAATAACTCAGTGCTCTAAACATGGAGCCACCACTGCCCCAGGCACTACAATGGACCAAAACTACTGAAGCCATCATAGATAAGAGATTGCTATGTCTCCAGAACTGAAATAATAATGCTGGGTTCCATTTACATCAGAAGTCGGATACTGGAGGTAGAAATTATGTCACACCTAAGTTGAAGGTGTTCCAATAAATAATAGATTGTTTTTTTTATTAAATAATACCTCAAATTCTGCATTAAATATAATTCTTGTATCCTTTTAAGTGTGTTATTATACTATGACTATGTTTTCCAAAATTTCCAGGAAGATATTGCAATATATCGTCTTGTATACAGTAGCAATATATCAAATAAAACCCCATGTCACGCTATTTATTGTATCACCAAGTTCACACCAATTCATAGCCCAAATATTAACCATAATTTTAAGTAAGAGATTATGGATATGAGAAACAATTATACAGTTTTAAAATATTCCCCCAAAGTGTCAAATTGCTAAAAATTGCATCACCTTCTTTCTGAGGAAGGATCTCAGAAAAAAAGGAGCACGCAGCTCCTGGATAAAACTGACGGTAATACTCATTTATGAATGAGCAAAAATGTTACTGTGAAGCTGTTTGCTCTTAACATCACAGTAAATCTGGCTCTGTGTTTTATTAATTGGGCCCTTGATGTTGCTTTCCCTCTTATTTGCATACATCTGTAGTTATAAGATGAACTTCACAATACCAATCTTGGCATGAAGCATCATTTCACACATGCCAAAGAGAGTGAAAGCCTTTTCAAAAACAAGTTCTAAAAGACTTTTCCGTCCCTCATGCTCTCAAACCGCATTTCACATGTGGCTAATGATGGGTCGATCTTATCAAATTCATTAGCTTTTCCAATTATGGAGCTTTTTTTCCCCGCTGCAGAATTCGAGCACTCACGGAATCTGTGTATCGCTAATGCTTTGGTGCGCCGCGGACGCTCAACAATCACACAGTGTTTGCTCTGTGAAAATGAGATAAGAGCTTTCAGAAAGAAAAGGACTTCCGGCATGAGCGGAGGGCGGTTAAAAGCATGAAATATAATAAAAGTTGAGATGGAAAAGTGGCGTTTGTGTTTCTTGCCATTATCTACCTCATTAGCAGCTCTATTGTGTGGCAGCTACTGCTTCCCTGATAAAGTGCCCAACACCCTCTTATAATAACACCATAGAACTTGAGGCAGAATCCAACAGTACTTGCAGACTGATGCATGAGCCTGTATGTCCAGAAGTATGCAGACGCCCCTTGTAATTAATGAATATGGCTACTTTTAAGGGGCACCTATGGCAGACTTAGGTTACACAAGCACTAATGTTTCAAATAATCTCTATAGAAAAATACAGCAGATACAACGAGAAGCAGCTGTACATGAGCCATGCATCACTACGCATCACTATGCCCAGTGCCAAGCATCAGTTATAGGAGATAAGCCGTGGAACTATATTCTCTGGAGTGATTGAGTTTCATCCAGTATGTTTGGGATGAGTAGAACAGCTTTTGTGATCCAGAATTGATCCTCCAATCTGGTGTTTGTTGTTTCATGTAATTGTAGAAAAACATTTTGCCACTTATTCACAATTGAATAGTTTAAACAGCCTAATTTTATTTTTGTTTCGATTCTTAAGGACAAAAAAATATTGCAAAACTACCATTTAAAACATTTATTAGACACTTAACTATTTAAGTAAATCATTTTTTATTATTTCAGCAGTGCCATTTCAGACACAGATTTACCTCAGTAGTGATACTCATCATATATGAGTGAAAACTTACATGTAAGGCAATCACATTGATAAGCAAACAGACACTAAGGCCCCGTCCACACAAATCTGGATTTAAAAAAAAAAAACTGAGGTTTTCATCTCTGTTTTTAAAAATATCTTTGTCTACACGAGCAGCGCTTTCAAAAATATCCCCGTCCACACGGTACCACTCAAAAACACTAAAATGAACATGAGATTCTCTAGACATTTTAAAAGTGTTCTCAGCACTCCTCAGCAACAACTACGTTAAAAATTTAAATTAAGCTGTAAACATGTTATTAATCCGCAAATTACAGAGAGAACAGAACCAATCCAGTTGCTGTTCATGTTTCACTTTTTGAAAAGCTTTGTTTTTTTCCCGTCCACATGACTCCGCTGGTAGCAGAATTTTCAAAAATCTCCACCTTGGAAGGCATTTTCGAAAAGCTCAGATTTTGTGGCCGAAAACGCTGTTTTCATGTGGACAAATGGAAGGCCAAATCGGTGACAAAAATGTAAAAACTATCCGGATTCATGTGGATGGGGCCTAAGGCTATGTTAATTCATCTAGCATAACCATCCTAGCTAGACCTGTACAGCTCCTATCTTTCAGATGGACAACAAAATAGTTTGAACAAACTAGGTTGTAAACTCATACTAAACATGATAAATAATGCTGAAGATTTTAAAATACACTTTAAAATGAACCGTTGTTTTTGTTCCCTCTCTGTTGGGGAGAAGGGGAGCTGTTTGTTATATTTTTTTCCAATTGTTGTTTAATGTGGTCTGCACTGTTTGCTGTTTTTTATGCTGTTAGTTAACTCTGCTGTGTTCAGATTTACCCTTGAAAGGGGTATCCAGTTAGTTGTGTTAAATGTCTTTACATTCCTTTCCTCACAAGGCACAATAGACTGATGGAGGAGAGATAGCACACAGAGTTGAGGGCAGTGCTGGCTTTAATAGGCTTCTGCTGCTGTGCGCAGGCTCTGTAGTTTCACCTAGTGGCTAAACAAGGAACAAGGAATGTGACGAAGTAACCTCGGACAGAACTGCGATAATTCTTAGCTCCCAAATAAAATCTGATAATTTCTCAGGTTCAGCTAATTAAAAAATATAAAATCTTATCAACAATCGCATATTGTGGCTGAAAATCATCCCATACCAATGCACAATTGATTTTAGAAGAAACAATAGATAAGCTGATTTCCATAAGCCGCACACATGCATAAAAACAATCACAAGTAAAAGCCTTGTACAATCTCTATTGAAATGTATTAATTGCACAGAACGGACAGTGGGAAGCTAACTCTCTTATTCTCTTTCTCTCTCTCTCTCATTTAGTCCAATAAGCTTTAATGTCATGATCATATTCAATCAAAAGTATTGACAATAGACAAATTATTACGACAATAATAAAGATATAAGTTTAAAATGAGCTTGAAACAGAAGTAAAAATAGTAAATTAGCTATATATATTCCAAATATAATCTTTCTCTCTCTCTCTCTCTCTCTCTCACACACACACACACACAAGCTAGAACTCCCTTCAGCTCTCCCAGAATCTAATCACACCAAGAGCCCATCCTGGCACACTCATTACCATAAGAGAAAATGAGAGAGAATGAGAGAAAAGCTGAAAGGAAGAAGAGAAGAGCTCGCAAATAAAAAATGAATGAGTATTTCAACACAAATACAGAGAGAGAAAGAGGGGAGGGGGGGAGAGAATAAAAGATCAGCACAAATAAGAGGGAAGACGTAATTTCACCCAAATGTTTTTAGATTCAGGATTAAGCTGGGGTTAAGCTGGGGCCTTACCTACACACACAACTTATTTGAAACAGATTTTTGTCCATATGAATGACAAAACACAAGTCCCATCCTCAAAAGAGCAATACTTTATAAAATCTAATTAGGATTAAACACAATCGGCAAGGTAATCTTAATCATATTAAAACATATTAAATGAATAGAGCCATATATTTTCTCTGTATACTAAAATTAAATTGTGCTAAATTACAGACAAAGATTTAAATAAAAAACATCTAAATATATTTGTTCTGAATGTAATTTTAACTATTTATTCTGATAATTGGAGAGAATTCAAATGGAAGCTCACTGTAAATATTTTACAACCTCACACATTGCCATGAGAATTGGCCCATATTCATAGAGCAGTTGCTGGGGGATCAATGGAGATACTCGGTTAACACATTGTTCAAACTGGTCATTCTGGTCCTGAGCAAAACCTAAATAGTGTAGAGAAGATATCTATAATGCTCTGCACTCTGTTTTTGATGATGTGCTGGGATCAGTTTTTCAGGGCCAAGATCTATCTTCTTAAAACACTTATTGACAAAAAAATAATACACTCCAGATTGCTGCAGTTATGTCTCCAGCAGATATGTAAATGATTAGATGTGTGGTCTGATTAGATACTGGGTCTTGACAGAATTGAGAGGGGGAATATCACTGGACTGAGAAAGGCAGGGGGGGGGGGGCTTTAACAAATTGCTCACCAGTAAGGTAATCTATTGTTGCAATGGAACTAGAAGCCTGGACTGCACGAGACTGGAACCGTACCATCTTTAGCATCTAAATCAGCTTTCTGTTTGTGATCTGACAACAGCCAGCAGGATTGTGCTCATCCACAAAGGTTTACTCCTTCTTGGAGCATTTATATTGTGTTCGTCAATGTGTATTTTTCTTGCAGCAGCAATTCAGTGTGTAAATGTGAACTGGCTTAAACTACTTCCCTAACATACAAATCCTGGATACAGCACCTTGGGGTGTTACATCTTAGATAAAAAGCACGTAATTTGAGCCAACAGAGTAAGACATGTGCTAAGCAATCGAGTCCAGCATTGTTAAGCATAGTGCTTTGAGAATACTGTGGAACTGAACTGTATAACTGTACATGAGATCACTCTACTGAATCCTTTACATCCCCCTTTTGTTGAATATTACTTTGAGCCTCAGTAATCAATCAAAGAAGTACTCCTGCATTATTACTATAGTTATCACCTTTTGTGAAACACGTACAGCTATAACACTTTAACCACACTGAATTCAAAATGCTGTAGCAGTAATATAGTAATGATAAGGAGTAAAAAAGAAAAGAAGAAGAGCTCATGCAAAGTGAGAAGAGTCATGTATTACCACAACACAAATACAGTTACAGACAGTGGGGGTTCAAACAGCTCAAAGAGAGAAGTGAAGCAAAGAGAAAGTGAGATGATGGTCTCAGCACTGTGGCTGTGACAGCACAGTTACATACGAGTAGGAGGACAAAAATAATGTACATTAATGAAAGGAAATAAGAGAGAATGTGAAAAAAGTTAAAGAAAACAACTGAGTGAGCCATCAGTGAAAGAAGGCAAAAAGGTTACTCCCAGGTAAATTAGGTAGGGAAGGATAACAAAGGAATCAGAACAAGAGAAAAGCCAAAAAGCAAAAACAGAAGAGCTCCGCACTGTTTGAGCACCACAACACAACACTGAAAAGAGAAATTGAGGGAGCACTTAGAGAATGCAGGGAAAAGCGAGAGAAAAGATGAACAGTAATAAGAGAACAGCTCACAAAAACAGCCAACAGAGACGAAGCACCATTTTAACATAACACATACTAAAAAGAGTGGACAACAAATGTAACAAATGCAGGAAAAAAAAAGTTTCCTGCAAAAAAAAAATTTGAAGAAAAACTAAAAAAAGCAAAAAGAGAACATCCACAAAAAGAGTGCACATATATGAAGTATAATTTAAACACAAGACAACATCAAAATGAGAAAGTGAGAAAGCAGTCAAAGAGAGATGGCAAAAGAATACCCACAGATATGATCAGTGAGTGGGGTGTGCAGAGAACGTACAGTAAAAAGAAAGTAGGAAAGCATAAGCAATGTAAAAGGGCAAAAAATAAAACAGCACATACAGAAGAGAACTGAGAGATTTTTTTAACTGTCTCAACACAACACAGATCGAAAAGAGAAAGTGTGGGAGCAATTAGAGAGACAGAGTTTAAAGGTACCTCGAAAGGTACATTTGGAGGGTGGTCAGAAAAGGAGAATAAAAGAGAGAGGGCAAAAAGAAATGATAGTGAGTAAAAAGCTGATAAGCAAAAAGAACAGCTCAGGAACACAAAGAAGAGCACTGAGATGTGCTTGAACTGTTTGACCATAAGACAGGAAAGGGAAAATTCATGTGGAAGGGCACATATGAAGCACTGTGTGAACACAATGCAACACTCAGACATTCAGATGCTGAAAAGTATGAGTAAAGAAGCAATAAGAGAGAGAGCACACCCAGGTAAGTTGAGGAGGTGAGAAAAGTTGTGAGAATGAGAGAAAAGCTGAAAATCAAAAAGAGAACAGCCCACAAAGAACAGCACTGAGGGATGAGGTGTTGTGTGGACACAACATGCACTGAAAAGGGAAAGTGGGGGAGCACAAGTGACAGAGAGAAAAAAGAGGTACCCTTAGGTAAGTTGAAGGTGAGAAAAGGATGAGAGAAAGGCACTACTAAAAAGCCAAAAGAGAACAGCCCACAAAGAACAGCACTGAGAAATAAAGTGCTGCGTGGACACAACATGCCCTAAAAAGGGAAAATGAGGGAGCACAAGTAAAGGAGAGAAAAGAGGTAGCCTTAAGTAAGTTGGAGGTGAGAATAAAATTTGAGAAAGGCATTAACAAAAAGCCAAAAGAGAACAGCCCACAAAGAACAGCACTGAGAAATGATGCGCTGCATGGACCCAACATGCACTGAAAAGGGAAAGTAAGGGAGCACAGATAAGAGAAAGAAAAGAGGTACGCTCAGGTAAGTTGGGGAGGTGAGAAAGGGATGACAGAAAGGCATTACTGAAAAGCCAAAAGAGAACAGCCCACAAAGAACAGCACTGAGGAATGAAGCTCTGCATGGACCTAACACACACTGAAAAGGGAAAGTGAGGGAGCACAAGTGAGAGAGAGAAAAGAGGTATGATCAGTTAAGTTGGAGGTGAGAAAGGGATAAGAGAAAGGCATTACTGAAAAGCCAAAAGAGAACAGCCCACAAAGAACAGCACTGAGAGATAAGGTGCTGTGTGGACACAACATGTACAGAAAAGAAAAAGTGAGGGATCACAAGTAAGAGGGAGAAAAGAGATAGCCTTAAGTAAGTAGGAGATGAGAAAAGGATGAGGAAGGCATTACTGAAAAGCCAAAAGAGAACAGCCCACAAAGAACAGCAGAGATGATGAGCTGTGTGGACACAACACGCACGGAAAAGGAAAAGTGAGGGAGCACAAGTTAGAGAGAGAAAAGAGGTACGCTCAGTTAAGTTGGAGGTGAGAAAGGGATGAGAGAAAGTCATTACTGAAAAGCCAAAAAAGAACAGTCCACAAAAACAAAAACTATGTTAAATGAGAGTGTGTGAAAGAGAGACACAGAAAGAGAGAGAGAAAGAAACAGACAGGGCCAGAAGAGGTGAAGTGCGTGCCCCCTTACCAGTCCCGAGGCGAAGAAGACGGAGATGAGGGCGAGACAGGCTCCCATGACGATGAGCAGCAGGAAGACGATGAGCGGGTGCTGCTGGCTCATGCGGTAGTACGACTCGTACAGCCAGTCGGGGGACTTCAGCCCAGCCTCCTCCGGACCCTCCAGCAGATACGCGCTGTGAGACCGGAGCATGGGGTCAACAGCCTGGACCCCGCTGGCCCCGGAGCCTTCCTCTTCCTCCTCCACCGCCTCCTCTTCCTCTTCTTCCTCCTCTTCTCCGTCTTTCCCCTCTTCCTCCTGCTCCTGCTCGTCCTCCTCCGGGTGAGCGCTCAGGGGCAGGAGAGAGAGAACGGCCGCGCGCAGCATCCTCCAGCCAACATGATGAACTGAGCACAGCAGCCACGGAGCAGAGAGAGAGCGCGCAAGAGAGAGAGAGAGAGAGAGGAAGAGGGAGGGAGGTAAAGAGAGAGAGGGAGGGAGGAAGAGAGAGAGGGAGGGAATGAGAGAGAGATAGTGTGCAAGCGTGTAAGACTGGCAGAGAGAAAAAATCTAGAGAGAGAGAGAGCAAGAGAGTGTTTGTTTCAGAAAGAGAGAGATAGAGAGAGAGAGTGTCAGCAAGAGAGAGAAAGTGTTAGAGTGACTCCATGATGTGTGTGTGTATGTGTGTGAGTGTCTGTTTGAGAAAGGAAAAGCAAGAAAGTCTCGGAGTGGGCAGGGACAGAGAAGAGGAAACAGCAGGGAAAAGGCAAAAGAGGAAAAGAAGCAATCCTGCAGCTCCAGCAGTTAGGGCTTTTCAAACTAGCCAGAGAGAAATACAGTGATTACTCTGAAAGAGAGAGAGAGAGAGAGAGAGAGAGAGAGAGAGAGAGAGAGAGAGAAAGAGGTTAAAATTTCAATATTACAAAATAGATAACACTGTAGAAGCAAGGGTAAAAAAGGTAAAAAGCTTTCTGTTAGTAACAAACCAGTTACCATTTTGATGCCAGAAAATATATTTTTTTTACTGTTTTGATCCATCAAAAGAAAGAAAAGTACTGTTAGATTAAGTTGTATGAAGTAAGACTTGTTTCAAATGCACTAATGATCTGTTAAAATGAAAAACATTTACCTTTTTTCTGTATGTAGAATAACTTCTCATTTACAAACTAAAAAGTAAACTGCAAAACAATTAAGTAAGTTAAACATTCTCAAGCTTGGCGTCAGGTAGTCCAGCGGTCTTAAGCACTGGCACTATGATTGGGAGATCGCTGGTTCGAATCCCGGACATGCAGCTTGTCATCAGCTGCCAGAGCCCTGAAAGAGCACAATTGACCATGCTCTTTCTGGGTGGGTAGATGGCGCTCTCTCCCCACATCACTCAAAATTGTGATGTAGATCAGCACAAGGCCTCTGTGGGCTGATATATTTTAACCGAGTGGCTGCGCTTTCCTCCGAGTGCGCTGTTATGCTACTCGGCAATGCTGCATCAGGAGCAGTTGGAAAATATAAATTTTATCCATGTATTCCCTGTTGATCCTTTACTTACGCACGTCTGAAGGGTGGGGTGTTGTGGGGAGGGAGGGGTGTTGCAGTGAGGGAGGGGGTTAAAAGGGTATGGGAATGTTTGTATACTGTATGTGCCAAAAATCTTTAATAAAACTAAATTAATTGACTGTGTTTGATACAGTGTTTTTTTTGTAAAATTATAAAATATGTTTCAAAAATGTTTAACAAAAAACTTGTAAGTTTCCTCAAAACTTCACAGGTAGTTTCCTTAAAATGGACAGCCCTAATAAATTCATAACTGAATTCAGTTACATTAAGGTACATCCGATGTGACACAAATGTGCAAATGCACACACAAACAGCTTTTCTAGTCTCCACAGAGAAGCGTTGGCAGAGGAATAGGACTCTCTGGAGCAGATAAACATGAGCCTGTTGGCACCATGCCAAATGCCAGGTGTGGATTAGAAAAAAAATCTAATCTGATTTTCTGCTTTAAAATAAAACAGACCTGATTTTGTTGCAATTAAGTCTATAAAAATCAGATTAAATCACTTTCAAATGTGGTTCTAAACTGGATGCTTATGGCAAGGCGATGTGAATTATAGATGGAACATTCCATTTTTGAAGGCACTTAACATTCCTCAAGCCACAGTGTTATGTGTACTGGGAAAACTAATGGTTAGGGTTCGAACACAACACAAAATGAACCACCGCCTGACACCAATCTTTACATGTAAATTAAATATTTTAAAAATCCATACTGGGTTTAAAAAATTTACACAATATTGTAAAACAAAATATCATGAAAAAAGTCTAGCTTTTTTACACCTCTATTATAAAATCAAATCAAAATATAGCCGCAAGCGGCAATCATCGGGTTCAAGCACCAACTGGCACAATGGTGCCTACTAGAGCATTGAATGGTGATGTGTAAGAAGGTCTAATATGATTGGAGACGCCCTGTCACATTTAGAAATTATCAAAAGTCTTTCACCTGTTATTATTGTTGAGCAGAGGCACAAAGGAGTGCATGTTCTGATATGACATGTAATTACAAAGTTATTCTAAATCTAGTTCTGAATTAAATGGCGCTTCATCAGAGTGATATTGTACAGAGGTCTTTATCATTGTGAGATTACAGCAAATACTGCAGAGTTACAGCAATTTAATTTAGAAATTCCAAGGACACACAGATTGCTTGATGCCTGGACACTATTGTATGTGAAATTTTACAAATGTTTTAATGAATCTTTACCTAGAGACTCTACAGTGTGCAACAAGACTGAAATGGAGGTTATAGGCCAAATATCCAGGGACTAGTTTCAATATAGCTATTTTTAAACAATTAGCAATTATGAATAAACAAAGCACTTTTTAAACATAGATGTGCTGACAAATTTGTCAGAGCCACTGTACTAAATATGGCAAAAACAATTAGATGTCAGAATAGTACAGTATGATTGACATATACTATTTTTTTTGGAACAGCGCCCCCCCAGTGGCCGGATTGTTTCAGCACTTTGCAGGTCACTACAGTGTCTCCACCTGAACATAACTGCCAAATGTCATGCAGATTGGGCAACATTCAGCCTGCCAAAATGTCTACTGAATGCTGATTGGCTGATGGTGTTCAGCCATGTTGATTGATTAAGTTGCCCTTTGAACATCCTTTAGAGGTTGTATGACAGATGCAAAGTTTCAGCTTGCTAGGTTGCATGGTTGCTGAGAAACAGTGCTCCAAATTTACCTCTTGAAATGAATGGGGCATATATCCGGAAGGACTAATTTGCATATGGCGGCCATATTGTTTACATATTTCAACTTTTTCTTATTGAATATTGAAGCACATGCTCTCACGAGTGTTTTGATACCAAACATGCCAGGATTGGTCAAAATTCCTAGGACTAGTTCGCAAAAGTAGGTTTTGCATATTATGCAAATTAGCAAAAAATCTATATAGACGGAAGTGCATGGTCCAAATTGGTCCAAGTTGTAGGTATTGACATAAGGAATCCAGCAAAAAAAGAATTTTGAATGTAGGTCTTATGGTTTTTGAGTTATTGAGAAAATTGTGAAAAATGAATTTCCTTGTTTATAGCGCCACCACTTGACCAATCGGTGCCATTTTTGTTGTCCACCGAGATGCACTGATCCTACATCTACCTACCAAGTTTCATTTCTCTATGACTTACGGTTTAGGCTGCACAACTGTTTTTACAGGAGAAAAAGAATAATAATAATAAATATAGCCGCAAGCGGCGATTTACGGGGTTCGAGCGTTACAGGCAAAGAGACCCCTGGAGGCCAGTTAGGCTTAAAACATGTTGCCGGTTGACCGGCATCGCCAAACTGGATGAGGATGACCAGCATGACCGTGAAGACCAAGCTAGATTACCAGCATGACTAATCTGGATGACAAACTTGTTGACCATATTGACCAAGCTGGAGGACCATAATGACCAAACTGGATGACCAGCATGGCAAAGGTGGTTGGCCAGTATGACCAAGCTGGAAGACCACCATTACTATGAGGACAAAGCTGAATGACCAGCAGGACCATAATGACCAATGTGAATGGCCAGCATGACCAAGCTGGATGGCCAGCATAACCAAGCTGGGTGACCAGCGTGACCATAAAGACCATAATGGCAATGCTAGATGAGTGGTGTGAGTAAACTAGTTGAAAAGCATTGATAAATTGAGCTGTAGTGTTCATCAGGTTTTATGTGGTGTCTTACTGCACTCTAGTGGGCATTTGGTGAAACAAATTCAGTTCTTAAATTGAAAAAACACAAGGCATAAAAAGGGCATAGAAATAACCCGTATATAGTATATAAGTTTTGATCTGATTAACATTCCGCCTGTTAAAAGCTTGCTGGAATGTGATTGGCTAATAGTGACCACAAAAGTGTCCATATCAAATTTTCATTTGGTGTACCATTAGTGCATGGGCCATAGATGATAATTGGCTAGGATGACCTTGATAGCTTTTATGGTTCTAGAGAAACAGCTATCGAGCATTGGCCCCGCCCCCTGGGGGTGTATGTCTACTTAAACTGACAGGGTATCTGAGAATCATGTAATGATCAAAGGACTGAAGTGGTATTAGTGTCAGGTTAAGCATTCAAAAGTTATGTGTTAAAGACATTTTACTGCACCATGGTAGAACTCATTTGCATATGGCGGCCATATTGTTTATAAATGTAAAGATTTTTTTAATAATTATTGAGGAGTAAGCTCTGCTGAACTGTTTGACACCAAACATGTCATGATTGGTCAAGGATCCAAGGACAAGATCTCAAAAGTAGGTTTTGCATATTATGCAAATTTAAAAAAAAATTAAGTGTGTGGAGGATAAACAAGAATGACCCAGGCTGCTGACTAGCATGACCAAGAAGGATAAAGATCTTCAATTAAGCTAGACAAGCAAGATTGAATAAGTTCAGCAGAGCTTTAATTTAGAATAATTCAACTGTAACTGTTTCACCAAATGACCACCAGAGCGCAGCAAGAGACCACATATAACCTGCTGGAAATCTATCACTCTATCAGAAAGACAGAATATTCCCTATCAGTGTGTTTCTATTTATTAAAAAGAGAAGAAAAGTCCGATTGGGCTCCAAATTGGTACTCATGATCAAGTGGTCTGTATATACATGTATGTAAATTTGTGTGTTGATAGGGTCAAAGGTTCCTGACTTCTGACCATTTAGGTTTGAAAAAAGTGATAATACAGGCTTATGGCCTACAAAATGGCTGTTGCTCTTTGGCCATATTAGAGGCAAAAAATATCTGATTTGGCTCAAAATTTGCAATCAAGATCACAATATCAGTCTATATATGTATGTCAATTTCTGTGTCAATAGGGTCAAAGGTTCCTGACTTCTGTCAATTTAGATTTGAAAAAAGCGATAATACAGGCTTGAGGCCTACAAAATCGCTGTAGTTTTCCAGCCGTTGTAGAGGCAAAACATGTCCGATTTGGCTCAAAATTTGCAATCAGGATCACAATATCAGTCTATATATGTATGTCAATTTCTGTGTCAATTTATGTTATATTTGTTTATGTTTGTCAAAGGTTCCTGACTTCTGTCCATTTAGATTTGAAAAAAGCGATAATACAGGCTTGAGGCCTACAAAATCGCTGTAGTTTTCCAGCCGTTGTAGAGGCAAAACATGTCCGATTTGGCTGAAAATTTGCAATGAAGATCAGATTATCAGTCTATATATGTGTATAAATTTGTGTGTTGATAGGGTGAAAGGTTCCTGTCTTCTGTCCATTTAGGTTGGAAAATAGCGATAAATAGAATAAATTGAAAATAGTTATTTTTTCACTGTAGAGCCTACTGAAGACTTATTTGGCTCATACTTGGCACTTGTGCTTCAAATGTCATTGTTAATTAGTAGCTTCAACAGTTTTGGCATGTTTTAAACTTTGACAGAGTTTTGGCCAAATAACTCTGAAAAGGCTTTCACGTACATGTTTGATCAAGGTTTATGGGCCTCAAATAGTTAAAATGTCAAGATTTTTTTGATAATTATTTACCTTCAGGGTCTCAAGATTGCATCAAGACCAAATTTGTTTTGATTGATTAAGGACTTAAAGACAAGTTCGAAAAGAGCAATTTGTACTCTTTTGGCCACTGATGAAAATCTTTGCATTTTTGGTAAACACATGTAATTACAAAGTTGTAAAGACTACAGCAAAGTATACAACTAAAAAAGAATAACAAGCCTAGGCCACTTATACCTTTAGATATAACTGATTTTCTGCTATAGCGCCCCCTTGAGGCCAATCAACGCCATATTTTAATGGATGATAGAAGGCCCTGAGATACATGTAGGGTATAAGTATCGTCCTGATTGGTCATTGTTTAGCATGTCAAAAGCTTGCTGGAATCTGATTGGCTAGTAACGATCGCAAAAATTTGCATATCAAATTTTCCTTCTGTAAAACATTAGGACATAGGCCATAGATGATACATGCCAAAGGAGAGCTTCATAGCTTGTACGGTTCCTGAGAAACAGATTTTTAGCTTTGGCTCCGCCCCCTGGGGGCGTATGTCTACACAGATTGAATGGCTACCTCAGAATCATATTGGCATCAAAGTTGTAAAGTGGCATTAGTGTCGGTTTAAGCATTCAAAAGTTACAGCTGTTAGAGTAAATTTGGGTGTGCCACGGTAAGATTAATGTGCATATGGCGGCCATATTGTTTACAAATTTCACTATTTTTTCGATAATTATTGAGGTTGGGACTCTGCTGAGTTGTTTGACACCAAATATGACAGGATTGGTCAATGACCCTAGGACAAGTTCTCAAAAGTAGGTTTTGCATATTATGCTAAATAGCAAAAAATCTAAGCGGGCGGAGCTTAGTGGTTCTGTTGACCTTTTTGATTTGCCATTAACCAAGGAATCATATAATGCAAGAATTTTTGCTCTAGCTATCAGGGCGTGGGAGTTACGAGGCCTAACGCATTGACCTTCGCCATAGCGCCCCCTTGAGGCCGATCGGGCTCATCTTTTGAATCTGAGTAGCGGTGAGAAGTACTACCATATGACCAAGTCTCAGCCCTGTAGGCCTTACGGTTTCTTCTGCCCGATCACTTCTATGGCAGAAAAAGAATAAGAATAATAATCGGAACAATTACAATAGGGTTTCTAGCACTACGTGCTCGAACCCCTAATAATAATAATAATAAGAAGAAGAAATATAGCCGCAAGCGGCGATTTACGGGGTTCGAGCGTCACAGGCAAAGAGGCCCCTGGAGGCCAGTTAGGCTTAAAACCTGTTGCTGGTTGACCGTCATCACCAAACTGGATAACCAAGCTGGGTAACCAGCGTGACCATAAAGACCAAAATGACAATGCTAGATGAGTGGTGTGAGTAAACTAGTTGAAAAGCATTGATAAATTGAGCTGTAGTGTTCATCAGGTTTTATGTGGTGTCTTGCTGCACTCTAGTGGGCATTTGGTGAAACAACTTCAGTTCTTAAATTCAAAAAACACAAGGCATAAAAAGGGCATAGAAATAACCCATATATAGTGTATAAGTTTTGACCTGATAAACATTCTGCCTGTCAAAAGCTTGCTGGAATGTGATTGGCTAATAGTGACCACAAAAGTGTCCATATCAAATTTTCATTTGGTGTACCATTAGTGCATGGGCCATAAGATAATAATTGGCAAGGATGACCTTGATAGCTTGTATGGTTGTAGAGAAACAGCTATCGAGCATTGGCCCCGCCCCCTGGGGAGGTGTATGTCTACTTAAACTCACAGGGTATCTGAGAATCATGTAATGATCAAAGGACTGAAGTGGTATTAGTGTCAGGTTAAGCATTCAAAAGTTATAAGTGTTAAAGACATTTTACTGCACCATGGTAAAACTAATTTGCATATGGCGGCCATATTGTTTATAAATGTAAAGATTTTTTTTTATAATTATTGAGGAGTAAGCTCTGCTGAACTGTTTGACACCAAACATGTCATGATTGGTCAAGGAGGCAAAGACAAGATCTCAAAAGTAGGTTTTGCATATTATGCAAATTTAAAAAAAATTAAGTGGGTGGAGCATAAATAAGAATGACCCAGGTGGCTGACTAGCATGACCAAGAAGGATAAATATGTTCAATTAAGCAAGACAAAAATGATTAAATAAGTTCAGCAGAGCTTTAATTTAGAATAATTCAAATGTAGCTGTTTCACCAAATGACCACCAGAGCGCAGCAAGAGACCACATATAACCTGCTGGAAATCTATCACTCTATAAGTAAGACAGAACATTCCCTATCAGTGTGTTTCTATTTATTAAAAAGAGAAGAAAAGTCCGATTGGGCTCCAAATTGGTACTCATGATTAAGTGGTCTGCATATATATGTGTGTAAATTTGTGTGTTGATAGGGTCAAAGGTTCCTGACTTCTGTCCATTTAGGTTTGAAAAAAGCGATAATACAGGCTTATGGCCTACAAAATGGCTGTTGCTCTTTGGCCATATTAGAGGCAAAAAATATCTGTTTTGGCTCAAACTTTGCAATCAAGATCACAATATCAGTCTATATATGTATGTCAATTTCTGTGTCGATAGGGTGAAAGGTTCCTGACTTATGTCCATTTAGGTTTGAAAAAAGCGATAATACAGGCTTGAGGCCTACAAAATCGCTGTAGTTTTCCAGCCGTTGTAGAGGGAAAACATGTCCGATTTGGCTGAAAATTTGCAATCAAGATCAGATTATCAGTCTATATATGTGTATAAATTTGTGTGTTGATAGGGTGAAAGGTTCCTGTCTTCTGTCCATTTAGGTTGGAAAATAGCGATAAATAGAATAAATTGAAAATAGTTATTTTTTCACTGTAGAGCCTACTGAAGACTTATTTGGCTCATACTTGGCAAATGTGCTTCAAATGTCATTGTTAATTAGTAGCTTCAACAGTTTTGGCATGTTTTAAACTTTGACAGAGTTTTGGCCAAATAACTCTGAAAAGGCTTTCACGTACATGTTTGATCAAGGTTTATGGGCCTCAAATAGTTAAAATGTCAAGATTTTTTTGATAATTATTTACCTACAGGGTCTCAAGATTGCATCAAGACCAAAGTTATTTTGATTGATTAAGGACTTAAAGACAAGTTCGAAAAGAGCAATTTTTACTCTTTTGGCCACTGATGAAAATCTTTCCATTTTTGGTAAATACATGTAATTACAAAGTTGTAAAGGCTACAGCAAAGTATACAACTAAAAAAGAATAACAAGCCTAGGCCACTTGTACCTTTAGATATAACTGATTTTCTGCTATAGCGCCCCCTTGAGGCCAATCAACGCCATATTTTAATGGATGATAGAAGGCCCTGAGATACATGTAGGGTATAAGTATCGTCCTGATTGGTCATTGTTTAGCATGTCAAAAGCTTGCTGGAAACTGATTGGCTAATAACGATCGCAAAAATTTGCATATCAAATTTTCCTTCTGTAAAACATTAGGACATAGGCCATAGATGATACATGCCAAAGGAGAGCTTCATAGCTTGTACGGTTCCTGAGAAACAGATTTTTAGCTTTGGCTCCGCCCCCTGGGGGCGTATGTCTACACAGATTGACGGGCTACCTCAGAATCATGTTGGCATCAACGGTCTAAAGTTGCATTAGTGTAGGTTTAAGCATTCAAAAGTTACAGCTGTTAGAGTAAATTTGGGTGTGCCACGGTAAGATTAATTTGCATATGGCGGCCATATTGTTTACAAATTTCACAATTTTTTTGATAATTATTGAGGTTGGGACTCTGCTGAGTTGTTTGACACCAAATATGACAGGATTGGTCAATGACCCTAGGACAAGTTCTCAAAAGTAGGTTTTGCATATTATGCTAAATAGCAAAAAATCTAAGTGGGCGGAGCTTAGTGGTTCTATTGACCTTTTTGATTTGCCATTAACCAAGGAATCATATAATGCAAGAATTTTTGCTCTAGCTATCAGGGCGTGGCAGTTACGAGGCCTAACGCGTTGACCTTCGCCATAGCGCCCCCTTGAGGCCGATCGGGCTCATCTTTTGAATCTGAGTAGCGGTGAGAAGTACTACCATATGACCAAGTCTCAGCCCTGTAGGCCTTACGGTTTCTTCTGCCCGATCACTTCTATGGCAGAAAAAGAATAAGAATAATAATAAATATAGCCGCAAGCGGCGATTTACGGGGTTCGAGCGTCACAGGCAAAGAGGCCCCTGGAGGCCAATTAGGTTTAAAACCTGTTGCTGGTTGACCGTCATCACCAAACTGGATAACCAAGCTCGGTAACCAGCGTGACCATAAAGACCATAATGACAATGCTAGATGAGTGGTGTGAGTAAACTAGTTGAAAAGCATTGGTAAATTGAGCTGTAGTGTTCATCAGGTTTTATGTGGTGTCTTACTGCACTCTAGTGGGCATTTGGTGAAACAAATTCAGTTCTTAAATTGAAAAAACACAAGGCATAAAAAGGGCATATAAATAACCCGTATATAGTATATAAGTTTTGACCTGATTAACATTCCGCCTGTTAAAAGTTTGCTGGAATGTGATTGGCTAATAGTGACCACAAAAGTGTCCATATCAAATTTTCATTTGGTGTACCATTAGTGCATGGGCCATAGATGATAATTGGCTAGGATGACCTTGATAGCTTGTATGGTTCTAGAGAAACAGCTATCGAGCATTGGCCCCGCCCCCTGGGGGGGTGTATGTCTACTTAAACTGACAGGGTATCTGAGAATCATGTAATGATCAAAGGACTGAAGTGGTATTAGTGTCAGGTTAAGCATTCAAAAGTTATAAGTGTTAAAGACATTTTACTGCACCATGGTAGAACTCATTTGCATATGGCGGCCATATTGTTTATAAATGTAAAGATTTTTTTAATAATTATTGAGGAGTAAGCTCTGCTGAACTGTTTGACACCAAACATGTCATGATTGGTCAAGGATCCAAGGACAAGATCTCAAAAGTAGGTTTTGCATATTATGCAAATTTTAAAAAAAATTAAGTGGGTGGAGCATAAACAAGAATGACCCAGGCGGCTGACCAGCATGAACAAGAAGGATAAATATGTTCAATTAAGCAAGACAAGCAAGATTGAATAAGTTCAGCAGAGCTTTAATTTAGAATAATTCACCTGTAGCTGTTTCACCAAATGACCACCAGAGCGCAGCAAGAGACCACATATAACCTGCTGGAAATCTATCACTCTATCAGAAAGACAGAACATTCCCTATCAGTGTGTTTCTATTTATCAAAAAGAGAAGAAACGTCCGATTGGGCTCCAAATTGGTACTCATGATCAAGTGGTCTGTATATACATGAATGTAAATTTGTGTGTTGATAGGGTCAAAGGTTCCTGACTTCTGACCATTTAGGTTTGAAAAAAGTGATAATACAGGCTTATGGCCTACAAAATGGCTGTTGCTCTTTGGCCATATTAGAGGCAAAAAAATATCTGATTTGGCTCAAAATTTGCAATCAAGATCACAATATCAATCTATATATGTATGTCAATTTCTGTGTCAATAGGGTCAAAGGTTCCTGTCTTCTGTCCATTTAGATTTGAAAAAAGCGATAATACAGGCTTGAGGCCTACAAAATCGCTGTAGTTTTCCAGCCGTTGTAGAGGCAAAACATGTCCGATTTGGCTTAAAATTTGCAATCAAGATCAGATTATCAGTCTATATATGTGTATAAATTTGTGTGTTGATAGGGTGAAAGGTTCCTGTCTTCTGTCCATTTAGGTTGGAAAAAAGCGATAAATAGAATAAATTGAAAATAGTTATTTTTTCACTGTAGAGCCTACTGAAGACTTATTTGGCTCATAATTGGCACATGTACTTCAAATGTCATTGTTAATTAGTAGCTTCAACAGTTTTGGCATGTTTTAAACTTTGACAGAGTTTTGGCCAAATAACTCTGAAAAGGCTTTCACGTACATGTTTGATCAAGGTGTTGGGGCCATAAAAAGTTAAAATTCCAACATTTTTTTGATAATTATTTACCTACACGGTCTCAAGATTGTGAAAAGACCAAAGTTGATTTAATTGGTTGAATATCCAGGGACTAGTTCGAAAAGTGCAATTTTTACTCTACTGGCCACTGATGCAAAACAATACATTTTTGGTAAAGACATGTAATTACAAAGTTGTAAAGGTTACAGCAAAGCATACAACTCAAAAAGAATAACAAGCCTAGGTCACTTGTACCTTTAGATATAACTGATTTTCTGCTATAGCGCCCCCTAGAGGCCAATCAACGCCATATTTTAATGGATGATAAAAGGCCCTCATATACATGTACAATATAAGTATCGTCCTGATTGGTGATTGTTTAGCCTGTCAAAAGCTTGCTGTAATCTGATTGGCTAATAGCGACCACAAAAATTCACACATCAAAATATCCTTCGGTAGACCATTAGGACATAGGCCACAGAGGATACATGCCAAACGAGAGCTTGATAGCTTGTACGGTTCCTGAGAAACAGATTTTTAGCTTTGGCTCCGCCCCCTGGGGGCGTACGTCTACACAGATAGACAGGCTACCTCAGAATCATGTTAGTAACAAAGGTCTAAAGCGGCATTAGTGTCAGTTTAAGCATTCAAAAGTTACAGCTGTTAGAGTGAATTTTGGTGTGCCACGGTAAGATTAATTTGCATATGGCGGCCATATTGTTTAGAAATTTCAAGATTTTTTCGATAATTATTGAAGTTGGGACTCTGCTGAGTTGTTTGACACCAAACTTGTCAGGATTGGTCAAAAATCCACAGACTAGTTCGCAAAAGTAGGTTTTGCATTTTATGCTAAATAGCAAAAAATCTAAGTGGGCGGAGCTTAGTGGTTCTATTGACCTTTTTGATTTGCCATTAACCAAGGAATCATATAATGCAAGAATTTTTGCTCTAGCTATCAGGGCGTAGGAGTTACGAGGCCAAACGCGTTGACCTTCGCCATAGCGCCCCCTTGAGGCCGATCGGGCTCATCTTTTGAATCTGAGTAGCGGTGAGAAGTACTACCATATGACCAAGTCTCAGCCCTGTAGGCCTTACGGTTTCTTCTGCCCAATCACTTCTATGGCAGAAAAAGAATAAGAACTATAATAATAATAATAATCAGAACAATTACAATAGGGTTTCTAGCACTACGTGCTCGAACCCCTAATAATAATAATAATAATAATAATAATAATAATAATCAGAACAATTACAATAGGGTTTCTAGCACTACGTGCTCGAACCCCTAAAAATCTTAGCAAAAACAATAGGGTTCTACGCACCTTCGGTGCTTGAACCCTAATAATAATAATAATAATAATAAGAAGAAGAAGAAGAAGAAGAAAAATCTTAGCAAAAACAATAGGGTTCTACGCACCTTCGGTGCTTGAACCCTAATTATAAACTTTGTGAACCTTTACAGTCTGCACTTGGTAATGTCTACTAGGGGAGTAAGTTACGTGTATTCTTTATGAATTGTCACGGTAGGGGGGTCACGGTTCGGTACGCGAAAAACGCACGCAGAATACAGGGTACACAGGCAGTCTATAGGAGACTTGTGTAACACTGTTGTTATTAGCATTAACAACCGGAATGTGTTAAGATCATTCAAACTGTCTACACACCGTCGCTGCCATAAGAAATTAATGGTCGCTCGCGCCGAGTCTCTCTCTCGCAGTCTCTCTCTTTCTCTCTTTCTCGTGCGCGCGCGCCGTTTCTCTCTCTTTCACTCTCTCGCTGTATCTCTCTCTCTCGTGCGCGGGCGCCGTGTCTTTCTCTCTCACTCTCTCTCTCTCGCGCACCGTGTGTGTGTCTCTCTCTCACGCACGCGCCGTGTCTCTCTCTCTCACTCTCTCGCTGTCTCTCTCTTGCGCACCGTGTGTCTCTCTCGCGCACGCGCCGTGTCTCTCTCTCTCTCTCTCTCTCTCTCAGATATTATAATACAGCACAAAAGGATCTAGTCTGCCAGACCTAAACCAAACTATACTAAAGTAAGAAAGTCCAGCATTAAAATAAATGAATCATGATTTTAATGAATTTTTAAGTGATTGACACCACTAATAAAATTTAATTTTAACAATATAATGCAGATATTTCTTTAAAAAACTCAAAAACACTGAAGTGCATCCAGTAATATGCTTAGAAACAAAATATTTGTAGCTTAATCAGTTAAAGTAATGTTGTTGTTTTTGTTCTTAATAAAGTGCCACAATCAAGCTTATTGTTTGCTTATTTTTTTCCAACGAGATTCAAAAGATGGAGAGCCTCTCATGACGACAGTAGGAGAAAACCCTGGTTTCAAGCATTTAATAAAAGTGCTCAAGCCCTGTTACAACACTCCATCCTAAAAAAAAACAGGATTTAATTAAGTTTCTATACAGAATGCCTAGCCTCTTTATTTTTTCTACCAAGTGTGCTAAAAATGTACCGAACCGAGGTGTGAACCAAACCGTGAATTTTCTGTACCGTTACACCCCTACTGTCTACAAGGTTGTTTTTGGTGTATGATAAAATGTGTGAGTAAAATATGGTATTAAAAAAGGAAAGCATAGTCTGACAAAAATTCTAATCAGAATTCAGTCAGCAATTTTCAATCTAGTGCTTTTGAGGGGAACATGAAAACACTTCCATTGAAATGAACTAATAAAAAGTACCCACTCTCAAGTGCAAATACCCAACTACTATGCCGAAGTGACCTCCTCACAAGCAGTAAATGCTTATGCCACACAGTGGGACACACTGGAAGATAGTTGTGTCTAAAATTGCTGTCTATGGACTACAACGTGTGTAATATTGAATAATTGGTTTGTTTTGTAGTCATTTTTATCACTTTTCTGCAGTCAGTTTATAATAAATAGTGACTGGATCCTTCACACAACAACATGTAATCCAATGGGTGTAGAGATCCACCACAGCTCCAGTAAAGGAAGGTGTTTATGTTATTATGAGGGGATCTTATTAGCGGAGAAGATTCTTAGAAGCAAATGTCAGAACTAAAAAAAATGGAAATGTCCTAATCGATCAGCCAATTCTCACTGATTATATACATTTCTATAGCTAATTATGTTCCCATCATTGATTACAACAGTATTGAAAGAACTAGCTCTAACAAAAAACACACATACAAGCCACCCCACTTTCAACCTTCTTAGTCTACACTGACATTAGAAATCAAATCTGATTTTCTGCCTTAAAATTAATCAGACCCGATTTTGATGAAATTTGATCTGATTTAAATCACTTTCACACGTGGTCCTTTACTGGATGCTTATGGAAAGGCGATGTGAATTATAGATGGGACACTCCATTTTGCAGGCACTTTCCTCATTCCCCAATCCACAGTGTTATGTGTACACATCACAGCATGCATTATTATTGCAAAAATTTGTGAAAATCACATCCATATTTAATGCAGGAGGTTACACATGTGATAGCGATGGAGAGACTGGCTAAAGTAAATCTAACCCAGGCAGTGACTGGATATACTGATGGAAGCTCAAACAGACATCCTTTCATTATGATAAAACAGACCTGGCCAAATGCCACAGGAAATCCAGAGAACAAAAACATGTATACAACGAATACACAATAAATCTCTCTAGAGAAAAGAATGAAAGCTGGATCTATATAGAAAAATGTTGTTGTGTTCACCCTTACTGTTAACCGCTGTGTATTTTAAATCTTTTTGCCCTTAATGTTTGCCCTTAATGTGTCCTTCTTCTAAAATTCACTTTTTCTTGTGTTTCTTTGTGAAATACAATATGTCTCTATGAGTTGTATATGCATGCTGCACAAACCCTTCCTCAGCCTCCATTGTCTGAAGTAGCTAGTAAAATAAAATATTCAGAAAAACGAGTCGATCAGGAGAAGAACCTGTATCTACGTCAATCCATGAATTAGTATTCATGGCCTTGCCTACCTTGGCTTGAGACCACCCATCTTGTCAGATAGGAGCTAACTATCAGTGCTAGGAACAGCACGGCAGTTCGTTCCTGTGTTCTTTGTGCAAACAACACATCACATCACATGTTTTGCCCAATAATTTAGAGCTAAGGAACAAATCTTTAAAAAAAATTGTCTATGGAACACCACCAGCGAAGTACAATTGAGCTAGCTAGGTGTATGTTTAGAACAGTTCTGTTTACACTAGCTACTTAGCTAGCTAAGAAAGTTAAAATCAACCTCTGGGTTTTATTCCAAGCCTGGCATGCATTTTAACTTTCTGGACCTGGACTACCCACCTCTGTGTGTAAGTAACTATAGGATCTCCGGTGGCTCACAGGGCTTTCATTCATATTAGATATCACAACTAGACATTTCAAAATAAATGAAAAAACAATGGAATTGCACCTTTAACTTAGAAGAGCACTTGCATTAGCAAAATGTTACCCTACTACCCTGAGCCAGTTTTTTTTTTCTCATTTTTGACCAGGTTTTAACATTTATGGCCCAAATTCAAGTTTGACATCTAATCCTTAGAGAAAACCACAACAATCACCAATTCTAAACAAAAATTGGTTTTCACACTTCAGCGAGCACATGTAACCACCTTGTAAGCTATGATGTGCATCTGTGTTTTCAGTACATGTAATAAATGAGCATACGGTACAGCTCAGCATTTAAACAAGAGCACTGAGGGACTTGATTAATCTGTATCCATTACAGCGGCCTGCTCTAATGGCTCAGACTGCAACTCTCTCCCGGACCGTGACCCCCACCGAGTCTGCCCAGTGAAATGGCCCCTTGATCTCATTAACCATGTGGATGTGTGGAGCTCCACACTCACCGACCTGCATGTACACACATACACACAAATTAATGGCTCCAGCTAGCCACTGTATCAGCATGACCTTCCTTTTTTGTGGTGTGAACCTAATCTAATTCAAGTGTTTTAGGTATTATTGCTACTTGGCCTCGGTAATGGGAATGATGTGCTTTAGCTCAAATCCCCGTGGCCATGTCGTAATGCTTTAATCAATGAATCCTAGACTAGAAAACTCACTATTAAGTATCTTAAAGAGCTGCCCTATGGACAAAACGTAATCGTCCAGAAATTGAGTGCTTTGCTCTTCGTGAGTTTACTTTCTTCCCTTAGAGAGTCTGCTGTGTGCCACCTTGGCTCACCTACAGAATCCCTCATATTAGTAATGAACTGTCAGGAATGGGGTAGGTAAATTAAGTACATGGTTTGTTAAAGGTGCTATATGTAACATTTTAATAATTAATATTACAGCTATTTTTTTTTCATACACATATATATTATAATTGAGTAAAGACATCCTGAGAAGAGAATACAGTTACTTACCCTCTGTTGATGGTGATTGACCTTACAACCGCCCACATTCGTCCCATAATTTTAAAATATTATCTGATGTATAGATAAATAGGATGTATGTGACTTTGTCTGGTGCAATGTCTATATTTTAGTTAAGTTATGTCTACCTTCACTGAAATAATTTCTAGGATTTAGGGCTTGTTCTCAGATGGTAAATAATGAGATATTTAATATAATATAAAGTCCACTTCTCATTAATAAAGTCCATTAATATTGCATAGTTGTTTATTTGAATTACGTTTTTTAGACTGCATTTTTTGTCTGCATTTTAATCAGCATAAAGTTAGCTAAAAATGCTCTACAATTTGTTGCTGTTAAAATGTTACCTTTTCTCTTTATTTTCAATCAGTGTTTTAAACATTCTGAATTAAGGTAGGTTTCTGGTTAGATGATAAACTCTTCTCTTAAACCACTGCTAATTTTTAAAGAGCCAAACTACTGTTTTTTGTGTTTCCTGAAAAACTGAAGCATGAAGGAAGGTGTTGATATCTCATATAATTAACTTAGCTATTTAAGCTAATATGCCCATTTAACTATAACTCTGTCAGGCTAGCTAGCTAACCTAGCTGGATAGTTAATCTAGTAGCAAGTTTAGCTAAGAATTTAACTTAACTGTGAGTTTCCTGGTGAGACTACACAAGCCAAATATTACAGCAACCATATTTATTACACGTAAAAAAAACAGACTCTAGAAATTCAAGTGTCTTACCTGATAGGGAAGCTTTCATTTAGTTGTGTCCACTCAAACTATGTGTTTTTAGCTTGCTAGTTAGCAATTTTGGAGATTGTAGCCGGTTAGCTTTTAGCCTCACTCCACCAGAGTTTCTCTGGTTTTGGCTTTCTTGAATCTCACCGGAAAAAAATAAAATAGCTTGTTGGTTAGCTGTAGTTTGGTGGTAGTCAGCTAAACTAGCTGGTCCAGTTTGTTTTCGAGAGTGAAGAATTAGGCTAGTTAATATTTGTATAATTTAGCTAGTGTTTGCTAGTCTAGAGCTCAGTCAGTTTGAGCTCCCCTTCTTTGACCCCTGGCAGAGGAAAAGCTGCAGTCAGACTAGTTTCAAGTTTTTACCAGAAGGATAAGAGTCTGGTGGGAATGTACTGCTTTCAAGTAAATATCAGCAGCACTATGTTCTCCTTTTGTTGTGTTTTTTTTTTTTTATGTAAAGTCAGCAGTGAATAAGATTCAGGGTATGTCAGCTAAATATACCGAATTTCAGCTATGTGCAGTACCTGTATAGTCAACTACTATATTTTTTTTAATTGAAACTAAAAATTTAGCTTTTGGCATTGCATGACTGTCTAAAAACAAATAAGGACTATTAGCCTGTTAAAATCTATAATATAATATCAATAATTTAGATTTGAGAATAAAGGCTAATTATGTTAATTTTAAACATGTTTAAAAACCCTTAAAAGCCTAAAACAACAAATGTCAGAACTGAAGTGTTTATTTGACCTTCTGACCCTTTGTTTTAAAAAACAAAGGATATACATGTATGTTTTTTAACATTTTACTCAGGTAAAAATCCTTAGACTATGTTTATATGTATACATGTACTGATATTTATTGTTTATTTTCTGGTGTATTTAGTGCACAGAGTGAGCAGAAAACATGTATATAAATTATAAATTAATAAATTGTATAAATTAAGATCATTCATGCATTCTATGATATATCTTAGAAATAAATGTATTCAGTCATTCAGAATTTAAGGTATTCCTCATTTAACTTGTATTTTTTTTTACCTTACCTTCTTTTTAAATAAAAGCCCTTCTCTAATGCACAAATGGGTCAAAAATGACCCGTATTCATTTTTTATGTAACTTCAATTATGGGTAAGGGTTTTCTTAGCACAAATTTTCTTTTTTATTTTCCTTTACTACTTTATGAAGAAGCTTTTGTATTTTTACATCAGTTTTACACACACAGGTCAGACACGACCCACATTTACCATTTCACAGCTTAGCACAGCTCAGCTCCAGTCTCACAACTCAGTGCTGCTTTCAATTGTTTTAACATAACTTTAAAAAATATCTAATGACAGTTAACACTTATTCAGTATTTGCAGCATGTTTATTATTTTGTCTCACACACTTATAATAACTAAAAAATAACTAAAAAATACTGTACATTACAAACACTAAGTACATTGGTGTTTATTTAGGAAAGTAGATAGCTTAAAAAAAATCCATGTTGTGATACTGGGTGTTTTTTCCCTTTAAAGCATTTTCATTTGTACTTGTATTTGACAGGTGACCTTAGGTGATAATCAGTCAAAAAGCTACATAAAAGAACCCGGTAATTTATGTTTAATGTCTGCTTAAAGAGGTCTACAAATTATCTTGCTGTGAAAGAATGCATCTGTGGGCGGAGCATGGATGGGTCAATAATGAATTTACCAAGTGGGAATAAGGAGCATGTGATGAGCAGGGGACGGTGACATCAGTAATCTTGAGACATTAACATCAACTTAATGTCAGTTAATACACTGAGCATTAGCCCGATGGATCTGCATACTAGCCCTTGATCACAGTGAAATCACTCTGAACTAGATATACAATGCATTTGTTTCTGTTCCACACTTGAAGGTCAAGAGCCCAATTCCACAATCATGGTTTAATGATATTTAATCAAGTTGAGATGAGACTCTGTCCTGTAGTGTCTGAGTGGCCTGCACTAGAGATGAAATTGCTCTTGAAGGTGACATGCAAATCTCACAATCCTCTCTAGCCTTTAATTTGCAGAGCCAATGGAGCAGCCCGTGTGAGGCATCCGGGCTCAGACAGGCTGGTCTCAGGCCGCCGCTTCCGGAACTAATCCGTCCAGAGCCGTCACAGGGGACTGAGGGAGACGTGGTCGTTCAGGCTCGGGCAGATTTTTTAAAGAAAGCACACAGAGACAAGGACCGCCACCTCTCTGAAAGAAAGGGCCGACAAAGTAGAGTGAAAGGTGAGAAGGACGACACAGCACGAAGAGAGAGGATAAAGGAATGAAAGGGATGAGTTGAGAGAAGGAAGATAGTGGATGGTCAGAAAAAATTATTCCAGAGTAACCAAAGAAGAGGAAAGTGTGTCTTAAATGGGTTGAGGACACCTTGAATATTTATTGCAGTAACTTTTAGTTAAAGAAGAAAAAATATATTTAATTCATTTGTTCACACTAATCGGCTGTTGGCTATACATTGGGTATTTTTTATCACCATATTTCTACCAATGGAAGACCAGGATTTGCCTAAATATTAATTTGGTTTTCCAGACTGTTGTTTGATCGTCAAACTCTTTTGAATCAACAGTGCTTAAACATCTAAAACTTTTGAGAGCTGACACCACTAAACGAGAATCCTGGCATTAGGGTAGCACTAAAACTGAAAAATAAAAATAGAAAAAGGCTAAACCCAGATTGCAGTTTTCAATGCATAAACAACTCATAAAATATACATTTTATTTAGCTTTGAGGTCCATATTCACAAAAAACCTGATGGGGTTACTATTGTAGCAGTTCTTCATATGGTTCAGATCCTGACCAAGCACACAAGCCAATCATTTTCAAATATAAATTTCTTTATTTTATCAGTGTTCTTTTATTTTATTTTTTAAAGGGACTGTCCACAGACAGAGCTAAAGCTGGTCAACAGCAGAGCCGGCATTGTCAGCTAAAGAGCTCACAGCTCTGTTTACAACAGCTAGTTAGCTGTCTTGCGTAAGTACTTTTGGTTTAAATCGGATCTCCGGTTGATTCCGCATTTTATGGAGACCTTAAATATACACTATTGAAGCGGGCACCATTCGTGTTTGGTGTGGGGGGGAGATCTGCTCTCCCCATGGCATTGATAACTGATTTCTTTTGGCTGTGGCTGAGCGACGCTGAGAGTCTGTTAGGCGAAGTTTAAGAGTGAACTTAATCTAGCACTCTAGTACTATATGTTTATAACTAAGGCTGTATCTCTGAAAACATGTTGTCCTTTGAGTTTTAGAGCTGTAAAATTGACTGTGGGGGGAAGGCAGCAGGTAGGCATTCTCTGCTGCAGTGCTGTTAGCCAATCAGAAGCTATATTTTTGCATATATGAACATTTATGAGCAAGAGCCAAATCCTGTCTTTCTTCAGAGATCACTAACTCAGTGAAATAAACCAGGGCTATACAAAAACACTAAAGCATTTTTTCCCACAAACCTCAGCTCTGATACATCAGCCAACAGGTGCCTTTGCTGACCAACATTACATTAGGAGTGATGAGGGTAGAGAGCACAATTTTCAACCATTTAGAGAAAGCATGGCCAAGTGTGCTCTCTCAAACTCTGATTGCTGAAGCCAAGGATCAAGGCCCTCAATTCAAACCAGCGATCCTTGGATCTTAGTACACACCTTAAGCAAAAGGTGTGTACTAACTCTCTTAATTAATCAAGGGTGTGTCTTGGGTGTAACATGCAATTAAAAGACATTAGCGCATTGCTATTTCTAGGGTGCAGCTACCTTGATGTACCCAACTCTTCTCAGCAGAGTAAGAGTAAACTGACCTGCTCATTCATGCTTGTTCATGCTCATGTTTATTGTTGATTTAAAAGTTTGCATTGCTGCAAACTGGCATGTGCAATGGGTTTGTGCATTGCTGTGTGTTTATGTGTGCATGACAACCAGGGTGTATGCATGTTGGGAAAGTGCTTGTGTCAATTCACTGCCAAGATAGCAATGAACGCCTGATGGTTTACATCTGCCTATAGGTTAATTTCAGTCAGTTGTGCCTCTGTGTTTTCTATTGACAAGATAGCAATAAGCCTAAAATGTACCTGAACACACCTAATTTCGACACTACCACGCCCGTCAGCGTAGGTATATTAACAAGCACTATTGATATTTAAATGACACAGGTGAAAGGTGTGAAAATAGTGTGTCGGTGGGGTGTAAGACAGCAATGAGCATCATAGGGTATAAGATTGGGCCCAAAGTGTTTGTTAGCAGCATTAGTCTCATAGCAAAGGGACAACAAACATGTCTTTTGATGTTTTGATCAGCTACATCTGTGGAGACACACACTGAACACATTTTATTAGTATTTACATTATTTTTATACATTTTTCTAAGTCGGCATAAAAAATGCAAATTTGATTATTAGTTTATGAGGCTAAAAACAGTTTGAAACGCGACGTGTCCTCAGTTTTCTGTCATGCACTCTAGGTAAAAGTGATGATCTCCTGATGATGCAGGGGAAAAGATGAGCACTTGTACATCTATCGTTTTGTCTTTTTAAACATGCTGATGTGCAGAGTGGGAAACTGGTACTCTCGATTGTTTATTCTCTTTCTTCACATGCCGTCCAAATGGGGATACAGGATGCAAAACACCTGCTTTAAAAAGGGTAACATGACAGAATGAGGGCAAGCTGAAAGAAGAAACTCCTTGGTGTGTGTGAGTGTGTGTTTGTGTGTGAGTGTGTTTGTGGTGTGAACTAATTCAAATGCCTTTGATAACACGTACACAGTAAGAAGTTTGGAGAAGTGCGAGGAGGAAATTTGGTAAGGGAAGAAATTAGAAACAGGCATTCAGCAGCAGATGTTTGTATCTTTTTGAATCCCTCCTTAATGCAGCCTCACCCGTATCACACAAACTCCATCGTTCCTTAAGAGCAGAACACTCTGACCCAGCTTTCTGCAACACCAATAAACCCTACTCTTCGTTAATGTGCAGTACAAGTGTACCATTATTAGAATCACTAGAACAATGTAGAGTGTTCACACTGTTCTAGAATCTGTAATGTTCTCTTCCGCAATCCCCAACTCATATTAATGTTGATACCATACTATTTTAGGTTGTTTACAGCCCTTTTCCAATTCTTCCTATTGTAACAAAATCAAATCAATTCCAAATAGGTTGTCATCA
The DNA here is from genome assembly GCF_023375975.1 of Astyanax mexicanus. Lineage (NCBI taxonomy): Eukaryota > Metazoa > Chordata > Actinopteri > Characiformes > Acestrorhamphidae > Astyanax > Astyanax mexicanus. The sequence continues at coordinate 37,870,668 of NC_064410.1, forward strand.
CATCATATTATTACTGTTGTATATGTAAGTTCAGAATTTACCAAATAAAATGAGAGTATGTACACTTTAGCAATGGTACAAACATACAGCATTGGGAAAAAAATAGATTCCACTTAAAAAAAATATATATTTTTTTACCAAATTAAAAATCTCTGGATTATAATCAATCATTATAATCAAGCTGAATGTTTTTTTTTTTTTTGCACCAGGAGTGGCATAAAGTTATCCAAAAGCAGTGTGTAAGACTGGTGGAGGAGAACATGCCAAGATGCATGAAAACTGTGATTAAAAACCAGGGTTATTCCACCAAATATTGATTTCTGAACTCTTAAAACTTTATAAATATAAACTTGTTTTATTTGCATTATTTGAGGTCTGAAAGCTCTGCATCTTTTTTGTTATTTCAGCCATTTCTCATTTTCTGCAAATAAATGCTCTAAATGACAAGATTTTTATTTGGAATTTGGGAGAAATGTTATCTGTAGTTTATAAAATAAAGCAATAATGTTCATTTTACTCAAACATAAACCTACAAATAGCAAAATTAGAGAAACTGATTCATAAACTGAAGTGGTATCTTATTTTTTTTTTTACAGAGCTCTAAATAATTGCACAGTTTAAGTGGACAAGTTACTGTATAATATATAAACTATAATATATACATTAGCATATAGACATTTGGTTTAGATGTGAATCCAGAGGTATGTCACCCTGTTCAGAAGTGAGTGGGGAAAAAATGTATTGATGTGTGCAAGTGAAGTGTACTGTAAATGTAAGTGAAGTAAAAACATGGTACAGGGAGTGAGCTGTGTGGTGGGAAGGTGTGGTGAGATGAGATATCTTGTTTGATGAAACAGGTAAGATGTGTTGCGATGGACTGAATTGAACTGATAAACTGCTTTTGGCTATTCAACAGTCTGATGTTCTAAGAGAAGAAGCAGTTTCAGAACCGGCTGGTCCTGGTAACCATGATTCTGTACCTCCTGCAACTGGTTTCTTTGATTTGACCAAATTGAAAACCTCTGGAATATAATCAAAAGAAAGATGGATGATCACAAGCCATCAAACCAAGCTGAACTGCTTGAATTTTGCACACCAGGAGTGGTATAAAGTTATCCAAAATCAGTGTGTAAGACTGGTGGAGGAAAACATGCCAAGATGCATAACAACTGTGATTAAAAACCAGGGTTATTCAACCAAATATTGATTTGTGAAAGTTCTCCATCATTTATATTGTTCTGGGACATTCCCAACACATTCACAGTAAACTGCTCTGAAACATTTCCCTCATTCTTATTCTAAAAGCTCAGCTAGTGGAAATGTTCTGTAGTAATTTTGAAAGTCACTGTAACCTGGGTCACAGCACTGCCTTTTGTACTAATTGAAAGTCTGATTGAAAAGGAAAAACAATGGCTTTTAAAAAATAATGGACTGACTATTTAACAGAAAGCGGCACTCCAGTTCAAAGTCAAGGCAAACACAAGCTTTGCATTGTCTGGAAATGAGGTTTGAGCATGCATGTGAGTTGTTAGTACATGCATGCTGTGAGACCGGCCTCCATGGTAACTAGAGAGGAGATTTTAGCAGAATTAGCTAGTCTTCAATCAACATCTCTAACCAGAAACAGTTTTAGCACTGACATTATATATTATATATCACACAGTGCTGTGAAAAAGTTTGGGCACCCCTGATCATTTTCATGATTTTTCTTTATAGATCATTGGTTGTTCTGATCAGCAATTTCACTTAAATATATCTTATAGCAGAGGTACACAGTGATATTTGAGAAGTGAAATGAAGTTTATAGGATTTACAGAAAGCGTGCAATAATTTATTAAACGAAATCAAGCAGGTGCATAAATGTGGGCACCCTTGTCGTTTTATTGATTTGAATTCAAAATTTGTTTGGTAAGCTTATTGACTGTTGACCTACATACACAGGTATAGCAAAGATTGTTCAACCTCATGGTTTTAGGGGAAGGATACAAAAAGCTCAAATCTCAGAGATTTCAGCTGTCAGTTTACACTGTGAGGAACATAGTGAGGAAATGAAGGACCACAGGCACAGTTCTAGTTAAGACCCAAAGAGGCAGGCCAAGAAAAATCTCAGATAAGCAGAGGAGAAGGATGGTGACAACAGTCATAGTCAACCCACAGACCTCCATAGCTCCAAAGACCTTGCTGCAGATGGTGTCACTGTGCACCGTGACTATTCAGCGCACTTTGCACAAGGGGAGGCTGTATGGGAGAGTAATGCATAAGAAGCCTTTTCTGAGCACACGCCACAAACAGAGTCGTTTGAGGTATGCTAAAGCTAAAGCACATTCAAACAAGCCAGCTTCATTTTGAAATAAGGTGCTGTGGACTGATGAAACTAAAAGTGAGTTATTTGGAGGGCTGTATGCATGGCAAGAAACATGGCAAGAACACATTCCCAGCATTCCAAGACAAACACTTAAAGGTAGCCACAGTAAAATTTGGTGGAGGTTCCATCATGCTGTGGGGCTGTGTGGTCAGTGCAGGTACTGGGAATCTTGTTAATCTTGTTGAGAGTCACATGATTCCAGTCAATATCAGCAGATTCTTAAGAACAATGTTCAAGAATCAGTGAGAAAGTTGATGTTAAAGCGCCGGGGCTGGATACTTTAACAAGACAACGACCCTAAACACTGAACACTGCTCAAAATCTACTAAAGCATTTATGCAGAGGAAAAGAAACAAGTACAACGTTCTGGAATGATCATCTCGGTCCCCAGACCTGAATATTATTGAAAATCTGTGGTGTGATTAAAAGAGGGCTGCTCCTGATCAGCAACCATCAAACCTGACTGAACTGGAGTTTTGTAAAGAAGAATGGTCCAAAATACCTTCAACCAGAAGCCAGACTCTCATTGGAAGCTATAGGAAGCGTTTAGAGGCTGTTATTTCTGCAAAGGGAGGATCTACTAAATATTGATGTACTTTTTCTGTTGGGCTGCCTAAATTTATGCACCTACCTCATTTAGTTTAAAGAATTGTTGCCCACTTTTTGTAAATCGTAGAAACTTTATTTCACTTCTCAAATATCACCGTGTTCATCTGATATATGATATATTTATCTGAAATTGCTAATCCGAACAAACAATGATTTATAAAGAAAGGAAAATTATGAAATTTATGAGGGGTGCTCAAACTTTTTCACAGCACTGTATAAAACTATTAGCTGTAAAATGTAGAAATGGATCATTGAACACAATTTTACACAATGAATCATGCACACAACTGTCTAATATGCACCATGAAGGCAAAATAAGAGTACAGTTATTGTTCTTTGGCAGAAGCGTTATTCATCATTATTATATCAACAGTGCAGAAATTGTAAAATCACGGCTCTCTGGAGTGAATTTCTTAGTAGAGTGTTGTACGTTTATGATTTCTCCCTGAAACCACATGTATTACAGTGATATATTATAGCGCTATGGGGTTTAGCAGGCATAATATTGCATTCCCCTTCCTGTGAATAATACCTCGCCAACTGTTGATGTTAGATTCAATATACATGCGCTCCTTGCCACACAGGTCTACAGGCCTTATCTGTGTAATTAAATGAGTTATACTGCAGTGTGTGTCAGTGGGTGTGGAGTTATAGAGAGAATGCAAATAAAAAGGATTTCACCTACACTGTGTGTACCTGTGTTTGTGTGTGTGTACCTGTGTGTATGTGTGCACACAGACTGATGCATAAGGTAATTAATTACACAGACATAATAGCGCAGCTCTGAGAGGAAGTATTAATAAAGCTAAATAAGCCGTCTGGTTCCCGGCAACAGGTTCCTCTCATCCTGCGCTGCCATCCGCTCTGTCTAAAACACAGACAGACAGGCAGAACTACGCTGTAGAAAATAGACGGCATTATGAACTCTACAAATGTCTTGTCTCTGCTTCTCAGTTCTTCATTTCTCAGGAGATATTCTTGGTGAGATGTACCATAATGAACTTGCATTAGAATAGAGAATGTCAAAGGACGTGTCAAGAACTAGTCCACTTAACAGTGAAACTTTTGCCATGAAATAAAAACCACTTAAGGCTTTTTGTCTTTAAGAAAAAAATATGTTTTGTCCATCCTTTTACCACTGTTAGAAGGCAATTCAATGCCGTGGGCCTGAACAGCTGAAGCTGCTGTACACACTACACTACACTACACTACAATACACTACAATACACTACAATACAATACAATACAATACAATACAATACAATACAATACCCAGACCTCACCATCATCGGATGTTATAGGAAAATTACACAAGGTTTTTAAAGGTTCCAGGTAGGGCTGAGAGGTTAACCTAATGCATCTGATTAATTTAATTTCTGTTTTAATGCAACTTTTAAAATGGTAAAATGATCAAATTGAGATTGTACATTTTTACATATAGAAATTGCTAGATTACATTACATTACATTTGGCAGATGCTTTTGTCCAAAGCGACTTACAATAGTGAAGTACAGAAATAATAGAAGGTAAAACAACTTTATATAGGGCCTAAAGGAGGTCAAATGGAAATAATGGGATAGAGGAGTGAAGGAGGGGAAGAAGGAAGTGAGGTTAGAAGTAGTTAGTGTGTTAGAGGTGTTAGGAGAGTAAGTGCTCTTTGAAGAGCTCTGTATTCAGGAGTTTATTAAAGATAGTGAGAGATTCTCCTGATCTGGTAGTGGAAGGTAGTAGTTTGTTCCACCATTGGGGAACTCTGTATGAGAACAGTCTGGATTGCTTTGTGTGAATGTTTGTTTGGTACAGCGAGGCGATGTTCATTGGAGCAGCGCAGCGGCCGGGAGGTAACGTAAGCCTTCAGGAGTGAGTGCAGGTAGGAAGGAGCCTGTTCTAGAGTGAATATCAGTAGACACACATTTGGTTCTGCCAGAAACCTGTAAGGGTTTTTTCATAATTTATACTTATGTTTGCACTGTGTTTAATATAAAAGCTGCATGTAATCTTTTTTTATTGATTTTTACAATTAGAAATCTCTGCATTCTAATGAAACATTGAAATTAGAACAAAATGCATGGGGGGTAATTCAGAAAATAAAGAAAATATAAATATTATAAACAAATATATACATTGTAAAGTTTTAACATCATTTATGACATCAGTCCAAAAATGAATCGCTGTAGAATCTAGCTGTTGCCCCCTCCAAAATGTGTAATCCAAATAATATTCACACCACGGGTGTGATAAAGAAAGATTGGGTTCAAACCATCCTTTCAAGACTAATTTTATTTTTGCTGTTGTGTCTGCCATCATAAATTTCTTTGTTGTACACTCAGAGGCATATTTACACATAAACACATATACAAGTCTTTACAACCGAACATGACTAGATAATATACATATATCTCCAGCTAGGCCCAACTGCTACAGGTTTTGTCATTAAAACGTTTCATCAGGAAGGCTTGACAGGGGGTAATGTATATCCTGTGAGCTAGTTTAAAGTGAAATAATTGATTGGGACCATAGACTGTGAATAGCTGGACAGAGCATCGTCTCTCAAAAGTGAAGCCACCACAGGTCGGGCGCCCCCTGCTGTTCGGTTTCAGAAAGCTGTGTAACCCCACCCATCCCCATAGCTTTCAATGGCAAAACAAACAACATTTAATCACGTTTTTTTCTAATATACTGTAATTCTACCTCAATTATTTAAATGCAACAGCTAGTGTAACCTCTGCTTATACTGTCAAAGTTTTATATCCCCACAGAATTCGTTTTTTAAAAACGTTATTCAGCTCTATTCAAAAAGGTGTGGTTATTGTAAAAGGGCTGGTTATGGGCGGGACCAATAACAGACTGTCAGCTCCGCTCTGCTCCTCTCTGGAGCCTGTGACCTTGAGGCAGCCCTCAGGTGCGGGGTTACTCAAATTAGTAGGCTGTCTCTCCACAGTCTTTCTCCCTCCTCTGGTCTCTACTGCGCAGACTCGGGTTTCAGGATCGCCAACATGGCGGAAGATTTTGGCTTCATTTTCACTGAATGAATGGGAACGGCGACACGGCGTCCATCTTTTTTTACAGCCTCTGATTGGGACAGATTCTTTGAAGATATTGTTCCAGACCTCTACTGCACCAAAGCTGCATGTAAATTTAACACCAAATCAAATTTTGAAATGAAATGTAAATGAAGCAGTAGCTTGCACATTACTTTAAATGGTGCGTTTTGTTTACAAATAAAAAACTGGAATATTAATATGCCCCCCCCCCCCCCCCCTTCTTAAATTTGTACTTACTTACTTCTGTACGGTTAAATTGTTGCCAAATGAGTGACCCTGTGTGTTCTCCTCATCTACATCCACAGCGGGATAATCCCTCCGATATATAATCCCACTTCAAACCCCTTTAATTGTGAGAGAAGGTGAATGGTGCTCTCCACCCTCAGGCCTGCTGGAGCTCATTAGCTGTATTGGTGCTCAGAGAGATTTAAGGGAAGCCTGAATTCTCTATCTTCTCTCCTCCAGCTCATCCCTCCTAATCCTGCTGCTGACACTATTTCCTCTCTCAGACTCCTGCACACAGCGCTCACGAAGGGCAGGAGATTTCGCTCACCTTCACACTATTACTCACTTACTCACTCTCTCTCTCTCTGTCCATCACTCTGTGTTATCTTCAGTTCACTTCAGTCTCCATATCAACAACTCATTACATTAAAGCACTATTTCCCCTGACGCTGCCTGACGACAGAGATAAAGCTTTAATCAGTCCATATTATTACTGCATAAAGTACATATGTGCATACATACTCCGCCAGGCACTGTGCCTCGTTAAATACAAGTCAGTATAGACTGCATTCCTATAAAACATCTGGAATAAAAAAGGAACATTACTTTACATCCCTTGTGAAAAGGAAGTATAATGAAGAGCATTAAAAGTATGTTTAAATTAGGTAAAGAATACTAAAGGTGCATTTTTTTATTTAATATACTTTATGAAAATAACATTAAATATACTTTCGGTGTATTTCCAAAGCTAAAGTGGGAGAAAATGGGGAAAAAATAACAAAAACACAAAAAAAAGATTGAGAAAGTGCAGTAGAGGTGACTATATTGTGCTGTAAGTGTATGTTTACTGTTCATGTGCTTTGAGCTGCAGACTGGTAGTGCCCTCCAGTGGTGAAGCACAGAGCACTGCAGCCATCAAAAACAGTTACAGAATCTTACAGTATAGCAGAGATTAAATAATGTGACTTTTTGCATGAAAAGACTATTTTAGGAAACTAAATGCAGTTCCTTAATACAATTCAAATATGAAAGAATTGAGATTAAGAGTATGGCTGTAATCTCACACTACACTATTATTACGGTCCCCTCACAATAATACTAGAAAATTCCAGCATAAAAAAATTAATCATGCTTTTATTTCATTAAGTGATTGACACCACTAATATAATTACATTTTGCCAATCTAATGCTGAAATCCCCAAAAATAACTCAAAACTGAAATGCATCCAGTAATATGCTTAAGAAAAAAAATTGTAGTTTAATCAGCTAAAGCATAACAGTAATGTTGTTTTTGTTCCTAATAAAGTGCCACACAAGTTCCAAAAATGTCTAAAAGTATAGTAGTCTCTCATGGTGACAGTGTGAGAATGAGATTACTCATGTCAGCTGTTAAAAAAATCCATTGTGTGAGAATAATTATGGCTTTTTGTATTTTTTGGTTTCAATTAAAAAAAAAAAAAAAAGTACCGTTTTTGTATCGGTACCGAATTCAAGGTACTGTACCGCTCTGTATCAGTATTGAAAAATGTAAAACTATATCCAGCCATAGGTATTTGTAAGAAAAGTAACATCAGACATGTGGACGGTTTTGAGACTTTTATTTAAAAAATAAAATAGAAAAGAAAGTACATAAAAATATTAAAGAAAAACAAGAAAAAGGGAAAACCTAAGTCCTCCACATGACCTCGGATGCTTCGAGGGCTTTCTGTATCGAGACTGACGAGTTCTGGAGTGCTTTTGGCCACTGCAAAATTACAGACGTCAGCAAAAAAAAGAAAAAAAAGAAAAAGGTACATTTAAAATCGGTCACCGACATCAAACAGGGAGAGTCACACTGGAGATAACAGTACGCGGCCGCCGAGGCGAAACCCACGATCCAACACCAACACACACCAGCCAGTCTGTGTGTCTGATAAAGAGCTGGTAGATAGAACAAGCGTAATAAAGAAGCAGCTCAGTGTTGGAACACTGGCAAAGATGCTGGATCTACCTAAAAGCAGATTCTGCAGGTATGCTTCTATTTGCCATATTGCATTGATAGGCGGGAAAGTCGGGTTAAAAGGACACTCCTGCTGTTAGACTCGGTGTGTGTGGTGTAAAGTCTCTGTGTGACGGGTATGACCTCGTAAAAGCACTTCACAGACACGTTTTTGTGACAGCAAAAGTCATTCCATACAGAGGAGGCATCCAGATTCTGCTTTTTTTTGGCAGTTGCCACAAACATGGTTACAGCGAGAGATAGAGAGAGAGAGAGAAAGAATGAGAAACGGAAACCGTGAGAAAGAAAAAGAAAAAGCCTGCAAAAGCACAAAGAAAAATAAAAGAAATATAAAATATATATAGCAAGAGAGGGAGAAAAGAGAGCTGCAAGAGAAAGAGCAGGAATGAGAAAAAGGGTGAGAGACAAGAATGAAATTAAGAGAAATGTGAACAAGTGAGGCAGAAGAGTGAGAATAAGAAAGGCAGAAAATGAGACTGAACAAAAGTGAAAAAAAAAAATGTTTGAGGAAAAAAAAAAGCGTGAGAGGGCAAAAAAAAAAAAAAAAAAAAAGCGAGAAAGAGCGAGAAAGCAAAAAAATAAATAAATAAAGCAAGTGCAGGATAAAATGAGAGCGCAAGAACAGGACTGAGAAACTGCAAGAGAAAGAAAAAGTATAAGTTAAAAGGGTGAAAGACAGATGAAAGAAAGAAAGTAAAGGAAGAGCAAAACAACAGGACAAAAGAGAAGGATGTAAAAGCATGACAATAACAAAGTGAATAAGAAAGAGAGAACAAAAGAAACTGGAAGAGAAAGTGATGGAGTGGAAAAAACAAAAGCAAGGGAGAGATAAAAAGGACAGGAAAATAAAAACAAGAGAAAAGTGAACAAGTGAGGCAAAAGAGTGAGAATAAGAAAGGCTAAAAATGAGACAGAAAAACAAAAGTGCATAACAGGGGCAAAAAAAAAAAGGATGAAAGCAAACAGAAAAAGAATAAATTGAAGCAGGAGAAGTGTGAGAGGAAAAAGGCAAGAAAGTGAAAGTAAGAGTGTGCGCACATGAGAGAGAGCACAATCCCACTGCTGCTATGTAAAACAGTTCAGAGCAGCAGTGGAAGCTGGATAATAATTTTTTTAAAGATATTTTTCTCTTTTTTTATCATTTTTTTTTTCTTTTTTTTGAAAACAGACTTAAGTTGCATACAGGAACTGTTCACGTGTACCTTGATCAGCCAGCTAAATCAATCAGAGCATCCTGCTTGGTCTGCAGGTCTGCGAGTGCTTCTGCTCCAGTTCTTTCTTCTTGCTGGCTTCAAGCCGCCAGAGTCAGTCACGACAGACGAACGAAGAGAGGCTCAAGAGAAACTCCACTTTGCATAGTAACAATAACCTGTATGCCTGTAACGCTCCGAGTAACAGCAATACAGTTTAGTGTGCCATATACAGACAGAAACCATACAGTACAGTACAAGAATAAAACAAAAATAAAAACTATATATATATATATTTTTTTTTTTCATATATTACAAATAAAATGGCAAGGCAATACAATACAGTAAGTACCTGGAAAAGCACATTAAAGATTCCAGAAAGGAATCATAGTAAGTTTCCCTTTCTCCATATCTTCTCCTTTTGATTTGGTGCCCAAGCACATTTCTAGGGATCAGGTTTAAATAAAATAAGACACAGATTAGGCCTAAACTCAGACTGAATGGGGCTGTAATGGAAATACTATCAGCACTGCAATTCAGTCCAAACCTAGGATTAATCTGTGCCTGCAAAACCTGCCCAATGATGCGAACACTTTGCATAAAGTTGCACTGCCTAAGAGGCCACTCAGCATTAGCTGCATATTCAGGCTCCCTCCTCCCCTCTTTACTTACTACAGCAATGTGAAAGGGAATCGCTCACTCACACACACACACTGACTCGTACACACTTACACACTCACACACACAGACCGGGCCTAGTGTAGAGGCTCGACTGCTCTAGAACTTAGCACACATAGCAATGCTCCAATTTAAAGGAGTGGTTTGTTGACACATCAAAAGTTCCACAAACTATGTGTCCATCAGCCAAGACATCAATGAAGTCCAAATTCAGCTAATTTAATTTAATATTGGAGCAGCAAAGTTAACAATAGCCAATATTCACTGAAATCATTTCAAAGAAAATATAATATTCTTGGAAATATATATTCAAATGTTCTCGAATCTAGCTTGAAACATATCCACAGAAGTTGGAATCTGTGAAGGAATAAAAATGTTTTAATATTTGGCTACACCCAATTTCAGTTCTATTTGTTTTTTTTTTTTTTTTAGATTTATATATATTTTTAAAATATTTTTTATTTTTTTTATTTATTTATTTTTCACACTAGGTTTTACACTATCTGGAGTGCCATCTACTGACCTCTGAAAGAACATGGCCAACAGCGCTCTCTCGGACTCCAGCTGCTGATGGAAAGCAGCACGACCTAAGATTGGCATGATCCTCAGGCTATAGTGTCAATGTCTTTGTCTGCTAGTCCATGAAGACCTAGACCTAGTTAAGCTCTATACGTTCTTACTAGGCCCGTCACAATAATTGCAATATCATTTTATTGTACAATAAATAAACATGACCTCAATAACATTTGATAATTGTGATATCGTTTGTTTACACATATGACAGTGAACAGTCATGCTTCAATAACTGTGACTCCATACAGACAGAGTGGACTAAAGTAGGTGAAGAAATAAGTATATAAATCCCAAACTAATTATAATAAATGATTATTTTCATTTTTGCTGTATTTAAAAAATGTATAATTACTTTTTAATGCTATTCTGTTATCATTATGTCAGTGGCATTTAATTGTCTTAAATTTACAAAAAAATATTGTGTATTGCAATAATTTCTGTGACAATATATCGTCCACAAAAAAAAAAAAGATTATTGTGACAGGCCTAGTTCTTACGGTAATTTATTCTAACATGTTTTGCGGAAACTGAGAGTACACGCACACACACACACACGTGTTTGTTAGATTTAAACTGGAGCTACAAGGCTAACGTAATAAAGCCTGCACCATTTGAACACCAAACATGCCCTTTTGACATTTTTGTTGTACATCCAAACCCCTCCTTTAAGCCACAAAATGCCCAGCCAGGTCAGTAAGACACACACACACACACACACACATATATACACACCCTTACAAACACACGCACACATTCAGAAAACCCAAATAAACTAAACTTTAAAAACACAAAGACAGCTGACAGAGGGCTCCAAGAGTTGCCAATCTTGGGGAAATGGCGCCACCTGCAGGTAGAGTGATCATTCCACGGAATGAACGAACGCACACGAACCCACATGCACACACACCTCAAATCATCTGAGTGTAGCAAGTAAAGCTAAATGTGTGGATCCTCCTTTGTAAACAGGGAAAACAACGAAGACTTAAAATTAAAACTCTACAAAATAAAAGCATTTAAAAATATATAAAAAATGTCATACATAAATACATAAACTTTAGGGAAAGAAAAAAAAGTACTTAGTTATTGCACAAATGACCCACTCTGTTCCACACACACTCAACACACACTTACTTCCCTTTCTCTCACCTCTGTAGAACAATTCCTAACCCCGGAGATACTGCACAAACACCACAACAGACATAATCCACTGAATCTACAGCCACCATCTGTAGGATGGTGTTCATGTTAAGGCCAAAAAAAACAAAGACAAAATGCCAAACTTAATACTTACAAATGCAACAGCAATAACGAGTATAAGACAAAATAAAGAAGTTTTCCTTTAAACCGACATAATCACGTGATTAATGACAGAACCGGTCCTGTTTTGGAAGCATCCTTGTGGGCATCGTCCAGGTAGAGAAACAAAAAGAAAAAAAAAAAGAGAGGAAAGAATCATGCAGAGATTAAGTGGTAGAGTGAAAGTAGCACCACCATGACCACAGCTACTGCACAGAGCTGGGGCAGGAACCGCTGGTCTCTCTGTCCGAACCCCACCAGCAAGGGGTTTAGCGGAGTGTCAAGTCCACATCATCTTAAATCGCATATAAAGTAGAGAGGATGAATGACTAGGAGGAGGAATGACGAGATGAGAGGAGAGTGAGGGTGGGGCAGGAGGCAGGGAGGTAAGGGGCGCTGTGGGGTTTATCTGCTGACGCTGGCCGGTAAACTGTCCCTCTTCCGGCGGCGACCTGGGTTACGGTTGTACTGCAAGTGGTTGCGGTTGGCCAGGCTTGGGCTGTGCACCACTGCAGGGTTGTGGAAGCCCTTTAGGGGGAACTTAGGACCTGCCTGAAAGAGAGAGATTGGTGATTTTACTGTGAAAATTGTACTAAAAACTATTATGTATTGTGTATTTGTACACAGGGTTCATACCCATTTCACAAGGTAAAAGTCAAGCACTTTCAAAGACTCAAGTTTTTCCAGCACCTTTCAGCTGTGGTAAATTAATAAGTGGTCTCTCTAAACTGCGATTCAGTGATAAGCAATACATTGCAAAACTATTCTCCACACTTTACAGCGACTATGCTACTGAGAAACAAAATACTTCTAAGTAAATAAATAGCAGGAATTATGGATTTATTGGTGTCAGTTCCAATATTCATCGCATATTGAGCAGTTACTGTAGTATGTCAAATTTGGGGGTGAGTTAAGAGCATTTATACATACATATACTCAAAATTATTGATTTGCTTTTTGTCACACTGCAAGAGATGGTATTATGTTTATGTAAACACCACCATAATTGTGTTTGGTAATTGCAGAAGGAAAAGAAATTAGTTTTAGGATTCTAAATGCATCACCTATCTGTAGTTTTTGCTTGCTATCAAACTTGATTGGACTGAAAAGCTGCCCGTCCTTTTTGCAGATTTAGCAGGAGGCAACTCGTGTTTTTTTTTTCGCGACTTATCCAGGGCTTGTATTTGTCCTTTTCCAGCAAAAACTTGTTAAAATGGCAATATAGGTATCATTTTCGCGAAAGTTTTCAACAAATGCAAATATTTGTGAAATACAACATGGAGGAAAAAATGTAATTTAAAAGGTAAGTGCATTTAGAAGTTGGATTGAGGTCAGATTACATTCATTAAAAAGTAAGCAAAATTACAAAGCAAAATTTGCCACTGCTGATACATTTTTCTGTATATCAAAATAAAATACGTCTTTAAATAAATATCTTTAAATATTGTGATAATATATATATTTTTTACAATACTGGAATTATGTTGCATTGAATGACACTAAGAAACATATTGTGATATCAATTTCTTCCTATATAATCCATCCCTAATTCCATTACTTTCCTCAGGCCGGGTCAGGCTCAGAAAAAATAGCTTGTGACGTAGACATCAGTTTTTAAATGATATTTTTATTTATATAAAGCTATGACGTAATAATTTCAATATATCTAAGTAACAAATCAAACTTTTTCTTTTTCTGTTTCTTTTTTTAAAATAAAAGTTGCATGTGTTGCTGGGTGTAGCTGTTCTTAATCAACATTGTTCTTAAATAATAGGTCGAAGCTTTTTCAGTGTTGCAGTGGCAATTAACATCATTTTGAACAGATTTCGCTAATTTAAACATGTTTTAATAGTTTTAGTTTAGTTTTTAATGGTCTGCTTACCAATCCGGGCGGACTGGGCTTGGGACATTTTTGGAACGTTTCTTTTGGACCATTCAACATGAAATCCAATAAAAACTAAAAAAATGTTGGGATTTGTTTTTTGTTTGTTTACATATCAGTACTGGAAGCTTAACAGGAAAGTGGAATATTTCTGTTCCACAGTTTGAACAGGATGTTATACAGATAGTTAAGCAAAGTGCTTCAGACAAATGCATCAAGATTGTACTCATTGACACTATAGGTAAAAACATGCAGTGCAGTGCCACACATTTACATACCTGTCTGCCTGGTAAGACGTGGATAGGAAGATTCCCTGCCATCGATACTCTTACCTTAGAAGGAAATTTCAAGAGTTAAAAGCTTTTAGTGCCCATCTCTCATTACTGGGCTAAGTCAGACACACAGACAGAACTGAGCAGTTAGTGCACTAATGAACCAGTCCAAGCATACAGAATCATCCTATAATTATGTGAGATGAACAGACTCACAAAAAAGAAGATCAGAAAATAGCTTTAGATTGTTTTGAATGATTTTTCACCACAGGAGTCTACTTGTTGTGTTTAATGGTCTGTTATTATAATTACAGAAGGAAGTATGAGAGCTATTTAAGGACAATAAATCTCTAAATAGTATACCCTCACTCTCTTGCTGAAGAGATTTACAGTGCCTCCTTCAATGACACACAAGCAATTAGAAAAATACTATTTATTATACATTATAAATTAAACTATTTATTATTTATCTTCCAAACGGCTGTCATTTTCTTGTGCAAGTCACTCAAGTCAATAGGAAACGATCCTGTCTAAGGCTATGCTCATAAAGAAGGTAAAATAAAAATCAGTTGTGGATAAGCAATGTGAACGGCACACTGAATCTAATATTTATTCTATTCCAAATAAAGACACTATTAAAAGTGGTCTTGAAATCTCAATAGATATTCATTTTTTGGCAATCTGACTCTGTTTGAACAGCCAGTTTGGAATTCACACAATTTTTTACATTAGTCCAACTTGACATTATTCATAAATGTCTTGCTAAGGAGAAGGAACATGGCAACAGCAGATAAAATAAATATTTATTTATGTTCAAACTAAGAGTGAAACCAACATAACTTAAACTTAGACTGAAACTCTGAAACACAGGTCTTACTATTATTTTTGGGGGTCTTTGCAGTACAAGATTGTTAGACAGAATGGCAGGCAAGGTCTAACCTGGTACCCTCTGTTAAAAGAGAATTTCGGTTGTAAAACATACTTTTGGTGTAGAAAACATGATAAAGAGTACTAAACTTTGTTGAATAGCCCACCTCTACTCTCCTGCAGCTTTCCAGTAACTCCCAGTAATTTTGTGCTTTTTGCCCAGCATTCTTTACAATGGGCGCTTTGGGGCATCCACCTGCCCCTGCAGATAAAATGCTTTTTACACTGTTATCCAGGCTCAAAGTAGCTTCTCACCTCATTGGTAGAATCCGGACAGCCCTTACATTTAAAATAAGGCATTAAGAACTTTAAAAGTTCACAAGAAACATATTAAAAACTACTGTTAGCTAGCTTCAGCTCCGGGCTATGTTACGGGTTGTAAACAGTGGCTTTTAATACGTTTCTTGTGCACTTTTAAAAAGTTATTAATGCCTCGTTTAAAATGTCAGGCCTCTCCCGATTCTACCAATGAGGTGTGGAGCTACTTTTAACCTGGATAACAGTGTAAAAAGCGATTTATCGGGGCAAAATATGCCCCGAAGTGCCCATTGTAAAGAGTGCAGGGCAAAAAGCACAAAATTACTGGATCTCAGAAAGCTGTGGGAGAACATAGGTGGGCTATTCATTAAAGGTTAGTACTCTTTATCATGTTTTACTACACCAAAAGTCAGTTTCACACCAGAGTTCTCCTTTAACTAGAAGAGGCAAAATTACAAGTCTGACTGTGGCTTTAGGCAGAAAGCCGTTTGTCTGTGCTTACTTGGTTGGTCGGTGGCATTGTGAGTGGCATGCTGAGGTTAGCTTTGATCGTGCCCATCTGCAGGTCAGTAGGCAGCGTGCCCAGGGCCAGCGTCTGCAGAGGATAGGGTGTCACAGCTGGAGCCGCAGAGGGTGTGCAGTCAGAGTCCTGCAGAGAAATCGAACAAGCGTGCATTTATGTCAAAATACAAGCATGGACCGTTTCACAAAACAATTTTCCCCAGTTAATCTTACTGCTTGATTAAAGCTGCTGAGCAGCAAAACTCTAAACAGACATGTCTTATGTCACATTATAAATGTTACCGAATAATGTTCTTGCCTGCAAAAATCATTTTAGGTCAAAAGTAACCTCCCATAAACCTCCTTTCTGACTATTTTTTGTCTTATAGATATCATGCTCTTTTGAAATTTCCCTCAGGTAAGGACTTACGATATCACTGCCGGACAGTGAGGAGGCAGAGGACTGCTGCTGGGGGCTGGACAGAGACATAGGGGAGTCTGCGCTGTTTGGAGAGACAGAGTCCCTCTGGGGAGGCTCTTCTGCACCCACACCTACACCCAGCAGAGTGCCGTGTTCAGCCTGGTCCACAGAGTCTTTATGAACTGGACCTGCACAAACATACACAAACACACAATGACGATACACATAGATATTCCACCTCCCTGCAACGTTTACATTCCACCTTTAATCTCACACACCTGATCCCGGTAATTAAGGCCTTTAGGGACATGTAAACATTCTAAAATCAGTAGAGACAGGGTTATAAGGCACATTATGCGACACTAGTAAGGAACAGGGTTGTTGCCATGTTTTCCTTCTAATTCAGCAGGTCTCACTGCTGGGTGGTGGTGGGGGGTAACTAAGTTAAGTAGAGCTATGTTAAGTAAACAAAACAGCAAAAGAGCTGGCACTTAGCATGATTAGCAGCTAATGTTAATGCTGCTCCAGATGTGCTAGCCATGGTCAGCAGAAGGCTACAGGCCCAAAATACTCACCTTTAAATGGTGAAAGAGCTGGAGCTTAGCACTGTTAGTGGCTAGTGCTAATACTGCTCCAGTCTCAGTGCTGGAGAACTTAACTCTGAAAATCTTAAAACTCTGAAGATAACTTATTTTAAAAGGATTTTATGTGGGCCTTATAGTCTGAAAAAAAAAACAGAAATTTTTAAGCGTATCTATGCCTATATAGCAGGATAATTTTTCAAAAACTTACATCTGGGATAAAATGATTCAATGTGTTCCAGATCTGTTTTTTGAACAGTGTTGTGTGGATATAACGAACATTCTACAAAACCAATTATTAGGAAGTATAGAGAGATGCAGCCCTCGTATCTGATAAAGCCAGGATGCAGTAAAGCTCTTTAGTCTACCTACTGAACTGCAGTATGAAACCAAAGACACAACCCTTGGTGCGGACTCTGGTTCAGACTTTCTGGTGTGAATGCGCCCGAAAAGAATACGTTTTAATGTTTTAATTTTTACTGGATTCTTTTCAATTTGACTACATTATGTGTCTAAAATCTAGAAACTTTAAAGTAACTCTAAAAGCTAGAAACTGTAATTGAAATGTCAGTAAGGTTAAGGAAATTATAATTATCAATATCATTTATTCAGTTTTCAATTAAATAAAACCCATTTAGTTGTACATAAATGTATGAAATAAAATGAGAGGGGGAAAAAGAGTCCCAAAAAAGTCCAAAGACGTGTCTAGACTGATAGACAGAGCTGTAAATCAGCTCTAAAATGACCGTTTCCCACGGTGACTGTTCAAAAGGTTACGGATGCCACGGCAGAACTAATGTTGTGCCCTAATAAAAGCCATCCATCATATTTAATCTCATTAACGAGGAGTAAAGGGAGAGGACGGCGGACGGGCTGCTGAGTGAGTGACAGACACTTTCCCCATCACAGACGCGAGACATTCTGCAGAGTTCCAATTAAATTTCCAGCGCTGGTCAGCAGTTTAACTGCTAGGGGCCTGAAAGAAACTGCTGGACTTTACCGAAGAGACTTGTGGAGAAGGAGACAGCCAGGGGTTACACTGGGCTAGAATGACCCAGAATGGCATTTAGGTGCCTACAGATAATCGAGGTGGTAGATTTGATCAGTGCTGATGAATCTTTGAGGAGTATAATCCTGGCTTACCTGAACTTTTAATGACGTGCAGTGATCGTATCTTTAGCTCAGGCCTCACAATTTTGGCTAGCAGACTGTGAATGAATGAATTAAGCTAGCCAGCTATTGGATGCATGTTATTTTGAATATGAGCAAATGTAGTGTTGGGAGTCTTGCCCAAGGACTCTTATTGATGTAGCACAGTAACCCAGAGCTGGAATTGAACCCCAGTCTTCCACATGGTAGCTTACTGGCAGGCAAGTGTGTTATCCACTGCACCACACCGAACACAAACAGTAATACCATGGTAATAGCAATGAGGGTTTTTTTTAAGTGTAATTGTTTACATTTGCAGTTTATAAGCATAGACTAAATACCCTGCACTGTAGTATTTTTGCAACATTACATTTTTATGTTTATACATAATTTATTGTATTACATTATTATTATTTTATACAAAAAACAGACTTGTGGTAAGCTACTACTGCATGGAAAATGGAAATTGGATTACATAATATTTGCTTTATAATGAAAGTAGGAAACTGTAGAAATACTTACATGAACTTAAACAATAGTATATTATTGAAATTAATATATTTAAGAGTTTATTCATATCGCCAAGAATATAGTTAGTTATCACAAGACTACACTGATATATCATGACATATCGCTCACTTCTAACACAGAATAAACTGTTGTAAGTAAATCTTATTATAAAATCTAGTATAATTTGAATACCAACCACTGTTTTATTTATGGGTAAGTATTTAAGAAGAAATTTTTAAGAATCTGCTGTTAATGGCGCTTTTATATACACGTGTCAAAATTTCACACAAAATATTGTGCATCATGATAATATCAGGGATGGGCAATATGCTACAGTTGCCAGCTGATTAACAGACTACAGCTCAAACCCTCCTTTATACCAGAGCTGAGAAGTGAAACAGCCAGCTTACCACCGTTTCTCTCGGGACGGGAAACCTGCTTGCTGCCCCACTTCTGAACGATCCACTCCCTGTAGTCGATCACCTCCTGCGTGACCTTAATGATGCGTCCCAAAGTGCTGCAATTCAGCAAATTAAAAACCAGAGTAAACGTAAGTTCTTCATTTGTTACTAACATAGAAACGTAAGTTGTGCAAAAATAAATAAATAAATAAAATCAGCTAGTTCATTGCAGCACAGATCTTTATCACCACTGTAACAAAAGAATAAATACACCACTGATAAAAAAAATAAAATAAAAATGTACAAATTAATGTAACGGTAATGTTAAATTCACAATGCCAACACACATTACACTATTATACTATTAAATACACTGCCTGGACAAAAAAGTAAATGATGTGAGGTTGCTGCTGCAGTTGGTCAGGTCTAGATTTAGCAACAGTATGTGCTGAAAGAATGAGATCAGCAGACTACCTGAATATACTGAATATAGACCAGCTTATTCTATTAACAGATTTTTTCTTCCTTGATGACACGAACATATTCCAAGATGACAACGTCAGGATTCATGGGGCTGGAATTGTGAAAGAGTGATTCAGGGAGAATGAGATCATCATTTTCACACATGGATTGTTCACCACAGAGTCCAGAGCTTAACCTCAGTGAGAATCTTTGGGATGTGCTGGAGAAGACTTTGTGCAGCGGTTGGTCAGACTCTACCATCATCAATGCTGCTGTAAGATCTTGGTGAAAAATTAATGAAACACTGGATTGAAATAAATGATGTGACATTGCAGAAGCTTATTGAAACAATGCCACAGCGAATGCGTGACTCAATCAAAGCTAAAGGCGGTCCAATTAAATATTAAAGTGTGTGACCTTTTTTTGTTTGGCCAGGCAGTGCATGTACAAATTTATTTATTTATTTATTTATTTTTTAAGTAGTACTAGTTATGGGTCAGTAACGAGGTGCATTATTCAGTGGCATGCAAATATTTGGGTATCCCGGTCAAAGTTTGCTACTGTGAATAATTAAGCAGAGGATGAACTGATCACCAAAAAAAAAGCACACAGTTAAGGACAAAATACTGTGTTCAACATTTTAAGATCAGTGTATTATTATGGTTTGTACAATTTGTGGAAACAGTGAAAAGGAGCACCATACATATGTGAGGACACTTCAAATGAACTAAGCTCTCAAATACCTCTCACCAATATCTCAGACCTTAAAGGAGAACTCCGGTGTAAAAATTGACTTTGGGTGTAGTAAAACATGATAAAAAGACCTATACATACATAGACTCTGCTTAGACTGCCTCCTGGCACTGGCTGCTATGCTATGTGGAGTCTATGTATATATGTCTGTCATTATCAATACAATAACGGCGGCGCATGGAGCTAAAAGCTCAGGATATAAACAGGATATGTTTATAATTGTTCTTGTGCACTTTTTAAGTTATTAATGCCTCGTTTTAAATGTCAGGGTTCTCCAGATTCTAGCAAGATGATGTTTAGCTACTTTGAGCCTGGATAAAAAGGCTGGTGTAAAAAGTGATTTATTGCCCCAAAAATATGAAAATATGCCCCGTACAGAGTGCTGGGCAAAAAGTACAAAATTGCTGGATCTCAGAAAGCTGTAGGAAAGCGGAGGTGTGCTATTCAACAGAGGTATGTACTTTTTATCATATTTTACAACACCAAAAGTCAATTTTACACTGGAGTTCTCCTTTAATTAGTTTGTTAGGACTATGGTTCACAATGATCACCACCACTGTTAGGAAAGACCAGGTGATGCCAATTTTTTCAAAGACTTCTCAAACCTTGTTCAACAACCAGCAGCCATGTTCTCCTCTAAGCAGCTGTTTAGCAGTTTGACCAGATCAAAATCACTGATGACCACAAAGCAGGAGAAGACTATAAAAAGATAGCAAAGCAATTATCAGGAAATGACTATGAAAAAGAACTTTGTAAGAGAGAACTGCTTAAAGAAGTGCTTGAAATGTGAACTGTATGCTCCCCAGCTTGACAGAAAGAGGCTCTGGAGTGATGGTGCACTCTATAGGACCTTCATGGAAGAGTGGCAAGAAAAGGGGAAAGGGGAAGTGTGAGATGTGTGGCACTGCGGAAATAACCCATGTGGACTGAAACAGCTAAAAGTGAACTTCTGGCTGAGGTAAGATTTTTTTTGGTTTGTTTGTTGGGTTTTGTGCCATATCAGCAACAGGTTGGCTATTTTATGGCATCAACAATGTTCATGACTTGAGAATTTTTTTCAACAGTTCTTTCATATTTGTAACTCTATAAAAGTTATTTCTGGTGGTTAAAAGTGCAGGGCAGTCTACTAAGATGTGTTTAATAGTTTGAAGAGTATCACAGAATTGGCAGGCTGCAGTCTGTTCGCCAACCAGGAGGTAGGCTGAGGTAAGAGAAAGGTAATTCATATTTTAAAAGGAACACTTATCCTTTTAAAATGGTGGTAGATCAAACATGTTTTGGGTTTTTGATGCAGCCAGGGACACAGGAAAGATTTCAATGTCAGAGGAAAGAATGGATTTTTAAAAAGTCTGGGAACAAATATCATATTGCCTGTAAAACATATATAAATAAAGATAAAAACAGGATGATTTCTTTAGCAGAATACACACACCAGAATCCACAATAAACTACCTATAACCAAGAGGCACAGGCTAAAAATTTTGCCATGGCCCTCACAATCTCCTGCCATTAATGACATTTAAATCTGAAAATATACGTTTAAAGAACAGTGCACGTAAAGCACAAATCAGACTACACAAATTTAGCCCAATATTGTCAGCACCGACAAGTCAGATCGAGTGCTGGGTGATTTTCACAATTAATTTGATTAATTCGAATTACAGTTTTAATGCGATTTTCAAAATGAAGTAATCACAATTTTACATATAGACATTTTGTATTTTAAATCTAAAATATCCAAAAAACGCTACTAATTTCTAAAGTGTTTATTCATCTTACCTTGGTTACCGTTACAGACTAATGCGTGCATATTTTATAAACAGGGGACTGAGCTCTTACCCAAAAAAGTTCCAGCACTGTTCTGACAAAAACACTCGGTGGGATAAAGCATATAATTAGCTAGATTAACACATTAGATTAATTGTGGACAACAATAATAATCTTTCCTTCAAAGTTTATACGAACGCATAGGCTTGAAAACAATGTTTTGAATCACTGATTTACTCAATTTTCTTTTTTTTATAGGTCAACCTATCATCTGTAGTTTAATTTTTAGTAGGGGGAAAAAAAAATCAATTATAAGAGAAAATCCGTTTTTTTTTTGTTGAAAAAAAAAAAAAATTTTTTTTTCTTTTTTTTCAGGCCATAATCGCCCAGCACTGGTTGGAGTCTATTTTTTTCTTCAATTTACAGGCCCAATTACCTAACCCACTCATTAGGACTCCCTTCATCACTAGTAATACCCCGAAACCAGGAGGGTGAAGACTAGCACATGCCTCCTCCGATACATGTGAAGTCAGCCACCGCCTCTTTTCAAACTGCTAATGATGCAGCATTGCCGAGTAGTCAGCGTGCTCGAAGGAAAGCGCAAAGTCTTTGTTCTGATACATCAGCTTACAGACGTCCTGTGGGCATCACCCTCTGGAGCGGTCTGCGGAGAGACGTCATCTACACACCCAGAGAGAGCAAGGCCAATTGTACTCTCAGGGATCCGCCGGCTGATGGCGAGCTACATGAACAGGATTCAAAACAGCGAGTCCCTGTGGCCGATTCTTTGCACCTCCTCCACAATGATCTACGAACTCACGCAAGGACGTGGGTGATAATTGATCAGTGACTAATGTGTAGTGTTGACAGTTCCTTGAGTAAGACACAAAACGAAGATGACTGCTTAATTTGACATAGTGAACATCGTAAGTGAAACAAAAGTCATGTAGTCTTGAGTTTGGCATAAGACTCAAAAATCTTACAAAAGTAAAAGCCTTTAAAAAGGAGAAAAGGACAAAAAAAAAACAAACAAAGACATAAAATGCTACAATGTATAAGCTTTGATTCTTGCCAAAGAGGGCTGTTATAATAACTGTTCTTTTTAATACAAAAAAGATGAATAAAACAAGTAATCAAACTCAAATAAAGAAGTATAAGAAATGTATTCTTTATGTATGTTTGGTAATCAGGTCCTCTTCTACTCATTTAGTTATTCACAGTAACAGACATTTTAACCAGGGATGCATGACAAGTAGCTGAATTTGTTAATCAGGAGAGTTGTATGCATACTTTTGCAAATACAATCTACTAGTCATCATATTAAAGAAAGAGATAAATCCTGTTACTGAGGCTAGCAGTGCTTGAATTTTGAAAAGTACTAAATACTACATCTTTACTGTTTCACTTAAAACAAACATCTGTCTTTTAAAAGGAGAAAACAGAAAGTGTTAAATAAAACGCTGCGTGTGTAAAAGCCCACCTGTCACTGTCTTTGTTGGGATAGGAGTTGGCGAGAGGAGACACCGCATTGCCGAGGACGATGTAGGCATAGTCAAAAACATGCTTCACATGCATGGCTCCATATGAACTCCTGCCCACGTCGTTACCTGTGACACCAATCAGAAAACACTGTAATTCTACAAATATATTTACATTGGGGAAAAAAAAATAAAAAAAATAAAAATGTATTTACAGAAATCTATCCAAATTCAAGCCAAGTTCACACGTATCCAGACGTGTTTCTCTATCTCTAAAAATACATTTGGGGTGTGCCATATCACATCATACACAATAATAATCATTATTATTTTTGAGAAAATACAAAAAAAAAAAAAAATCCATATCATGACAATAGCAGCATTTGGTACTGAAAGCAGTATATTTTGTGTTTGCTTTGCAATTTACTGTGAAGATTAAGGGTATTTATGTATAATTGTTCTTGTTTAAAGTATTTTATATGCATGTAATAACTGTTCTTAACTGTAGTTTTGTGGTAGATTTTGTGCTTCATTGCATTATTTTGCTATTTTATACTGTCATATCTTTAAGAATGTCATTATTGCAAAAAAAATACCCTGAAATAGGCACATCGCCCACCACTACTGTCCACACAGCTCTATAAGAGGCAATAATAACTAATTAAAAAATACAGCTCTGGAAAAAAAAAATAAATCACTTAAAAATAATGAGTTTCTTTGATTTTGCCAAATTGAAAACCTCTGGATTATATTCAAGAGGAAGATGGATGATCACAAGTCAAGTATTGATACTGATTTTAAACTTGTAAAACTTTATGAATAAGAACTTGTTTTCTTTGTATTATTTGAAGTCTAAAAGCTCTGTATCTTTTGTTATTTCAGCCATTTCTCATGTTCTGCAAATAAATGCTCTAAATGACAATATTTGTATTTAGAATTTGGGAGAAATGTGTCTGTAGCTTATAGAATAAAACAACAATGTTCATTTTACTGAAATATATACCTATAAATAGCAAAATCAGAGAAACTGATTCAGAAACTGAAGTGGTCTTTTATTTTTTCCCAGAGCTGTATACAACACATCACACAGAAGAAAGACAACAGGGTTCAATCCAAAATTATGCAATACTTCCGAAATTATATACATACCTGGAAGCAGAGGGTCCTCTATGCAGAGCATGGAGGGTCTGTAGCCGTTGCTCATGGCCTTCATAATGTCTTCTTTAGCCATGTACGCACCGCCGTTCTTTATCCTGATACCTGTTTTCAGGTAGTTAAAATGTCTGCCGTACAGCTCGAAGAACTCAATGAGCAGAACACCCAGGTTTGTGTTTGGAATCCGGGGATCAAATCGTGGGTGTAGCTGGGAGATTACAGTGAGAATGAGGGTTAGTGTAAAGAAAAGTCAAATATGAAATATTAAAATGGAAAAAAGGTATACTGAAGGTCTGCACTGGAGCTACATGACAAAAAAAAAGAATAAAACCCTAAAAACTGTCTGTACAACAATCAGACAGACACACTGTGTTATAGTTCAGGGCATTTTAACATTCATACTCAAATGTAAACCTAAACATCCAAATGTGACTAGGCCTGTCATGATGAGTATTATAGTGATTTAAGACCATTTTATGCCACAGATATAATATAATATGATAATATAATAACAGCACACAAACGCAATTACCCTTTTACAGAGCAATGCGCTTTTAATTATTAAGAATATTCAGACACTGGAATTGGAATATACAAAAATGTATAATTATCATTAGTAAAAATTAAACATAATTAAAATAAAAGCCCTTTTAGACTCTGCATCCATTACAATGAACATCATGTATTTTCTTTATTTTTAAATGTTTTGTTAGACAACAGCTCTCAAATAGCGTCATGTCCATCAGAACAGACCATGAACCAGCCAATGAACAAGTTTACACACCCATGAAATAGTAACTTGGCCCCACCCACTGCACTGGAAAAACAGTAGTATAATTTTTACTAATTTAATGTGATTAAGAGCACTATTTTAATCATGTTTTTTTTAATGTTTTTTAACTGGTTTATGAAATATAAAGGCCAATATGAAATACAAAATATTACACACAGGTTATCAATGCAATAGAAATTAAAAAATCTATATTAAATATTTTAGTTAATTGGAGTTATTTGCTGTATAGATGTTTCAGTAAAATATTAGAGTCCTCTTTTTTGTGCAAAATAGCATTCTTAGCTACATTTCTTCAATCACTGGAGATAATTCAGGCTTGAAGGGTTAATAGGCTTTTCTTGCAATCATAAAATCCCTGAATTATTTGACAGGGCTATGCAAGACCCTTAGTGGTGATCTTGGCATGAGCCTCACCTGCAGAAAGCTGATAACCATCAGGATGAGGCTGTAGGAGCTGATGCCTCCTGTAAAGACTTCATTCAGGTCTCTCTGCAGGAGGAACTGCTTCAGAACGAAGATCAAGTAAGGCAGCACGGTGTACTTCTACAAGAGAACAGAGAGAGAGAGAGAGAGAGAGAGAAAGAGAGAGAGGAGGAAAAAAAAAGGGGAGAGGCTTTAAACAACCCACTCACGCAGCAGAAGGGACAGGTCAGCTGTAGGAGAAATAAACACAAAGGATAGAGATCTGAAAGCAGAGGTAAAGAAGGCCTAATTTCACATGGGACAGCTCCATCTGTTCAGCATCAGAGCGATGCAGCAGTAGCATTCTGGCTCAGACTCCAGAATCAAAGTGCAGTGGAGCTGAAAACTATCGCAGTAAGAGTGATAACAGTGTTCTGCCTCTTCTTGCAGATTCCTCACTGGACAACTGCATGCATTATAGAGACAGAATTAGGATGCCTTTACACTTGTAGGTCAGTTTAATTGGTCCAGAACAGAGCAGAAAACGGTACGTCGTTGCATTTACCTTGCTAAGGTGCCCCTGATGTGGTAAGGTTTAGGGGCTTTATTCAGTGCTGGGCGATTTTCACGATTAACTATGCGATTTTTAAAACGGAGTAACCGCAATTTTACATACAGACATTTTATCTTTTTAATCTAAAATATCTGAAAACGCTACTCATTTCTGAAGTGTTTATCCAGCTCACCTTGGTTATCGGTGCCTCCCACAGACCAACGCACGCATATTTTCAAAACATTCCAAGGACTGAGCTTGTACCGGAAAAAGTTCCAGCACTTTATTACAAAAAAAAAAATCTTCTTAAAATGTTCTTAAATAACAGCTACAGCACTGCAATATTCTGTCAGATCCTCCACTGAATTCCATTAAAAATGCACTATTACAGACTCTTCCAAAATAAATATTATTCTCATATATATCCACGTCTCATCATATCCACATGTTTGCAGTTTAATAGTCATCAGTCTCCCTGCAGCATCCCTCACACACAGGCTGCTTTGCTGGGAACATCACATACCCTGAGTAAATCCTTCACAAAAATCATATTTTCAAACAAGTTCATATCCATAAAGTTTTAAGAGTTCAGAAATCAATATTTGGTGGAATATTCCTGGTTTTTAATCACAGTTCTCATGCATCTTGGCATGTTCTCCTCCACCAGTCTTGCACACTGCTTTTGGATAACTTTATGCCACTCCTGGTGCAAAAATTCAAGCAGTTCAGCTTGGTTTAATGGCTTGTGATCATCCATTTGTTTCATGATTCAATTCCAGACGTTTTTAATTTGGTAAAATCAAAGAAACTCATCATTTTAAAGTGGTCTCTTATTTTTTTCCAGATCTGTATATATTGAATTTCATGTGTCTTTACTAATAAAAAAATTCTGAAAATGTTTTTAAATAACAGCTACAGCATTGCGATATTTTGCCAGATCCTTCATCCTCCATTGAATTCAATTAAAAATGCACTATTACTGACTCTTCCATAAATTCTTATTCTCATTCGTATCCACACGTTTACGGTATAATAGTCATCAGCCTTCCCACTGCATCCCTCATACACAGGCCGCTCTGCTGGGAACCCTGAGTAAATCCTTCAGAAAGATCATGTCTCCAAACAAGTTCATATTCATAAAGTTTTAGGAGTTCAAAAATCAATATTTGGTGGAATAAGACTGGTTTTTAATCACAGTTTTCATGCATCTTGGCATTTTCTCCTCCACCAGTCTTACACACTGCTTTTGGATAATTCTGTGACGCTCCTGGGGCAAAAATTTAAGCAGTCCAGCTTGGTTTGATCGCTTGTGATCAACCATCTTCCTCCTGATTAAATTTAGATTAAGTTTTTAATTTGGTAAAATCATAACTCAATTATTTAGTGGTCTCTTATTATTTCCAGAGCTGTATGTACTGAATTTCATTTGTCTTTTTAAATGTTCTTAAATAACAGCTACAACATTGCAATATTCTGCCAGATCCTCCACTGAATCACATTAAAAATTCACTCTTACTGACTCTAAAAAATCTTATTCTCATTCGTATCCACACGTTTGCGGTTTATTAGTCATCAGTCTTCCCGCTGCATCCCTCACACAGGCCGCTCTGCTGGGAACATCACGTACCCTGAGTAAATCCTTCACTGCTGACATTTCTTCAGGAGCAAGTTACGCTCTCTGAAGTTGACTGTCAACCGTGACAGCACGATTCCACGACAGGAATGCAAAGAAAAATAAGTGTCCGTTACAATCCTCCCACCACTCAAAAGTTCAGGCTACATTCTTGTGCCTGTAAATCAAACACACCAGGATGCAACATGCCCAAAACTAGTCCATGTAGCACCTGAGAAAACTAGGTCACCAACTACTGTAGGTGTTCAAACAGCCTACTGTGCGCATCTGTACTACACTATGCAGTCCAGCTTACCATTAACGTGATTAAAACGGGTCCCAAAATGGCTTTCCATTAATGCCTATTCCCATTAGGAAGCCTTTATTCATTATAACCGATCTTAATCTGTCAATGTGGCCCGTGATAAATTAAACTAAGCCAGTAGGGAAGTCCACCAAACTGGCCGTTTCAACAGTTATTACCTTCACATAATCTTTAATGAAGCGGGCGGCTTTGACCCCAGTCTCCACGTTGAAGCTGATGTCCACTTTCACCTCGGTTTCCTGGTCTGTCAGTTTGATAATTGGTACCTTGAGAAAAAAAAATACATATATCCAGTCAGTGAGAAACAGGTCCAAAAAAAAAAAAAAAAAAGCCACTGACTGCAGAAAACTAAAGGCAAACAATAGCTCATACATCCAGCAAGAAATGAACAATGGAATATTGGATGACAATCCAAATTTTGCTTACATACATGTCTTCTAAAGAAATGACAAACTGAAATGTAGACATTGGGTCTAAGTTCAAATGTATCAGCATTACAGGAAACTGTAACATTTATTTTAGTAGAGTTAACAACAGTACATGGTTGCATGGCTTAGGTGGCTCCCATTACTACAGCTGCTATAGTGTTGCAGGGTGGCTGCTATGTTGCTGCTGCTATGCTGTTGCAGAGTGGCTGCTTTGGTGTTGCAGTGCGGCTGCTATGGTGTTGCAGTGCGGCTGCTATGGTGCAGCTGCTATGATGCGGCTGCTATGGTGTTGCAGAGTGGCTGCTATGGTGTTGCAGTGCGGCTGCTATGTTGCGGCTGCTATGGTGTTGGAATTTAAGGTGCTTGCTATGAATTTGCTAGATCAAAATTTTCACCTTATTTATTCCCATAAAAAATGAACTTGCTATGTTGAAACAATACATTCAATTAAAAATCTGTATACAAGCTTAGAACATGATTTAGAATGCACAATTACTTGAAAAATGCAGATATTTGCAGTTTATCACATCAAACATCAAACATCAAACATCAGCTTCATATCCTGGCTAAATAAATGTCCTGCTTTTATCGAACACAATAAATAAATCAATGTAAGTTTGAATGATTAGTCAAATCTTTGTATTTTTTAAATATAAAAATATGGTCCTATTACAGTAGTTTGTTATTACGCATCCCTGCACTTCACAATTAACTAAAGGATCAGACTGAAGGATGGTTGTGGATGTGCTGCTTTGGCATCATCATCATTATCATCAATCTCTCACCGTAGCTTTGTCGAGTACTTTGATGGAGTACGGCTCTGCCACGTTGTTTTTTCGGAGGGCCTGCTCCAGCTGCTGTAAAGGGGGTCTCTCCCACTTCCCGAACACCACCAGGTCAATGTCACTTCAAAAATATACAACACATTATCCTTATTAGCCATTTCATAGATATTATGAGGGGACAATATTGAGGACAGAGACAGTGTGGTTCTATTAGAAACAACAAATAAGACCATAAGACCACAATCAATAAAAAAATAAAAGCCAGGTTATATGAGCAAATTGTAATTGTAGTGTAATTTCTGGAGTGCATAATGCAAACGGAATTAAATTACCTGTAAATTAATTAATAATGAAAATGTCTCTCCAGAACCATTCTAATGGTCTGCAGAACAAGACCAATTCATTTTAAATTCATGTCCTTGAATTTGTTAAGCCAGTTCAGACTATAAATCACAGATACATTATCGGCCAAATAATATAAAGTTGTATATTACAGACTGGAAAGCACACAGCAGAACAACCCTGTGTAAAACAGGTGTAAAAGTAAAAAAATATATATTTAGCAATTCAGAAGATTTTAGTTAACAGTTATTACTCGCCTACTCACCTGGTGGGGAGGTAGAGTCCAGTGCTAAAGCTGCCAAATATCTGAACCTGGCAGAGACAAAGATAAAAAGATGTAAAATTCTGGTCATTTAGTATCCTTTAGAAAAGACAAATGATTGTCATCGTGAAAAGAGGAAAAAAAAAAAAAAAAAAAAAAAAACAACACACAGAGTTGATGTTTTTACTTTTGTGAAATAAGCAGATGTTTTTTTTTTTATTATAAAGTATGATACAAATTTATGTAAAATGGACTCCACAATTACTAAAATGATCCACAAATGATCCACAATTACTACCAATTACAGAAATTATTTCAGATTTTTGTGCTCAGATCAGATTTGCTGGCAGATCTTATTTCATTCATCAATGAAAGTGACTTACATCTGCAACGATTAGCAAACATAATCAAATATGTTGAATATATACATTTGTCAACATGTAATTTTACTGCCGATGTGTTGTTAAAAGTGAAATTATGCGCACAACACAAAGTGCTAGAGAGAGACAGTGTACAAAACAGCAATACAAAAACAATATAAAGAAAAACAATAATATTAAAAGAAGTAAATTCAAATAAAAAAAAACGAATAAATAATATAAGTACCTATTTTTTATGGTCAATTGTTACTATGCACTTATTTTACATTCCTTGTAAATATAATAATTACATTAATTTTTTTATTTTTGATTTTCAATACAACAGACCTTTTTTTGTATCATAGAATCTCATGAAAACAACATCCAGCATGTGTGAATGTCTCCTACACAATTCTGTGTCATTTTAAAGTTAATATCCTCTTGAGACCCTGCGACCTCATATGAGGACATCACATTTTTGCTTCTCTGCACCATTAAAACTCAATAATTTTGCAAATCTTTAACCCTTTGGCCTCATATGTACACACTGCTGTATCATCTAGTGGTCACATGACAACATTCAACACTCAACTGATTGAAATCAAGAGGTTGGGAATCCCAGTCAAAAGTTTCTACAGCCAGTTCAGACGAAAACATGGACCAGGTACAAAACTCTCATCCAATTTTATGTTTGAAACTATTCTCCTGATGTTTATTTGCTCACTGTCAAAAGATAAAAGTTGTTTTTTAGACTAATTGGGTCAAAGATAGTTCTTAAATTAAAAAAAAAAAATTAAGTCAGGGTCTCAGGAGGTTACAAATATGCTGTACTGTTATTAAAAAAAACTGATTACCTTACTACCTTAATTTTTTTTTTTTGTTGTAAATTTGTTAGTTCCCAGATTAAAATGCTAATCAAGCAAAAGTCTGGGTCTCAAGAGAATATGGGTACATCAAACTTTCAAAATATCTAGGACACTAAATGTTTAGAAGTCAAGGTGCAGTAAAACATGCATTGACCAATAGGGAGCACAAATGGAGAGCATGACAAAAATAATAGTGAGTAATCTTAAAAAAAAAGAAGAGTAGACTTCTAAAACTGTCATTATTTGCAGACCTACTTGCATATATCTGTAATGTGAACAGATCTACACTGTGTTCCAAATTATTATGCAAAAAGTGTTTAGGAGTGATAAGGTAATATTTTTTTTGTTTGTCAGTTAAACTCATTGATGGTGATGTGTGTCAGGGCTCTTTATATCACTGAAAGCAATTGCAGATACCTGTGCTAATAAGTTTGGCAGGCGTGTCCAATTAAAGGCAAGACTACTTAAGAAGGCTGTCCCACATTATTAAGCAGCCTACATTTTAAGCCAAAATAGGAAAGTGTCGGCTGCTGGGAAGCAACAAATTGTGGAGTGTTTAGGTCAAGGCATAACTACAATCAACATTGCCAAGACACTTTATCATGATCATCGCACAATCCAAAAGTATGTAGCTGATTCAGAGGACACACGTGTGCATGCTGATAAGGAAAAATTGAGGACTCTTTCCAACAGGGAATTACGTCAGGTTAAAATAGCAGCTGCAAAAATGCCTTGTCATAGCAGCAGACAAGTTTTTGAAGCTGCTGGTGCCTCCAACGTCCCCCGAACAACAAGTTGCAGGGTCCTTCAGAGGTTTGCAGCTGTGCCTAAGCCATACTGTCGACCTCCTCTATTCACTGCACACAAGCAGAAATGGCTCCAGTGGGCCAAACAATACATGAAGACTGACTTCAAAACTGTTTTGTTCACCAATGAGTGCCGTGCAACGATCGATGGTCCTGATGGATGGAGTGGTGGATGGCTGGTTGATGGACACCCCATGCAAACAAGGCTACGGAGGAGGTGGAGTAATGTTTTGGGCTGGAATCATGAGGAGAGAGATTGTCGGCCCCTTTAGGATCCCTGAAGGGGTAAAGATGACCTCCATAATGTATGTGGAGTTTCTCAAACAGCACTTCCTGCCATGGTTCAAGAAGAAGAACCGTGCATTCCACAGCAAGATCATTTTCATGCATGAAAATGCACCGTCTCATGCTGCAAAGAACACATCTGCATCTCTGGCTGCTATAGGCATAAAAAGGGACAAACTTATGGTGTGGCCCCCATGCTCCCCTGACCACAACCCCATTGAGAACCTCTGAAGCATCATCAAAAGGAGTGTCTATGATGGAGGGAGGCAGTTCACTTGTAAGCAACAGCTCTGGGAGGGTATTCTGTCCTCATGCAAGACAATTGAAGCAGATACCATGCAAAACCTGACAAATTCAATGAACGAGAAAATTCAGAAGATCCTTTCGAACAAGGGGTCCTATGTGCAAATGTAACATCACCTAGAATAAAGTTTTGAATGGAAAACTGTTTGATTTCAGTTTGTAATAACCTGCTAATGCTTATAATTTCACAAATGACCATTTTTTTGTTCTTTATAAAAATGAAAAGGTTGAAAACTTATGCTGTGCATAATAATTTGGAACATGCATTTTGAGTGCAATTTGAGTGTTTTATTTATTTTTTAATTATACTGTTATCATTGGCAGTTTGTTCAAAAATCTTTCAATTGTACTATAATAGTTGATGACTGGAAAATTACAATAACTGCAATTCATATAGGTAATTTTGGTAAATCTGAGAAAACATTATTTGCATAATAATTTGGAACACAGTGTATTCCTGAAACAACAGGTATGCACACATTAATTCATTTATACATGTGATCTCTGCTGTTCGGCCAAATTCTAACTACCCGTCAGAATTTGACTCTTTAATGCAGCTTTAATGTTTGGTCTGAAGGGAAACTTAATATGAATAGTTATTTATTAGAAACAGAAACAACAGGAATAGTGTACATGATCTGTTGTGCTCTTAATTGTGCATGACACCTGCTTCTGGCAGTTACTCAGGATTTGGTAAAACACTGGTGCAAAAAAACATTCCCATTGACTGCCTACAAAATCTGATACGTATCCAATCTAGCACCACATATGAAGGTGACTTAAATCCAATTCTGTGCCACTTTAAGGCATAAAATCAGATTCTAGTCACTTCAGCCTGATAATGTGACACATGGCCTATAGGCTTTTTATAACCCTTTTAGTAACACTGTGGATCACATGATCTAGCATCGAGGCAGGTTCTGATGGATCGAATCCTTTAATTACCTCACTGATCTCAATTTACACACTCTTTAGCTGTACAGCAAAATCTCAGTATGCTTAAGCCTAAACATCTGTGATACACAAGCTTGCCCATCTGGCCCTAAACAACTGGCTCCGTGTAGTCCCATGGTGAGCATGTTTGTGTACAATAATGGTCCGTTCACTTACGTCAGCACTTGGCCACTGCTCCTTGATGACAGATTCTATTCGGTCCACCACCTCTTGTCTCATGGTGGCCTCTTCAGGCCGAGGGGACATGAAGTTGTAGAAGTCTATAATCTCCTCGTGAAGCCTTGGGAACAATGGCACAAGACAGCAATATACAGTTAAGCCTTTTGTCAAACCTTTAAATCAAAATTTTGCACTAAACAATGTATCTATACAGAAGGTTTTAATAGTTAGTTCATTTGTAACAGTACCACATTTCACAAAGTGCTGGGGCGGAAACACAATGGGAGATGGGTAAACGGCTCACTCACACAGGTTACACTCAACCCAGTTTGTGTCTCCAAAAGTGCCCAAATAGAGGTGTCACGATTTTGATATTTCATCGAAATCGATCGAAATTATGTCATGGTCTCGAGCCTCAAAGTCAAAAAGAGGATCGACGATCCCTCCCTTTAAGCTAATGCCGCAAGACACTGTAGCCGACGCCCGGACATTGTGACGGCTCAAAGAGCAGCCCTTTCTCCAGAGAATGTGAACATTCCCATCTTCTTAAAGAAAAACTTGAAAATATAAAAATAACAGTTGCTTTGTCTAGTCTCAAATATGTTAATAGTTTTGGTACCTTAAGGAGCATCTTTCTCTCAGATAAAGTTAATAATATATCTCGTCATTCTCAGTGACCGAAAAAGTCTTAAAGTCTTATTTTTCATGTTTAACTGTTATAGTAGGATAGAGTTCAGTTTGTTAAGGCTCTAAATGTTCTATTTTTTGTACATGACTGTTTCTGTATTTTTTTATTATTGTTTTTTGTTATGTTGCACATTGCTGTTTTAATAGTGCACACAGCTGCTACCAAAACAAGCCACTAGATGGCATTACATATATATCTTAATTAAATTTGACAATTAGTGCCTAGTGTGGTGTATTACAGATCACTTGTATCACTTTGCATCACTTATATCAAGCCCACCTTTTGAAATAAGATATTGTAAATTTGATGAATCAAACTAATGACTGACCATAGACTAATCTAAAACTGGCATAGGCGTCTCTGCTGTAAAAAAAGAAAGAAAAAAAAAAAGAAAATCGAGAATCGAACCGTGACCCTAAAATTGGAAATAAAATCGAATCGAGGATTTATAGAATTGTGACACCCCTAGTGCCCAAACACAAGAGACTACATATTTACTTACTTAATGTCAGTACTCTCCGTGTTTAAACAACATATGGACATTTACTTGCCTTTTAAATCTCATGTTTAGCTGTTTTTCTGATGTTTTTAAAAGATGAAGAATAAAAAAAAAAGATCATTAGATTAGTCGACTTCCATAATAATCACAAGCTGCAGGCCTACTGAACACTGGAAGATCCAGGAACAGTTCAATTATCACAATATACTAGTGCTTTGCGTTACGACGATAAATATTGTGGGGACGATATAAGGTAAGTAGCACGATAGACACTTTTCTATCGTTTCTACAGTAATTTCATCAATTATTCATGCTAATATATAAAGTAGGCTATTATAAAATGTAATGGCGTGGTCACTTTGCATAAACTCGGTTTATATAAGTGATAATAAAGTAATCTTTGCAACAAAAAAAAAGCTTCATAGTGTGGTTTTGCAACATGGCGCTGATTTATGTTATTTGACGGATACACGCGGACACGCCGGTTTGCGACATGCTTTACGTTATTAAACTCATGAGAGCTGAACAATGGAGACGCATTGTTCTTTTAAAAAAATTAGCTACTGCATCTACCTCATCTGTTTTCATTTGTGAAAGTTGGGTTTAATGTCATTTTGAAATAACCTTGGAAAAAAGTAAGCAATGATTTTATTTTGTCATATTTTTCTAAGAACAATTGAAAACATACTTAAATGTGGTATATCATGATATATATCGCTATCGTGATTTTAAAAATTCCGTATCGTGATGTATGATTTTTTCCCCATATCACCCAGCACTACAATACACTGCGATATATTGAACCGTAAGCCCTTTATCGTGATAAAAACAATACACAGCCCTAATATTATTGCTAGCTCTATGTTTTGCACCCCACAGGTCTTGTGACAGAGCCCAAAAGGTGAGTTCATTCTGATTAAGATCTCCTTGATGACCTCTCCTTCTGCTCTGGTCTATCAGATGGCACAGTCCTATCAGAAAACCAATCTACAAACGCAGAAACATTAGATTTATGGGCATGAACCTTGAACGAGTTCCACGACATTACACTCTGGAAAACTGCACAACCCCCTACTGACATTACAGCTCCACAGAGGGCTTAATCAGAAGTTGAAAAAGTGCAAGACAAACAAGTCACTAACGAGCTACAAGAAAGCAGTTATTAATCAAGGCACTAAACTAGACAGCCCCAAACTACAGCTCTAGCTGGTAGGCAATCTGTTTGCAACAACAAAGAAAAAAAAAGGAGAAAACAGAAGAAAAGGCTAATACACAAATCAGCAAACACTTCCATACACAGGCCTTCACTCGGGCTTGAATTGTTTGACAGAGCACATCTGCTGAAATGGCCAGAGAAGACAGATGGCTCTTGTTGAACTGTTTCTGGGGTTAAAAGGAAACTACTGGCTTTTTCACCAAGCGCTGTGAAGCTGTGAGGAATGGGTAATAATCTGAATCCAGAGATATCTGTACCCTGATCAAGAACCTGTGTCGATTTTCTCTCTTTTCTCTCACTCACCTTGCTCTCCTCTATATTCTCCCTCTCTTTCCTCTCCCTCTCCTTTCTTCTTTCTCTCTCTTTTCTCTTCCTTGTCTCTCCTTTATTCTCTCTCCCTACTCTATTTTTTCTCTCTCTTGCTCCTCTCTCCTCTTTCTTCTCTCCCCACTCTCCCCTTTCTTCTCGCTTGCTCTCTGCTTTCTCCACCCTTTTCCTTCTATTTCTTGTCTCTCCTTTATTCTCTCTCTTCCTTTTCTCTCCTCCCTCTTTTTTGTCTCTCCTTCCTTCTCTCTCCTACCTCTATTTTTTTCTCTCTCGCTCCTCTCTCCTCTTTCACCATCTATCTCCTCTTTCTTCCCCCCTTTCCTCTTTCTTCCCTCTTTGCCTTCTCCTCACTCTTCCTTCTCTTTCTTGTCTCTTCTTTCTTCTCTCTCTCTCCTCTCTCTTCCTTCTCTCTATTTCCTTTCTTCCCTTTTTCTTGTCTATTTTATCTTCTCTCTCCTACCTCTATTTTTTCTCTCTCTTGCTCCTCTCTCCATCTCTCTCCACTTTCTTCTCCTCCCCTCCCTCTTCTCTCTCTCTCGCGGCTTTCTCCTCCCTCTTTCTTCTCTTTCTTGTCTCTCCTTTCTTCTCTCTCTCTCTCTCTTCCTTCTCTCCTTTCTTCCTGTGCTAGGCTCTAGCCAATCAGGAAGCTAAACTCTGGAAAGTCAGAGCATAACTGTGCTGGGCTAAAAGCTAACATGAGCTAACTGGCTAGAATCTCTTCAACTACCTCATAATATATACACCCTGTGCCAAAGCAGACATTAAAAGTACAACAACGCTATTGAATTTGATTGTATTCATTCTGTTTTAACAGAACAGTTTCAGTGGTAAAAGCAAAACTTGGCAAGGTCACTCCTGTGACTGTTGCAGTGAGGTAAAAACAGCAACCCAAAAACGTTAAATTCCTGAGGCAAAATAACACTTTTATATATAGACTTATAATACCACGTATAAAAACACACTGAAATGTTCAGTTTTAAATGCTCAATAAACGCCTTCGGTTTCTCTTTCGCCAGGGACAGGTAATTTCTCATTATTTCCAGAACAAACCTTTTTTTTTTTGGCTAAAATAGACAACAAAATGGCAGTAGTACTAGCTCTACCATTGTTATTCCAGGCCAACTGTACTATGTAACTTGAAGCAGACAGGCAGGACTTTTAAGCAGCCAAGCTTAAAGGAATGTGGAAATTTGTAGAGATATACAGAGTTAATAAAAAAAGTTAAATCTGGATAGCTTGCATGACATAAATAAAAATAAAAATAAAATAAATAAATAAACAAAAACAGCTGGCCTAAATAGCCAACATGAAGAAACCTGAATCCTTTTCCCCACCTTTTGAACAATTACTAAATTGTAAATAGTAACTGTGTAATACTTTACCAATTTAAAATAAGATTAAATCAGTTTGTTTTAGTTATATTAATAAGGGTTACTAATAACTGGTTTGTATTACTTTGTGTAAACCTAACATTTACTTCTCAATGTTCTAATGCTTCACATTGTGAAGGGAATGGCTTTATTATAATTATATTGTGCCTTTATTCAAATTATATGAACAGGACAATACTGACCGTCCTGTGTGCAAAACCATCCACTTCTGAAGTGCTTCTGGAAAAGCAGATTCTAAAAGCTGGCAAACTGAACTGAACCATCATCCTCATGCCTGTAGCTGGATATCTAATCATAACGAATGTGGCCAGTTTAAAGTTTTAATTATTTCAATTAATATCGTTTGTATTATAAGATGGGTAATATAATGGGAAATGGTTCACAATTCACTCACACAGTTATGATCAAACCAGTGACCAGGCCTGTCAGCTTCAGAGCAGCTTCGAGACATTTTAATTTGAATGTTTAGCTACTAAATAAATCAAGTTAAACACTGCTTCTCAGTCTAAAAAAAAATCCCAAGTGTAGTGCTGAAGGGAACAGTTCTGTTCCTAGAAACAGCAGACCAAAGGAGAGGAAAATGTTGCACAAATGTTTGATGTGCCTTGAAAAGATGCCTTCAAAAGGTCTACACAGAGAGGATGACAAATTGCACACAAAAGCTTACTCTATAATCGGGACTCAGAAATTAACTCATGAAATGAATCCTATAATGGGCTTCTGCAATTGGCACAGCCGCCTGAGTAGGATTAACTTAGTACGGTAAATATGTACTTTTCTTTATTTTTACATGTAGAGAAAGCATACTAGCAGTTTAACTGGTAAAAATAGTGTTTTTTCAGATTAATCTATTAACATGCCTTGACCCATACACAGGCTACAGGTGTAGGAGATACAAAATCCTTATTTTTCTGCAGTAAAATAATTGTGAGGATTTTGAAATCTTCTACAGGAAACTTGGAGAAGCTGCCTGTTTTCTCTCTACTCCACTTAATAATTCCAGATCAGGAATTATTACAGGAATCAACCCAAATTCTGCATGTTAGAAAATAGACAGAAAACTTGACATACATAACAAAACTAAAGGTTTAGAGGCCATGCACTGTTTGATTTGTATTCAGGATTTGAAGTTCAGGAAAGAGCCAATTTTATAATTGCTATACATTATTTTTTGACAGTTGCAGATTTACTTGACCATTACACTATAGTTTCTATTACATTTATGCTTTTCAGTAACGTTCCTTATCAAACATGAAAGCCTTTTATGAATTATTTGATGTGTTATGAATAAAAATCCTCAAGATTTAAAGAGATTAAAATCAATTTTAACCAGCTACTAGATCATTTAATATTATCAGATTTCCCCAGTTACCAGATTATGTACTCAATAAAACCATGGTACTATGCAAATGCCACTTTAAAGCTACTATCAAATTTCAGGACACACAATCATGCTCCTATTTATTGCATTTCTATGAAGTATGTTTCTGATCCATTCTATTTTAAGAACCCAAGAAATATAAAATATGTGCTTAATACTATGTAGTGTGACTCAGTAAGGACAGTTTTTTATTGAAACTTTCTCAATAGTTGATGCTTAAACTTACCCTAGTGAGCTACACAGTCTACATGAGTGATGATGCACAATATATTGTTTTAGCATCATCATAATCGCAATGTGCACAATCTCATTAATCACATTATAAAATATCCAATGTAGGGCACTATGATTTAGGTTTAAAATACATTTCAAATAAAAATCCATAAAAAAAAAACCTAGATGGAATACAGAAATCCATAACTAATTTTTTTCCCCAGACCATTTTTCCATGTTTAATTTTCTATTTTTCTTTTTTTTTTTTTTACCAAAGGCAGATTATATTTAGATGCTCCAATCTTTGACATTGGGAGGGCATTATTAATATAAAGGACATGGTAAATCATGGACATCTAGAGAAATCTGGTAAAGAATATTGCAATATATCTCAGAACAATAAAACAGAGCAATGTCAGTTTTTTGTCAGTGTTATCTTAATTAAACAGGGCACATAAGATCAGCAGGGAAAGCTACTGAAGCTTTAATCTTCCATTTTATCATCATTTACATACCAATTTAAAAATGATGGGGCTCCCAAACATTTGCACTAGACTGAATTACAAAGATAGCTCTGTCAGCATGCTGAATTTTTGCCCAAAGCAGTCTCTCAAACATGTATATTTTGTATAGTAGAGAAAATCATGCTGGACATATGCTGCATACTACTCGCAGCCTGTGGGCACAGTCAGCAGCACTCCAGCAGTACGTAGTAAGCGATTTCAAACGGAGGCCTACATTTAATTAAGTCAGGCCCAAGAATCCCTGGATATCACCCGACTCTGCTTCCAGGTGGGAACCCTCATTTACTGAGCTACTGCCACCCACTGATTCAAGCTTAACTGAACACGAGGCAGGACTATCTCTGTCTAACAGCCACCTGTACAGTCCAGCTGGGTATGAATTAATTAAATGCCAAATATACAACCTCCTTCATAGTAGCTGACCAACAGAATGTTAGATTAATGACAGTTTTAGACAGTCTTGTTAGAAGTAGGAACCTAAGCATGATCTGAGTCAGCGTGAACATTTTAGCAACCTGAAAAACGTATGCAATAATTGAATTGAATCAATGAACATTTGCTAAGATTGCATGTTCAATATTCAAGAGCTAGTGATGCATAATATTGGAAAGAAATGACTTTGCGATATTTTGGTATTCTGTGATGAATATATTGCGAATACTTTCACCAGACACTTTCCATGATATTAGTTATGCCATCTATGCATCAAAGACTGAAAAGTAAGTGAAAATGGCTGGATATTATCCGCTTCTGATAGATATGTCATGGAAGAAAAAGAAATATATAAATATATAATAAAAATATTTTTAATTGATCAATAGTTAGAGTGATGTGAAGTATGGATTAATTTGCTCTACATGACAAAACTACATGGCACATCCTACGATATGATTGTTGCATATGATGACACAATATACTGTATTTTGCAGCTCAAGTCCCCACCCTTTAACTTTAATGCAATGGTTCCTTACCAAAGGTTATCCAAAAGCAGTGTGTGAGACTGGTGTAGGAGGAAAACTGTGATTAAAAAACAGGGTTATTCCACCAAATCTTGATTTCTGAACTCTTAGAACTTTATGAATATGAACTTGTTTTCTTTGCATTATTTGAGGTCTGAAATCTCTGTATATTTTTTGTTATTTTAGACATTTCTTATTTTCTGCTAATAAATGCTCTAAATTACAATATTTTTATTTGAAATTAAGGAGAAATGTTGTCCATATTTAAAAAAAAAAACAAAAAAAACCCCATAGAAACTGATTCAATAACTGAAGTGCCCCCCCCCCCCACCCCCCGAGTTGTGATTGATCAAAAGTGGTTCTTTTATAGGATCCCCAAAGAACCATTTAAAGGCTCTTTACTTTTAAAAGTATATTTTAACCACTTAAACCCTAATCTTAATCTGCTCAAAGCTAAATGTGTGGATCAAGCTGCAAAATATCCTCAACCTGCTTCACATTTCCACATCTGCGCCTAACCATAAACCAAATCTGGTGACAGCAGATTATTTCAGTGCCATGAAACATATTATGATGATTTCATGCACTCATAAAAGCTGTTCTCTAGTCTGTTTATGGACTCCACTCTCCAGGATTTTCAACAACAAATATTTTTTAAAACTTCTAAGGAGAGTTGATGCAGCCTTGAGCGAATTAAATCAGCCAGCTGTTCTTGACTGAAAATCCTTTTTAGTCTAAGGCTAGGCTTAACCTGTATATGGAAAGAGGGCCTTATGGTTCAGCTTAACAGATCACACACACACACTTACCTCTCTTATTTTAATGTTGTGGTAACTCACTGTCTACCCTGAGGGGGGAAAGCATGATGTCTAGCAGAATCAGTTAAGCCAAGACATAAAAAAAACAGCCATTTTTCCAAATTGTGTGTAAAACAAATACTAACCGTTGGCCATCTGTACAACCACCCCTAAAGTGTAGAAAACACACTGATATACCGATATGAGAATCATGGGCCGAAACACACTCCACCTAGTAAGGGTGGGCAATATTATATCATATACAATATATCGTGACACAGAAATTTCATGATATTAAAAATCCATATCGTGATAATAGGGCTGTTTTGTCTTAAAAGTAGTCAAGCTTTAGGTGTATTTGTACAATTGTATAATTGTTTTAGTTTGCTGTTTATATGCATGCACTAAATATTCTGCAATATTTTTTGCTGCATTATATTATTTTATGCTGTATTATTTATTTTGCTACATTATGATTATACTGTTATACTATTATACTATAGTCCTGAAATGAATTAATTATTTTAGTTTTCCTATATCGCCAAGTATATCGTTACCGCAAAACTACCCTGAAATATTGTGATATTATTTTAGAGCCATATCGCCCACCCCTACCACCTAGATTATCTTAAAAGAAATAGAAAAAACAAATATACTACTAGAACCAAATATTGTAATATTTAAAATATTATGAATGGTCAAAGAAACCTGTAATGGTTTTCGGTCTTACTTTGGTTGTATGCATCATATATATATTTTATTTTTAAAAATTTCCCCCATTTTCTCCTGATCATAGAGGCAGCACTAAGCCCGCTGGACCACTTGGAGCCCCTATATGCTTCATACTGAGACCGCATCATCATATTGACTTAAACTTTTGTCGTATCGACTTAAAATTTTGTGAATCGGTACACCCCAATTTAACTCATCCTTACACAACCCTGAAAACCCACCCTGGCACATTCTCAAAAGGACATGCAGTGGAGAACTATCCAATGGTATTAAAATGAACTAGTATAGCTACCCGTTGACTCCTGGGCTGTACGACCTGGTCTTCCACGGTGTGCCAGAGTTCACATGGTTTCCATTAGTACAGTCGGACAGTAAGCAGTTGAAGCCATAAGTGCTGGCCTTGTTGTCACTTTTCCTCCGCCCGGGGTGATGGTGGAGGTGATTGCTGAGGCCTGTGGGGTGGTGGTACTGGTGGCGCTTGATGGAGTCCTGCTGGGCGGTGGCAGCGTACTGCCGCTGTTCCTGCTGGGAATGCCGCGAATGAGGAGGAAGAAGAGGAGGAGGGTTATGATGAGGATGTTGATGAGGAGGATGTTGTTGGTAGTGATGGTGCTGGTTGGTGTTGACATTAAAACTGTTTAACATGTTCTCATGAAAGTTGAGCAAAAAGCTGGCGCTGGAGCTCCCGGAGTTCTGGTTCATGTTTCCAGTGTTGGCGGTGGAGGACACTTCGTTAGTCCTTAGTGTAGAGGAGCTGGATAAAGAAGGGCTATCCGTACTGGTTTGTGCAGAGGGAGAAGGTGCTGAGGAAGTCTTGCCGTCCCCATTCTCCCCGGTTTTAGTTAGTGACTTGATATCGTTGCTGATATCGTTCGATAATATCGCCGCACCGGTAATCGCGGCGCCGTTAGCATTGCTATGGTGGTGGTGCTGATGGTGGTGGGGATGAGCAGCAGTGCTGGAGGAGTTAACAGCGGTATTAACAGTAGTAACAGCAGCAGAAGAAGAAAAAGAAGAAGAAGAAGAAGAAAGGGCCAAAGGGTCGATAGCGTTCACGTTACACGCGTCTCTGGCCGGTGCTGCGTTTTTCCCGTGCAGGCGGCCGTAGTGGTGGTGATGAAGATGATGGTGGTGGTGGTGATGATGGTGATGGTGGTGTTGGTGGTGGTTGTTGCCGGAGCCGGGCCGGATTCCCTGAGAGGTTTCCCACACACGCATCCACAGCGCGTTGGCAGGTCCCTTCTGCTCCGGCTGAATCCAGGCGACCCTCGGATCCATCCAAACTTCACCTTCTCCTTCCCTCCTCCCGACCGACCCCCACACTCACTCACTCACTCACTCAGCCCGCCGGCGAGCCGCCGCTCAGCCCCGACACCGACCCCGGACAACCGGCCA
Organism: Astyanax mexicanus; assembly: GCF_023375975.1. NCBI lineage: Eukaryota > Metazoa > Chordata > Actinopteri > Characiformes > Acestrorhamphidae > Astyanax > Astyanax mexicanus. Next base: position 37,914,520 of record NC_064410.1, read on the forward strand.
GCCGCCCGCGCGCATCCACCGGCCCGCCGCACCAACAGACACACACACCCCGGAGAGACCGAGAGCCGACACGGACCGAGAACAGGACCAACCGGGCCCTGAGCTCTGCTAAAACTGCTAGCCTGGGGTACGGAGACTCCAATATGGCGAACACCGAGAGTCACCGCGCATGCGCAGGATTTTAAACACACACACACACACACACACACACAAAATAGTGTGTATTCCTGCCGTTGAAGGGGTTCCACATGTCACAGTGCTCCACTTCAGCCGTGTCTCACATTATTAACCTCGGCACACCCCAACCCTAACTGTTACCTCATACTCGCTCCTGTGTATTGTTTTCCTATATTCGTGTTTTTCACCTGTTTTACTCATGAGCACCAGATAAACGTCCCCACAACGAGTTTTCAAGTTTTAATCATCCAGAAGACATTCGGCCCCCTTGAAAAGCTAAATACATGCAGGACAGTACACTACACCACAATACAGTGTGTATTCCTCACTTTGTGGGGTTTCCCTATTCATCGCAAATGCTTCTAGCCAATCTCTCTCTCTCTCTCTCTCTCTCTCTCTCTCTCTCTCTCTCTCTCTCTCTCTCTCTCTCTCGCTCTCTCTTTATGAATAAAGAAAGATAAGTGTCATTACATTTTTCTAATATATATATATATATTACATATATATATATATATATATATATATATATATATATATATATATATATATATATATATATATATATATATATACAGTACAAGTCATTATTTTAAAATTATTTTCTGGGTTGTAGATTAATACTAAAGTCATTCAAATTTAGTAAACAGTGTTAAACCAGAATATGTTTTATATGTTAAAACCTCTTGTTTAGATGACAGCTTTGCACTTCTTGACTGGATTTTCTCAGTAAGCTTTATGAGGTAGAGACACCTGGAATGGTTAACAGCTGTGCTGAACTTGTCAAGAGTTAATTACTTGAATTTTTTGCCCTTTTAACGCGTTTGAATTGTGTTGTGAAGAGGAAGAGCTGGTATAAAGTGAATAGCTCTATTTAAAGCATGTTATAATCCATATTATGGCAAGAACTTTAAGACATTCAAGAATGACCCTTAAGTTCAGTTACAAAGACCATCACAAATTTTATGATGAAACTGGCTCTCATCAGGACTGCCCCAGGAAACGAAGTCCAAGACACTGCAATAACAGCACCCCAGATAAAAACCCACCTAAATGCATCACAGCATATTTTGCTTTGTTTAACTTCATTTACTACATAATTCCTTAAATATAAATATATACATATTTAATTTACAAAACCCATTTTGACACCCAGAATTATCTATATTTTCATTCTGTGGGCAATTAGAAATTTGGGTTTAGTTGTTTAAATCTGTGGTTGCTGCGCTTGTACCTAGTCTCTTGTGAGGCAGAAAAGAGTCAGTCTTTCTGCAGGGTTGGAATATACTCATACAGAATACAAGTATTGAAATTGCACATTCAGAATGCACAAATTAAACATCTGTATTCTGTCCATGCTATACAGTTTTCAGAATGTACCAGTAGTTACTTTTTACATTTTAAACAGAATACCTTTAACATACTTAATGACAAATTATTTTTTTTATGTTGTGTTTAAATATAGATTAATTACAACTGAAATATACGTACGTTGCCATTGGTTGCTCCAAAATAGTACATTTAGTATGTATTTAAGTACACATGTTAAGTATACTTTTAAAATATATACTTAATACACTTATATTTTACAAAGGGTGAAAGTAACCTAAGATGGTGTAGTCTATAACATTAACTTCAAAAGGAGGAATTACATCAACATTAAATTGTGCAAGAATAACAGCATTAAGAGTAACTTCAAAAGTACTGGTAAACCTGTGAGTGGAGCTTTCAAATAATTTATTAAAGAATAATTTGATTCATGTTTTCATTAGTTATGTGCAGATAATTATTTTTTCTGTTTATCAGGGGCACAGAGGCACTTCCACACTCCTCCCCCATTATTACGTAATAGCTCTTTCACTCTCTGCTCACATGCAGTGTGTGTCAGCTATGGGGGAAATCCCTCACAGACACAGAGCAACTGAGACAGATCAGGGTTCATATACATAAAGCTTCTCAGAGCAGGAGAGCAGATCTGGGATGAGATTCTGCTCTTATTTTACCCTTTCAGGTCTTCCAGGAATAGACATGAGATCAGATTATCTCCTCTGAGTAGCAGAGTAGACACTGAACTATCTTTCATACCTGAACTATAGGTACAAATGTACCCAGAAATCAATCACTCTTTGTATTTTGTTTACTACTTAAATGCAGCCTTGCATTACCAGTACATGATACAATATATTTAGTATTTTTGGCTCCTGGACTCCCCCTACAGTCAGGGTTGGGTATTCATGCTTTGAGCTACCCCTTAATAAGGACACAGCAAATGCATTTCTGGACCAGCTGAGAGATACAGAACCACGGAAAGTAAAATAAGCATGTGGATATGTTCAGGGAGGGTTCTACTCCGTGTCTGTGTGTTGAGGAATCTGACTGCGTAGTGGAAGAAGCTGTTGCAGAGTCTGGTAGTGGAGGCTCGGATGCTCCGGCATCTTCTGCCGCACAGCATTAGAGTTAAAAGTCCAGGTAAGGGATGGGTGGGGTTGCTCACAATGCTGGTGGCTTTGCGGTGATAAAGGGGAGAGAGACTCCGATGATCTTCTTAGCTGTCCTTGCTCTCCGCTGTAGGGTTTTGCCTTAGACCTTAGAGTTGGTAGTGTAAAAACACATTCATAAAAAAGTACCTAAAAGGACACCCCAGCCAAAATGAAAAACTTACCCATCACTTCAATCCCTATATCTGCATCTATTTCTGTATCTGTTTTGTGTTGTCTGTATCAGAACCGGATATGTATTTCCTATCTAGGAAAGGCTTTCGACTAGATATTAGTGAGGTCAACTCCAACTCATTCCAAAAGTATTGTATGGAGCACCATCATTCCAGAGAACACAGTTCCAATATTTATCTGCCCAGGAAAGTCCTATTTTATTGACAAAACATCTTTATAGGGTCTACAGGTACTAGACAATCTATGTGTTTGGACTTGAGCATTGTTTAAATTTAAGGCTGAATGAATTCATAAGAAGATATGCCCACAAGTATTTGAATATATAGTGTAATAATAAGAATAACATTTTTACGTTTGGTTACATTCCTACAATGACACAAAAAATTGTAATTATCTTCTGCAGTTGTGTTAGATCTGGGGTGGCAAACTCAAGCCACACTGTATACAGTCCTGTGTCAAGGGGGCCAGACTGATTTTTATCAGAAAGCTGACACTGTGTTAACTTCTTTGAGAGTTCGCTCTTCCACAGATGAGTTCTGTCCAGGCTCGCCTCTGCAGATTACAGCTGATAAACACTTTCTCTTCAGAGTGACTGACCTCAGGCAGGCCAACTCATTGCTTCCACATGATGGAGAAGAAACTGGAAACCTCAGGTACCAAGTTTGCTTCTTTGTATTGGCTGACTGAGCGCACTTGTGGTAAGGTATTTTTCCACAATATAACGTAAAAAGAGTAAGCTAAGCATGACCAGTAAGAAGTCTTTTTCACACATTTAGCACATTCAATCACACCTTTATTACAGGAAATTAAAAAGAAACTTTTTTGACCCAATGTACAGTATTACGTTTATTGAAATAACCAATGAAATCTCTTTTATTGTGAAACTTCTTACTGTCCATGGGGCTGACAACATTTACGGACACACAACTACTTATAGATGTGTTTCTTCTAGACATGGGATGCATAGAAGCAAGATTTTTAAATAGTCTGCATAAAGTGTGGGATCTAGTGATCTGGATTTTTGTAGGGGACAGTGAATAAGGCACACTTTTTATACACAGCACTAGACTAATATGACAAAGGAATAAGAGACTGAGAGTTTTATTGTCATCATCCATTCCTGCAATTTGTTCTTTGTTTTTATCAATGATCAGTAAAGAAGCAAATTCAATCTGGTGTTCAGGACACAGCTCAACGACAAAATGAATCCTGCATGTTTCCTTAGCTTTCAGAACACAGTCCAGTCCATCTGGCTATGTTCGCAGCACAGTGAGTAAATAAATATGTTAACACTGTCCATGATTATACTTCAGTAGGGTAATCCTCATCAGAACAAACATGGAACCAAAGCTTTCCTTGATTTTGGGTAATCCTCAAATTTGCTCAGATACCACCTGTAGAATAAAACACATACACATAAATGAATACATTTACAACTGCATAAAAGCTCAGATGATAAGATATTCCATATACACCAGTTTTAAACTGAATGTTTAAGACTGATTGGTTGTTTTTCAAGGTCTTACTTGTGGTGAGCGACTGCTCTGCTGGAGAGAACAACGCAGGTGAAGAAAGCGAATGCTGCGCTGTGGACTGAGAATCCAGCAAGAGCAAATCCACCCCATTCAATAATCTCACCAAAAAAGTTAGCGCCAGAAACATACTCAAACATCCCACCTATAAAAAGACATGAACAAACATCACTTAAACTCAGACCTGTCATTAAAATAATAGTTTTAATTCACATTCAAACTATGCATCCTTAAAATATATATCATGTTATATTGTTGTTGACAATAGGCGAGGTTGTTCTATGTTGTAATGGGACTCGAGGCCAACATGTTGACAACTGTGGAGGAAGAGGGAGCCTGGATGGGAGAAGACGGATTGGTTGTTCTGGCTAGAGCCTCAAAAGTCTTCCACATATCAATAATGGCCGCCTGATGCCTGAAAGTCAGATAAAATCTCCCAGAATCTAGAACAAGTGGCGCAACAGTGAACACAAACACACACGCAGGCAACACAGACTTTTTCTTTTTTTTACGTGAGAGGAAAAAGAGGGAGAAGGAGAGAAAGCTGCTCCCCTCCTGTGCATATTCATGAAGCGCATCCAAAACAGAGAGGGTTCTGATTGGCCTGTTCTCTGCAAAGAGTCTGTGAATCACCCAAACAGTTTTTAATATGGACGGGCAGTGTTTTCCCCCCCCCCTGGACGGGATGCGTTTAAATGATTGCAAAATGCATGCTGAAGTGAGTTAATGTGACGTCTGAGAAGGTCACAAGTATAGACAACATAATGTTGATTAGACTTTGTTGATATGCAATGTTGAGGGAACATATTTAATGATTTGTCTTTTTTAATCAGAAGGGTGATGTTTGACAAGTTTTAAATAAAAAATCCTAGGGACAGTCATGTCACTGATAGTTTTAACAAAGCCAATTAGAACAAGTATTCTGATGAAGTTGATTTACATGTAATTTACTTATAAGTGTAATTGTTAATACAAATGCAGATACATTAACTAACTGCTGTAGCCTTTGAGATTAAACATTTTTCCTGTAATGCTTTTTTTTTATTTTCCTTACTCATTTCTGTTTGTTTCATCCACTGGTATATCTGTAATATTACAATGATTTTCTCTATAAAATTTTATTCTTTATTGAAGAACCTGCTTTTGGGTACGTTTGGCTCACGTACGTTCATGCTGCATTAAATTATCCTACAACACAGTTTCTGTTTTCCTGCCCACTTCACCAAAGCTACATAGCTCAGTTTCTGGCATGCTGCTGGAAAATGCTGACTCTGCAAGCTAAAGATTCCTTTTCAATTATTGTAATCAGTACACCTTTATATTATATATTTCTACCACTACTTTGTATATTTTATAAGATACACCTAATTAAATAAACTTGCTGTGACTGGTCAGTTCTATCAACAGCCTGTGGCCAGTTGTTCAAAAAATGTAATCCGGATCAAAATTATCCAGATTTGGTAATCACATTTTTTGCTATCCAGGATCAGGTGATCTGTCTTACTTTTAAGCCAGTTTTTCAAAGCAATATTGGATTGGATCAACCTGATCCAGAAACACAGTTTTCAGGATTACCTAATCCGGATTCCCAGCTATGTAAAAAAACAGATAGAAGAACCAACAGGGGTTGATGACTCCTTTTCTTGCAGTAACAAGATACTGCTTATTGCAAAACAATACGAGCAATTGAGCGTTCTGCAGAGACGCTTTGCATGACTTAACTATTTGTGAGTTGAACCACAGGGAGCATGCAACATAACACTTGCATGTATTGTTCTTCCCAATGTTGCCACCAATGTCCCTCTCTGTGATGTTCATGATGCACCTGAGCCTGTTGAAGAACCAGAACAAACTCTGGAGTTCTTTTCAATTGTTCGAAATTATTTTTGACAGCTTCATATCTGATAAATGTTTCTTTGACATTAATATATAGTGATGAATGACAGTGACATAGATGAAAAAATGAATATATTATTTTTGTTTGTTATTGAAATCTTTTGGGGGGTTTATTTAATGGGGTCAAGATTGTTTTTATTTTTACGTTACTATTGTAAAAGGCTTAATTGGTAGCCAAAGTCTACTTTATCACTGTAACGGTTAAACAGGTCAAGTGCAAAATAAAAGTAAATGTATATACACTAAATTGTACAAATGTTTTTTTTTATTTATTTTAAAACTTTGATTTTAAAGTTTTACCACATTTACTTCCTGAAATCCCCCTTGAAATCCTACTCCTTGTTGGGATCAGGGTAATCCTGTTTTTTTGGATCAAAGTTATCCAAATCCTACTGAAAAGTTTTGAACAACAGAAACTGAAGGTTTGATCCATTTACAAACTAGGATTGGATTACGTGATCTGATCCGATTTCAGAATGCTTCTTTCCCTTTTGAACAACCCGTTTTCCAGATTTGATCCAATCCGATAACCAAAATCCGATCAGATTACCTTTGAACAACTGGCCCCTGAGGATAAGCTCTCATGCTGAAATCTGTAATGACTCACACAGTATATACTGTATATGCTAGGGTAGAAGGGTTACACAGTACATTAACACAGCAATAATTTAAAGAACATTCTTTCTAGTTGTTGTGTTTACCCACTGCTCAAAATAGAGGAGGAGGAGGGTTAAAACAGAAAGATTGTTGTCATGGATGATTAGTATCTAATGACAAGGTTTGTTCTGACAGGTCCGGGGCGATGAGTCAAAAGCGGGCCTATTTTTATTTTCCCTTCTGAATCCATCAACTAAGCTGGCTACCATCAACCTATGTTAGCCAGTGGTCATCAGTACAAATAAAACCAGCAGAATCCAAACAAACAATAACTTACTTGATATTCTACTGTAAAGTAAAACATCTGTCATCTGTCATTTTCATAGAAATCATACAGACATTTTCCTAGATTTACAAAAAGACTATGACATGTATTTTTGTGTACAAGTGACAGAATTACACTGACTCATTTTAAGGTTGAATATTGAGAAGTTTAAAAACAGTGTTTTACCTCGTGGTATCTTATACCCTGTTTCTCCAGGAGCACGCAGGTTCCTCAGAATATGATCAGAGTGAAGATTAATTATCCATCCGAACAGCCATAGACAGGACCCTACATAGGAACAAATAATAAAAAAAAAACATCATCTGAAGTCAAAATATAGTAACATTTAGTTTTCCACAGGTTTTCACTCATTTTGGCACATTTCAATCACTAATGAAATAAATGAAATAGCCTAAACTATTAATTTTTCTTTTTTGAAGAAAAGCAATTAAAATTTAAAAAATTTTACTATTTTTTTAAACGTTTTTAATAACCAAACAAACCAAAAAAGCACAATATATATGTATGTATCTACAAGTCACATGTATGTAAAAATTACACAGAGAAATGCAGCCAAATATTCAGGGCATGCCTACATTTGATATATCTGTAGTAATGCTGAAATTATTTTATCAAGTCAATATTAATACCTTTTCAATTTTAAATCTAACTTATGATTATTATTTAACATTTTGAGATTGATAAACAGTGTTTATACAGTTTAAAGTTTTATCTTGGCCCTGCTATGGAAAATGACCTATCAAGATACTGTATGTACAGGTCCCATAGAAACGTGGAAGAGTTCTTTACCACGATTGGGTGTGGGCTGCATTGACACTAATGCTGTCACACACTACTGCATTGTCTTTTTCAGTAGACTGAATTTAAAGGCAGACAGCAGGTCTGCAGTGCAAAAAACAGCTAATACATCACCCACCTGTTATGAAGCAGGGATGTGTAACCCAATCAGAGGGGAACTCAGCATAATGGCTCAGGTATCTGACCTGTAGGTAGCCATTATAGATACAGAACACAAACGCCAGCGCAAAGGATGCAAACGGTGTGGGCTTCCCTCCTCGGATTAAACATGGGTATATAAGGGACCTGTAAAAAAAACAAAAAAAAAACACATGTATTAAATACAACTCTGTGTACTGTAACTTAAACATAAACCATAAACAAGTCATAGCTTACTCTATATTTAGTGACAGACTGAAGTACTATAGATACTCCCCATCCAATCAGATTTATATTTATATATTATCAGATTATAATGATTTTTAATTTAGAATTTATACAAATACCAGACAAAATACATCAGCACCAGGTGTTTTCTTTAAGCGCACATTTAAAAAATAATCTGGGAAAATGATTTATTAGATGATCTGGACAGTAAAAGTGTAGTAAGAGTAAAATTGGCGGGACTAAATGAATCAATTCAGCATCTGGAATTCACAAAAAAGTCAATAATCAAACATGTGTTTTGTGAACCAGCAATTTACACATTTAGACAGCTGGCACTGTTCTTTTTACTATTACTTTTCATGTTATATGGTGTTTTACTGGCAAATGATTGCAAATATATGTATAGCTCTGGAAAAAATAAGAGATCATTTAAAAATGATGAGTTTCTTTGATTTTACCAAATACAAAATCTCTGGAATAAAATAAAGAAAAAGAAGGATGATCACAAGCCATCAAACCAAGCTAACTTGTTGAAATGTTTGCACCAGGAGATGCATAAAGCTATCCAAAAGCAGTGTGTAAGAATGGTGGAGGAGAACATACCAAAATTCATGAAAACTGTTATTTCAGCCATTTCTCGTTTTCAGCAAATAAATGCTCTTAATTACAATATTTTTGGGGGGAATTTAGGAGAAGTTTTTTCTGTAGTTTATAGAATAAAACAAAAATGTTCATTTTACTTAAACATATACCTATAAATAGCAAAATCAAGGAAAACTGATTCAGAAACTTAAGTGGTCTCTTTTTTTTTCCAGTGCTGTACATTCCCTGGTGCATTTTCTTGACATATCATTTTGTATATATAAAATTACAAACAAACCGAACTTTAAAAAGAGATATAAGCTAAAAGAAAACAGCATTAAACAGCAGCTTACCTCTGTACATAATGGCAAAAATACATGGCAATAAGCAGCTGGTTGGGCAGGTGCCCTGTCTTGGAGGAAGCAGTCCAAAAAACTAAAGCCAAAGGCACGACTAAAGCAGGGAGCTCCTGAATAAACCAAGCAACTCTCACACTTACTGGAAATCCATATTTCCTATCTGAATATCTGCCATAAGGCACATTCTCAAACAGCAAAGTCAGGAACGTCAGCACTGCCATAAATATCATGAAGTAAGATAAACAGTCCAGAATGTACAGCTCTTCCTCTTCAGAAGAAAGCAGGCTCCGCAGAACTGTGTCCATGATTGATTAAAAAAGATATTTATATGTATATATTTAGAGAGAGAGAGAATAAAGACAGTTTTAAAAGGTGTTGAGAGATTTAAAAGCAGAAGAGAGTATAATTTCTGCCCCCTTAGTTACAGTTGGTCTCCACACAAATTGGTCTCCACACACCATCTCACTGTCTCTGTGTCTTCCTATGTGTCAACCAATGACAAGAGGAGAGGGCGGGATTCACGTGGAGAAATGGACCAATAGGACGAACAGATCCGGCATATTATTATGCATAAGCCAATAGTAAAATAGCATGTTTTTATTTTACTTTTTTAATTAACCCTTTCAGACCTGAATTAAGTTCAAGTGATGGAAAAATATAAGAATGCTGTCTGTAATGCACACAAAATAAGACACTACTATCCTAATACTATATATATATATGAAAATATATCCAACTAACTCAAGTTTATTCCTAAACATTAAAAAAAAAACTGTTTAAAATCCCAGAATTAGTAAAAATGAGCTTGTATTACTTTGCTTTATATAATCTACTTTGATGAAAAACAGGTCTTAATTAATGCTCTGTGCAACGAAACATTTGAAAAAAGTACATGATGTCCATTGTAATTGACGCAGGGTCTGAATTGGTTAAAAATACTTATTAAATCTATTTTTGTTCGGTATTATGTCTATTAGTTTCTCTGTTATTTCATATCTAAAATAACTGTAACATAAGAAAAGCAAAGGGCAAATGTTAACCATATAAGCTGTTTATATTGCTTGTAATTTAGATGTTGAAATGATCAGTTAAGTATTTAAATGTAAATCTGCAAATCGTATTTTTGTTACATTGGATTTAATTTGAGTGTAAAATAAAGCTAATAGTAAACAAAAAATATAAGAGAATAAGAGAAATTTATTATTATACTTAATTATTATTATTATTATTATTATTATTATTGTTGTTGTTGTTGTTGTTGTTGTTGTAGTTAAATTTTAAAAACTTTTTTTTTTATCCTGTTGTCTGTTCATATATTCTGATATATATATATAGTCAGGCGCGCTCGCGGTCACCGCAGGTCCTTTCGCTGCTGTGTGGCGTTTTGAGTTTCACTGAGCCCCACATGAGTTTAGCTTTAGCATTAGCTTTAGCATAAGCTGCAGCTCCAGTCTAGCTCAGGATCTGTTAGAAGAGTTCAATCTGCGGCTCCAGGCGTTCCAGAGGTTCATATCCAGGGTCGTGTGTGTCTCCGACATGGGTAAAAGGAACAGAAACAGAGGGAGGAATGGAGGAGGCCGGGACGGAGGAGCGGAGGGGAAGAGGGACAGAGATTCTGTGAGTCTGTTAATTATCTTAGTTAGTTTAAACACACTGCAGATTAAAAGCCCGGTTTCGGGGGGAAATTAATGTTTTTATGTGCAGTATGTTCACTGTTGGGGTGGACAGTACTGAGTGTGCTAACAGAGATTTACAGTATTTTAAACACTGTGTTGTTAGGATCTATACTGACTAGCTAGGGGTGGGCGATATGAACCTATAATAATGTCACTATTTCAGGGTGTTTTTGCGATAACGGTATTCTTGGCGATAAGAAAGAATAAAGTTACACTTATATAACCTTACACCTTTCTAGACACTCATGGACGCTTTACAATCCCGTTTTACACACAACCATTTACACTCAGCACTCACACACTTCGGAGAGAAGCACAGCCAATCACACACAGCATACCCTCTACCAGAAACAACTGTCCGTCTGGAGGCCTGCACCTTGACAAGCCATACCTATGCAGATAGTAATACAAACACTCTCACACGTGTGTATATATACACATCAGGGCAATTAAGGGAATCCAGTTGACCTGATCTCTATGTTTTTGGACTGTGGGACCAAACAGTAGTCCCCGGAGGACACCCACATGGACACCAGGAGCACATGGAAATTGCACCCAGAACCCAAGATCCAAGCGCTTGGAGACAAACGTGCTAATTACTAAGCCATTAAAGATCCACTTCTATAGAAAAACAGTGTCGGTGTTGAAATAAAATACTAGTGCATCTCAAAAAATTGATTTTCATTGGAAAGTTACTTTATTTCAGAAAAACACTGCACTGATTTTGGACTTGATATAACACAGTGGACCAACACCAGCAGATGACATGACTCTCCAAACCATCACTGATTGTGGAACCTTCACACTAGACCTCAAGCAGCTTAGACTGTGCGTCTGTCCACTCTTCCTCCGGACTCTGGTTCCTTGATTTCCAAATAAAATGCAAAATGTACTGAAGATCAGTGATGATTTTGAGAGACATGTCATCTGCTGGTGTTGATCCACTGTGTTATGTCAAGTCTGCAGTCAGTGTAGTGTTTTTCCTGAAAATATTACAGCACTTCATGCTTCCCTCTGCTGATAGCTTTTTTGGAGATGCAGATTTCATTTTCCAACAGGACATGCCCACTGCCACACTGCCCACACTGCCAAAAGTACCAACTGATCTTAAATAATCCATTATAGTATATAGTACCATTTTCTAAACATTGATTTCAGTTTTTATTGGCGGTAAGCTATTATCAACAGTAAAAGAAATAACAAATAAGTTAGATCACTCTTTGTGTAACACATCAATATAATACGTTTCACATATTGAACTGAAATAAAGTAACTTTTCAATGATGTAGTCTTATTTTTTAGAATTAGAAAACCACCACCTGCATCGTTGGTCAGCATATAAACTTAAGTTTGTCAGACTCTTTCCTTGTGCTCTTAAATTACTTTGTTGTAAAATTAAATTCTAAAGCTCCTACAGGGCTGAGAACAGAAAAGTCAGTCGAGAAGCTTAACCAGCACAACAGAAGGAAAATAAACAACAAAATAGTAAAACATAGACATGAAGATTAAACATGGATTTAAATAGAAACAATATGCTGATTTATTAGGAATGAGTGTTATTACCTTTAAAAAAATCATGTTTACACACTACCAAATTGGTATTTATTGAGTGTGCTGAAGCCACAGGTGTTATGCTCTGTTGACAGTTCTGTGAATGCTCTTTTGACAGGGTTGGGGTGCCGGCTATGCTGACATCATCAAGGAGAATAAATTGTTTGAGCAGTACTACCAGGAGCTGAAGATTGTGCCAGAGGGAGAATTTGAGGAATTTATGGAAGCTATGAGGGAGCCCCTACCTGCTACAATACGAATCACTGGATACAAAAGGTAAATCTTAATATTTGCAGTTCTGTTTCATTCCATTTCCCCAATAAAGTTTGTTATATTTAAATTAATATCTATACCTATAACTAGATTCAGTGTCCTGTAGGCTGCGAGAATCTATTTTAAACTCAGAAGGAATGATTTCACTTTAATGTTGTCGTTTATCCTACATATTTAACCCACAACTGTGATTTGAATGCTTTAAATCGAATTTTATTTCTCCAACAGCCATGCCAAAGAAATTCTCCATACCCTCAAAGAGAAGTACTTTAAGGACATTCAGGATCTAGAGATAGATGGTCAGAAGATTGAAGCCCCACAGGCTCTGTCCTGGTAGGTATATTATGACTATTAATTCTTGGGCTGTAAGATCAATCTTTATGTGTATATTGTTGTGCATTTTGTCAATCTCATTTTGGCGTATGTGGTATTGCAGGTACCCTGATGAACAGGCTTGGCACACCAACATGAGTAGAAAGATTCTGCGGAAGTCACCGCTTCTGGAAAAGTTCCACCAGTTCCTAGTCAGCGAGACTGAGTGTGTAAGTTGAAAGTTACACACGCATTTCTTTGGCATTTGGTTAAGATGCTTCAGTTATATCTGTCACTGACAATGAGAGAGAAATTTCATGTCTGTGCCATCTCATGCCTGTGCTATTCCACACAATTAAAAAGGAAAGGCTGTATTTCTTTACATTATTTATTTGCCTAGTTTTGGTTATCTCTTAGTATTTTGATTGTTCAGTTCTTTTTGTTTTTTATTACATGAAAATTCACTAGTGTAGAGTCCAAATTGATTGAGTCAGATGGCATGTGACTCAAATCTTCAGCTGTACAATCTATAATTACAATGATGTACTGTAATGTTTGCACTTTAAGCACTTAAAAACTTTGAATTTTCCCAAAAATGGTCAGTGCGCATTATAATCCAGTGCATCTTATGTATGGATTTTACCTGTTAGGTTGTAAGGAGCAGTAAATCTCCTCTGCCAAATTGCAGTGTTCTATAGGAATTTCAGTTTAGTTCTCCAGCACCAGGGCTAGAGTAGTCTTACCCGCTAACCGCTATTTCCCCCGTTCAGAGGGCAGTATCATCAGCCTGTAGCCTGCTGCTAATCCCGGCTAGCACTGCTGGAGCAGCATTAACATTACCCGCTAACCATGCTCACTATTTCTCTGTTCAGGGGGGAGTATTATCAACCTGTAGACTGCTCCTAAGCCCGGCTAGCACTGCTGGAGTGGTTAGCCGCTAATGCTAATGCTCTAGTCTAGTACTGGAGCAATTCCAGAATCTAAGCTTACTGTAAGTAAACGTGTTTTCAGGAGGGAAATCTGTGTAGCTTAACATCCGGTACTCGTTTATTACAGGTTTGTATACTTAGCTTAGCTTAGTTAGATCACCACCATCACCACCCAGCAGCGAGACTTATGTATGGAAATAGACGTTCATTGATAGTGCGCCTTATAGTGCGAAAAATACGGTATCTCATTAATTAAAAGTCTTTGGCCGTGAACTAAAATTGTTAAATTCTAAAAATGTAAATATTTTCCTGAGTAACTGAAGAATTGCATTTAATTGCACAAGTTCAATAAAGTGTGGTGCTAACATACATACATATTTTTATTTATGTTCCCCAAAAGTTATTTCTTTTAGTAGCATTGGTGATCCCGACAATGATTCTGATGATGCTATTTTAGTGTAAAAGTGCTCCATAAAGTTGCTTTACAGAAAGTCATTTTTATGGCCGCAAATTTAATATGCACGTTTTGGCTTATTCATTTCATGATTAATTAATTCTTGTCATTATTTTACAGGGAAATATTAGCAGGCAGGAGGCTGTCAGTATGATTCCTCCTCTTCTGTTGAAAATTGAGCCTCACCATAAGGTACTGTTTGCACCATTATATACACAGTGAATTGTAAGTCTTGTATAATGCTTGTATTTTTTTTTGTTTAACTTTAAGAACGTTTGTACAGATTCTGGACATGTGTGCTGCTCCAGGATCAAAGACTGCTCAGCTGATCGAGATGCTGCATTCTGATATGGATGTGCCTTTCCCTGGTAAAGATATTTTAAGTCGCTGTAGTTCTACATCCCTAAATCCAGATCATTTACAGATATAGTTTACCATAATTAAATGTTAATCCACTACATTTGGTTCTCTCTGTTTGCAGAGGGCTTTGTAATTGCTAATGATGTGGATAATAAGCGCTGTTACCTGCTGGTGCACCAGGCTAAAAGGCTGAACAGTCCATGTATCATGGTGGTGAACCACGATGCCTCCTGCATCCCGCGCCTGATGGTGGAGCAAAACGGCACAAAAGATGTACTCTTCTATGACAGAGTGCTGTGTGACGTGCCATGCAGGTGAGGAAGGGGAGACACTATACATTTTTAGGTTTTTTGATGGCCTCGCCCACAGGCAGAGCTAAAGCCAGGAAGTGACACCGTCTCATCAGACAGGAGCTAACAGCTCTAAAAACAACATGGCAGTCCGTTCCTGTATTATTTGTGCAAATAACACATCAGTGTTATATGCTTTTGTCCAGTAATTCAGAGCTAACAGGACAAATGGTTAGAATTAGGCTATGGAACACCACCAGCGAAGTACAATTGAGATGTATTTTCAGAACAGTTCTGTTTACACTAGTTAAAAGTAAAAATAAACCCCAGAGTTTTGTTCCAACTGCCTGGGCGGCTCTGCTGCGGCTCAGCCAACAAAACCCTAGGGTGGGTATTTACTTTCTGAGACTGGACTACCCTCCTCTGTGTGTAAATATAGTTTACATAGGATCTCCGGTGGATTTGGTATTTTACAGAGACTATAAGTCTATTAGCAGGGTATTATAGATGTTGTAAAGTAACATATGACATTTCAATAGTGTAAAAATGTCTTTAGCTCTCTGCGTCGCAGTGCTGTTAGCCAATCAGAGGCGATATGTTTTCATGTATGAATATTCATAAGCAAGAGACGAAATCCTATCGTTTCTCCCCGCCCACTTCTCCACCAGACTAAAGCTGCATTCACAAAAAACAGATCTTGTTGCATTCATTTATAAGAGAGATCACAACTAGACATTTTAAAATGAAGGAAAAAAACGATGGAATGACACCTTTTAAAAAATTATTTTTTTTAATTTTATACTTTTCAGTGTATCTACCAGAAAAAGATTAAATCTGCTAAATGTCATTTATACTACTTAAATTTATTATTCACAGAGGGCATAAGTGATATGTCATATCATTTTGAACTTAAGAGAAATCTGGTGAAATTTTTTGTACTTAATATCACAATATATATTGCAGAACAAAATATTGCAATGTCCGATTTTTCCAATATAGTGAAGCCCTAGTACTTAGTTGTAACATTTCTTGATGATGGGAAATGTGTCATAAGCAAACAAGGACGTTTTTTTTTTAATACACATCAACTTGATGTTCTGACACAGGGGTGTCCAAACTTTTTTTGTTGGGGGACAGAAGGAGAAATATATTTGAAGTCACGGGCCACAGACTCTGTAATAAAACAAATAATGAAATATACCACTTTAAATAATACTTTTTCCTGATTACTTTCATTTACACATCATTTTACTTGACTTACTATCTTTGACAGTGTTGTGTAAACTAAGATTTTTAAAATTGATGTTTCATGTAATGATGTCTCTTAATATTAAACTCCTTAATTACGGCAACTTTTAGACTCTTTGGCCCGTTTTTCTGCGCTACAACTGCGCACTCTCTCCGCTTTTAGACACTTTGGGCCGTTTTTCTGCTCTAGAAATGCGCACCCTCTCCGCTTTTAGGCCCGTTTCTGACACCTAGCGTTAAAACTTTAAATCTCACATTATAAAACCTGCTCAACAGCGGGCCAACTTTCATTATATTTCTAAAATACCTCGCGGGCCGCTCCAAAAAAGGAAATGGGCCGCAAATGGCCCGCGGGCCGTAGTTTGGACACCCCTGTTCTGACAAAAGTAAAAAAAAATAATAATAATAAAAATAAATGTATATAATTTTTTTTTTCCCCCGTTTGAGAAAAATCTTAGCACACGTGACCTGTGACTACCCTTTCATTTTAGAAATCCATACCATTCCCTGTCTTTAATCTTCTATAGCAGAGTTGTGCACATGGTCTGGGGAAACATGAGGCTTTAGGGTGAGTGCCAAGCAAAACAGGGCATGTTCGGTACCAGCTCTGGCTGACTGAGAGTAGCGAAGACATTACACACAGAGCAGAGTCAGGGTGCTTCTGCTGCCTAAGCGTTTTTTGTAAATGAAATGATGCGAGCTGAAGATTAAAGCTGTGATTATGGTTTGCCATGTTATTCTAAAACTCATATAGGATCAGGTTGCCCTCGGGTCTGAAGAGTTCACCCCAGAATAGCAGCCTTGGGGGAAGAAAAATGTGCAGGTTTCTCTGCCAAGCGCTGATGTAAATGATGGAGTGGTAGTTGCTGTGCATATGAGCTCATGTGGTCACAGGAAACGCGCTTGTGGTTTTGTAAATCAAAGCGGCTGATGCAGCAGCGACCTGCTCAGAAATCTAAGCCGTGGGGCTTAAAACGTGGGGAGTTGACTGCTTTAAGCAGTGTTTTTATCAAAAGAATACATTTTCTGTGTTATGTTTTAATATAATTGAGAAAAGAACATTGCATAACTAAAAGCCTTTAGTACTAGTCTTCAAAATACTGATTCATCTTTTTATAATTCATAAAAGAGAAAAACAGTGTTGCGAAGTGTAAATTGGAGCAAAATTTGTGGAAATTAAATATAAAAGCTTGCTTTCTGTCGACAGTGGCGATGGGACGATGAGGAAGAACATAGACGTGTGGAAGAAATGGACAACCAGCAACAGCTTACATCTTCATGGGTAAGAAAGACTCAAATGTTTTTGTTTTACCACAGAATGTCTTATAAAGTGTGGGAGCTCAGACATGTTGAACTATTCCTGGAGCTATATCAGGGTTTCCTGCAGAAATTTTTATCAATTTAAGTGAAGCTAAGCTAAGTAAACAAAACTGTAATTCTTAATCTACACAGATTGCTCCTCTGAAAACTGTTTATTTGGGGGAGTAAAGTGCTTCTTTTTATTTACAGGAAGCTTAGATTTTCAGATTTCTCCAGCACTATGGCTGGCTGGGTGCAGAATTATTAGCATTAGCAGCTAACCGCTAGCACTAGCCACGGTTAGAGGACAATGCTGCCGACTGCGCACTGAGAAACACACTGAGAAACCCTGAGTGTTCCGGTAAGCCAGGGGCGATATTAGCTAGCAGTTTGTCCCATGTAGCTTGTTTTATTTTGGTTACAGTCCAATATACTCACCTCTAAACAGGGAAAAAGCTAGCACTTATCGCAGTTAGCGGCTAATGCTAATACTAATGCTGCTCCAACTGAAACTCCTTTAAAACGCTGCACTTCAGCAGAGTGGCTTTACTGCTTCTTATAACCTGACTGGTAAAATTCAACTGCATAGTAACATGTTGCCTATTAGTATATTTCACTATGGTTTCAGTGCAAATCCTCTCTTGCTTCAATAAAGAATTAATGATGCTCCACTGACCTTAGTAATAGGGGGATAAGTGTTGCTATCTTTGCTACTCTGGGTTTTTACACAATGCTAACCCCGCTACTATGATTGTGGGGAACCAGAGAGGACAACACTTGTAAGAACTGCAAACTGCAGAACCCATGTCATATATTTGTGTAATATATTGTATTATTACTGTACCATATTAGTCCACATTGTTTCTTTTTAGTTTCAGTGAGGGTTCTGTATGTATCACGGTTTTAAAAAACTGATAATTTCACATAACACAATATCTATGGCAATGTTTTGACATGCAGATATAGTATATTGCCAATACAATAAGACAATTTATCACAATATGATAATTAGTGCTGTGCGATATGACGATAAATATCATGGGGACGATAGAAAAGTGTCTATCGTGCTACTTACCTTCTATCGTCCCTATCGTTTCTACAGTAGTTTCATCAATTATTCATGCAAATATATAATGTAGGCTACGATGAAATGTAATGGCGTGGTCACTTTGCATAAACTTGGTTTATATAAGTGATAATAAAGTAATCTTCGCAAAAAAAAAGCTTCATAATGTGGTTTTGCGACATGACGCTGCTTTACGTTATTAAACTCATGAGAGCTGAACAATGGAGACGCATTGTTCTTTTGAAAAAATTAGCTACTGCATCTACCTCATCTGTTTTCATTTGATACATTTATATTGCTGACCTAAAAGGTAGTAATTCTCATTTGTGAAAGTTGGGTTTAATGTCACTTTGAAATAAAGTTGGAAAAAAGTAAGCAATGTTATTATTTTGTCATATTTTTCGAAGAATAACTGAAAACATACTTAAATGTGGTATATCATGATGTATATCGTTATCGTGATATGGGAAAAATCATATATCACGATATGGAATTTTTTATATCATCCAGCACTAATGATAATGATAAAATATCCTTATTTTGCTCACCTCTAATTCTATATCTCTCAGCTTGTCCAAAAAAAAGTGTTCTTTTAGCAGTAGCTCTAAGCACAGATTTCTCTTCCACATTTAGCACTTTTCCTCCAAAAGAACTCTGGTTCTTGAACCAGTTCCTTTCAGGTTTATAAGGACTGTTGTACTTTTTTAATGAACCAGTTTTAGTGTAAACGTAAAAAGGTTAGATCATACTGCTTCAACAGAGGGCGCTGCACAGCAACAGTGAACAGAAGCAAACATGCTTCGCACTAAAAAACCTAGTATTCTTCGGTTTCCACTACGAACAAGCTTTTCTGGTTCCTGAACCTACTTTTGTTGGTGGAAATGCGCCGAACCAGTAGTTGGAAAAGCGCTAATTGTGGTATTTGGTGCAAAGTGCTAGAAATGTTTGTGTTGCTTTAAATGAATGAAATACAGTGAAGTTGGAGACCACTCTGTGTATAAGCATATGCAATGTGTATATTTAGTATATTTTCTAGCCAATATTGCAGGTGAGAACATCTCTAGGTTCTGCATGTTCTCTAGGTCTACCAGACTTTAAAAGTTAGTGGTGGTGGGTGGGATGGAGTTGTAGCTTCATAAAATGTACAAAAATAAAAAGGCAGTGTTTTGAACGTGTTGACGGATAATGTGATTTTATGTTTCGCAAGGTACTGAAGATATGTTTTATTGATTGCCAAGGGGCAATTTGGTTTGTGGTTTATGGGGGTTGTGGGATATTAAATTACTGTGGAAAAGCATTAGCAAGTACAAAAACAATATAGTGCAGAATCGCAGTGGCGTGTTTAATGGGTGAGCAAAATGATCTCACAGAATGATGAAATATGGTGCAATGTGCTTTTTTTTAAACATCCTTTTCTGGATATGAGTTCTTGAACACTGTATAGCTGTATGTTTCACTTTTTTTAAAAAGTTATTAGGGATAGTGGAGCATAATTTATTAAATGTCAGATATTAAATAATCTATGTAGTTGCTCATTTTGAATTCAGTATGCAGCAGCGTATCAAACTTTTAAACTAGTTAACTAAAATATTGGGGTAGATATCAGTGTATTGCATCTATAGTGTCTCAGGATGGTGTCAATTTCTTTGGTTTTTATTTCTTGTACAGTTCTTGAAAAAAAAGAGACCACTTAAAAATGATGAGTTATTTTGATTTTACCAAATTAAAAACCTCTGGAATATAATTAAGAGGAAGATGGATGATCACAAGCCATCAAACCAAGCTGAACTGCTTGAAGTTTTGCACCAGGAGTGGCATAAAGTTATAAAAAAGCAGTGTGTAAGACTGGTGGAGGAGAACATGCCAAGATGCATGAAAACTTTGATTAAAAACCACCAAAGTTATTCCACCAAATATTGATTTCTGAACTCTTAAATCTTTATGAATATGAACTTGTTTTTTTGTTATTTCAGCCATTTCTCATTTTATCTGCAGATAAATGCTCTTAATGACAATATTTTTATTTGGAATTTGGAAGAAATGCTGTCCGTAGTTTATAGAATAAAACAGCATGTTCATTTTACTCAAACATATACCTATAAATAGCAAGATCTCATCACGTCTTATACCTTATGTAAAGCAGACTGATGTTTAATTTCTTACTTAAACCATCTTATTTTAATCACAAAATCTATTTTAGTTGGGTCAGTTAAACTGGTCTAGACTGCCGGATATAGTCCAGGATTCTCGTGGCATAAACTCAACATTTCATGATTTATTAAAGCACACATTTGCAAATTGCAGCCTTGTGTGAGCTCAGGATTGCAAAAGCCAATATTGTTATAATGATTAACAAGTGATATATGCTGCAGGCCTGGATGGAGTATATGTATTAATTTGCATATGTTCTCTTTGGCAGACTGCAGCTGAGGATAGCAGTGCGTGGCGTGGAGCAGCTGGCTGTGGGTGGCAGGATGGTTTACTCCACCTGCTCCCTGAACCCCATCGAGGATGAAGCAATCATTGCATCCCTGCTGGAGAAAAGTGAAGGTATCGCTACTGTCCATCAGCCTTCAATTTTAAATATAACTCTTTCCTGAAGCTCTTAAAGTGATGTAAAATGAATTATTGACTATTTTAAGTTAGATGTGTAAATCAAAAACATTGTCACCTCCAGAATTAGCTCTGTTTTTATTGGATGGTTTGCTTCAGTGCGCTAGATCATAGTAGCTACCTAGTCTACCTTTGTCTAGTATCTAGTTGGTCCTTCTCCAGTCAGCTGTTATTTTAATTTTTCATATTTTTCATACAATAAGGTGCGAAATCTTAAAATCCTTAAATTTTCTCCAAAATTGTCAGTGTGCCTTATAGTCTGATGCGCCTTATGTGCCTCCAGCATTATACAGGAGAGTCAGTGACATTTCTCCAGCACCAAGGCTGGAGCAGTATTAGCATTGGCCACTAACTGCAGCTCTAGCTCTTTTGTTGTTCAAAATTGAGTATATCGGGTTGTAGTCTGTGTGTTTACCGTGTTTACTCCATCCAGGGCTGCTAGCTGAACACTCAGAGTTCCTCAGTGTAGCACTGTTGGGTGGCATTTACTAGCACTAAGCGCTGCTAACTGCGGCTAGCGCTGCTTCTAACTACGCTGTTGAAAATGGAAGTTCCTTACTCACCCAAATAAACAGTTTTTAGCCGAGAAATATATGTAGATTAACATCCAGTGCTGCTTTTTTTATATATTATTAAATAAATTAAATAAAGTTTTATTTACTTAGGCGCCTTATAATCTGGTGCGCCTTATGTATGAAAATGGACCACAAAATAGACGTTCTTTGATGGTGCGCCTTATAATCCGGTGCTACACAAGTATCAGTATCTGTAGCATTGCATAACACAAAAAACACATACTCTGTTTTTACTTTGTGAAGTGATTCTGATTCTTTTTTTAAAAAGATGTGGTCAATTTATTGATGGATGGGATTGAAAGCTGTGTTTAAACGGTCCCCTGCTTCTTTCAGGCGCATTAGAGCTGGTCGATGCCTCTGCTGATCTGCCAGGCCTGAAGTACATGCCAGGAATTACATCCTGGAAGGTGATGATCTGTTTATATGCCACTTTTCATTTTTTAATATTAGTCGTTTCACTCCTACAGCTGAGGGAATATTATCTGTAGCTCCTGCAAGCTGTCTGTGAGAAGTTAGGCTGTTGAGTTTAATTTTCTCTGTCCTGTAATTGCTTATCCAGCTGATGACCAAAGAGGGCCAGTGGTATTCTGACTGGTCCGAGGTGCCCACAAATCGACACACTCAGATCAGACCCACCATGTTCCCTCCGACCGACCCAGAGAAACTGCAGAGCATGAAGCTGGAGAGATGGTAAGCTTAGATATACAGATGTGTAGAATTCTGCATATTACCCAAGAGGCCAGTAGGATACCAAATCTGTCCTACAGGATTCAGATTGGGGATCCACCACGTCTATGATTCAGTCTAATTTTAAATGTAATACTTATTAAAGATAGTTTGCTTTAGATGCCCTTTAGTGGTCAGCCTGCAGTCTAGATCCTGGTGCTCTGTGATACTTGGCAACCCCAATATACATAGCCGAATGACCAGAAACTTTGAAAACAGATGGAAATAAGTCATATACACTAGATGTCGAATTGGACATACCAGGTTGACACACTCCTTTATGTTGAGAGGAGAAGACTCTTTAGCGTTGTAAAATCTGCCAAACTCCAATTTTAGTTAAGCATTTATTACTGGACTGCACACTGTACCACCAGGACAGATGCCAACTATGTATACCATCAACAAAAAAAGACATTTTTATTTAAACCCACCCTGAAAAACTGTTAAAGTTCTTATTGCTCACTGGATTAAAAACACATATCTAAACACTCCCTTACCTCCCCAAAGACAGTACCTAATATAACCGCTCCTGCCAGGAAAATATCCTATGAGCTGTTTTGGCATTAAGCTTCCATTACTCCTACTGTGCTATTTGGCTATTTGTATTTAGAATTGATTGTGTTTTTTTCCCCCTAAGATAAGGTGACTGTAGTGTTTAGTATTGTCTTCTATGTTCTGTGTTGCCAAAAGTTGAGTCATAAGCAGGTTTAAAACTTGAGAAGCTCAGATGACAGTAGAAGGTAGAGAAATGGAGCATGTTAGAATAAGAAAGATGAATTTTGTCTTAAACTGTTTGCTGGCAGTTGCAGATGATAAGTTGTCAAAGTGCAACAGTTTGAAGCAGCATTATGTAGCATAATTTCTTTAAAATGATGAATCATTATGATGCACCACTGACATACTAATTTGCAAGCTTGTCCCTTCTTGGACAGCAATTCTTGGAGCTTTTAAGCTCGCTGGAGCACTGCTCTGTTTAACCATTATTTGAGTAATATTTGTGAACAGTATTGTAATGTTAGTCTGTCACATAAACCCACGTTTTTTTTTTTGTTTTGTTTTTTTTCTTCAGATTAAACAATTGTCATAAATCACATGTGAGCATGCCCTTCTTGTGTAAAATCCACTTTCTATGATCAAGAAATACCAGTTATTACATAATGCTGCTTCGAATATGAAAGATTAATATTAGACTAATAACTTTGATACCAAGCTTTATAATATAGTTTTTACAGTAGTGAAAATACAAAATTGAGTTTGGATGTTGGATGTGTCCTGACTGCACCCTCTCGATTCCAAGTTATTCTGTTTACAGCTGCAAACTTTTAAAACAGAAGTCACAACAATATTCTTTTTTGCATGATTTTAATTCAGTCTTCAAAGAATCTTTTAAGAAAATTTAATCTAAAAAAAAAAAAAAAAAAGTGTTAGTTAAGTCTATGGACAGTCTGAGACTACTGGCGCAGATTACCAAATACAGGCTTGTGTTAAAACCTAATTTATTTATTTTTTTTTTTTTAAATAAAAAAGTGCACAGAGGTGTGAGAATCCAGTAAGAGTACAACACAGGATACAATAAATAAATAGCTCTGACTCTGTGTTCAATATGCATTAGACACTGAATCCCAACTTAAAAGAATCTTTGCCTGGTAATGGCAGAGTGCTCCACTTGGTGGTGCTCCTGCTCTACTGAGAAGTGTAGTCGGTCTGTTTTTTTTTTTTTTTGCTTTTCTTCAGCCTGTCTGATCAGACCCATTTATGTACACACTGTGCATGTTAATTGTGTGTATGTTTGTGTGTTTGCAGTATGAGGATATTACCACATCACCAGAACACTGGTGGCTTTTTTGTGGCGGTGCTGATGAAGAAAGGGCCCATGCCGTGGAACCGCCGCCAACCGAAGGTAACGGTAGATTCTGTAAAAATTGCAAATCGCAAATAAAATAGTAAACAGCCTTCAGCATTAAGACCTTTACTCACCAATGATGTATTTGAATATTTTGTATAAAAGTTAGTATTCACAATCTGTTTAGCCAGTTTTTGCTGGTCACCTGACCAATTACTGTCATTTCTGGTGTTGGTATGGAAACAACCAAGATGGCTGATCTGTTGTGTTGCAGCAACCAGTACTTTTTGACAAATGTCAACAGGATTAGCCTGCTATCTGCTTTGCGCTGTTGCGTTTTGAAGAGCAGCTTATATTGACATACAAACATTTGACCCATATGTAAATGTAACTTTACATTTTCTTTTTTTACAATGTAATGATTACTGTGTGGGATGGAATATGCAAATCTGCTTGTTAATAATGCACAGAAATTGTTGTACATGGAGGAGTTTGTTGTCGAAATTGTCTTGGAGAGTTAGATGTGTTATTAATGTGGCTTAAATTATATTAGACCACCTCATGAAGTGGTTTAAGTGTTTTACCGAACTCACATTGTATTTCATTTTGATTGGCTGATTGATGATACTGATCAAGGGCGGGGAAAGGTGCTACGTTTAAATATTCCAGGAATTTTCACCTAATTTCGGCCATCTCTCAACAAACTGCTGCATCTAAGCTGACTGTAAATAAACAAAAGTGCTCAGCTCACACATTAAAATTTTTTTCAAAATCTAGATATGTATAGATTCATTTTTAAGACTTTAGTTTAAAAGAAAAATAATAATTTCTAATTCAAATTGAGATGCCAATACTGCAAGAACAGAGGGATCCTAACACGAGCTCATCAATCTTTTTAAAACAGCCAATAGTAAGAGCTTAAAGTGGAAAACAACCAGAAAGTGCTGCTTATCCAGCGCTGGAAACATTATTTTGAACATGATTGCTTTACCTTTCTGATTGCTTCTGTACTTTGATGGGGTTTAAATGTGGTCGTTTGCTGGTTTGTGTGAACAGAGGTGTTTGTTAGCTCTGCTACTCACTGATTGTACTGAAAGATGCACTGTTGACGAGCGAAGTTAGGAGTCTTACACAAAACAACACAAAATAAACAAAACAAACTTCAAAGCGGCAAAGATGAGCCTGTAGCGTTGACTGGCTGTCATTAAGCCAGCGGCTGTAGCCACAGTGATAACTTCTTCAGTATGGTGTGATCGTGAAATATCGGCTAGGCCTGTCACAATTATTGCAATATCGATTTATCGTACAATAAATGAACATGACCTCAATATTGTTTGATGATTGTGATATCGTCTATTGTGTTTGTTTGTATGTTTGTTCACATATATAACAGGTAACAGTATTTTAGCCAGTCATGCTTCCATAACTGTGACTCCATACACAAAGTGTGGACTAAAGTAGGTGAAGAAACAAGTATATAATTCCCAAACGTATTATAATAAATGATCTGAATTTTGTTTTCTTCAAAAAGTGTATAATTGTTTTTTTATGCTATTCTGATATCATTATGTTGGTGGCATTAAATAGTCCTAAAATGACAAAAAATATTGTGTATCGCAATAATTTCTGGGACAATATATTGTCCTCAAAAAAATCGTATTGTGACAGGCCTAATTATTGCCAAACGTGTATTTTGGCTAAGATTTGCCATGATAAATACAATACATAGCTGATTTATCTTTCCATTTCAAGTTTAAATGATTGGATGTGTGTCTGTTTTAAATTGGTCTTAGCTGTTTTTACACATTCATTGTATGTGACTTGGCCTATAATCTTGATATTCAAGATGCTTGAAGTGAACAGGTG
Source organism: Astyanax mexicanus (assembly GCF_023375975.1). Taxonomy (NCBI): domain Eukaryota; kingdom Metazoa; phylum Chordata; class Actinopteri; order Characiformes; family Acestrorhamphidae; genus Astyanax; species Astyanax mexicanus. The sequence continues at coordinate 37,940,923 of NC_064410.1, forward strand.
TGTACAGGAGCATATTCTTTGCTGTTTTTGAAGAATATTGCATCTGTTTTTGCCAAAAATAAAAAAATCCTGTTAAATGGTCCAGCATAAATTTAATCCAGAATTAATTTAGCATGAACTTCCATTTAAAGCAATGAAGGTTTTCCTTTCTGTGAAAGTATGCAGATTTGAGTTCTCTACAGATTTGGAACAGATTGTTCCTTATACTTCTGCTTTTGATTCTGTGTACACTTGATTAATCAGGTTAGTTTATAACAACTGTTTAGAGGATCTTACGTCTGTGGAGCAGAATTCCTGCTTGGATTTGATTTGACTGAGAGTGAGAGAGTGAGAGAGTGAGAGAGTGAGAGAGTGAGAGAGTGAGAGAGTGAGAGAGTGAGAGAGTGAGAGAGAAAGAAAGCTGAATTTCTGTGTTGATGATTTGGATATTTCTCTCTGAGCCCCGAGGCTATGCAGGGCTTAAGCCTGCTACAGAGAGCTCTGTGCTGCAGCTCCTGAAACAGGGATTTACTGTAGATTCTGCTCAGTTTGAGAGGGAAGAGAGTGAACTTCTGCCTTTTAATGAGCCCAGAAACTGACTGGTTTCAGATTATCTAAGGTGTTTTTGGTGCTGAGTGTGGTTGTAATGCTGGTAAAGGAGGTAAACATACCCTATACTGGTAAACTGTCTGATTAACTATCTCTCGTCCAGCTGTGTGGTTACTTCTTTTAATTTTGTTCATGCTGCCCAACCTGTGTAGCCATGTGGCCATAACTGGTTTTGCTAGCCAGCCGCTTGCTAGCATGCTTAAAGTAGAAATCCAGTGTGAAATGGACTTGGGTTAAAGTGAAACAGGACGAGTACAAACCTTTGTTAAATAGCCCACCTCTGTTTGCCCCAGCTTTTTGAAATACAGCGCTTTTAGCCAATGCTCCCAACAAACTTACAATGCTAGCAATACGGGCATAGAGTTGCCCATTCAAAGAAATTGCTATTTTTTTACCATTATCAAGCTCAAAGTTGCTCCACGCTTCACTTGTAGATATCTAAAAGCCCCCACATTTACAATGAGGCACTGAGAACTTTAAAAAATGCACAAGAAGTTTATTAAAAAAGAAAATTAAGTGAAATTAAGTCACGATTAGTCAAGCCCCTAAGGAACCCCTAACAGACTAAAAGTGCTGTATTTCAGAATGCTGGGGGTGAACAAAGGTGGGCTGTTTGGCGAAAGTTAATGCTCATTATTATGTTTCACTACACCCATTTCACACCAGATTTCTCATTTAAGCTTGTTCATACTGGTTTTCTAGCTTGGTCAGATTAATTGTTTTATTTGATGGTTTACCTGGTCTACAACCATAAACCTATATATAATGCTGATCAACCAGCTTCACCCATTTGAAGAGCTATGTACAGGTTTTGGCATGTCTTTGACCTTATATAACTTTATGACTATTACTTATTCTAAGTCATTAGCAAAGTCTAGGTCATGTATACATTTATACATTTAATTTCAAGTGCTCTGACTTCTCCAACTAGCAGCCAGGGCTCCTCTAAGCAGCTGCCTAGCATGTCTAACGGTGTAAATAATTGATTACTATTAAGCAGGTGAACTCTAAGCTTGTAAGATGGGTTTTTAGATTTTAGATTTTTCCTAAGTGAAGTAATGCCAGTTGATGGGAAGGTTGGAGGTATTGAAAGGCAGAGCACAACACAAACCCTTCAGGAAGATGTAACTGAATATAGAAAAGTAGTGCACTCTTCTACTGTGCAGTGATCCTTGCACAAACATGACCTTCAAGTAGAAGTCACCAGGAAAAAAAAGCTTTCCTGTGTGCTCTCCACAAGATTCAGAAAACAAAGCCTGATTTCTTTTAAGTCGAGGAGGATTTTTTAAAATAGGACATAAAATAGTATAATCATTGTCACTGACCTTTTACTGTTTTTTTTTTTTTGCTCTTTTTTTTCCTCTGCCTCTCTCTGTCTCTCTGTATGTCTGTGTCTCCCTCTTGTGCTGTCTCACGTTTTACTTTTTATACGTTTACGTTTTACTTCTGGTTAATGATCTCTTCTACACACCTTTTTTTAAGGTTCCTGCAGCAGAAAAAAACCCTCCTAAAATAACTCACAACCTTTTCTCACTCTTGCCTTTCTTCCTTTATCCAGCTCAGGAACAAGGGGGCCACCCCCTCCACAGCCCAACCAGAGGAGCCTCCTGCTGAAGAGGGAGATGGGGAGACCCCCAGTGAGGAACCCCCCTGTATATCTGATGCTTCAGAAAACCCCCCGGAGCCAGAAGCTAAGAAAGACGGAGTGTGTGGGTGAGTGGCAGAAGCTGCACTTTTCTTGAACAAGGCTGTGTGTGTGTGTCCCAACCCGCCACCTTCACCTTTTCTCATATGCACTTTCTTTAGTTATCCAGTTTTTTTATATTACTGAGCGTTTTAGATTTGTTTTGCGAGTACAGTTAACTCGCTCGTTTGCGCTGTCTCATTGCCCATTCGCAAATTTTAAAACAATACCCAGCCCTACCCTTGTACAGTTTGTACAGACTAGTGCTGGGCAATAAAAAGATATCGATAGTTATCGAGATAAATATATATTGCGATAACTATAATAAGCCGGTCGATAGCATTCGATAAACTTTTATTTTTTATTTCCCGTTTAAGTAGCTCTGTGAACAGGCGCAGCGCGCTGAACTGCTCAGCCCAGAATGTTATAACTAATATTATCCAATAGACAAAAACTATTATACATTTTAGTCAAAAGACTAAGACTAAACTGTATCAAAATCCCCTGTCAAAATGAACACTGTGATATACTCTTGTATTTTGCTTTATGTAATTGCCTGCATTCAGGGAGGGGAATAATCCTTTCATTAAATATAATTTTTGTAAAAATCCAGGTGCTATTGCAATTTAAATTAAACAGACAAATAATGTAAAGGGTCTGAATTTGTTTTAAGTTGATATATTATGGGGGGGTTGGTTCCGGACCTGTGTGGATGTATAATGACTTTTTTTTGTAAAATTAATTTAAAAGCTGTCTGAGCACCTTGTACCCACCTGACAAGATGTGGACATCCTAGTGTCTGTCCACAAGGCTCTGAGCCTGCTAGTGATTTTGGCCGTAACTCCCTTATTCTGGCACTTATGAGTAAAAAGAAACCTTTAAGTCTAGCAGAAAGTAATTTGATTTATACCGTGATTATATATCGATATCGGCTGATATGAAAAGCTATATCGTGATAAGATTTTTTTCCATGTCGCCCAGCCCTAGTACAGACTGTAGTTAATTATGTGGTAAAATGTTAACATTAGCATGTTTAATGGCTTTTGCACACTAACCCTACCACAGCAAAAAGATATCCGCACTCACACAGTCCTCATATAATCCACTGTGATTTAAGGAGTTGAAATTGGAAGAAAAAGAAGGAATTTGACAAAAGTATAAAGTTTTTCAGTCACTTTACATCAAACAAAACAGTGAGTGGTTAACGAATAAACAAATAAAGCCGACCAACATCACAGGGTAGTCATTGGGTTAAACGTACTGTGTTTGTTGCTTACTTGTGCTGGCCCTTGTGGTTTCCCCTGACGCGATGTGCTCTGTTTCAGGCCCCCGCCTTCAAAGAAGATGAAGCTGTTTGGTTTCAAAGAGGATCCCTTTGTGTTTCTGACTGAGGATGACCCTGTGTTCCCACCAATCCAGTGAGTGCTTCAACACTTACCGAGCCTGTGCCATGTGTACATGCACTCGCTGGTCTGACAACCATTTGCTCTGACGTCTGTAGACTGTGTGCTCTTGTCTCAAAGGTTTGCTAAAGTGTGTGTGTGGTACATTTTCAGAGTGAAGCAAGGTTAAGAGACTGTCAGGAGAATAATGTTCGAACAAGGGACACTAAACCATGTGTTCTTATATATATTTTATATATCTTAGGATTTTGGTTAGTATATAATATTTGTATTTGATATACTGTCATAGTTAAAGGTTTGGGCTCCTCAAATTGCATCTGTTTTTATGCATCAAGTACTGATTAACTGCTTAGTTTAACAAAAAGACGATACAAAAACATGCATAGAATTTGACATTTACAAATAGTGATGGAAGATATGATCAAAATTGATATTAAGTGACCAGTTCAGTTTCTTAATCAGTTTCTCTGATTTTGCTATTTATAGGTATATGTTTGAGTAAAATAAATATTGTTGTCTTATTCTATAAACTACGGACAATCTTTCTCCCAAATTCCAAAAAAGAAAATCAAATCAAATCAATATTTGGTGGAATATCCCTGGTTTTTATCTTAGTTTTCATGCATCTTGGCATGTTCTCCTCCACCAGTCTTACACACTGTTTTTGGATAACTTTATGCCACTCCTGGTGCAAAAAATCAAGCAGTTCAGCTTGGTTTGATGGCTTGTGATCATCCATCTTCCTCTTGGTTATAATCCAGAAGTTGTCTATTTGGTAAAATGAAAGAAATTCATAATTTTTAAGTGGTCTCTTAAATTTTTCCAGAGCTGTATATGTCTTAATTTAGGTTGATATGTTCTAATTCCAGTATCGATATGAACAGTGTAAAAGCCTCCACCCTTGGTGTCATGCACTGATAGAGCTAGCCAATACAACAAAACATTTTTAGCACAGTATTTGAATGTAATCTTATGATGCACATTTATTAATCGTGTTTTGACTAACTATCAAACTCTACCAGGAGTGGTGGATTCTTAAAATTCTTAAGATATATAATATACTTTTTGCAGCAAATTACAATTTAACAGGATGTTTTCACTTTTTGTAATGGAATGTACAGTTTGATCAGTGTTCTTTAAACAGTGATCATTACATTACGTTATGTTACATTACATAACAGCGGATGCTTTAATTCAAACACACAACTTGCAACAAATAATGATGTGCATTAGAAATAAAAGAACATTTTAGATAGGGCCTGAAGGAGACCAAGGGGAAATAATTGGATAGAGGAGTGAAGAAGGGGAAGAAGGAAATGAGGTTAGAACTAGTTAGTTTGTTAGAGGTGTTAGGAGAGTAAGTGCTCTTTGAAGAGCTCTGTCTTCAGGAGTTTCTTAAAGATAGTGAGGGGCGCTCCTGATCTGGAAGTAGTATGTAGCTTGTTCCACTATTAGGGATCTTTGTATGAGAAAATGCTGGATTGCTTTGTGTGAATGTTTAGCTAAACTAGGCGACGCTGGAGGAGCGCAGCAGCCGGGGTGTCCTTGGTAGGCATATTGTTGATGAGATAAAATTGATCACGATACAATAAAATATTAATATATTGTCCTGCTCTATTTACAACGCTCTATTTGTTTAACAAGGTTATACAATGTGGAATGTAACAATACAGCAAATTAATAGAGAATAGTGTTTTTAAAAAAGTGAAAAGTGCTTGTAAAAATTACATTTTATTTATTTATTTTTGTGTTTCGAGTTTTTTAATTTCGAGATTGTTTCATTTAGAAAAACAGAATGTGACATTTACTCTGGGGTGTCTACATTTATTCATGCATTCTGTCACAGTGTGAAAGTGTGTTTGTGTATGTGATTTGGCCCAGTCTTTATCTTTTACCATTTGAAGCTGTGATCACACTCTGAGTGTATTTACAGTGGCAGAGTTTACGCTGAATGTGTCAGTTTTGTTTTACGCGTTGGTTGGATTCCAGATTTCCAGATTTTCTCTCTCTAACCTCTTGAAGAGAATTCTCTCATTCCTTAAGATAAAACCTCCACTTGTGCCACAAAAGGGATTTTTTTTTATTCAGTGTTTGATGTAGTGTGTATGAAGACAGATGCACATAGCTATACTCTTGGCAACACGCCACTTTGATTTAGCCACTCACACTCGAACAACTCAACCAGATCGACTTCTGCCTCTGCACCATATGGCACAGTATGTTTAATGCTGTGTGTGTGTTTGTGCATGTGTGAGTGTGAGCTTTTCTTTCTTCACGACTGTTTGCTGTTTGACTGACTGTGTGTATGTGCGCGTTTGTTTCTTTGTTCCAGGACGTTCTATAACCTGTCTTCAGACTTCCCAAAGCTGAATGTGCTGACTAGGACTCATGAAGGGAAGAAGAGGCATTTGTATATGGTGTCCAAGGAGCTACGCAATGTCCTCCTTAACAACAGTGAGAGGATGAAAGTGAGTGCAAACAGTGGAGTGGTTTTTCCTCCCACAATTCTCCCGCAGTTACACAATGCATGCTGTCAGTGCTGGGAAGGTAATTGCTAGCATGTACTTTGAGTCATATAAAGCTGTGCTGCATTATTTTTTTAATGAACTTAACAGCTCAAGGTGCTTGGAAAAGAAAAGATATTTGCATCAGTTTGACTAATAAGGGGGAGGGGGAGGGCCGTCCTACCCACCTGAGAGACTGAGATTGGAAAACCAGTCAGCATCATAGCTAACACCTTCCATCTTGCTAAGGCTGACTGTTAGCATTTGCAGTTCAATCACTCCAACACAGCTCAGGCTGCTGTATCTGTTAGCATCATGGCTTTAACTTAGCTGAAATGCTTGTGACTAGGTTCAGCCAACTCTCTACTCTGGGCTTTAAAATGTATGTTAAGAATAAACTACAGATATGATAAACATTTTATAGCAAACAGCAAGGCTCAGTTTCTCTGTCTGCCAACATCTATCAGTGAGCAATCCAGCTCATAAAAACAGCTTAAATTTTACTTGGTTTAAAATATGAAATCTGAGTTTAAATGCCATCCAGTGCCTGTGCACTAGTTTGTGACCCATTGTATTTGTAATTGTAATTATGTTGTACATCTTTTAGGGTAATTGTGTAAAAAATGCATACCCCTGCAGGTCTGCTCCTGACCTTAGATTGCTGTGGCATAGGGCTGCACAATTTGGGCAAAATATCTAAGTGTGATTTTTCCACAGAATAGTGCGATTTGTGATTTAAATTGTGATTATTTTTAATTCCTTAAACCCTAAACCTATATTAATGGTTAACATATCTATCAAATACAATTATAAACCTTGTCCCACATAAAATATTCCCATTAAATGCAGTTGTCAGTTTTATTTTCAACTTTCAAGGAACGAAAAAAAATAAAAATACTGTGGGAGTTACTATGAGCCCAAAGACTATAATCTCCAGCACTACTGTGGAATCACCTTCAGTTTCCTTAGTGGTCGCAAGAAGGCCAGGTTTCGATTCAGAAAAGCATCCTAAAAAGGTCACACATCCACCACTATGCTTTGCAGTTGAAATTCTTCTGCTCTTTCGAAAGCATTTGGAGGATTTGCCAGACAGGATGGGCCGTTGACTAAAAGCCTTTGGAATCAGTGTTTTAATACGTCTTTATTTGTAAACACTTTACATAATTAAATACTGTACACACCAAAGAAGTAAAGAATGTACTGAACTTTGAGTTTTAAAGGCCTTGGGCAATATAGCTTTTGCATACATTGCTTGTTTTACCCTACAGCTATAAAAAAGCATCTGCACTTTGACTGTGTCCAACTGTCCAGATAAGCGCATGTTTAAGACCTTTTTCAAATCTTTAATTTTTAAAAGGTTCAAACGGTTCATACAATAATTATACTGATCCAAAATGAGCGCAGATACGCATGGGCGCACTGTAAAGGTGCCTGACTGAAGGCAGCCTGAGGGCTAAAACACTCTTCACCTGTAGAAGTGATTCAGCCTGGCACTCCAGCAGATGGGCCTCGAACAGTAGCTCCTCCGAGCCGGCTGCGTCTTCCGCCGCTTCCATTCTGGAGGTCAGGCCGATGCTTTAGCCGGCCATCTGCTGATTTAAAATAATGAGTCCGCAGCTGAGAGTGGGCCGGGCTGACATTTAAGACCAAGGCAAATCATTCCGAAGAGGATGGAGACACTTCACTAAATGTCATTTGCTTCTGAATGTTCTTTTGTGATCACATGCTCCTCAGTTCTTGCTCCTCACTCATCCTTAATGTCTGTGCTCCCCAGGTCATCAACACAGGAGTGAAAGTGTGGTCGAGAAATAACGACGGGGAACAGTTTGGCTGCGCCTTCAGACTGGCCCAGGAGGTAGGACCTGATCACCTATAACAGATCATGTTCTATATAATTACTCAGTGCAGACAAGGAACAGACCTTGCTGCAGTCTTTGTTGGTGATGAGGCAGTGGACCAATAATGGAAGATGAATCTCAGGCCTTCTAATGTACCCAAACAATGTGTGGACATGGCCTAGGGGTATGCCATATTGTATCTTTTACAAATTTATATTGTGATAATAGCAACAAAAAAATGTTTTGCTGTTTATTGTATTACATTTTAATTGTTTGCAGTGAATATGCAAATATGCAATGTTCTATTGCTTTTTGTTACTTTTTTGTATTTTGTTACACTATGATTTTGTACAAAATCAGGGTCTCTGTAAATTATTGTTTGTGGAATAGATTAACTTTTTTTAATATATTGAATATGGAATATATTAAAATTTTATTTACAGTAAATAAAATAACATTATTTTTGTTGCATTAAAATATTCCTGAAATTATCTTGGTGCTATTTCACCCACCTCTGACATGGCCTCAAAAATTCCGCTGTCCTTAAAGGAGAAATTTGATGTTGAAATGGACTTGGGTCGTAGTAAAACATGATAACGTGTACAAAATTTTTCAAATAGCCCACCTCCATTTACACCAGCACTCTGAAATACAGCGTTTTTAGCCAATGCCCCCAACTTTAGAAAAAAAAAAAAGCTATTTTTACTCCATAAACAAGCTCAAAAACGTTTCACACTTCAATGGAACATTTAAAACTAGGCACTTTAAAAGTGCACAGGTACTTTATTAATTAGCAGGTATCAGTATTTCTTCAGGCGCCACCATCTTGAAATTAAGTCACAAAATTAGGACTATGCCCCCATTTCTAGCATTGTAAGCCTGTTGGGACAATCAGCTAAAAGTGCTGTATTTCAGAATGCTGGGGGTACACGAAGGTGGACTATTCAACAAAAGACTCTACCCATCATACTTTACTACAGCCCAAGTCAATTTCTCCAACAAGGGCTTACCCCTGGTGGTTCTGTCTCTGGTTTCAACTGCACAGACTCTTGTTGAAACTGATCAACAACATGACGGACATTTTCTGCTTCATTTCTATATAATGAAGTAGAATAGAAACAAGGCTAATGTGTATATTTGACGCTATAGGATCCAAAAAAATAACTGGTATGACCGGCAAATTCTATAATACGTTTGCTGTGGGAGAACTTTTTCATTTCAATGTTATTGTGAAATGGTATATCTTGTTGTAGTTAAAATTGTATAGCTCTGATTGTAGTGCATTAAAATAAAAAATGAGCGTACAATTTATCTAAATCAAGATAATATATAAAACAATATAAAAAATCTAGTCACTTAAAATCAACATTCAGCAATGGTGAATAGAGCAATGTTAAAAAAAATACAGTTGACCTTCTCTCTTTCTTTATTTCTTTCTTTCTCTTGTTTTGCTGTTTCTCTCGCTGGCTCTCTCTCTGTAGGGTATTTACACGCTCAATCCCTACATCAGAGCGCGCGTGATCAACATCAGTGTGGAGGATGTGAAGGTCCTCCTTACCGAGGAGAATCCTTTTCTCAGCAGGCTGGGAGAAGACGCTCACGCCCAGGCCAAGAAACTCGGTGAGTGTCCCAGCCGTGCCCTGAAGCTTCTGACTGCCACAGATACGTGAAGGCCGTGCAGCTCCACTGAGGCTTAAAAGATCAGTTTTAGCCACTGAAGTCATGGCCAAGGACTGCATGCTGTCTGCAAACACCAGATGTTCCTGTTCTGCCATCTTTTTATCTTTATCTTCATGCACTTCCCTTCAAAAGAATCAGCATATGCACTGATGCGTTGAATTAGTGTGCGTGCGTGCGTGCGTGCGTGCGTGCGTGCGTGCGTGCGTGCGTGCGTGTGTGTGTGTGTATATGTGTGCACTGATTTTTTTTTTTTTTTTTTTTTTTTTTTTTTTGCAGAAATGGGCAGCATTGTTTTAAGATACCAACCAGATCTAAAGTAAGTGATACTCTTTTAATGGTTGTTGAATATTAAGTATAGAACATACATTATTGGGGTTTTATGGTATATAGCTCTTTTATTTATGTATTTGTTTACACTAATGGTCAAAAGTTTTAAAACACCATTTTTCCTTTTAATTTAAGCCATTTGTGTGCTTCAGTTCCAGTCAATAATCGGAAATAGTGTAAAATCTAGTGTGCAAAATTTTGTAGTAAACTGCCAAAGTTTTTAGGGAAAACAAACTAAAAGCTAAAAAAAAATGGAAAATCAGTATTGTAAAAAAATGTATATATGGTATATTGAAAAAGAATATTGTGAATTGATTTAGCATAATTAGTATTTTTTAGCAAACTATTCATTGGTTAAAAACTTGCAACTGGTAGATAGCTATGGATATAAACTGAGCTTTGGAAATGGATTTTTAAAAAAATGTCTATTTACAAAGCTTTTGTTTGTATTAAAGCAGTGCTGGAACAGATTTGTTCTTTCTCCTTTTTTGCTGCAGCATTTACACAATTACCCACAGCATACTTTCATCATAATAACTAAAGAAAGAAACAAACACAGATAACTCTACCCGAAAAAAAAAAAAGTATAAACATTTTCTTTAGAGACATTAGAGATGAAGGCAGAGAGTGAGAGTGAGATTTGTTTCCTACACCCTCAAAAGACTCTGATACAGGAAACTGGTACAGGAAGAGGTCTGGCTGACCCACATGGCAACACCTTTATCACAGCTTAACACTGGACTAAGTCTCAGTTTCAGGAGTGAGGAAATTGAAGTGAAGAGTGAAGTAATAATAATGCAGTAATAGTCATTGCTAAGATAAGAAAATAAATGCCTTGGTCTTGACTCTGAATCAAATGTACCGATCTTGACAACAACCGTAGAAGTCTTGGCCCCACAAAATGACAATATTGATTAATTTACAAAAACAAAAATGCTGTTCAAACATTGTCTATTTTTGCAAATGGACTCTTCATTGACTTAGAAAGCTGACTAATGAACTGTGTACCCACCCTTTCTAATAGGCACCTATTAGAAAACAATAAGCCTTAGCAGATTACGTTTTTTTTTTTCGCATTATAAGGCGCAGTACCAATGAATGTCTGTTTTATAGTTCATTTTCATACATAAGGTGCACCGGATTATGAGGCACATTGTAAGGAACAGAGGTGTTGCCATGTTTTCCTTTTAATTCAGCAGGTGTTGCTGCTGGGTGGTTGTGGTGACTATTTCCAGATTTCTCCAGCATTAAGGCTGGAGCAATAGCATTAGCAGCTAATCAGCTAATGCTGCTCACAGCACTACACTGAGGAAAACTGAATGTTCCAGTAAACCAGGACAATATTAGATAGAGGCAAAAGAGCTAGCATCTAGCGAATATACTGCAAAACTAAACTGAAACTCCTGTATAACACTGCAACACTGCAACCTGACTAGTAAAATTCATACAAAAGGTACACTGAATTATAAGACGCACTGACGATTCTTGGGGAAATTAAAGGATTTTAAGTGCATCTTATATTGCAAAACATATGGTAACAGAGGCAAATTGTACTGCTAATCAGTTTAACAACTAAAGTATGTATCATAAAATAATTGTAGTAATTGATACAGATCTAAAGAAAAAAGGTAAGTTTCATTACTGCTATGTTTTAGTACAATTTTACCCAAGAAAGGCTTTACTAAACATTTATTAATGGAGAGCAAGCATGATTCCTTAGATAAACCTCCACATTTGTTTAGCATTGCAGTGGCTGAGTGTCTCACAGATCTCAGTGTGTCACACTGATTATTTATTATTTATTTATTTAGGGTGCATTTCTATTTCCTGATGGTATTACGGTATGCAAGGAACATGGAGAATAGGGCCTATAACAAATGAACCGGTTCACCCTATCACTACTAATATTAATGGAAGCTTTGTAATGGGTGTGAATAAGACACATTGTGGCTTTTAACCTTAATAAAGGCCTTGTTTGTACACTGAGAGCAGTGTGATGTTCTGCTCTCCGCTATTCATCAAACAGTAGGGCGACAGACAGTGAAGGGATAGGATGTGCTCTACTATTGCTACTCCTGTGTGATAATTAGAGGGCCTGAACTGATGAAGCCGCTCTCTTCACAGACAAATAGCTCCTCATTGTCTCGCTCACCACAAAGCTCATTGTCTGCCTCAGTGGAGAGCCATGTTTCACATCAGTGGCCCTGACTGCTAAGAAAATTGGTCAGCGTGAGGCAGACTGGTGTGCGCATGTGTGATATTTCACTTACTGATGCTTATCTGCATATTCCATATAAGGGTATGTAGGCCTGTCATGATAATTACAGTATTGACTTATTGTACAATTATTATATTAACATAACCTCAGTAGTTTTGCTGACCTCAGTATATTAATTTTTCTTCACACAAATTAAATGGTTGATTTTGTTTTAATAAGTTTTATGACTTTTATTTAAAGTCTCAAAGTATTTAAAATAAGGAAACGTCATTGCTCTTTAAAAGAGCGCAACTGCATTATATACAGTTCTGGAAAAATTAGGAGACCACTTCAGTTTCTGAATAAGTTTCTCTGATTTTACTATTTATAGGTATATGTTTGAGTAAAATGAACATTGCTGTTTTATTCTATAAACTACAGATAACATTTCTCCCAAATTCCAAAGAAAAATATTGTCCTTTAGAGTGTTTATTTGCAGAAAATGAGAAATGGCTGAAATAAAAAATTGAAGAGGATCGGACAGCACTCGTATAATATACAATGTATTTATTAAAGTCTAATAAATACATTGGATATTATACGAGTGCTGTCCGATCCTCTTCAGTTTTTGATTATTTTCTGCGGATTCAACACGTGAGAAGCATTTGGGAGCGCAGCCTGTTTTTTTTTACTTTTTTGAAATGGCTGAAATAACAAAAAAGATGCAGAGCTTTCAGACCTCAAATAATGCAAAGAAAGCAAATTCATATTCATAAAGTTTTAAGAGTTTAGAAATCTTATTCTTATAATATTTGGTGGAATAACCCTGGTTTTTAACCACAGTTTTCATGCATCTTGGCATGTTCTCCTCCACCTCCTTTATGCAACTCCTGGTGCAAAAATCCAAGCAGTTCAGCTTGGTTTGATGGCTTGTGATCATCCATCTTCCTCTTATTTTTAGTCTAGAGGTTTTCAATTTGGTGTATATTATACTTATCTGCTACGCTGTTAGACTAAGCTACTACCCTCATACTTGCACTGTTCATTTAGATTGTACCATTATTTGCCTTTTGCCGAGATGCCAGTCAATATATTATCAATAAACATCTATTTTCATACACAAGGTACACCAGATTATAAGGGGCATTTTATGCGTACTGTAAAGATTTATTTACAGTAAGCTTAGATTTACAGATTTCCACTAAAGCTGCAGCATTAGCATTAGCGGATAACTGCTAGAGGTTGGCAGCTAATGCCACCTGACAGAGCTACACTGAGGAACCCTAAGTGTTCCAGTAAGCCAAGGCGATATTAGCCAGCGTCCCATGTAGCTTGTTTTAACACTATAAACGCACAGACTACAGTCTGATTTACTCACCTGAACATCAAAACAGCTAGTGCTGTGGATGGCGGCTAATGCTAATGCTGCTCCAGTAGCGCTATCCGGGGCAATGGAAGTCACTGTAAAAAGAGTTTATTTCTGGTCGTTCTGAAAATTTCTATTGGTTCATTCATCAATAAGTGACCGAGTGTAAGGGGCAGCTTGTGTAAAAGTATGCAGTAAACTTAAAAATGAGCAAAAACAAATACTTGTTTTTCATTAGACAATGATGATTTAAACATAATGATGCACAGTATTTATCTTGCCTTGCATGAATGCACCAGGAGTGACATTTTTTTAATCCTATTCATATTCTCTTTTATGCATAGCATAGTGATTTTATATCATTTAGTTGCTGTGCATGATTCAATTTTACAGGTTTTTTTTTACATTTTTTTTTTTAACGAAAGTGTACGGGTGGGTCTGTGTTCTTTAGGCAGTTATTTCATTAATAGACATGTTGTCCATATGATAAAATTCAAGGGGTTCAAAATGTATTCAAAATTTATCACTATACAATATAATATTGATGTATTGCCCAGCTCCATTTCATTTATAGAACCAGTGTTTGTAGCCCTGTTTATCTGGCTAATACAGAACTGGTGTCTGTATTTCATTAGATGCTGATCTTTAAGATAGCATGTTGTTTTGTTGTGGCTAACAGCTGTGATTGATTGTGGTTCCTTATCCAGTGTCTGATGGGCTGTTCCAGGAAATCTGATCTCGGAAAAGCATAAAATGTCCCAAACCGCGCTCTGCGAGAGGCCAGTGCACGGCAGAGTGGCGTGTTCTGCGTATAATGAGTAAAAACAAGTCAGATTATCACACACCCAGACACGGAAAGACGGCTTAGTGGATCTATGAAATAAATATTTTATATGTGTAAGTGGGCCCCCCTCCCCAGATGCTCACGCACACACTGACGTGAGCGCTCCTCTCGGCTTACGCTCACGGTATAAGGCGAGCTCTGATGTCACTGTGTGATCATGCTGTCTCTGTAGTGTCGTCCTGTTCCTTTTTAAATTCATGCTGCTGGCTGCCTCCCATTTATCCGTTTCACTGCGTTCTCGCTTCTGCCTCCCAGCTGTCCTTGCTCCTGTCCCTTTATGCTTCCTTCATCCTTCCCCCTGCATGTCCCAACACTCATTAATCCCAGCCTGTCTTTCTCCTCTTCTTCAGGTCTTTAGGAATTATCTGACTAGCTCCACTAGACTGTTGTCCTCCTCCTTCTCATCTATCACTCATCTTTCATCCTTATCTTCATTATAAAGACCTTGTTGACTCACTGTATCTGTGTTAGTTAAAGTTTGGCCAAAAATATAATTAATAATAGAGAAAACCATTTAGCTCAAATCTAGTGAAATTTAATTTGTTGACTTGCTGTATTTTATGATTTGGATTTATTGTCCATCTCATTTTGCTATTCCAATAAAAATGTATAAAGCTCCTAAAAAAAGCCATCATGAAAATGTAAAGGTTCTAAATTAGAACCTAAATTAGGTAAATATCAAATTATAAAACATTTCTTATAGCTACTTTCCATTTTTTCAAAATTAATTAGTATATTGCATATCAAATATTGCTTATATAATATATAGATTATCTCTTGTTTCTCAGTCTGGCAGCTTGGTATATCAAGCTGTGTTGACTTCCATGTTTGGCACCTCCTCTAATAGGAGGTAACCAAATTCTGTATTTCTTAGCTTGTCCAGAAGTGCATGTTCAGGGTTTGTACAGTCTTGAAAAAACTGAAAAGTCTGAATAGCAATTTCCAGGCCTGGATACATTTTGGAAAAATGAAAATACTTAAAGTTTTGGAAAAGTCATGGAAATTTGGTCCACAACCTTGTTTCCATTTATCAACTGAAATTTATTTTGAGCTAACAAATACATTATCTCAGAATTAATTCAGTAATTTAGCCCTACACAATGGAGCTCTCAGTATCTGACATATACATTTTATTATAAAAAAAATTGTCATTCATTTTGAGCCAACTATAATCAATTTCAATTACAGTTTTGGTTGATTTTTGGTGGTATTGTCCATGTTTGCACTGATCGTATCGTATGGTCAAGAAAATTTGCCTTGAAGGCATGGTAAAGTCATGAAAAAATCATGGAAATGTATTGGTTAAAAAGTGTTTTAACCCTGATGTGTGTTATTTCACACATTTTCGTGTTTATTAAATAATGATTAGCCCACTGTTTCAAAACATGTTTTAATGAATCCAATAAAATGTGCACCACAAGATCAAGGTTAACAGTTACTTCGGTTTTCCTGTAAACAAAATGTATTTTTAATGAGTAAGACAGTAACACTGTTCCTCCGATCTGTAGGGACCCCGATGCTCCTCAGTGCCCCATTGAGCTTTGCGGTTGGAGGGGGAAGACCTCGATCAGAGCCTTCGTGCCTCGCAACGAGCGCCTCCACTATCTGCGCATGGTCGGTGTGGAGGTTTTCAAGGACAAGCAAGGCAAGAAGGAGGGAGGTGCGTCAGAAAGCCAAGAGGGAAACGCGGAGAACACAGAAGAACCGGGTCAGGAGGAGGACACTGCAGAGCAGGAGCAGTCAGACACAGAGCAGAATGGATCAGCACAATCAAAAACCAACAACTCTGAGGATGTGAGCAGCACTTGACATGTTAGTGGAGCGTTAGTGGAGCGTTAGTGAAGCTTT
This sequence comes from Astyanax mexicanus, assembly GCF_023375975.1. Classification (NCBI taxonomy): domain Eukaryota; kingdom Metazoa; phylum Chordata; class Actinopteri; order Characiformes; family Acestrorhamphidae; genus Astyanax; species Astyanax mexicanus. The sequence continues at coordinate 37,957,202 of NC_064410.1, forward strand.
AGCAAGACGGATCACTCCAGAGCCAGATTTGACCAACAGTGGAGAAAACGGAGGGAGAATACTAACGAAGCTTTAAGAAAGTTGCCTTTGCAATCATCCCCTTTTTTATAGAAAGTACATGGACTAGCCTATTCTTCCCTAGATGGGGGAATTGGAACAATAAAACTAATTTTATTTTTAGAAAGGTTTTGTTGTTGTTGTTCTTATTTTAAGTTTGGCTTGCTTTTACTGTATCTTTTGTTTGTGTAAGCAGTTGTTTCAGGAGATAACGAAAGAAGGTGGCTAGGGATGGCTTCAGCTAATCCCTGCTTTCAGCCAAAGCTTATGCCAACCCGCTAAATGTACATTTAGCAAGCAAGTGCTAAAGAGGGCCTATGGCCTGCTTTTTTTTAAATTTCCCCTCAGATGGGATGTCAAGAATGCATTTAATTTGACATATTAGTGTCTGACATGCTGTAAATACATCTTCCCATTTTATTAAAAGGTACCTAATAAAAAAGAATCAAAACTAAAGCTTTGGCTGTTGTTTATTTGTGTGTTAGTTGTTTTTGTGTGGGTTATTTTTATTTTTATTTTTTTGGGGGGGGTAAACATGTAATCATTGTCTTTTAGCGTACACACTCACACTTTCTCAGATCCAACAATCCCAATAAGTAGAAATTGATTGATGACTCAATGAATTAATGTTGCTGTGAACAGACACATAGCCTGAATGTGTGTGTACTTCACTATTTAGAGCTTAGCATTTTGAAAGAAGTATAATTTGGGCTGGTCCTGTAGATGTTGCACACTCATCAATTGACAAAGCTGGTCCCGTAAATGCTCTATTGGTGCTAAAGAAATGGCCAAGGAATTGTTTCAATTTTGTAAAGACCTCCCTGGGAAACAATTGCTGTGTAAAAGTGAGCATTATCCTGCTAAAAAAAAGCCAGTTGGATGCACTCCCATGTCAGGCAACATGTGGCTGCTGGATGTCCTGCACAATTCACTGAGCTGGAAGTGTCCTTTGTATCACTACGATCATGTGCAATGGCTCCCCACATTTTCACATCTGCAGTTGAGGCTGTGTCAATTCACAGCAAAGGTGGGAATAAAGTGCTCACTACAAGGCCTTCATATTGGAACTAGACTACTGTATGATTCCATCAGAACTTAAAATCATTTACAGTTACAGTCCAACTCTGTTTGTTGGTACAACACACAAAAAACAAAGCCAACAGTGACTGACTGACTGACTGACAAAAGGACTAAATGGCGGACAGTTTGATCCAAGAACAATCCTGCTGCTTTCAGTCCAGTGTTGTTTTCCCTCTCAGCATCTGTAATCTGGGAAAAATGTTGAGTGCATCTTAGAGGCATGTTTTTAATGATCTTTCACCAAGAGGTACACTACACAAATCGGGCGGAAGGCAAGCTACACCTTGGACAGACCGCCAATCCATCGCAGGGAAGACAAATACAGACACATTCACTCACACACTCACACCTAAGGGGCAATTTCAATCAAGTTCCAATTAGCCTGAACTTTGGACTGTGGGAGGAAACTGGAGAACCCGGAGGAAACCCACGCAGACACGGGGAGAACGTGCAAACTCCACACAGGAAATCGAAACCGGGAATCGAACCCAGGCCGTCTTGCTGTGAGGCGAATGTGCTACCCACTGCGCCACCGTGCCACCAACCAGAGAGCCCTGACATTTAAAATTAATTTATAAGCCACTGTTTACATCCCATAGCATAGGTAAACTAACTTAAAACCATCTTAAATGTAATTTTTAACAATAATTCAACCGTCAAGGATGAATAGTAAAATATTTTAAACAATGTTTATGTAATTTGTTGTTGGTTCTGTGCATTCTAATATTGACAGTAACCAGATATTTCAGCAACAGCTGGAATTCATGCATTTCCAAGAAATTAATTTTGCAATCTATATTCTACCTATTAATTCCTGTTCAGCAGTTGATTTATTGTGACTTAAATTTAAAATGGCGGCACCGGAGATTTACCTACGCTATGGGATTTAAACAGTGGATTTTAATAAACTTCTTGTGCAGTTTTAAAGTTATTAATGTTGTGTGTTAAATGTCAGGGCTCTCTGGATTCTACCAAGGAAGTGTGGAGCTACATTAAACCTGAATAACAGAGGAAAATGTGATTTATCTGCAGGGGTAAAATATGCCCCGTCTCACTCATTCTAAGAGCCTGTTTGGGCAAAAGTGCACAAATTAGGCATGTGTATAATATTGTGTAATAATAAAGTAACCAAGTATATTAAAATATGTATTTGCTATATATTTTTTCTCTTTTAAATTTGCAACATACAATTTTTCCTTTAGATTTTTTTTTGTGTAAAACTTCTGGCGCAAAATTCACTCCATACACCTTAAACCCCTGCCAGTGTAAATAGTGTATAGTTTATATATGTATATAATGTATATTTCTTTTTTGGTTTTGGGTGCTTTTGTTTCGATTGTCTTTACAATAAACACTTAGGAGAGACTTACCAGATTCCCAAGCTTTTTTTTTTTTGGTCTTAGCAACACCTCTCTCCGGTAGCTTCCTGACCGCTTGTCCTCACAGTATCACAAAGAGCCTTTTTATAGGAAAACAGGGTGAGCACTTTTTGTATGGCTTCTTGTGGCGTAACCCAGTTTCTAATATTTTTTGTTTTCCATTATCTAATCATTATTTATTTATTTCTTTAATATTTCTGAATGGATTCCAAGCCTGAATACAAAGGGTTTAAGCTTAAGAACGTAGCAGAATATCTGGTGTTTGCACATGTATTTAGGTGTGTAGTAAATTAAAGCCTTTGTATTTTATTTCTTTTATTTAAAACCCTGTTTCAGTTTCAGCTTCTCTATGGTATGCTTGGGGCAGGTTTTGGACCTGTGGGATTTTTGTGCTGAACTTGGCAAGCCTGAAGAGTGTGAGGCATTAACGGTGCATTTGAGGTGAACTGATGGGGCATCCTGGGTCTTTTATATGTGGATGCTATTGCTCACCTTGGCACCATCACCATGGTAACAAGTTATTGCATCTCCTGTGCAATGTGCTGAATCTCAGTTGCAGAAAACATTCAGGGACAAGGCAGTGGACAGGCCAGGAGATGCAGACATTGCAGAGGCGAGGACACTGCACAGAGAACATGCTCAGATAATATGGACCAGGCTCATTGAATATGGAGCTCCTGCATCGTCTTTTTTTTTGGAAAGTTGTTGGCAGATCAAATAAATTTCACGTAAAATTTATACCGGTTTATATAATGTTTGTTTTTGGACATGGTGACTTTTAGCTTATATCCAGCTGTTCCAGAGCGTCCCCACTGGCAATGCATTTCTTTGGAGATTATAGAGTACAGGCTGTGTTGATGCCGGTGGAGCTAACTGGGAGATAACCGCAACTTTAAAGAGGCTCTGATGTATTAAAGAAGACGCTGAGTGTGAACAGGGTGGAAAAAGGCTGCAGTCTGCCTCAGAACTGTCGCAGTCTGCTTAAGAAGGTGCAGCACACTGAATCTCCAGCTGAATGCAGAGAGTCCTTCCCATAACAATGTGTCAACAGCGGCGGGGAGGAGGAGATAGAGCCAGAAAGCAGCTTTGTAGTGGCCACAGACTGATGCTGCAGGAAGGGAGGAGGAGGAGGGTGTCCTCAAAAAGTCAACTGAGGACGTTCAAGTAGAGTTATTTCTGTCTCTCACACTTTCTCTCTCACTTCCCATACACACACACACACACACACACAGGGGGCTGTCCAGTCAGTAAAGGGCAGGATTGAGTGATGCGCTATAATGCACATTAGCTTTTAACGTCCACCCCTGCTGCAGTTCATATTAATGCTGCTAATGAAACCACTCATTAAATAACTGTGTACAGCATCTCTTCACCTAAAGCGAAAGCCTTTTTCTCAAATTCAAATTCTTCATGCTTTATTGGTTTAATTTGTAAGCGGAACATTCCAGGATTTTGGTACATTTCAGGGGTGGTCACTTCTGAAAATCTTGATCTTCAATTTGATCATTTTAGTCATCTATTTATTAAATACAGGTAATAGACTATCAAAAAGTTTGATTTGTCAAGCTCAGGTATCAAAGCAGTTTTTTAAAATTAGATTATGCAATATATTTGGTAACTTACAGTAACAGGGTTGCGATTAACAGGGTTGCAAATCTAGGCTAAGTTGAGGTTTAACCCAGGAACAGATGCTAACTGTAAATTTAGCTATGTATACAAGATCAAGGACAAACATGGTTATATAAGTATATAAAGTAAATTTTGACTCTACTCGTTATTAGTCTTACAATATGAGTAACAGGGTTGCGTTCACTGAGTGACACACACAACTTGGACAAACATATTTGGAACAAAAAACTTGAAAATTGTTAGAGCACTTACTCTTGGTCTTGCCATGTGGGCAGAAAATGTCTTTGTGATGTAACTTCCTTTGTGCCAGTAGACAAATATTTTTAACTCTTACTCTGCCAGGTAAAATTCCTTATAGTAACAGGGTTGCGCACATGTTGTGGGACACAACTTAATAGCATAAAAATTGTAACATGCAACACAATGTAGACCAAGGAAGTTGTTTTCATAAGTAAAGGAGATGCATATCAACAACATACAAGAGGAAGTAATTTATTTAGAGCTTATTTTAATTGTTAAATTTGCCAAAGGAGTTGGTCACCCAAAGTGTGGGACAAGAGAAAACAGCCATTTTTTGAGGAGGTCCAAAGGTATTCAGTCTTTTAAATAATTTCTAAGGAGCTTATTTTTCCACCAAATTTTACAGTTTGTCTTATAACAAGTACATTTTTCACAAAAAATAGTCATGTAGATATTTTGGATATGTACTTTTGAAATTTAAGTGGTGGGACAGGAAATGTACTAAAATCCTGGAATGTCCCAAGTAGGAGCTGGAAGAGACCATCTTAAAAATGGAATGGATTATGGGGTGTTTCAGGTCTGTAGTCATGGGCAGTGCAACCCCTGAAATAGCCATAGCTAGGACCCCCACAGCACCTCTAAGAAAGATATATGATTTATATATATATATATATATTTTTTTTTTAAACCTGTTTTTTTAAAAAACTGTTATTTTAAACCAAAAAAAGAAATAAATAAAGCCAACACATAGTGAATAGGTCCAGCAGGGATTACATTTTTTGAACATTTTCTTTGATTTAGCATCTGCTTAGCATTACCGTTTTTTTTTTTTTTTTTGCGTTATAAGGCGCACTTAAAATCCTTTAATTTTCTCAAAACGTGTCAGCACACCTTATGTGTGTGTCTTATGTTTAAATTTGATCAGTCAGGTTGTCAGAAGCAGTAAAGCTACTCTGCTGAAGTGCAGTGTTATACAGGAGTTTCAGTTTAGCTCTCCAGCACCGGGGGTGGAGCAGTATTAGCATTAGCCGCTAACTGCAGCGCTAGCCCTTTTGCCATACAAGATGTAAGTATATCAGACTATAGTCTTTGCATTAACAGTGGTAAAAAGAAGCTATGTGGGGCAAACTGCTAGCTAATATTGCCCTGGCTTACTGGAACACTCAGGGTTCTTCAGTGTAGTGCTGTCGGGCGGCGCTTAGCCGCTAACCGCAGTTAGCCTTATTGGAAATCAGAAAATCTGTAAATAAACTAAAGCACTTTACTCACCCAAACAAACAGTAGACTGTGTAGATTAATATTCAGCACTGGTTTGACTTTAAAAGAAAATGTTTTTTTTTTTAAGAATTACAGTTTTGTTTACTTATCTTTTAGCTTTACAGGGCTCACCACCCAGCGACGAGATCTGCTGAATTAGAAGGGAAACATGGCGACACCCCAGTTCCTTACTAGTGCACCTTATAATCCAGTATACCTCTTGGTGTATAAAAAGCGGACCAGAAAATAGACGGTAATTGATAGTGCAACTTATAGTGTTGAAAAAATATGCTACTATTATCACAATGGAGCGTTTTTTTACTTCATAAACATCCAGAAACTAACTAAAAATGTAACAAGAGTGAGGGTGAACTTGCCTTGGGCTTTAGGTGATGTTAATAGGTCTCATGAAGGGTGCTGACACAGTGCCAAGAAAGGCCAGAGATAAGATGGAGATAAGGAGGGAGGGAACTAGCAGCTTAAAAATAGTTAACATGCTTGACAAAGGACAAGATGTCTAATAATAAGAGCATTCTTTTTTCTGTGCTGTACTCTTTTTTAATGAATGTATTGTTTTAAAGCACACATGCTGATCATTAGTGATGCTCATACAGTATTGGGTCTGTGGAACGGAATTACATTAATTCATTAATAGCAGTGTTGATAACAGGAAGGTTGAGTTTGTGGTTTTAGAATATGTGACATAGATATGTTGTATAAAGCTGTGTCTATTGCTTGCTGCTTGTATGCAAACCTTGGTCGTAGTATAACTGTGTGAAATAATATATTAAATGTGTATGTATGCTGGCTTGTGAACCACACATCAGCATCTTATGAGCTCAGTGATGCACCTTGTGCTCAACACAAACTAGCATTGGCATTGTGGAGTGAGTACTGCCTATGAATTCACATCAGGAGTGTTGCAGATAAATTAAACTCTATTGATTAGCACATTAATGGGAAACTCTAAATTATACAACACCCTTGCTGAAAAATCAAGCTACCCCATAGCACTGGTAAAAGAATATTTCTGGCAGCGTTTCTGTCTGCAGTGGTTGATAAGCCTATTCAGATATCCAAAATTATTGGGCCATTTCTGCGCTGAATACCAAACACCTAGACTCTGCCTGGCTCTAGTTTGAATCTAGGCCCGACTGTTACAGGGTATAATATGGCAGTAGGCCCAAGCCACTTTTGCCTCCTCTTTGGTTGCAGATTATAAACTACTTTTGGCCTAATTCTGCGTGGCTTATTCTTGGTATAGACTTGAAAATACAGTTGATGCAAATGGTTCCTTGAGCGATTCCACTGAAAAAACACTTTTGATTGCATAAAGAACCAAATTTATAATAGATATGTATAAGGATCCCTTAAAAAGATTATTCTTCACATCACACTTTACTCTGACACATCTCGAGCATGGTTCTTCTGCTGCATTACTCAAAAATGGATGCAAGGCTACTTTGTAGCAACTGTTTTTTGCTGAATTTTATCTGATATAAATTAATAGAGTGCAACAGTTTGTGCATTCTTTCAATGAAAAAAAAAAAACGAGTAAGACCCAACTAACCCACCTGAGACACTAAAGCAACTATCGGGCATACTGTAGCACTTCCCTAGCAACCACTACACAACACCAGCCACCTGAGAAACTATAGCAACCAAATGTTGTACCACATCAGCCACTTGGGACATTGTAGCAACCTTCTGGGATTCCATAGCATCTACCAAACAACCACTAAATAACAACATATAAACTGCCAGAAATTAACACTAATGGGCTTTCACACCTACCTTGTTTAGTCCAGACTTTCACACTTTTCAGTTGGGGTCCTGAACCAAAGTAGAAAGTGCATAAGGGGCCACGAACCACAAACAATGGATCTACTGAACCATGGTCTGGTTTACCTGCAGTGTGAAAGCACTTTTCTAGATGGTTGGACTTTCTGACCAAATTACAGGAAGTTTGTAAATCTGTAAACAAACTAGAGGAAAAAAGAATTGATGTTGTGCCAAAATCCAGGCGTGTCATGCAGCAGCACAAACCCTTAGATTGAGAATTCATTTATTTACTATAACAGTAGATTAACCCTTATTTATAAACCGAAATAAAGTAATCTGAGGATAATCTTTTGCACTCATTCTGCTGGGGGATGCAGGTATAAAAAAGGGGAGTCTGATTCTGACAGAGAGATAGAATTCGTCATAATACATGGCAAAGAAACTTGCCGAACTCATAACTATCATTCTACAAACCAATTAATATGAAGTATAGAGACTCCGCCCACATAGCTAATGATGATGACAGGATGTAGCAAAGGTCTTTAGTCTGCTCACTAAACTGCAGTATGAAACCAAATCTAACCAAACAATATGTATACAATGTAACAAAGACACAGACCTTGGTGTTAACACTGGTCAGAACTGTCAGGTGTGACAATGCCTTTGGAAACACCGTTGCAACCACCTTGGATACCATAGCAGCCACCTAGAATCTTCTTAGCAACACCATACCTGGTATATCAACCAGTTAGCAGCAGCATAAAATAGCAACTATGGTATATAGAAGCTGCCTGGTAGTGGGAACCACTTCAGTTGCACAACCATTCTGCATTTCCTTCAGGAGCTACCTTTTTCTCTTTTAGTTCAACTGTTACTTCCCCTAAAAATAAAGAGATGGGCTGAACTGTAAAAACAAGAAAAGGTTTTATTCATTGTTCTACTAGAGGGAATTCCACACATTCCTCCCTGTTTCTTTTTATATACATTCCCTGTTTCAATCGACACTCTCTTCCTATTTCTGATTCATAACAAACCCCCTCCATTTGTGTAGGAGGCTGGGAGAGCATCATCGGCCCACATATGGAATGGTTGCTGCTGGAACCGAACGTATTGGCTGGAACTTTTTTTCCCGTCACTCTTCCTCACGCTGGATAGGATGCTGCTGCTGCTGGGTTCACGCACTAGAGTGTGCTAAACTGAGCTAAGCCTCTTGGTCATGAATATACATTTGGGATTATGTAATGAAAGGGTTATGCAATGACTGAGAGCTGAGAGAGAGTGTGTGTGAGAGTCTGCTGGGGATGAAATTGTGTTTCATGTGAGGATTAGGTGGCTTTTCCCTCTCTGACATGCCTTCTCTCTCACTCTCACCATCCCTCTCTCTCTCTCTCTCTCTTTCTCTCTCTCTCTCTCTCTCTCTCTCCCTGTTTAATCTTCAACAACAGAAATCAGCATCAAACCTCACACTCACTCTCACTCTCAGACATGCTGCTCTGTGCACTATACTTACCCCGCACGCATCCGAGTGTGTCTGTTTGTGGTCAGAGATACTTATGGCCCACTTAGACGCACTCACGGCCCGGCATCTTCAAATATAATCCTCCCTCCAAATTTAGAAGGCTTCATTCTGCACCCAATATAAACACATCTGCTGATCCCAAAGTATGTCACATGGCTTAAATCAGCAGCAGGGCATGCAGCCATCTTGAAAGCTTTTCTTTTTTTTGTATGTCCATGTTTATAGCTGTAACAATTAGTGGTGTCAATCGATAAATAAATTTGATCAAATTAATCACAACAACTTCTGTGATTAACTGTGATTACTCGCACCTGTTCTTCTTAAGACGCAAGTTTTTATAGTGGATATTTAAATGTAAATAAAAGAATGAAGGTAAGAAATACTAGTATATACTTGTATGTTTCCGGGGTGATAAAGCCAAAATGGGGCACTGGAATAAAGAATAGATGACAAATTGTATAGAGGGATTTTTTTTTTTACTTTATTGTAAACATCTCAGCTTGTTCTGAGGATTTCTGAATTAGAACTTAATTTGCAGAGTATAAAAGTCTCAGGAAGTGTTTGATATTGCACACATGCTCACAATAGGGGGATGACCATTTAAATGTCCTGGTAGAAATACTGTATGTAACTACCAGTACTCAGTAATATGTACACTGTCCCGTTAAAAGCCTCTTATGCTAAGTGGATGTGTTTGGTTTGGTTTCACACAGGCATAAACCTAAAAGCAAAAATTGCACACCAATAAACCACGCAAGCACATTGTCTCCTCTGATTGTTCAGGGCTGTCTGACGCAGGAGCAAGAAAGGAAATATAGCGAGACGATTCTGTGTTTCAGCGCGTATATCTGTACAATTCAGCGTTCAATTACAAAAGTGTATAAGCCAAGACCGATAAAAACTCTGTTGTGAACAGGAAATTAGAGAACAAATCCTAGTGCAAATACTGCTGAGCCCAGGACAAGTCCAATTACTATTGCTGTTTAGTTCAGCACAAGTTTGAGTACAAGCTTTACTGTATCCATGACAAATCAGAGTAAAAATACTACAGTCGAATACGACACAAATTCAGTACAAAATTGTTGTTTTCCAATGAAAAACATCTCCAAAACTTCACAAGAGAGATAAAACTTTCTTAAATTTCAGTGGTGACAAATCTAAAAGACTTTATTTTACGTCATTTTGGATATTTTTTATCAAGTAATTGTGACACAGGATAAGAGACACTTTGTGTGTTCAAAAAATGTAGTAAACTAAAAAACATCAAAAATGGAAATACTTGTTTTTCTTTTATTGGACAAATTCTAGTCCAATGAACAGTCCATTTTATACAACTTTGAGTAAAAATACTGTCAAATCCAGAATTAGGCAAAAAAAAAAAGTCCAAAACAAGTATGAACACAAATACTAGCAGGTCTAAGACAAATCAGAGTAGAATACTGTTCATTACATGTTCAAGTAAAAAGTCTAAGACAAGTCTGAGAAAATATTAAAAAAATTAATGAATCCAGAACTAGACTAGACTAGATACTGTGTAGCTTAATTGCTCTTATAGCCCCAGTGCAAAATAAACTTCAGACCCCAAGCATGACTGCTTTTTTACTAGAGTAAAAGAAAATGTGTAAATTGGATTTTCACTGAAGTATCACTAGCCTAATTGTGCATTCTGGCATACCCACTGAAACCTGCTCTCTAACTACACTGCTCTCGTTCTTCTCTAGCAGTGCTGATTTGGGGTTTAAAGAAGGCTAAATGATAAAAAAAAAACATAAACAACCAAACAATTGTCTACAGTCAGAACCCAGCGTGTTTTGTCTGTGAAGCGTGTGTACGAAGCTGCACTGAGCTCCACAGGTCTCTTAAGTGCGCTGTTTGTGCTGCATGCTTTAGTGATTACTGCTTAAGTGGAGCTCTTTGGAGGGAAGCTCAGAGAGCGATGACGCTCGTGAGAATAAGGGAAAACAGCGCAGAGAGAGAGAGAGAACAAGATCACAAGAAGCCCCCACAAGTCTGTCTGTCTGAGAAACTCAAAGAAGCATTATAGATATATGACCAGAATAAAAAAGAAATTACCTTGAAGCTTTTAAAGAGCACAAACTCTCACTCACAAGTGCTCAGATACAAAACCTGCAAACATTTTCTATAAAAATACGTCATTGTAAGGCATCACTGTAACTAGACTAGTCTATCAGAGATCTTACGATCTATAGAGGCTTCATGAATGTAAAATAGAAGCTTTACGTTAAGATATGAACCATTGGTAACACTCAAGAACAGAGAAGTATAGATTTTTTTAGATTGATAAAAAAATGTTGTCAATTCTGTCCAGGTAAGATTCTTGGGACAGATGAAAGCAAGATGAAACAAAATATAGAGAAGAAAGAGAGAAAGGTTTTATGATTCGGAACAAACATGGTGGAGGCTTATGGCTGGATATTTTTGGTTGGTGGACAATTCAAAGCCCAGTAATAATTCTAATGCTAACCATACACCAGACGACTTCAATTCAGTTCAATTCAATTTTATTTATATAGCGCTCATTGAATCATTGAAACCTATGCTGCTTGTTCTTCAAAATGTTTTATGGGGTGGTCTGAACAAATACTGCCTGAAAGGTTCAAATTATTATGTGGAATAATAGTTCATTTAAAACGATTTAATTTATGAATTGTTGTACTTTTTTAGATAGATAGATTTTACTCGAGTAGATTTTTAGATGGGTACTTTTATTTTTACTTGAGTAGAATTTTTGCAAAGTAAAGGCACTTTTACTTAATTACATTTTTTCAGTACTTTTTCCACCTCTGGTTAACGTTGATCAGTGCAGGGTTGCAGAGCTGGAGTACAACACTGCGGACAGTGGAGAGCCAGGCTGGGAACATCAGGAACAGGGCATCTCCATACATGTAAAAGAGATAGATAGAGAAAACAGAAAGGAAAAAAAGAGAAAAAAGCAGGAGTTAGAAAGGTTGTGTAATGAATGATTCTGATGAGTTTAATAGACTAAAGTTCTGACATCCTCTCACATCTAAAGACTAGTCACAGACTTTTTACTTGCAGACTTTTTAGTCACAGACTCATTTTTTTTTAAAGACTAAGGATCTTGCAGGGTCACTATTTGCAAGACTGCATCACAGCTCCACCAGTTTCTCTTCCTTTAGTACACTCCACAAAAAACGTGGTTTCTGAGTCATCGCCAGAGTCTTATTCATGTCCAGTTTCGCAAACGTTCCTGCTCTTGAATTGTGGCTTCCTGTGGCTCTCCTATTGGTTGTTGACATTGTTCACGACACTATTTGGGTCATGTGGAGTCCTGATCAGTGAAAAACAGAGTGACAGGAGGATAATATAGTATGCAGAGAAACAGATACAGGACTACAGGACTATAGTACTAAAATGTGATCCTATATGGTGAGCAGAGTAGAAACAAGGAGTTGTTATTATTATTCTGACTGGACTGTGTATGACTGCCATTGGTACTGGCTAGCTGGTGTTTTCCTTAATGATGGGAATAAAGTTTGGCCACAGGGCAGATATTTTCCAAGCCATTAGGTGGTGGGCCACAAAAAAAAAAAACTGGATTTTGGAAAATTAAGTGTAGTGGGATACAGTGCTTCAGTCTAGTAGCTCTCCAGCCCAGAGGGTTGTTGAACACAATTGCAGAACAGTTGATCTCAAAGCAGGTAAACCCAAGAAGAAAATAAAAAATAAATAACGCAGGATTGAAACCGTGTTGTGAGGGTTGTGGTCCAATACACTATTACTGCCCCAGCTAGTGAATTGGGACACAGCCGGGAAAATATGCCCTTATAAGGAGATAGGGAGCCCAAGAACAGGCGGAAAAACTGAAACGGGTGAAAACCAAAGCCACGCCGAGCGCGACCAGAGAAGCATCTTATTATTTTTTTTTATTATCGTTCATTATAGTTCAAACAACCTCACAGGCCAGATGTTTCATGTTGCCTATTTCCGACTCCTGATGTAGAGCTTTACTGTTGAGACTGTGAAAGGGGAAGGAATATGTAAAAAAAATGTCTAATCCTTTGTTGTGGTGTTCAGAGGCAAAATAATTTAAATTGTCACAGTCCAAATACTCGCAATACTGCAGCTACATGCACCATACTATCAATGTAAAAAACAATACAATTGCCTAACACATTCATACTCTACGTTCTCCCGCTTTCACTCTCCCCTCCACTGCTCTCAGTTTGTGCGTCATAGGCTGTTCTCAGGGGAGCCTCTGCGCTGTATGCTTCTGGGTCATGTTCTTACTCCTTCAGGTAAGTGTAGATCAGCAGAAGGTTGAATGAGTGGACGATGAAGGAGCAGATGGAGTTGCTCAAAGGTATTCCACAGTGCTCCCCATGAATTCACATCATTACAGATCATCCAGCTGTCTGGCCTCCAGGTCCACACCATGTGTCTGGATCGCACAATAAAATCGCTTTAAGAAAAAAAGTTTTTTTTTTTTGTAGGCGCAGGGTTATGGGCAGTGTAAACTGGACTGATATTTTGGGGTTATGGGCAGTGTGTGCTGGACTGATTTTTTTTAGGGTTCTGGGCAGTGTGTGCTCGACTTATTTTTGGGGTTATGGGCAGAGTGTGTTGGACAGATTTTTAGGGTCATGGGTAGTGTGTGCTGGACTGATTTTTTTAGGGTTATGGGCAGTGTGTGCTGGACTGATTTTTGGGGTTATGGGCAGTGGCGCCCCCCGAGGCAGACGTGTTTTGCTCGCTCCGCTCTAGAATGCCGGTTTTTACTTCTTTTTTGCACTTTTTACTTTCTCTCTGCAGTGCACAAATGCCATGCACTGATAACTTATGACAGACAAACGTTACTGGACATTGGACTGCAAGATAACCCGCGTTTTAACGGATTTATACCGCCGGAGCTGCAGCCCATTGTTCGCTCCCAAAACCACCGCCACCACCGCGAGGCAGACCCAGACATACCGACCGAGAGCGCGTGTGCTGACCCCAGAAGAGCGCTTCGGAGGCGGCGACGCAAGCGGGGCAAGAGGGGAGGGCTACATGCTAGGCTAAAGGCTCGCGCTAGCAGACCACCGGTGCCTAGCCTCTTGCTAGCTAATGTGCGCTCTCTGGAAAACAAACTGGACGAGCTGAGAGCAAGGATTACATCGCAGCGGGAAATGAGAGAGTGTTGCGCTCTGATTTTCACTGAAACCTGGCTCTCGGATAAAGTTCCGGACAGCGCTATTCAGCTCGAGACTCACTCCGTACACCGGGGAGACCGGACGGCTGCCTCTTGTAAAGCTACGGGAGGAGGTGTGTGTGTTTGTAAACAACGCGTGGTGTAGAGACGTTCAGACAGTTCATCAGCACTGTTCACCAGACGTGGAGTTTCTCCTGCTTAAATGTCATCCCCACTACCTTCCACAGGAATTTTCAGCTGTGTTTTTATGCTCTGTTTACATTCATCCACGAGCGAACTCCACAGCAGTGCTCGGTGCACTCCGTGATGTCATCAGCGCACTGGAGACGGCTCACCCTGATGCCGTCATCATCACAGCTGGTGATTTTAATCAGTGCAACCTACGGACTGTATTCCACAATTACTACCAACATGTGGATATTCCTACACGTGATAAAAACACGCTGGATCACGTGTACAGTAATTACACCACGCCCCACTTTGGACAATCAGACCACATCTCCCTATTCCTGTACCCAGCATACAGGCAGAGACTGAAACAGACAACCCCCACAACCAGAACAGTGAAAATATGGACTCCGGAGACTGAGGGCATCCTGCAGGACTGTTTTGCTACAACAGACTGGGATATGTTTGAGGCTGCAGCCACTATGGGGGACTCTTCAATCAACATACAGGAGTATGCTGAGCACGTGTCCGGTTACATCAGCACGTGTGTGGACAACATCGTGCCCACCGTACAGGTGAAGAGGTTCCCCAACCAGAAACCTTGGGTCAACAACCAGGTACGACACATGCTGCGTGCTCGTTCTCTTGCATTCAGATCAGGCAATGAGACTGAGTACAAAGCTGCGAAGTACAAACTGAGGAAGACCATCACAGTGGCCAAGAGGCAGTACAGGGAGAAACTGGATGGCTTCTACTCCACTGCTGACTCAAGGAGGATGTGGCAAGGCCTGCAGCACATCACAGACTACAGGAGCACCACCAGCACCATCAGCTCCACAGACAGCCTACCGGATGATCTCAACACATTCTACACCCGCTTTGAGACCTCCAGCAACAACACTGAGAGGGGTACACACACCCAGCTCTCCCAACCCCCCTCCTCCACACTCTCAATATCACCAGGCCAAGTTTGCAGAGCTTTGAGTAAAATCAACCCCCGCAAGGCAGCAGGACCAGACAACATTCCTGGGCGGGCCCTCAAAACATGTGCGAACGAACTGGCTGGTGTTCTGGCCTCCATTTTCAATCATTCCCTCAGCCAGAGCATTGTTCCCACCTGCTACAAGACCACAACCATCGTCCCCCTCCCCAAGAAGAGCCCCCCCACCTGCTTGAATGACTACAGGCCAGTAGCACTCACTCCGATCATTATGAAGTGCTTCGAGAGAGTGGTGCTGGCCCACATCCAGCACAGCATACCGGACACCCTGGACTCACTGCAGTATGCCTACCGTCATAACAGATCCACCTCAGACGCAATCTCTGCTGCCCTCCACTACTCCCTCTCACACCTGGAAAACAAAGACTCCTACATTAGGATGCTCTTTGTGGACTACAGCTCTGCCTTCAACACGGTCATCCCCCACAAACTCACCCACAAGCTGTCCACACTCAGCTTGCACCCCTCCCTCTGCCACTGGCTCCTGGATTTCCTGACTGGCAGGCCCCAGTCTTTAGGGATTGGCAACAGGACTTCAGCCAGCATCACCACCTACACCGGCACCCCACAGGGATGTGTCCTCAGCCCCATCCTTTACACACTGTTTACCCACGACTGTGTCGCCTCACACAAGGACAATATCATCCTGAAGTTCGCTGATGATACCGCGGTGATAGGACGCATCACTGGCGGAGATGAAGCGGCCTACAGGAGTGAGGTGACCAGGCTGGTGTTATGGTGCGAAGACAACAATCTCACTCTCAACACGGTCAAGACAAAGGAGCTGATAGTGGACATGAGAAAGGGGAGGAGACCTCATCAGCCACTGTTCATCCGGGAACTTGAAGTGGAGAGAGTGAGCAGCTTCAAATACCTGGGCGTCCACATCAGTCAGGACCTCACATGGACAATAAACACAACGCAGCTGGTCAAAAAGGCTCAACAGCGACTGTACTTTTTGAGGAGACTGAGGAAGTTTGGGATGTCTCCCAAGATCCTCAACAACTTCTACAGCTGTGTGATCGAGAGCCTCCTGACCAGCTGCATCACTGTGTGGTACGGCAGCACGACTGTGGCAGAGCGCAAACATCTGCAGAGAGTGGTGAAGACTGCCGAGAAGATCATCAGGACTCCACTGCCCTCCCTGCAGAGCATCTACCACCACAGAGTCCACAGGAGAGCTGCATCCATCCTCAAAGACTCCACCCATCCCCAGCATGGACTGTTCACACTTCTGCCCTCAGGCCGGAGGTACAGAAGTGTAAAATGCAAGACCACCAGGTTAAAAAACAGTTTCTTCCCCACGGCCATCAGACTCTTGAACACACCTAAGGAATGACCCTGCCTTCAGACTCTAAACACACCTCAGGTATAACCCTGCGATCAGACTCTTGAACACAACTCAGGAATAACCCTGCACTTTACTTCAACATGTTTACAGCCGTCACTTTACTGTTAATCTTTTTTTTAATATATATACTTAATGTCCATAACTGCATTATTTCGCACTTGCACCTTTTTTATACATTTCTTTGCTTAAGTAACTTTTATTTTTTTATGTCTTTGACAATTAGTTTAATATTTATAACCTTATTGTATTTTTTTGCACTTTTTCTATCTTCTATTTGGCATTCTTGGCGAAGAGCAAAGAAAGAATTTCATTGTACACTGAAACCCGTTTCTGTACTGTACATATGACAAACTCTTTGAATCTTGAATCTTTGAATCTCGAGTGTGTGCTGGACTGATTTTTAGGGTTATGGGCAGTGTGTGCTGGACTGATTTTTTGGGTTATGGTCAGTGTGTGCTAGACTGATTTTCTTGGTTATGGGCAGTGTGTGCTGGACTGATTTTTTGGGTTATGGGCAGTGTGTGCTGGACTGATTTTTGGGGTTATGGGCAGTGTGTGCTGGACTGATTTCTGGGGTTATGGGCAGTGTGTGCTGGATGGATTTTTGGGGTTACGGGCAGTGTGTGCTGGACTGATTTCTGGGGTTATGGGCAGTGTGTGCTGGATGGAGTTTTGGGGTTACGGGCAGTGTGTGCTGGACTGATTTTTGGGGTTATGGGCAGTGTGTGCTGGACTTATATTTAGGGTTATGGGCAGTGTGAGCTGGACTGATTTTCGGGGTTATGGGCAGTGTGTGCTGGACTGATTTTTTGGGGTTATGGGCAGTGTGAGCTGGACTGATATTACGGGGTTATGGGCAGTGTGTGCTGGACTGATTTCTGGGGTTATGGGCAGTGTGTGCTGGACTGATTTTTTGGGGTTATGGGCAGTGTGTGCTGGATTGATTTACGGGGTTATGGGCAGTGTGTGCTGGACTGATTTCTGGGGTTATGGGCAGTGTGAACTGGACTGATTTTTGGGGTTATGGGCAATGTGAGCTGGACTGATTTTTGGGGTTATGGGCAGTGTGAGCTGGACTGATTTTTGGGGTTATGGGCAGTGTGAGCTGGACTGATTTTTTGGGGTTATGGGCAGTGTGAGCTGGACTGATTTTTCAGGGTTATGGGCAGTGTGAGCTGGACTGATTTTTGGGGTTATGGGCAGTGTGTGCTGGACTGATTTTTGGGGTTATGGGCAGTGTGAGCTGGACTGATTTTTGGGGTTATGGGCAGTGTGAGCTGGACTGATTTTTCAGGGTTATGGGCAGTGTGTGCTGGACTGATTTTTGGGGTTATGGGCAGTGTGTGCTGGACTGATTTTTGGGGTTATGGGCAGTGTGTGCTGGACTGATTTTTGGGGTTATGGGCAGTGTGAGCTGGACTGATTTTTTGGGGTTATGGGCAGTGTGTGCTGGACTGATTTTTTGGGGTTATGGGCAGTGTAAGTGTCACTGAGGGTCTGAGATTCAATCCTGCAGCCTGAGCACCCAACACTAATCTTTATTTAGCACAAGCAGCCTGTAGGGGTTGCCTAGTAACAGTGGAGAAGCAGCTCCAGGAGGGAGGAGGTGTGGACGACTCTGTCTCCCTTCTTTTTTTTCCTTTTTCTCCCTTTCTTTTCTCTCTCTATATGTCCTATGCCCATCCATACATCTCTGTCTTTGTCCCTCCCCGTGTCCCTCTCAGTACCTCTCCTTCACCATGCCCTTTCAATATCCCTCTCTATACATCTCTCTCTTTTTTTTTCTCTCTATACATTCCCTTTTTTTACATCTATCTCTTACTGTCCTTATGCCCCCTCCATACCCCACTCCTTATTTTTCCCTTTTCCTTGTTTGCACTCGTTTTTTCTCTTTGAACCCTTTTGTACACTTCTATTTAGATTTCATTGTACATTTTCACTCTCAGTATGTCCTTCTCCATACCTCGTTTTTTCTCTCTTTCTTTTAATTTTTAGGTCCCTATACCTCTCTATATCATTTTCTTTCTCTCACTCCCTTTTTCTGTGTCATTTCTGTGCTACTCTACTTCCTTTCTTTCATTCTTACTTCCTTTCTATTTCTATACCGTTTTTTTACTCTCTTTACTCCTCCCTGTATCTTTCCCTATTTTAATCTCTTTGGTCTCTCCCCTACTCTGTCTTTTTCTTTCAATCTTTACTTCTCTCTCACTCTCAGTTTCTATACCTCCCTCTTTTTTTCTCCCTATGCCCCATACTGATGCCCCCTTTTCTCTCTCTTTTTACCCCTCTCAATCTATCACCCTCTATACCTCTTTTTCCTCTCTCTTCACCACTCTCTCTCCCTCTCTCTTTCTCTTTCTCTCTCTCTTCCTCACCCAACAACCCTATAAGGGACTCCATTCTTATTTGACCCAGAAAAAAAAGGCAGAGTAAGTAGTGAAAAACGTATTAATTGTCATTGATAATGGAGGCCATTATCTTAGGCAATAAAGAGGCCTCACCACAGGGTCCTTGTTCAATGACACAGTGAGAGAGAGCGAGAGAATGAGAGAGAGAGAGAGAGAGAGAGAGAGAGGGAGAGGGAGAGAGGATTCCTCCATTTTAAACAGAGCTGAGAGGCTGAGTGTTGCCATGGTGTTCTCTCTTACCTTCTGCTCTTCTCTGTGTATAAATGAATGTGCTGGCATTTTGCCTCACGTACATTTATACATTACTATACTGTGATGTATAGAGAAATGTAAAAAGACTGTAACATTTCATGCTACACATACACTATACACAGTAATGTTGAACCATCTCTCACAATGTTACTGTATTTATATATTTATTTATTTGCATTACTTAATTTTATTACCCCTTTGGACCCCAGCCTATTTTGGTCTGTTTTTTTCTCCGTTTTTGTCAGTTCCCCTTTCACTTGTTATAGCACAGTTATGTGAGGAGACAGCCTCATGCTATTGTTTTTCTTTATAATATTTTTAGACAATAAGCTGCTCAAAAATGTCATCATTTGAGATGTAAATGCTATTTTTTAGAAACAATAGCGTTCCTTGTTTGTTAAAATGTATGAATCATGTTGGTGCGGTAATGCATACCTGAGTAATTAAGCTGTATAAGCAAACAGTTAGTTCCGACCCTGCAATGTGATTGGCTGAGAGGTGTTTTATGAGTGACATTTTAGCCGAAAATGCACTGTAACCAAAGATCTCCATGTATTACTCAGCATCATACAGGTAACCTAGCAACGATGCAGCGCTTACAAACCAAATGCGATGTGATTATACACCACTAGGAGGCGCAGACAAAGACACAGTCCACACAAATAAAAAGACCAGCGATTCGAAAATACGCATTATTACACACATTATCAGCCACCAATATCAGGTTAAGAGTTGTTATTATTAAAATAAAAACTTAAGTGTATATATTTTCCAGTTATAATAGAGTATTTTAAGCTGAATATAAGGTGGACTCTTGTAAAGCGCTTGTGTTTAATTACAGTACGCTTAGATTTTCACAATTTTGATTGAAATGTCTGATACCGCAGAGCTTACAGTGCAGCTACAAGCAGAGCAGCTATGAAAGTATTTTAACACATGAAGTTTTTATAATCAAACCGATAGCATTTTCTTATCCTCTTTAACTCAAAATCTTTTAATAAACAGCGATAATAGAATTGTGGTATAATCTCAATAATACACTCGAGGTTCGTGCTATGATGTGTAATATTGTCACTGCGGTGATGCGGCCATATTTCTATTATGAGACATTTCTAAACTGTTCATGAGTTCTTGTGTAATTCTTGTTATTTTGCAGCATGACGAAGACTTCCAGGCCCTTGTAGGACACTTTGTGTTGAAACCTGAGTGAGTGTAGATAGCTTTACAGCTCACTGGTTAGTTATATTAAAAATGTAACAGGTCACGACTCTGGCGTAACGGAGAAGTTCACTGCTTCAAACAACCTGGAGCTAACTTTACCTTTTATGCAATACAATTAAGCATGTAAAAAAGGTCATTTTGAAAGATTCTATATAGACTATAATGGATCCAATTTGTCTCTTAATGGATAATCATTTTTCAGTATAGAAAATATTCTCAAAGCCTAATGAAATGTAATATGTAAGGGTTCAACACAATGTATTGGTTCCTCATAGAATCTAGAGCAAGAACAGTTTTGAGTTTTTTAAGTAGAGTGTATTATTAAGTGTATGTGTCATTTTTACACTAGGATAGTTACACATAATCAATAGAGATTGGCTGTAGTGTTCACATGAAATGGGTTCTCAGTGACTTTCCTCCAAACTGCAGAAGTTTCTGAGAACTCTATTAATATTCATGGGTCTTGTTGACTTACAGCCGTCCTTCTGACCCTGTTCGCCATGTTTTGGCTAGCAGAACGAGTGCAGCATATGGAAACTGGCTCTGAATGTACTTGACAAGTGCAGTGACAAGAGCATGACCTTATATAAATTCATATACACACACAATCTCTCTTTTTCTCTCTTGCTCCCTCTTTCTCTTTTCACATATCATTCCTTTATCATTATGTTACTTTGTCTCATTTTCAAATCTACAAGAATGAATAGTATTTCTTATAGTAATTAATATGATGAAGCTGTGACTCCGTCTTATACTTCTGCACCGCTCCAGCAGCATTTATGAAAATCTGTCCATCCACGTGAAATTGCAAAATAAGATCATGTCAGCCCATTAAAGGGAGCTGACAGTATGATGCCAAATGGCCAGTACACCAAAAGAGTAAGCGTAACAGCCAAAACAGACCTAAATACTGTAGATTGGTCATGTCGCCCTTGTAAAAAGGAAGTATACTTAAAAGCATTAAAAGTATGTTAAAATTGGTAAATAATTCTAAAAGTGCATTTTCAATTTAATATACTTTATCAAAATACACATTAAATATACTTTCTCTGTATTTCCATAAAATGTATTTCTATGCATAGAGGCATTAAATACTGCTTAAAGTACACTTTAGTGTATTTTCTTTCCAGTAGCATTACGGTGTACACAATACTGTATGTGTATCAATACGCAAAGTAGTATATTTACAATATACTTTAAGTGTATTAAAAAAAGATGATGATGATTTACTGTACTGTAGGTTAGTCATTGAATATGGTGCTCCCGCATTGTCCAGTATGTGTCAGTCTGCATTGTCTTCTATGGAAAGTTATTGACAGGCTTAAATAAATTTTACCTGGATGCAACAACGAGCAAATCTTTTTTTTTTGATTGGCTGTTGGGTAGCTACATTTCTCAACTCATTGACTGGTGTATGGCAAGTAGGGCTGTGCGATTCAGCAAAATTTGGTATCTATCCAATGCCAAGTAAATACAGGGCCAGTATGGCCGATACCAATACTAATACCAATACTTTTTACTACTACCATCTATAGGAGAGAGCAATGTATCATAATTTATTAATTGAATGCATCATCATGAATGAAAACTTGAATCTTCATGATTATTTAATTATTTTGTAAGTTTTCCTTGAATTAATCATGTTTTTGATGATAATAAAACACAGACAAACTTTTTAGGCAAATAAATATACTTTTATTAGGTAAGTCAGAAATGTTTATAGAAAACCTAAAAACTTAAATTTCCCTTTTGGGGTGTTAATCTGCATTTGCATTTAACAACTCAAGATTTTTTTCCTAATGTTCCTTTGACAGTTAACAAAAAAAAACATATTACAAATTACATATTTAGTCATATTCATATCTCAGGTTTAAGGCATAACTATATATTTTTTGTAGGTTGCGTGTCTATTTTTCAGTTCCAGTAAAATAATTCATTTAGTTTTTGAAAAGAAAAGGGGGGGGGGGGGGTTGCAGAGAAAAGGGGAGGGGCTAATTGAGCGTGAGTGAAGTGAAAAAAGAGCAGTGTTGTAAGGCCAGTCGGTCACTTTGTAAATGCCTGGAGTTGTACCGAATAGAAACTGAAACTTAAGAATCGATCTCATCACACAAGTATCGATCAATACCCAATATCAACATTAGTATCAATACTATCGATATTTTAAATTGATCTGCCCACCTCTAATAGCAAGTTTTATTGAAAGATGCTGGAAACTTCTTGATGCCTGATCTTCATTCACAGTTACAAAAACAAATTGTGGTGCATCTTGGTGGGCATTGTCAGACTAATTTCTGTGCGTGAGAGACACAAGGTGTGGATAGTGAACGTGTGAACTTTTTGAAATGCACGTGTCTCACGTCCAATGCGTGAGACTTGGGAGCCCTGCCTTCAGTCCTCCCTCTGAAGGCCTAAAAAATAGGAAAACAGATAGGCTGTCTCTGCTTTTAACTACAGGTTTTTAAAAAATCTTAGATTTATCTACAATTTAAAATAAATCAAATAAGAGTATTACTACAGTGCTTTAGATGATGATTCAGTTAAATAAGCAATGAATCTAAGCATTACAGACAAATGTTGCACAGGTTCTCAGAAACCGTTGCCATCTCTAAAGGTCTATAAAGCTCTGAGTGTTGAATGTTACTGTCCCTGACCTCTGATACACACTGTAAGATCAACAATGGCATTAGATATGACGAATCCAGACACAGACAGAACAGAGCAACTCATTCCACAGAGATTTAATTACAGTGTATACTCATGTCACATTACTCAGAGGAATCATTTAGGATTTTCCACTGGTCACTGTTTGCTGGACTCTCAAATGAGAGCTATTAATTATTGCTAGTTCATATTGGACAAGGCTTATTTCAATGATTCTGAGTCCATGATAAACAATATAACGCTCAGAGCTCCAATAAAAATGTTTTCTCTTCCAGACGGATGATTGCATAGCTTTCAAAGATTCTGCCACAGTAAGGGTATTATGTTTTAATAAAAGTCATTTTATATTGTATTTATTTAATATGGGCCAGAGCCTAACCCTCGAAAAGCCGGGAGCAAATCCTCATAAAAACAGAGCACTGCAGTAAAAAACCACACTGTAAGCAAACATATGCTATTATAGTGTCCAGTAAGATTCGCTCTAGGGATAAAAATAAACCCCTGTTTTATATTTTGCATTTCATGAACTCTGTCTGACTCCTCAGTCTACCTTAATAAAAGACACTTATAAGACCCCTCAAGGGACACCACCACTTTACTACTGTTTATGTTAGCTACTGTATGTCTAGCTATGTATCTCTAGATTTCTACTGGTGGCCTCTGAACATAGAGCTTGGCTCTTGGCTCAATGTTTGTGTCAAAGCACCAGCAGTACTTCCACTGCTTCCAGCACCATAACACTAAAACCTTTACACCTTATTTGCATCTGCATTTTTACATCCACCTTAGGTCAGTGGTGGTCCTTTGGTGGTCCCTTCTGGTGTTGAATGGGGTAGAGAGAGGTTAATCAATTGTGAATGAAGGGATGAGCTATAGTGTGTAATTGTACACCTACTGTATATAATGGGGCTATATGGTAAGTGGAGCTTATGCAATTTCCAGTAAGTGGAAATACAAGGCAACAAGAAACAATTACCACTAAGTAGGTGTGCACAATAAAAACACATTAACGTTTGCCTAAAGAACATTTAAAAGGCCCATATCCTAAATATTTCTTAAAATGTTGTTTTTACTGTTATTAATATGATTTTATGTGCCATTCTGACAATTCTTGTCTCCAACATAACTTTGACAGTAATGTCAGTAACACCTTATTTACTTGCTGAAACTTACAGTGGTTGCTTTCGGACACAGCCACGCCAAAATAACAACAGGCTAGCAAGCTAACAAGCTAACAGGCTAAAACTAGCACGGGGGATGAAGGCACAAACTCACACAGCGAGCACCCCTTCTTCTTCTCCTCCTTCTCACACACATTCACTCACAAACAATATCAAGGTTGGTTGTTCACTCTGTTCTAGCAACAAAGTGCTACCTAGCTTCAAAAACACAACAATTTTTGTTTTAGTTAATTATATCGCCAGTGTTGTTTATTGTGATACTTGCGTTTCTGGTGTTTGTTTTCTGTTTCTGCTTTTGTTCATCTCATTTCATTATATAAAATTGATATTATCTGCATTTACATCCATCCTCTCATCCTTCCTGTGTGACAGTATGACTGTATGCCCAGATACAGTTTAGAACTCTGTTCTCTGTCAACTCCTCAGTGCCTGATGCAGTCCTCCAGGTGGATGGTTGTTTCCGGTTGAGAGTGTGCTGTGAGTGATTGGCTGCTGCTTCTATGTATTGTGTGTTGGTTGGTTGAGTTCTGAATGTAATTAGTAATTGTAAGCATCATTGGGTGAGAAATGCGAAAATGAGCAATATAAGATAAGTGTAATTGTAAATATGTAAGCATCAATAGAAGGTATGTAAAAACCTTTTTTATTAGACAGCAATCATAACGTTTTGTTATGAAACATTATTTATACAATACCAGACTGTTTCATTTTAGAAAAGTAAAAAAAAAAGGAATTTTCCAAGAAATTGTGCCCTTTAAAGTAAAAGGTTGTGATGTAAGTAGATAATGCTGCTTCAGAAAGAATGTCATTATAATCCTCTGACGTCACTGCGTCCCACTGTGTCCTGCACCACGTAAATCAAACAGATGGTGGTATAGATGTGCATATGCATATTATTAACACTTCTCATTCTCTAACTCGCTCTCAGGTCGTACCCTCGGCTCTGTAGTGAACACATGGGCCTGATGGGTACTTTCCCCACCTCCCTCTACCCCTCTCTCTCTCTCTCTCTCTTTCCCTCTCTGTCTCTCTCTCTCTGCTCTGTCCTTTCCCCTCTAAAAATGGATCATTACATAAATCACTCCGTGCCTCATTCCTGAGGGAGCGGGAAAACAGAGGAATCACCTTCAGTACCATCACCCAGGACAATGAGTTCACAGCGGAGACAGAGCGACAGCGAGAGAGACAGACACTGGGGAGGGGAGGAGAAATATAGAGGGGAGAGGAAAGAGGGTTTAAGTATATTTTCTTGGCCCTACAGTGAGGTATCAAAAAGGGGGTCTAAAAATACATCGTCCCCCCACGTGCACTGTGCCATAAAACATTTATAGTCAGCCACAATCTGCTGTAGTCTGGCCGTTGATGCAACAGCCTTGAAATATTCATGAGACTGGCTGCAAGGTTGGCTGGGAGAGAGAGAGTCCTGGCACAATAGAGCAGGGCCATGTTGCCTAAAGGGAGGGAGGGAGAGAGAGATATAGCGAAAGATGCGAGAAGGTAAGAAAGAGAGAGAAAGAAAAAGAAACAAAGTGAGAGAGAGAAAGAGACTTACGTAATCAACCAGCTGCAGACCGAGGCCACATCTTTAGACACACATCTCCATGGACAACATCCATGCTCTCTCTCTCGTTCTCTCTCTCTTTATTGCACTCACTGCTCCCTTTTCTTTGTTTCTATGTGTCTAAAAGTTGTAAACTCAAACACTCTTGGACAAAAATGTCACTCGTCATGGGACAGGAACTGATTTTTTTGTCCCATGACTTTCGTCATGTCCCATGGAAGCTAAAGAATGCTACACTGACACGTGGGATCTCTTGCACTTAATTTTGGAAGAGTTGCATGTCTGTCCACATGGACAGTTTGAGCCAGATGTTGCCCATCACAATCATTTCCACCCACTGCTCTGTCCACGGTGGGTGGTAATAATGCATTTTACAATGTAGTCCTGGTACACGTGACACTATGGCTCCATTTGGCAGCCACTATAAGCCACTATCTCGCCATGAGCACATTAGCCTCACTCACAAGATAATGCCTCACAGCTTATACAGGTGTGAGTATTCCCAAGCTCCCAAGTCTCCTATTGATCAATTTATTTATTGCAATTTCTTGACTTTTGTCATGTGCTTGCACACAGCCAGTAACATGATCCAGTAAATGACAAAATACCCAACCTTAATAATAATAATAATAATAATAATAATAATTACATTACATTACATTACATTTGGCAGACACTTTTGTCCAAAGCGTCTTACAATAGTGAAGTACAAAAGTAATAGAATTTAAAGGTAAAAACATCTTTAGATAGGGCCTAAAGAAGGTCAAAGGGAGATGATGGGATAGAGGAGTGAAGGAGGGGAAGAAGGAAATGAGGTTAGAAGTAATTAGTGTGTTAGAGGTGTTAAGAGAGTAAGTGCTCTTTGAAGAGCTCTGTCTTCAGGAGTTTCTTAAAGATAGCGATTGACGTCAAACTGATATTGGCAGTAAACGTCATCCTGACGTAATTTTTTACACTGACCCAGATTACAATGTCTAGGGCTCTCACCATAATTACCATATTGACTTATTGTACAATATGCTATATGGACATGATCCTTTTTCCTGACCTTAATATTGTCTATTTTATGAACATCGTATACGTTACATTTTGTTCTGGTAAATCACGCAATGACCAACACATCAATAAAGACACTTCCATACACACAGAACAGACTGCAGTGGATCATACACATAACATAACATAAACTTTATTTAACATAAACTTTATTTAATTAAAGTTCATTGGCATTCAAAATGGTATAATTGCATTATTATTTCATTATATTAGCATCATGTCAATGGCATTAAATTAGCCCTTCCAGTGGATAACCATATATTAATTTGAATTGAAATCATTTTTTTTTTGCTTTAATGAATGAAAAAAATATAAATGTACATAAAGAACATTAAAAAAAAAATATTCATCCTTTTATAAAAAGGAGAAATTGTTAATATAAGGTTATTTGAAAGACTCATACTTAGACCACTCTGCTGCTTCCAGAAGTCCTTAAAATTTAGTCCTTTTACTCAGGCTCAGTTCATAAGTAGTCAACATCCTATTGAAAGGGATCAGCTGTTCCATTTTCCCATTGACTAACTCCTTCTTTCTATTCTTCCTGTTCTTCTCCTCGACTCCTCCAGCTTCTTCCCGGGTATAAGAGGAGCTGTAGGAATGGAGGGGGAGGAAAGGAGGAGAGCAAAATTTTCTCAAGATAGCCATTAGCTGCTCTATTTTCATACATAAGGCACACCGGATTATAAGACGCATTTTAGCAACAATAGTAAGAAACAAGGGTGTAAAATTCATGCAAAAGGTGCTCTGGATTCGAAGGCGCACTGTCGATTTTAGGGGGAAAATTAAAGGAATTTAAATGGACCT
The DNA here is from genome assembly GCF_023375975.1 of Astyanax mexicanus. Lineage (NCBI taxonomy): Eukaryota > Metazoa > Chordata > Actinopteri > Characiformes > Acestrorhamphidae > Astyanax > Astyanax mexicanus. The sequence continues at coordinate 37,984,981 of NC_064410.1, forward strand.
TATAATGCGAAAAATATGATATATCAAAAAGTGAGCCAACAATACAAGCAATGATACTGTATGTAGTTTACACTGTAGTTTACAGACAACCTACAGGGTTCAAATGATGGAGAAAAAAGCAGGCAAAATGAAGATGTGTTTTTTTATTGGACAGCAGTGTTATTATCCTGCGATCCTCATGTTCTGTTGTTCCAGAAGTTTGTGTTCCTTATTTTTTCAACCTAGATTAATGACAGAATCAGATCAGATTTAGTCTTTCACTCCAGTCTGATATCTGATCCAGCACTGTCTGCTGGTTTCCTCCCAGTACTGATACCGTGTATTGAATTGGTGCCATCTCTACTACAAATGTGTGTGTTTGTGTGTGTGTGTGTGTGTGTATACGAGAGATATCAAATGTGGTCTGTCTACGCAATTCACACCCCCCATCCAACAGCACGTTATTGATTATTGAGCACAGCCATACCCTCCTTTGTTTGGCTCTCATGTCAGCTGTCACTTCCAACAGCCGCTTCCTGCTCCTGCGGCTTTGTCTCCGTCTCTCCAGTGGCCTTGAGGCTGTGCTTTCATATCCAGCAGAAAGCCGTGAGGCTGTGTTTCTTATCGTGATTAGGAGGGCTCTGTGTTCCCCCTCTCTTTAGAAAACAAGGTGAATTCCCAGCGCCTCTGTTACAGACAGCCGTGCTGCTGGGACTGTTCTATGAAAGCTGTTATTAAGGAGATTTATTCTTCTTGACAGAAAGTGCTTGATACAGTCCTCGTGTCTTTAACTCCAGTCAATACTCTCTGCTTCTTAATGAGATACAATGAAATAAATCCAGTGGATTAATAGCAGACTGGTTCACACATTCAAGTCCTAAAATACTGATGTAGAATTGGCTTCTCTCTTATTTTTAGTTTTTATGTCTTTTTGCTTTATTTGTTGATTTGATTAGATTTTATTATGAATTACACAAAGCTTCTTTCTGTCCCTTATATAATACAATATAATGTAATATGATTGTACCACCATATTGTCGCAGTCCAATGAAAAACAAGTATCTCAATTTTTGTCAATTTTAGATTTACTACATAATTTGAACAGACAAACTGTCTTCTACACTGTGCCCAATTTCTTGATGAAAGGACCAATATAAAATACTTAAATAATCTTCTTTTTTTTGGCTTCCATTGAAAGTTTAAAATATTTTTTTCTCTCTCCTGTAAAGCTGCTGTTTTGGAGATACTTGTTTTTCATTGGACAGCGACGATATAAAACTAACTGTTAGGTTGAAACAGTGGAAAGGGCAAAAACAGGTTTTTGTCTCATACATAGACTGTGTATAGCTGGACAGAGCATCGTCTCTCAAAAGTGAAGCCACCACAGGTCGGGCGCCCCCTCCTGTTCGGTTGCAGAAAGCTGTGTAACCCCAGCCATCTCCATAGGTTTCAATGGCAAAACAAACAACTTTTAATCACGTTTTTTTCCAATATGCTGTAATTCTACCTCCATTATTTAAATGCAACAGCTAGTGTAACCTCTGCTTATACTGTCAAATTTTTATATCCCCACAGAATTTGTTTTTTTTTAAACGTTATTCAGCTCTATTCAAAAAGGTGTGGTCATTGTAAAAGGGCTGGGTTACACCTAGCCGGGGTGGGACCAATGACTGTAGGTGTGGGACCATAGACTGTGTGAGCTCTGTGGAGGCAGCCCTCAGGGGCGGAGTTATTTAAATTAGTAGGCTGTCTCTACACAGTCTTTCTCCCTCCTCTGGTCTCTACTGCGCAGACTCGGGTTTCAGGGTCGCCAACATGGCGGAAGATTTTGGCTTCATTTTCATTGAATGAATGGGAATGGCGACACGGCGTCCATCTTTTTTACAGTCTCTGGTCTGATAGTAATAATATATAAACAACTACTAATATACAATAGGTATTAAATTATGTATTAGATAACTTAACCTAAGCATTCTATCATCATTCTGCCATTCAGTCATTTTATAACCTTGTGTTTAAAATCCACTATGTACATTGTGTGAATTTCATTAAATTTCATAAATATCAGTCAGGTACAAATATCACAGCTTCAAAATCAGTTTTAAAATGATATTGATGGCACAATAACTTGTCTTAGGGTGAATGACATCTCTGTAATTGTCACTACAGGCCCTAAAAACATATACTGCATCAAAGAACTTTGGTGGACCTGCACAAGACCTCTTTCTCCACCTCTACTTTGCCAGTCAATATTGTTTGTATTTCAAATTTAGGTTCAATATCTCTCATTTGTCAACAAATGCATGTTTACCCCTTTAATGTGCAACATGGGTCAGAAGTAATTTTCTATATATTTGCAATAAATTAATTCAGTTCAATCATAATTTAAGATATTTTTCTCGATCATTATACATGCTTATTTTATTTTTTCCTGGATTCTTGGCTAGTCTGGGGGATGATTGTTTTTGTGTTTTCACACAATAACTTTTTGTCTGAGCCATAAATTTATTCCGTAATTTCATGTATCACTTTTTGAGTAAGTAATCCCAAAACTTCATCCATTTAATGTTTTTTTTTCTATTGTATTTAGATAAAAACACTCATATGGCAAGGAACAGCGATTTTGGGGTGCATGGCATTTCATCGTGCAACAGCTCCTCCAAACAAATTCTCTTCTCTTATCAGATAATTCAGTGTATATGTGGCCACAGTTAGCCTCTAACATCTGTTAGCTAACAGACAGTGTTAGTTTTTTATGCTACCTGACTAATATTATGTAGTGAGATGTAACCAAGGATATTGCTTGTTAGGCTGCGTGTTGTTCCACGCATTACTTCCAGCAGTATTACAGTATATGAAAAATGCATACTGGAGGGAAAATTAAAACCAATATACTGCCCACGACCAAATTTTAACCAAACACGTTTGTTGCCAAACAACAAGAAATGGTTAAATATCTCCTGAAGGATCACTGATTCATGTGTTCAAAAAATAAATACAGCCCAAAACAATGATTAAAAACCTTTTTTTTCAAATAAAAGGGGAAAATCTGCCTGATTAAAGCTAGAAATGTAAATCTGGATACAACTTAACTTGATAAATAACAGCAGAACAGCAATTTTGTCTGTAATTTTCTCAGAGAATGTTAAAAGAAAACACAGACGTCTGATCTGGACAGAAATAAAATGACAGAGAAGCCCCTGTCTAAAAAAGAATTACACCCCCAGACTACTATGTAAATTTAATCCCATCCCACCACAGTTTAAGATGATCGACTAAAATCACAGGCATGTATTTTTCAGTTTCCATTAGGCCTTTTCTAAAAAGCTCAAAGGCCTTGAAGTTTCTTCAGCATCACAGATTGGAGGTTTTCTTATGACAGCTTTGTCAGTTTTTCATGATTCGTGTTTTCTGAAGTCAAAATGCATTTTCCTTTCGTACAGTGAAATGTGGTGTCATCTACAGTGTTTTCTCTTGATGACAGATAGAGGTGGTGTGAGGGAAGGGAGGGGGGTGGAACATGTTTATTGGTTCATATTACGTCTCCCTGCCTGTGCTGGTGCGTGATGATGCAATAAAAAAAAGAGATTACAGTTTGATGGAAGATGGGAATAGATAGTAATTATTATTATTTTTTTTACTTGGTGTTATGCATCATGATGAGTCGTGATGAATTTGATTTTTTTGCAACTTAAAAAAAACTATTATGATAAATTAAGCACTTCTATTGGATTGTCAAATTTAATTTGTAGCCTTTTTAATGAATTATGGACTCGCCGTCATGTCATGCCACATCAAATATTGACGACCCCTTCCATTTCTCTCTGTGTGTGTGTGTGTGTTCACATTTCTGAGTTAAGGTACCGGGATGTGCATAAATAATGGAACAGGGATGCCCACAGTGGCAGTGATGTCTGGGTTTGATGGAAAGGCCCTGCTGATGTTGATGAGTGGGGTGATTCTGCGCTGGATGGATGCGGTGTATGAGGTGTATGAATATGTATCAGGGAGGAGGGTGCTGTGTATTTCAGCTGGCTGAGATGAAGTCAGTCCCACCGCTCTTGTCAGGCATGACGCCCCTTCGCCACAGCTCAAAGGTCAGGCGGAAATCAAATCTGCCGTTTGCCAGCTACTCAGGATGCATGCCAACACCACAAATCAAATCAGCCCCGCCCAGGGCCATTCAAATGAAAATAAGCCCGCTGCCTTATCAGCTCTGGGTTTTGTTTGGCTTTGCGTCCCGTTTTGTTTTGTCTGGTCTGAGTAGAAATAACCTTCGGAGGACTAGCAGATAGCAGAGAAGAGTATTATTTACTGCCGGCCTGGCATTTGCCGTCCAGCCGAGTTTGTTTACTGCTTTCGCTTGATGCTTCTTGGCGTGATGTCTGCAGCTGTGTCTCAGACGGAGCTAGGCTGCCTGGACGATTGCTTCTAATCCTGAGCCACAAAACTTCTCTTTATCGACAGCGATAAACATGGCTTTTCATCTTCAAAGCTGAAATGACGTTTTTATTGCCTGTTTTTCTGGGATGGCAGTAACCCAACAACACTGTGGTGTGAGCGGAGTGAAAGCTCTGCTTCTTTATCACATTGCCGTGATTATCTACTGCTTTACTTGCTTTAGCTGCTACTGCTGTCTAGGATTTGAACTGTGTGGTGTTTTATATTGAACAAAAAGAAAGAAAGCAAGCTTGATGTTGAAAAATTCATGGAGCCGTCTGTGATGATGCACATGTCCACTGAATATGTTTTAATATTTTCTTTCTGCTTAAGTAACTGCTTAAGAGTTATTAAGGAGATTTTTTTTTAACATTAAATAAAATTATTTATATAGTAAAAATCAGCATGCAGTTTTGTCTTGTCTTAGGCTTATTTAAACATATTAGAGCAGTCACTGTTAAAGCCTTAGTGCAAGCAATTCATTTTAAATCAATATGTTTTTTTAACGCAATTAATTACGCCACCAAGTTTGACCCCAACTTCTGCCGTAATCTGCCACCCCCCACAACCCCCCAACGCGCAGATTTTTCCAGGAGCGGGTTCGCTTGTGGTGAGAACGTGATATGGTCTTGATCTGACCCAGCTATCAAATATACTTCTTTTTAATTAAGCTAAACTGCTAATAAGGTGCAGAGTTTCATCTGATACATTATCCAGATTATATACTGCTATGAACAAACACTGTCTCTGCTGCTCCATGCTGTTTACACACTAAGAGCACGCTATGTGCAGCGTCCACTGCTACCAGCCGTGACACTCAGTTTTATACATCTGTGCTGCATATTCCTTCAGTTTTAAAGAAGCTTTTATCACATATATCACAAATATCACATCGTTCTGACAAGTTGGTGTCATGAACAGGAAACTTGGACTGCTAGGAACTGGAACTGTATTGTTTTTAAGGATCAATACAGGTTATTAATATGGAGGCCTTATGGTGAACGCTTCAATGCTGTCTTTGCTGTGGAGCCACACACTGCTCCAACTGCTGGTGTGATAATCGGGGGAACCATCGCATACGACAGTTGGTCTTCCCTAGTAATGATACAAGGGACACAGACAGCTCAATGATATGTGAAGGACATCTTGTGACCACATGTGTTGCCCCTCATGGCAGGCATTGGATTCTAACTGGCATTTTTCAGCAGAATAACGCTCACACACATTTACACTGCAAGGAATTACCAGGAATGTTTCCACCAAATTGCAACCATTCGTTGACCTGCCCAGTTGAGCACCTAAATCATATTCAAATTTTGAAAACTTCCCCTAAAATGTACACCTCCAACACCTCCCCCTCTGTAGAGAGAAAGCAAGGCCTCCATACAACAAGCAGAGATGTGCTCTGGGATCAATTATAGGTGCTTTCTGCCATGGCCTTGACCAGCTCATACTGTGTGTAATCACTTTAGTGGGACACTAGTGAGGATAAGGTTTGCTCATTTGAGACATAAATGTATGTTTGTGTACCCGTCACGACCTCCTCATAGGAATGCATTGTTCGGAACCAGTCTTTGCCTTTTTGACTGGTGGACACATTATTTACTGTTTTTTCAAATCATGCAGACTGTCTGTTTAAATGGTATTTATCATTAATAGACATTTTAAATAATAACATATTGAAATAAGCATATTCTATTGATATAGTCTATGGTAAAAATCTCCTCTATCATATGCAGTGGCACCAATGCTGAGTAATATAAGAGCAATATTTGTGCAAATTCCTCTAACATACTCTACATACTCCAACCATGTGCTTCTTGCACTATACAGCTCTGGAAAAAAAAATAAGAAACCACTTAAAAATTATGAGTTTCTTTGATTTTACCAAATTGAAAACATCTGGAATATAATCAAGAGGAAGATGGATGATCACAAGCCATCAAACCAAGCTGAACTGCTTGAATTTTTGCACCAGGACTGGCATACAGTTATCCAAAAGCAGTGTGTAAGACTGGTGGAAGAGAATATGCCAAGATGCATGAAATCTGTGATTAAAAAACAGGGTTATTCCACCAAATATTGATTTCTGAACTCTTAAAACTCGTTTTCTTTGCATTATATGAGGTCGGAAAGCTTTGCATCTTTTTTTATTTGTTATTTCAGCCATTTCTTATTTTCTGCAAATAAATGCTCTAAATTACAATACTTTTATTTGGAATTTGGGAGAAATGTTGTCTGTAGTTTATAGAATAAAACAACAATGTTCCTTTTACTCAAATATATACCTATAAATAGCAAAATTAGAGAAACTGATTCAGAAATTGAAGTGGTCAGAAATGTATGTGAAAAGCTTGTCCCTCTATGGTGTCTCAACACTCACATTTTTCTTCTTGACTGTACGAGAATCACAAGACCCATAAATACCAATCCCTTGTTTACATCATATTGACTAAATTGTACAAATGAACTCCTATAGGTGATGCCGCCAAGATCTCAACATTTTTGGTGAATGGAGTTCACCTCAGTAGGCAGATAATATGGCTTATTAGCCAGGGACATCAGTGTGATTATCCAAAAAAAAAAAAAAACAGCAAAGACTGGTCTAGCTGTTATTACTGTCTGGGATTTGAAATGGACAGCTTACATTATGCCTGGCTGATGCATTAAAGGAGGACGTATGTGTATTTACCCTCTTTGATGTTCAAAAAAATAATGAACCTTAATCCAAAGTTTTGTACAGCTTTGGGACATCAAAACCATAGCCTGATCATCTAATGTGGCTGAGGACCTCGTGAAGTGTAGCTTTTTTGCTAAATGGCCAATATGAACCATTTTGTCATCATTTTATCTGGAGCACGGTGTTCTGAGGTCTGAACTGGAACACGCTGTTCCGATGAGATGATAACCCTCCCCTCATGTCTAAGCAGAACACATGTACTTCTCTGTGCTAGAAGCAATTATGAAAAGTGAACAGAGAAAAAAGCATGAGCTGAATGATTTTTTATGACATCAGGTCCAACTATTATGAGACTTTTAATGAAATTTGTGCATTAACAAAATGGACATATTTGATTAATTAAAAACAACAAATTTAGACATAATTTTCCCTCTTTATTTCATTTAAGACCAGACCTGTCAGCACTGAATCATCATTTAGATGTTTTTTTTAAATGTGCTGCAAGTTATATACCACTGATAAAGTTCATTTTGATTACCATGCAGATTTACCAAAATAAACCTTTTATAAATGAGGGCCATCAATGATGATTGTACTACTGAACAGTTTTGGAAATAGTTTCAAAATAATTAACTAAAAAGTTTTTTTAGATAACTTTTTGGGCACAATTCGCTGTACTAAAGTTGAGCGATTTGTATTTATTACCAATGGATAACCATATAACCACTATTTCTGCCTGTTTGGAGAAATCTGCTATTTATTTATTTATTTTTTTTATTAGTGTGCTCATAAATTAGGAAATATAGGTCTAAAAAGAGCACATTTAAGGTTTTTAATTCAAAACACTGTCCAACAAAAGGGATAGGAATACGTTGATATATGGATATTTATTGGAATGGCTCAAATCTTGAGTGCAATCCTAAAAAAATAATAAAGATGAAGAGTTCTTTGAGAAATGTTGTAGAACAACCGCTAATATGTAGAAATATGTTTGTAAAATAGGTGTGACAGTGAAGAATCTTTTAATGATCTAAACAATGTTTACGTCATGTACAGAACATAGGTACTGTATCAAAGGAACATTATTATGTAAGTTATATCATAAAAAAAAACAGGTGGTTTATTTTGTCCTACTCCAAGAGAATTAAGTGAATAAAGCCCTATTTGGACAGGATTAGTTTCTCAGGGGGGCGTCTACTCAGTTCTACTACTCATAAACTCTTGCATCAAAAACAACAGGAGGACCAGTAAGTTTCTGACTTTCTCGGTCACATGACATCATGTTCAGTAGCTCCTCCATTTCCACACGCTGAAACAGTAGGTAAAACAGTAAAACGGTAAAAACTGTAGGTAATTCAGCCTGTAATTTTTTCAGGGGACGTCTGAGAAAAACACGTACATGGTCATTCCAGACGTGAATAAAATCACAGAGGAGCCAATATAAAAGATAAAATTAGCCCAGGACCCCCTGAGAAACTAATCACGTCCAGATAGGGTTTAAGACAGGGTTTGTGTATCTCGGGAATATAGGCCTGTCACAAAAGTTAAATTATCGACTTTATCAAACAATAAATGGACTCTACCTCAATAATATTCGATAACCCATGATATCGTCCATTGTGTGTATTTGAATGTTTGTTCACATATATAACAGAGAACAGCATTTTAGCCGTAAATAAACCTGTAATAACTGCAACTCCATACACACAGTGTGAACTGCAGTAGGGAAAGAAAAGAGTCTACATTTCACAAACTATGATTATTTAAGAGTTTTTGTATTTAAAGGGGTATAAATGCTTCGTATAAATATCAGTGACATTTAAATGGTCTTAAAATGACAATAACATCCTTTATCGCAAACATTTCTGAGATGATATATATATATATATATATATATTGTCCACAAAAGGTCTATGTGAATACAATATTTTCTACATGACTTCTACACATATATGATTGCATTCTAAATGGTAGGGCTGTAATACTAAAAATGTTTTTATTTCCATTAACTGCATCTATTACTCTACTAAAGAGTATTTAAAAAATAGTGATTGGAATAGTGAGTACAGCAGGGTAGTGTGTGGTTTCGGATGTGACCATATAGTAAAGTGGCTTGGCAAACACAAAACACAATATTTTCAGGAAATCGTAATGTAATATTACTGTTGTTATATAAGTTTTAGGAAGTGCCTGAAGCACCTCCCCTTTCCAGTCTTACATCCTATAAATCCACTGGACTTTTCTTGTCCACCACCACATCTCCTCCCTTTAACTCTGTTATCATTCCTTCCTGACTTTAACTGAGGGGGACTTGCTTCCTATGCAAGCAGTAGCTTCCCGAACTCCAGCTCAAAGTTCTCTTCAGTTTTCTCCTCTCGTTTTTCTCTTCTCAAATAGCCATTAGTTAATGGCATGTTTCAAAATAGCAAACTATTGTTAAGACTGTAAATTGACTAGTGCATCTCAAAAAATTTGAATATCATTGAAATGTTACTATTTCAGTAATTCAGTTTAAAATGTAAACAACACCAACACTAGTAGATGGCATGTCTCTCCCAACCATCACTGATTTTTTGTGGAAACTTCACACTAGACCTCAAGCAGTTTGGACTGTGTGTCTCTCTGTTCTTCCTCCAGACTCTGCTCCCTTGATTTACAAATGAAATGCAAAATTTACTGATGATCAGTGATGGTTTGGAGAGACATGTCATCTGCTGGTGTTGTTCCACTGTGTTTTATCAAGTCTAAAGTCAGTGCAGTGTTTTCCTGGAAAATCTTACAGCACTTCCCTCTGTTGACAACTTTTATGGAAATGCGGATTTCATTTTCCAGCAGGACTCGTCACACTGCCCACACTGCATATAAGTACCAATTGGTCTTAGATAGTATTCTAATTTTCTGAGAAACTGATTTTTGGGTTTATTTCGGCTGAAAGCCATAATCATCAACAATAAAAGAAATACACGCTTAAAATAGATCATACAGCTGTTAAATATATGAGTTTAACATTTTGAACTGGATTTCTGAAATAAAGTAGCTTTTCAATTATATTCATTTTATTTTTTGGCGATGCACTAGTGTGTAGCCTGTGAAAATGTTTAGGTATTGTTTGTGCATGAACAGCTTGTTAAGGTCTATCCATACATTTTCTATGATGTGTAGGTCAAGAGACTGTCAGGGGCCTTTTCAAAAGCTTCATGGTGATCATGTTGTTAAAGCCATGCTTTTCACTGCTTCAGCATTCAGGTAATATTGTCAATACCACTGGCAGCAGTACAATCCAAAAACATGATAAACCCATTTAATGCTACACAGGTGGCAAGGTGTTCTTTCAATGAAATATATTTTCTTTAAGTGTATTTTTACTAATTAAGGCCAAGTTGTTTCCAAAATGCACCTGGCTTCTCTATATGTCCTATAAATATTTAAAATATTTTCAGGTATAATGTTATTTCTTTTCTGTTAAGAGTATCTTTTTGTATTTTTGTGTGAAACAGACCCAACCCTCTCAACTTTCCTATAGGTTCTTGCAGTCATACGGGGATTTTGATTTACAGGTATCACCAGCAGATCTAATTTCGACTTCCACAGTTCCCCTGAAGTGCCATTTCCTAATAAGATCAATCAATACTACAAAAACTCCAATGCTTGGCTATGCTTTTGTAGCCTTTCCCTGCCTTGAGGGCACCAATAACCTTTGTTTGAGATCTTCAGAGAGTTGCTAGTTGAGTTTTTCTGTTTGATTAGGGTTCAGACAAAGTTTACAGAGCTTGCACATTCAATTCAGCAAACAGTCTATAAATATTATAAAACTGATGACATGCATTAAACCTGATTTGCTAATCATGGACGGAGATCTTGCCTTAAAAGATATCAGCCCTTGCAACAGGCCACACTGATTTAGGTTTGAATAAGTAATGATGACAGTTGTTTTATTACATCCCTTAAAAGGTAAAACAAACAGATCACTGATTTGTTGGACTCAAACAAATGCCAAATCTTTGACAGTGAAGAGAAACACAAGTTAAAAAAAAGAAAAACCAACACAAACGGGTCTGCAGGGTTGAATAAGCCTACAACTTTTATTGCACATTCCTGTTTGGTTTTGCTCTGACTGTGTCCAGTGATGTTGCTTTGTGTAGTCTGGAAAATACGCTTTGTCTCGTCATTTATCCCTTACAGCTTCGGAGTCTGTGGTCCCTATACACCAGACCCCTGTCAATCCAGGTACATATCATTCTGCTTTAAGTTTTTTTTTTTTTCCTCATTTTTTTTTCTTTTTCCTTTTTTTTTCTCTTTAATCAGTGACAATACCTGCAACATGCTTCAAAATCTTCATTTTGGCAAACCACAAATAAATTAAAACACAAACATTCATATAACACAATCTGACATTTAAGACATTAATGAAAGAAAAATGGACAGGAACAGAAAAAAAAAAAAAAAACACAAAGAAGATTTTTTTTCTGTTCTTTTTTTTTTTTTTTTAACCCCCAGATAGTTTTCCTGCTTTTCTTTGAAAAATAAAAATCGAAAGCTACCCAACAATTACAGACCACATGCAGATATAATACAATAGAATCATCTCACTTTTGTTTGGACAAGTAACTCAGTTAGTGTCTGAAATCTACCAATCTAAACTATCACAAAATTATGCTCTTTAAGCCAGCAAACATCCAATTTTGAGATAACTTGGACCGGTTATAATTAGTCGATGTTATAGTATCTCCTCTTACTACGTCCATACGAATACACACACGACCACTTTTCAAATGACTGTCCAAACAGTGACTGTGGAGAAGACCAAGAGCATGCCATTAGTGATGAGATCTGTTTTCTACCAGACGGAGAGGTACGGGATACGAGGGCCACTCACTCACACACAACACTACAGGCATGATAATGTGGTTTCAGTTGCTGCTGCTGTGGGTCCGACACCATCAAATCGGTGGTCATCTGACATTTGTTTCTAAGAGCTGGGACAAACCACCATGAGGTTACTTAGCATTTTCTATTTTCATAGCTTCTGTAGTGGATGGAACAACAACTGAAATTAAAATTTAAAAATAAAAAATTCTGAGAATATTGTTCAACCTGAGCTATTTTTTCTTGCTTTCTATGTAGAATACTGCCAATCACCACAGTAACAAAAACAGAAAAAATAGAGAATGCAATGTTCTGGACTTAAAATAAGAACTGAAAACCCACTAACTGCAAAAACATTAATAATAGAAGCCTTCGGGAGTTTGCTTCAGTATCTGCCCACTAGCTCTTATTCATTTTTTCTCTATTTTTTATTATTCATTTTTTTTAACCCAAGCACAGCTGACCTAATGATGCTGCTCTGGTTTCGGGACAGATCTTTTTTTTTTTTTCAGGACTCTTCTTCAAGCAAAAACATGAAAATACATGCCTTGCTAATAAGGGGAGGGGAGGGGGTTGTGTTAAGGAGCTTGTAATGACATGAAAGAGCAGAGCTGTGGAATTAAAATAGCACTGTTCACGCACCCACATAGACTTGGTGCTCATTAGTGTAATGCTTGAAATGCTAACTCAAGTAAACATTTCCCCAGCATATATCTACAGACTTTTGATGGTCACATAGTGTCCATAACAGTGACCAAAACAGCATCGGGGACACACCTGTGTTTTCTATTTATTCAATTATTTCCTACTTTTTCCCTCTCTTTTTTTGTTGTTGCTGAAATGCCATGTTAATTAGCAGCTTCCCTTATGACATTTAAAGTTGCCTGAAGCACCAGAGGATATAATCAGGCTTTCTGCTACCAACTGTGCAGTCACGTAAAACGAGGGGAACAGCGCACCGGGGGACTGCGTGAAGAGAGGGAAGAGGTGGTGGTAAGCACAGGCTAGCACAGGGAGATATGCGCCAAACTACAGCATAACAGCACGCATCTTCTCCAGGCGACAATCTAATAGCATATTTATACCGGAGTAGCTGTAGAACGGGCTCAAGGCTCGGGCGTTCTCTGCAGAGACGCTGCGGCTCGTGCCATTTCGGATCCGTCCTGACATTTAGGGAGGCAGCCGATAACACTGAAGTGCGTCTCCCAGCATCAGACGGGTCACCGAATGAGCTTCTAGCATTCCACACGGCTGCTGGACAATAAACACACTCGGAACTGCTCCTTTCAGGCCATCTTAATTCACCTCTTATCAGCAGCAGCAGTATAGCAGCAGCATTAGCAGGCACACACTGTACTTGCTAGTAAGAGTCAGCCTGAGGCCCTGTTATAAACTTAAAGAGTAAGCTAATAAAGAGTTACAAAGCAGTCAAGGATGTAGCACTTTAGCTTCTTTTAAGTTTAAGCATCTGTATGAGGGCCCACACTTCAGTTCCTCACAGTTGGTACTACTAAACAAATAGATTATTAATTATCTTATTATTTAATTAATTGTTTAAGGTGCCAGTATTTGAATACTCACATTACAGGCAATGCACAGGCTTTTTTGTTCTATTATAGTATACAATAGAATATATACAGGCTAATTATTATCATCAATACACTGAACTGTAAATATCAGGGTTTTCCCTAAATTAGTTTAAAAGTGGATGCAGTAGTAAACATGTAAACATGCTGCTACTACAAAACACAAAAGTGCCAAAAACATACCTTTAATGTAGCTAACAAACAGGCTAAAAACAGTTTTTGCTAATTGTGGTAGCTGGCTTGTTTACTAATCTAGCTAGTGTTAGCTACTGTAGATATTAGCTAGCCTAGCTGATGTTAGCCACATTTAGACACAGCAAACATAAGCTATACAGCTCTGAAAAACCTGCATGTTTTGGCACAGTATCCACGGAGGGAAATTGTTACCGTATTAGCATCCATTAGCACTTAGCATTAGCTAGTTTGAGGAGCTAGCAGTTTCCTTAGTAATCATTTTTATCTTTACTGGCTGTTAACTATTTTTAACTCGTTTAAATACCTGAATATAGCTGAAGCACACGTTCACAGTATTTACCAAAGTGTTTACCCAACATAAGCTATAAAATAATAGGTTTTAATATTAGCTAAATAATTAGAAGCCTTTCATTCATGGAGGTTATGCTGTACAGATAGTAGTAACTGAGATTCTGACCTTGTCCACTTTTCTTTCTCACTTACAAAATCCCCCTCTGCCCCAAACAACAGCCATTTTGCTGCCTCTGCACTGAGTTAGCATTTTAGCACGACAAGGAACTGGAAACAACAGCCAGTGGAAGAAGAACTGGGAACCAAATCAAAGCCTGGCCACGCCGCAAGGATAAACAAGCCGAGCAGGTCAACCCGTTCAATCTCTCCTATCAGGAAAACATCTTTTGTTTGGCTTTTGGGGAAATAAGCTGTAATCGTGCCAAAACCCAGCACTGTCCTTCTGGTGGTGCGGATGCAGGCCAGTTGTCTGTGCTGCAGCCACGTTACGTCACACTGTTACACACTGACGCTTGCTGTATCAAAAAGACCAGTTTCATAACCAGTGTTCCAGCACATAATATGGTAATGATGTAGGGCACGTCATGCCTACACTTAGCACATGCAACCCCTACCCTGCACTCGGTATGCCCCCCACACACACACACACACACACACACACATACACACAAACACACGCAGGGACTTTGACATTCGGTGCTGCCATCTGGTATCAAGATCATCAGAATTATAGGCTTTTGGTCTTCTCCAAAAAAGAAAAAATGATAAATGACTAGCAAGAATGGTTCACTACCACTCTTTTTTTAATCTTTACTGTACCTCTGCATAAGCAACGAGTTTTTTTTTCTCCATTAGAAATCAATCACCATCTAAGCAACACAGTGATGATGATGACTAAATTTAGCCACGCGCAGAGAGAGAGAAAGAGAGAGAAAGAGAGAGAGAGAGAGAGAGAGAGAGAAGAGCACAGCTCCACATAAATTACAATCTTCATGTTGCATTGAACTGTGAAAAATAGCACAGCCAAAGAAGAAAAGGGGGGAAAAGGTGAACCTCAAAACGTACTGTACTGTACTAATCTGCCTATCTATTAAATATTAACAGAGTCATTTGCATGTAAATGAAGGAAAGGCTGATGCTGTTCAGTGCAATGCGTTGTCAGCTCTAAAAAGAAAAAAAGGAGGGGAATAAAACCTGAAGGGAAAAAGAAGTAGAGGAGGAGAAGAAAGGAGAAGGACGAACCACGATCACACTGATGATCAGAGAGAGGTATAGGACGATAAAGAGGTATAGTATAGTGTAGAAGTAGACGTGAGGGTCGGGGCATGTCTTGTCCCAATACGAGGGCATTACATTCCTCAGGGCCTCAATCGTTTCCACAGTCCTTCAGCACAACAGACCGTCCGTCTTTTAGCGCAGTCGTATCCACACCGTTAATAAACGCAAGCGTCACAGCGACTGTGTATGGTCCATGGCACCTGGGTGAGGAATGAGCGATGAGTGGGCAGGCGTTGTGGACGTGAGCTTCTGAAGAGTCAGCAACATTTGTAGGGTGTGACACGATAGCTTTTTTTTGTTGCGCTTCATTTTCTTTTTTCTTTTTTTCTCAATAAAAGTTTGGTGGTGAGGAAAAAACAAAACCAAAATGAACGAATGAAAAAACCCACGTGAAGAGGGGAGGGGCTGCCACACCACTGGTTCAACTCATCAACCGTCAGATACCGGAGGAGAAACCCAGCCGTACTTCTCGTGGGTCTTCACAAGGCTCTTGAAGGTGGCTTCAGCTTCCTTACGACTGAAGGCTTTCTTAGACTTCCCTGCTTTCCTGCAGATCCGACCCTAGAATGGAAAGAAGAGCACGGAAATCTGGTTAGAAAAGCACACATAAATGCAATAATCAAAACATAATATCATCATAATATCATGGCTAAATGCTATTGGCATTAAAGGAACACTGTGGCTAAATCTCTCAATTTAACCCTCTTAAACCTGGACAAACCAACAAGCAGCCAATGTCTGTGTATATTAGACCCTGGTTACAAACTGGTTACTTTACAGGTATTGAGTATCAGGATTATATGTGACTGAGGCCAGGCCACACAAATAATATGCAAGTGTAAACACACTCAAGATACATTTAAAACAGATATTAATCTGATCACTTAACCCACTTCAGGAGGTGGTATAAGACACATAATGTTATAGCAGTAAACACATCCATCTCTACAAGGTGCATATTTAAAATATTTATATTTTAAACATTTTTTTTAGATTTTTGCCCACATTTTACCACAAGCATATCTTCACTGTCCAATGAAAAACAAGTATCTTCAAACAGCAATTTTACAGGAGAGAGAGAAAAAAAACCTTCTTAACCTGAACGTCCAGCAAGTGGAGTTTATTTCAGGTAATTTTTGAGAATTTCTATTGGTCCACTTGAATCAGTGTAAGGGACAGTTTGTGTGTATAAATTATGTAGTAAATTAGAAATCTGTCATCTGTATGGAACATTGTGGAATAATACATGATATTGGATACAAACACAGTAAAATAAAAAGTTTTAATACGTAAATAAGTTCTTATTTGTTGTATAGATGAAGTTTAAATGATTGTACTTTCACAAAATTTTGATCGCTGTATGTTCAGTGCATTCTTAATACTGGGTAAATATCATCTGATTCTCTTATAGAGAAATCTTGGAAAATGAGAACAGCTTTTAAAATATGAAAAACTAAATATTTCTTTTGTACTAAGAAGGAAAAAGCATATGATGACAGATGAAATTCTATGTCCTGCAACATGACTATTGCATATGCCTATTTAAAAGATAAATAAAGTGACTGGATGTGACCAGAGCCCAAAATCTGATCTAAAACTTGACACAGTTTGATAGTAAATGAGATATATATATATTTACAATTCTAATCTAAAGGGTGTATGCTTTCATTAAACCACTGTAGCCTTGTAGCTCCAGTATAACAATAAAAAAGCAACTGTCAGACACCAAGCGAGTCTTGGTTGATTGACTACCGTATTTTTCGGACTATAAGGCGCACCGTATTATAAGACGCACTATCAAAGAACGCCTATTTTCTGCTATTTTTCCATACATAGGGCGCATCGCATTATAAGGCGCGTTAAGTGACACTAGAAAGGGTGCCTATATCAAAGTGAACAGGGGTGGCGCCATGTTTCCCTTCCCCCACCGGGGGTGGTCGCTTGCCGGTGGAGCGTCTCAGTATACAAATCTAGCTCTTTCAAAGTCAAACGAGTGCTGGATATTAATCTACACAGATTCCTCTCCTGAAAACTGTTTATTTGGGTGAGTAACGTGCTTCAGTTTATTTACAGTAAGCTTAGATTTCCAGATGTCCACTAAGGCTTGCTGCACCAGCGTTAGCATAGCTATCCGCTAGCACGCTAGCTAGTCACCTAAACTAGTAAAGTTAACCCAAACTTAAACGACAGCGTTACACTGAGTAATCCTGCGTGTTCTGGTAAGACAGTGAGATATTAGCTAGCGATTCGTCCCCCGTAGCTTGTTTTAACACGGTAAACAAGCAGATTACAGGCTGATAAAACTCACCTCTGAGAGAGTTAGCGCTTAGCATCTAGCTAATGCTAGCCAGGCAAAGCAGCACAGACTTACAGGCCGATAACTCACCTCTGAACGGTGAACGTTTAGCGATTAGCATCTAACTCTAATAATACTGCTCCAGCAGTATTAAAAGTGCTAAATTTAGAAAATACTGATCTCTGAACAGTGAAAAAGCTAGCTAGCTAAGCGGTTAGCATCTAGCTAATGCTATTGCTGCTCCAGCCTCGGAGCGGCATGGCTCTGCACGGAGTGTGTGTTTACTGCTCCTTACACCTGATGGGTAAAATTTAGATAATACTGATCTCTGAACAGTGAATAAGCTAGCTAATGCTATTTGCTGCTCCAGCCTCGGAGCTGCACGGCTCTGGACTCTGTATAGCACTGAAACTCTGTATAACGCTGCACGGAGTGTGTGTTTACTGCTCCTTACAACCTGACGAGTAAAATTTAGATAATACTGATCTCAGTGAATAAGCTAGCTAGCTTAGCGGTTAGCATCTAGCTAATGCTATTGCTGCTCAGCCTCGGAGCTGCATGGCTCTGGACTCTGTATAGCACTGAAACTCTCTATAACGCTGCACGGAGTGTGTGTTTACTGCTCCTTACAACCTGACGAGTAAAATCCATACAAAAGGCGCACCGTATTATAAGACGCACTGTCAATTTTTGTGAAAATTAAAAGTTTTTAAGTGCGCCTTATAGTCCGAAAAATACGGTACATTTGGGGAAACCTGACTGTAACAATTTGATACTTTGGATAACTTGAATTCCTTTGAACATCAAACATCTGAAGCTGGTTTCTTTGAAGAAAGAAGAAGAAAAATGAAAAGAACATGCTTTGGAATACAGGGAAGCTGCTCAACCAGATCAATTTGTCTTTCAAGGTAGAGACAGAATTAAGTTCCTTGAATTAACATTCAATACACTAGTGCTGCTGAAAAATCCTGGCCAATGACTTGAGAAGTATCTTCACTTCCAAGACAGACCAGCATCTATTAAAAAAGATGAAGATGAGAAGCTGAATGACTGTCCATAGACTTTAGTAACATGTCCCTGAAAAAAAATCTGTATTTTTATGTTTTATTGCTATTTCTTTAAAGTTACAAGTACTGTACAGTGCTGTTTTTGGGAGGTGTAAGTTATTTCAGCTACAGCACTTGCAGTAAAAACATGTTTCCAGTTCCAAAACATCTCTTTTACGCAAGTAGTGTAACTGCTACAATATTGCCTCATCCCTCTACAGTGAGGCATTTTAGTTGCGGTTTCTTTTAGAAAGCAATGGCATGATTCCAAAGCCAGTCAGATCGTGACAATCTGATCCTGATGTGTTACAGCGCAACAGTTTCAGTAGCACAGCAGTAGAGTAGCAGTGGAAAATCGGATCCTGTTCTTCCACGTTTATTCAGGAATTTAATATAGTGTAGAATAAATATGTTTTCAGCTGAAAATGGTAAGATGGCTATTGCACATTCTTGCACCAGCTGGTGTATGAGATTACTAATATATTACCAGTGTTTCTACACAATATAAAGCACAGCACTGCTATGCTGAGACATACAAGTGAGAAATACAAGTCAGTCCTATAGACTTGTAGAAACAATCAATCAACTAGATAATTTGGCCTTCAAAGCCATTGAGCATTTGGTCAATATGAGATGTGCAGGAAAGTGGTCGATGTCATGTGGCTTACTTTGCACAAAATGGCTGCTGACTACTAGCCATAATACTAAGGATGAGGTCACTTGAATGTCCTGAAAGATACCTGACATTCAGCACATTAGCCGCATTCTAAACACAAGGGTTTTTTTAATCAGTTTTAGAACAGTTTAAGTAATTTAGCAATTTGTTAAAGATGAACTCTGTGAAGCCAGCCTGCACTTCAATCTATGAGGGCTGAAGACTGAGCAGGAAAAACAGATACTTGAGCTGTTTAGCCTGGTTTCTCTCTCCCACACCATCATACACACACACACACTCTTACTAACTATCATAGACACACACACTTTCACAAACCATCACACACACACACAGACAGACACACACACACAGACACAAACAGAGTTACAGTCTCACAAACCGGCATACACACATGCGGCCATAGACATGTGGTCATACATGTATGTTTAGATTATGCCAATACATCTGAATGTAAAATGACAAATTACTGAACATTTTACCTATAATAAATGATTGTTTTAGTGAACAACAGACACAGCAGGTTTTATTGGTGCAGGTTTCTTCTGTTGGTCCAGTGCTTTGAGCTCTCTTCAGTGTTGCTTCAATTCTGCAAACTGGAAGTTCCTGACTGGGCATGACTACATAAGCGGTGGTATGGGTATAAGGAGCCAGTACATTAAAATACAGCATAAAAGCAAGTATCAGCTGAACTGAAATTGATGTTTCGATGAATTGCCCAGCCCTATGTGACTTACAATTAAGAGCTTGTAAGTCATTCTACACAAATTTTAAATATTGTTATGATAATTGTGTTCATAACAAGTTAATAATTTTGTCTTCATTAGTTATTATTCATTATAAAACCAACTTATTTCCTTGTTAGGAAACCTGAATAATGCTGTGAGATCACACATTTTCCTGAAATTCTATGCTTTTGCATTACTTTGACCAAAATAATCATGTGACTACCTTGATTCATCAGAAATACCCACATTCATCGAACTCATATGGAGCAGATCTGATTAGAACTGAGTATAAACCAATTTAAAAGAGACTGGAAAATGTAATACTATAGATAACAGACAATGTCATGTCCTTCGACAACAAATTTCGGTACCTATTTTTTTCAGTGAGCATCAGTGAGCCAATAAGCTCCTCCAGTAAGTTCTTCCAAAATCTGATTGGTTGTCTAAATTACTATTTGTAGGCATAATTGTATTGTCAAGGCTTTTTAAATTATGTGTAGTATTCATTAAATTATTGTGATTACTTTGCAATTAAATATAAATCATTTAAATGAGCATTTTCTTTGTATTTATGGCATTGTGGTATCAGTCATTTAACAAGAATGAAATGATGATCCAACCATATATCATAATGCTCAAAAGACACACAATTTAGTTTTTAGAGATTAATTAGTTCCCACAACCAGAACTAAAGAGCAATATAAACAAGCTCCCGCTGCAATATGTATTATATTATTTATTTGCTTTTGACTTTCTGATGTTTAAGCTTAATTCATTTATTTGGAGCAGTTTTCCAGACAAGGGATTAAGCCTAGACTTGGACTAGGCTGCATTTTGAATGGAGATTTTCCATTAAAGCTAATGTCCATTAAACACAATATTTTATCCTTTCTCCACTCAGAAATGCTTCTGCTTTCAGTTTAGATGCAAAAAAAATCCAGACTGCCAAATAAAAGGAAAATATAATCCAAGACTAGGACTAATCCCTGTCCAGGAATTTGACCCTTAGTTAAAAAAATATATATATTTATTTATTAATATCAACAAAATGTTCATGCTCCCAAATCATTAACTGAATTATTCATACTGTGGGTTTTAATGGGTTTATTTCCATAATGCACGCTTCAACAAAAACTATGCCGAAATTGCCAATATATTGAAAACAATTACCCAGTGATATTTTGACAGGCTTAACACATGCACATATACAACACTCCACGCAGCATGTGTGTGAACGTAGGGTTGCTCTGGATGCTCAAACAGCGGGGTCATACCAGTGGCACTGCTGATGTAAGACAGTGGGGACGCAGAGACAGAAATAGCTTTGCTCTTGCCACAGGCTCTCTCCGGGCGGCCAGCGGTGTAATGGCCCGGTAGTAATGCAGTGCACTCACTTGAGAGGAGAGTGTCCTAAATGTACTCACAAAAGCCTGTGATTTTTGGATTAACGACGGCAAACGAAACCTTAATTAAACCTCAATGCGCTCTGGCCTTGCTGGAGAAGGAGCAGAGGGGGGGAGAACAGAGCCAGAACACGCAGAGAGTCTGGCTGAGCTGCGTGATTTCCTGCAGTACCAGCAGCAGTGTTTCAGAACACTGTGTTTTAGTGCAGCGTGTATCGAGCGCCTCACTGTAGCGCTGTGAGGTGCCAGATGGGTAATCTTTTGAATGGGGATCAGTCGGTGGACGTATCTGGCCTTTGCGCGCTGTGGGTGAACTCAAGCCGTCGTTATTACATAACACACATGGGCAGCCGGGGATTTAAATGACGCGGCTCTACGCATCATCAAGGTATCAAGGGTATGTCCTGGTGGTGACCTCATGCTGTCAAATCTGAAGGTGAAGTGACCAGCTCTGTCTCTATCTCTACTTTATTACACAAGCACTTCAAAATCTCTCTCATAACTCAGCTTTTATACACAATTTGGAAATGCCAGATGCCTGTATATTATATGCCTGTATATGTCGGATATATCAATTGGCCAATAACATCGATCTACCAAATCGCCACATTGGTGGAAATATGGCCAATAATGTGCTAACAAGTGTTTGTCATCTACCAGCAACAAGATTGTAGAATAAAACTCATTGACAGCTCAACTATATTACAAGAATGTAATGTATGAAGTTGTGCAAATAAACACAAAACACAAATCAGGTGTAATAAAATTGCAATACAATTTTATCCAATAATGTATCCAAATATAACCTTTAAAATGAGAATGACATGATATAAAGCACTAAGGAATTGGTTAATTACATAAAAAGTTAGATAAACAAAAAGACACATGTCATCAATATATATTTTACTGTAATGCATAAACCTTGTATTTCCAACATGGTAATGTCTTATATTATGGATGGATGGATGGATGGACGGACGGACGGACGGACGGACGGACGGACGGACGGACGGACGGACGGACGGACGGATGGTTTTAATTACAACTGTTATAAATGCAAAAGTTCCACAATAGTTATTTAGTATCTATATAATAAGCCATAAGACTAATAACTGAATAAAAATAGAGATTGATCCAGCAGATCTTTCTAACAAAAGAGCCTAAATCTACTCTAAATCCATTTTCCACACAAAAGGCCTAGACAGGAACACGTCTCTTGGCTTTTCCACTCGGAATTACATTTCACAATATTTTATTAACCTTGATTTTAGGTCAGCTCGGGATTTAGACAAAGGCAATGAAAACAGCAGCCATAACAGGCTGAATCCATGACGTGTCTCTCTTTAGCTCTGTTCTTTATCTGAACACTAAAGGGAGATCATTTCTACAGCGTATCCACGCTGTTAAAGAGATTCATAATCCTCAGCTAGTAGTAGATACAGCAGACACATTAAATTAATTACAATTACACAAACGTCTCAGCGCTGCTGCAGAGGACAGTATCCTGCTTAGATTGCATCATGGGGTTGCATAAAATCCCCCCTGCCTTTACAAAAGCCACATTTCACCAACTGTTTCTGGAATTGTACGAAAGAACAGCTGCATAATACAGTTTTCACGGGTCGGTTCTAATGAACTAGGTATTATAAGGATGACTGAATAATAACTTGAGCAAAATGGCACTATAAAAAAGGTTATTATGAAGAATCTTGGTATCTGTGGTTAAAAGGCGACATTTCCATGCACCGGATCATTGTTTTAGCTCTTTGGGGAGTCTCTTGTGTTAGCAGTAGTCTAGATTGGTAATTGCCCTTGAATGCTTCCGGCAATTTAATGAAAATGTTCTCCTGAAGGCGAGAGGCCTAGAAAATTGGCACGCGAAAGCATTAGCAGTCACCTTGAAGGATAGACAAATAGAATTATCACCTCAAGAATGACATGTGGTTAGTCAGCTTCTGTCGCCTGATGGTAGATTTTTTTTTTAAACGTATTTCCCAGCCAACAATTACAGCCCCTGCAAACATCATTACAGCACAAGTCTCCATCTGCATATCTGCCATATTAGCAGTTAGCTCCCATATCTTCTTCGCTCTTGTGCTTTTGCAGATTTTGCCTGCTTATGCTGCAGTGTGATGAAAAACAACAAATGTAAAACAATACCTCTGCCTACCATACAAAGAAAAACCACACACACACATACACACAACCTCTTGATTTACAATAGACGCATTATTTTTTTTCTCCTCTGGGTAATGAATTTCCTTTACAGCCTACCTCCTACCCACAGAGCCAAAAAAAAAGAACTTGTGTAAGACAGATGGCATAAACCAGTGGATACCAGGCTCTGCTCCTACCCTCTACTACCCTGCAGAGTTTCAGCTTCACCCTTAATGCATGCCTGATCTACCTCATGTCTTTAGGAGGTTTAGAAGGTCTTACACAGCAAGCTTTTATCTGGACCTTCACCTCTAAACAAAACCTTACCTATCCGATACTCTGAGCTGAATCAAGGACTTTATAACAGGCTTTATAGGTCTAGAGAGCAATCGCTTTACTGAACCTGATGCCCACACTCTTGGAAGCTACATGCTGTTAATCTTAGGCTTCGTGACTAAGGCTTGGTGTAACCTACAGACATGATACACACGATAGACAGCTTAAGTTACACTATCTAACCAGTATAGCAAACCTGCTAAGGTTGGCTGCATCAAGGCTTTGACCCAGCTGTTAGCGTTGCAGCTAACCTGCTATTCCCGGCTTCCCAAAGGAACAATGTCATTTCTAAGGTAACTTTTTCTATACCTGAGGAGAAATGGAGCATTTCTTTATTTTGTATTGATAATGGATTAACTACTTCTAAATTATTATTTCTAAAACACCTTAGGCAAATACAGGAGATCAATCAAATCAACTACCTGCAACACATTCTAAAGACAAATAAGAAAAACAACTATGATTTCCTTCAAGACTGACAGATTGCAGTCAGGTTTCTGAAATGTTTTTTTCTTTTAAGGCTTATATGAAACTTTAAATAGAGTAGGCTTATATTTAGACAAGAGAGAACCAACTACGAAACATGATATACATAAGCATTAGAAGTGTATTACTCATAACTCATATGAATTTGAATATTCATAACTGGTTAAGACAGGATACATAAATCAAATGGCAAGTCTAATCCTGTCTAACGAGAGCAGTGCCCTTGGTCTATCATCAACTATCAGCAAGTAATCCAGCTCAGAAAATGTTAGCACTGCTGTGAACCCACTCCAAAACTGACAGTCTGGATCTGCTGATCTTCTATGACTATTAGACCAGTTGCTGTGTACGTTAGCATAGCAGATTTAGCCTTGCTGAGCTCAGCTGTTAGAATCAAGACTAGCTTCATACTGTAAGCTCAGAGAAACCTACAGCCATACATTTTACAGCAAGGAACAAGACTAACCCTATCTATTACCAACCCAGTATTCACAGTCTATAATAACTAGTAGCTAGAAATCGGCTAAGAAAACAACTTAAATCCACTTGTTTTGCTTGTTAATTCCTAAATGATTAGAACATAACTTGTCTGTTGTCTGCTCTGTTGTTTTTTTTAACAGTGTCCTACTCAACTGTTCATTATTTTAGTGACAAAAACAATCAATCAATCTTGATGCTGTAAGCCTCTCTCCCATGGAGACGTACAGGTATTGACAGATGCATCATCAGAACTGAAAAGGACAGATTGGTGCATCTTTTAATGCAGTGTATGATACCATATAATTTTATTGTAACTACTGTATTAGCTAGTGTCTAGTTTCTTAATTTGGGGCTAATGTTTTAAAGTTATTTTTCGGCTAATTTGTTTGTATTTCAACAACAATAATTTAAGGCACTTTTCCATTCACTTTTGCCATATTTTTACAACCCTAGTAACTGTCTGTGTAATATACACTCTTATATAATGAAATACAGCTCTGAAAAAAATAAAAGACCACTTACAAATGATGAGTTTCTTTGATTTTACCAAATTGAAAACTTCTGGAATATAATCAAGAGGAAGATGGATGATCACAAGCCATCAAACGAAACTGAACTGCTTGAATTTTGCACCAGGAGTGGCATCAAGTTATCCAAAAGCAGTGTGCAAGACTGGTGGAGGAGAACATGCCAAGATGCATGAAAACTGTGATTAAAAACCAGGGTTATTCCACCTAATATTGATTGTTGAACTCTTAAAACTTTATGAATATGAACTTGTTTTCTTTGCATTATTTGAGGTCTGAAAGCTCTGCATCTTTTTTTGTTATTTCAGCCATTTTTCATTTTCTGCAAATAAATGCTCTAAATTGACAATATTTTTATTTGGAATTTGGGAGAAATGTTGTCCATAGTTTATAGAATAAAACAACAAAGTTCATTTTGCAAAAACATATACCTATAAATAGCAAAATCAGAGAAACTGATTCAGAAACTGAAGTGGGCTCTTAATTTTTTTCAGAGCTGTATAGTCCTGAAAAGGGTTCCCTGACCAACAACAACTTTTTAACAAATAATATGCAAATGGAACAATTAAGCCAAGTAAAGAAACATTTAAGCATTTATAATGTTATTTTTGTATCACTATATATATTCCCAGAGCCACTGCCTTTACAAAAGAACTCTTGAAGAAAAGCGTATAAACGGTTGAATTGTTGTGGTTCTCTATGGCACCACAGTCTCTGAGAAACACTTTTGGTATCCCTGTAGAAGCATTTTAAAAAAGGCTCTTTAAACAGAACAGATACAATAGATTCTCCAATATAGAGAAGAAGCCTTTAATCAGATAAGCACTCAAATGATTGTTTAACATTTCTATGGATCTACAGAACCACTGCCTCTTCTAAAGAACCCCTGCAGAGCCCTTTTTGTAACAGTGCACCATTGCTGTAAATTCAGTGCTAATGCAACAGTAGATGAGCTAAATTAGCATTACAGATATCACTATGTGTTTTAGTTCTACACTATAAGGCTGTGCTTAAAGTGCTGGCTCAGATTTCTGGCATATCTAGATTGAAACCAGTCTAATTCTGATTCCACACAAAATCTGATGTTTGCTAATCAGACTCAATTAACAAAGAGTAAAGTCCCTAAGTGTAAAGTGTTCATTCAATACTGCAGGAGCCAATTTAGTAACTATGTAATGTAAGAGTATGTAATGTAACTTCAACACTGCTGCTGTGTGACTAATGAAATCAGCTGTTTATAAAGCTTAGACTGGAGCCAAGTAAATGTTCTGCAGGACCAGCAGAGTTCAGTCATCACAGCAGATGCTAAATTACATAACTTAATTACAAAAGGTGCAAAGCCAACACTGTAGGCTTTACAATATTCCAGCAATCACACAGGGTAACACCATTAAATCAGCTTAGTATGTCTTCATTGTCTTTATTTAAGTGTAAATTCTAGTGGTGGCGTTTAGAGCTGGTTTGTAAACACACAGCACCTTGGAAACAATAATGCTAGAATCTAGGATCCAGAGCTTATGACTCCTATGTGAACACCAGTAGTTTAAGGTTATTCTGCACTCAGTAATATATGGGCAGTTTATAAATAACATAATTGTTATTTTTTTCTGCAATTCAGATTGATTGAAAACTGAAAAACAACATCCATCCTCAACTCCCTTATTTGGGCGCCTTAAATTTAAAAGCTTTGTAGAGAAAATATTGGTTTGGTTTTGACTGATACTCACAATTTCCAGACAAAAATCGCATACACGTTCAGTTCATCTCTAACCAAAGACACAGGAATACTGATCTAGAATCTGCAGAATACTGGTGTGATATTAATGATACCCAAGATGTCAATATCATTATCAAGAGAAGAATAGTACTGTGTCATCTCTAAACTCAGACAGAGGAATATTAATTAAAAAAAATAATAATAATCAGCTTAGTATTGATGACACTCAATGTTTCAATACTGTTATTGAAAAAAAATGGTAACATGTAATCTCTAATCCTTATTGGCAATAACTAAAATTGCAATATCATTAACAAAAGATGAATCATTTGCCTTTTTCTTCCAAAACATAGCTGATTGATTTTTTCATGACTAAAGCATATCTCATCTTCATCTACAGCTGAATGTTAATAGAAATGCCTTTACAAAACATGTAGCTTTGTCACACAAGTGTCTTTTTGTTATTTCCTTATGGGATGATAAAATATAAAAAAAAATATATAAAAAAAATAGATTAGATAGTTTTGATCCATATTGCCCAGCCATATCTCAGACATCGGAATACTTAATGGCGATACTAAGATTTTAATTTCATTATCATGAGAAGAATAGAATTGTGTCATCTCCAACCTCAGACAGAGGAATATTAATCTAGAAAAAATATAATCTTGAGTTTAGTATTGGCGATGCTTTAATAACAGTTCATCAGGATGAGCAGCTACATGACCAAACCCTTCACCACACCACCCTGCCCATCCGCCTTAGTAAGTCGTGGCCACGCATTATTTATTTATTTATTTACATCATGTCACCTTAGAAATCTAAGTTACATCTTATGATGAGCAGCTACATGACCTGTATCCATCGTGTATCTTCACCTACGCAACCCACTCCAACCCACCCTGCCCACCCGTCCCCCAGCACCTCACCTGGCCTTTGACGAGGCTGGCGGCGAACTGCCTCATCACGGCCTCCACGGTGTAGGCGCTGCTCCATCCCCGGGGCGTGAGCAGCTCCATGCAGATGGCTCCCCCGTCCAGCACGTAGCCGTTCTCCAGGCGCGGCGCCAGCACGCGCATGAAGGGCGGCGCGAAGGGGAAATTGTCCGGGAAGGTGACGTTGAGCAGGATGAACTCGGTGTTGGTCTCCTTCATGTCCTGCCAAAGCGCCGAGTCCTTGTCCACCTGGTGCAGCTTGACGTTCCAGTCGTACAGGTTGTCGTCGGCCAGCTCCACCGAGATGAAGTTGTCTCCCAGGCGCCGGATCTCCTGCAGCTCCTTCATGAGCCGGCGCGTGCGGACCTGCGTGCAGTGCTGCCGGTTCGGCGCGGGGGGCTGCTGCTGCTGCTGCTGTTGTTGCTGCTGCTGCTGTTGTTGTTGTTTCTCCAGCTGCTGCTGTTGCTGCTGCTTGTCCTTGCTCTCCTTGCCCGGTGCCTTCTTCTCCCGGACGTCCGAGGCCCTCTTGGCCTTGATTTCAGGCGTCCCCAGGATGCTGGTGTCTCCCCCCGCGCCGCAGTGCTTGGTGCCCCCTTTCTGGCTCTGGCTGGCCGGCTTGGCCGCCTTGCGCGAGCCCTGCTGGTGCTTGGGGTCCTCCGTGTCTCGGTCGTGCAGCCGGATCAGGCCGATCTTACGCAAGAGCGTCGCCATGAGTTGTGCTGGACGGGGGTGAGGAGGGGGGTGGTGGGGGTAGGATGGGAAGGGAGCGGGGGGTTAGGAGAGGAGAGGACAGGAGAGGAGGGGTAGGGGGGCTGTGGAAGCGCGGGATGGGGGGCAAGGCGCTGCAGGACGGGAGAGGGAGGGGGAGGTGAGACTAGCTCGGATGTGTGCGAGCAGCCCCCCCTGCTTTTTTTGGAGCTGGATCAACGAAGCATCGTTCCTCACGAGCTGCAATGCAAAAGGAGACGTGTTTCAGGTCGGCACGACGGTGTGTGTGTGTTGTGCTGCAACTCAGAGCTAGCCTATGAGCAAAAAAACGTCATAAAAAAGGTAACACAACGGAATGGGCTCAGATATGTGGATGCATATCAGCTGATTTCAGTGTATGCAGCTTAAATTCCATACGATAATAATAATATTAATAACCAACCATCTGGTCATCCAGAGAAAACATACCTTAAACATGACCTATGCTGGTCAAGAGCTAGTTAACAAGAGCTAGTTACCAGCAAAGGGGATGTTTTTTTTCTGGACGTCCAGCTGGATTTTATCTTATTTATTTAGCGTTTTTCTTAAATACAATGCACCTTAAAGTGTTTCACAACATAACGTATTACAAAACAATAATCACGATAGATAGATATATAGATAGATATATATATAGATATATAGATAGATAGATAGATAGATAGATAGATAGATAGTAAACAAATCTAAAAATGATATAGATAAAAACCCTAAACTAACAGGAATGATCATATTAGCAATAAAATAAAAGTATGAAAAATAACCAAAAAAAAAAAAAGAAAATACATTAACTTTTTCATACATAAAAAACGCCAATAAAGGGTTTTTCCATGGTGTTTCAAGCTGGTATCGGTGGGTCCCTGATCAATCTATTCATAAAATGTTCTAATATAATAAAAAAAAAAAACTCTTTCACCTTCATTTTCTGCACTTAACTTCTGGAAGGTACAAGCTGATAGCAAGGCAGAATTTGATGACCTTTGCTAGACCACGATTTTATATCCAGTTAGGTTAACTAGCTAGGTTATATATCCTGGCAGAGATTCTGGGATGTATGAAGGTGCTAACTCATTAAGAGCTTTAAAAAAAAAAAAAGATACATTCTCAAATAAACAGACAGTCCGTGTAGCCAGTGATGCTAAAACGGGGGTAATATGCTCTGTCTTTCTGGTACGCGTTAGCTAGACAAGCTTACCTATCTAACCTATTACTGTCTCTGCAGCATTCTAGTTGCAGTTTGTCTATTGTGGCTGCTCTTGGGCAGACCTGTGAGCAGTGCATTGCAGTAGTCTAGGCCGAGACTACAACACCAATCATGTCGTTGCACGACGCTGCATTTCAGCATTTAAGATCGAGTGTCTCTGTGTGTATATTATGCTGCAGTTCATACACACAGGCATTTGATAGAGAATAACACGAACACACGCAAACCTAGCATCATCCCTCAAAAGTCCTAGCTAGCTATGCATCCCCCTATGCAACGCCTACACGAGCATTAGACAAATTCACACTTACCCTTGTTGATATATCGATGGTGCTCCTTCAGAACGGATGGGTGGACGGACTAATGGAGGTCTGGGGCTGCGGAGCTCTCCCTCCTCCTGACCCCCAGTCCTCTGCTCTGCTCTGGCCGAGCTAGCTAAACCCCTCTGCTCGAAGGCGGCAGCAGCCGCTGCAGCAGCGCTCCGGGTCTACCGTCGCCACCGAGCGAAACAATCCGATAATCCTGTACCCGGAGAGCACGCACGCGCCCGCACACGGAGCACACTGCAGCAGCGTTAGAATAAAAAGGGCAGCTCGCTGCTGGTTTGGCTGCTGGCTCAGTTTCCTCCGTACCTGCACAGAATGAATAATCAACTGAGTGCTGCTGCTGGGACTGGAAGCTTGAGGAAGGAGGCGGGGCTCGCGGTGCATCAGCTGGCACGCGCCAATGAGTTACAGCCTTAAACTCCGCCCACACGTTCCAACCTCGCTCGGACAAACAGGCGAGCTGAGAACGAATCATTCTGAACGAATCTGAGCCGATTCACTTTGCCAGATAAACTGCCAGAGGCTGAATTATGTCTTTGAATATGCAGCTCTAGAAAAATTAAGAGACCACATTGTTGTTTTATTCTATAAACTACAGACAACATTTCTCCCAAATTTAAAATATAAATATTGTCATTTAGAGCATTTATTTGCAGAAAATGAGAAATGGCTGAACTAACAAAACAGATACAGAGCTTTCAGATCTCAAATAATGCAATAAATATTTGGTGAAATAACCCTGGTTTTTAATCACAGTTGCTATGCATCTTGGCATGTTCTCCTCCACCAGTTTTACGCACTGCTTTTGGGTAACTTAATGCCAATGTACAATAAAACTGTGTATCAGTATTTTCAAACAATGAGTGATTATGTGGATTGAAATGTAATTTTTACTACCAGAATTGAAAAGAAGTATATATTTTAATATACACTATTATACATAATATTTGTTGTATGTCATCCTCGTCTAAAATGAAAAGTCAGTAAAACTATAGGAACAGAATTTGACCAGGCAGTGAATGATTTCAGACACATGACATCTTAACACAAGTAAACACATGGGCACAGAACAGTGGGCAGCCGTCGCTGCGGCATCCGGGGAGCAAAGAGGGCCCAAAAGCCCAACAGTGGCATCCTGCCAAAACCAGATAATACATTTATAATCTTGTCATCAGCAACCCGTTAATCTATTTACTATTAATGGATCAAGTTACACTTATATAGCACCTTTCTAAACACCCAACCATTTATTTATACTCAGAACTCATCCACTCACCGGTGAGAAGCGGCAGCCAATAGCACACAGTGTACACTCAACCGGAAACAACCGTCCACCTGGAGGACTGTTTTACCTAATTTCCATGTTTTTGGACTGTGAGAGGAAACTGGTCTTCCGCAAGGAATTCCACGCAGAGTGAACTACTTTGTATTGGTGTCCGAATGCATAGGGTGTGTTTGGAATTGTTTTTTTTAATTACAGAAATAGTGCACTGTATGCTGTACCAGATTTTGTTTTGCTATTTGAAATCTTAACAGTACATTTTATTCCCTATATAGTTCACTAGCAAACACCCATTGCAAAATGTAGTGAACAGATGATGTACGCTAGAATTTCCATTGTATATCACAAATCAATGGTGTTGTGTCAGATTTCCTCAGAGCAGCACAAACAAAGACTGTTTATTCTTTGGTCGCTCCTTAGTCAGTTCACTGTATAGCAAATGCCATATAGTGAATAATGAATTAGTTAATAAGAGAACACAGCTATAGTATAGAATTTTCAATGTACAATAACAACCTCACAATGCATCAAAATATACAATGTGCAAATTATTTACCCTAGAAGACAAGAAATACCCATAATTCATCACATTATTTGGTTTAAATATGTGTACAGCTTCTCTAAAGAAAACTGGCAGATTGTTTTTTGTTTAAGACAAATAATCTATTTACCATATTTGTGTTGGACACACAAATGGGACTCATCCATGCAGTAAATACACACATAAACCACAGTGAGCACACACACACCAATTATGCCCAAAGCGCTGGGAGGACACCACTGCAGTGCCCAGGGAGCTGTGATTTTTAAGGGTCTAGCTCAGACCCCAATGGTGGAAGCTTGCCAAAGCCTGGAAAAAACCCCTCAACCCTGTCATTTAAAAACCTGGGACTCTAACCAATGAGCCACCACTGTCCAAGCAAACAATAGTGTCCAGTGTTTATGCAATACACCCAGCTGTGAGCCCACATACATAATGATGTTTCTGTAATCATTCACTACCAAGTCAAATTTGGTTTCCTACAATATCATAATATATATGATATTATAAAATAATAAAAAGTGTTTAAGAGTAGGAATCATAAAATCATAGGTAAGAAAATAAAATATAAAAAATATAAATCGTGCCTATAAAAATATACAGTAAAATATAATCTAAAGATGATGAAGAAAACAACCTTAAAATATCTTTATTATAGGCATAAGGCAATGCCGGAATTCTGACATTAAATCAATATCCATTTAAAGGTTTTGAATGGTTGGGGCTCTGAATCTACACTCATGTTTTTAGAGGAAAGGTGCTTTCCACAAATATTAATAATTATTATTTAAATGTATTTTCTTACACTGCAAGGCCAAAGTACATGCTATACAAGTAGAATACAAACAATATATACATATTTATTTAGTGTAAAGTTTAATACAAACCATATATTAAACCATAAAATTGAATCAATGTTGAATCAACGTAAAATAAATTCATTCTGTGACACATTAAGAACAGTGACTTTGAGATTACTGAACCTAATCTTTAAACCTCCCTATGAGAACTGCGATTCAGTTCACACAGACGATTCTTTGTAAAGACCTGTGTTTCTGATTCACAATGAAGCAGTCCACAACGAAAAAACGGCATGTTATTAGGTTATGTTATCAAGAGGCTGAAATGTGAAGTATTATTATTTGTTGTTATTAGTAACTCGTTTATGATGCGAACGTAAACAATATTGCTACGAAAAAAATCGATTCAGCTGAAATGAACCGACCGAGTGATTCTGTTAAAAAGATTTGGATCAGAAGAAAAGCCCTCAGACATCAGGTTTTCTGCTTATTAAACGAGTAAAAAGAGCTTTCACCTTAACTCACAGGAGCAACACAGCCCAAGACAGGTTTTGATGAAATAGTAATGAATTAATTCGTGCCGCTGGTTTATTTTATCGCTCGTTTATGTTTTTTTATGAGCGTTATTGTGCAGCTCTCAACTCAGTGACCTAATCTCTGTACGACATTTTGCAACAGTCCGATACGCCTGTGAAACCCGTTGCTATGACAACTGGTTAACCGTGGTCTGCGGTTGGTTGTGGATCTGCCGGAAAGAGAGCGGCTGTAGACGGGAGCTAGCCGCTTTAGCTTAGCTGTGCTATGAGGCTGTGCTGTGCTGATGTTTTAGTTACAGGTTTAGTTCTGGATCTGTAAAAACACACAGAACAGCCTCTAAACATGGCGGAGAAGTTCGATAACCTGGAGGAACATCTGGAGAAGTTTATCGAGAACATTCGTCAGATGGGGATCATAGTGAGCGACTTTCAGCCCAGCAGCCAAACAGGACTCAACCAGAAACTGTGAGTCTGTACAGCGCCTGTTATATCTACACACAATCTGAACACAGAGAGTCAGATTAGCACCTGAACTGTAGCTAAAACACATAAAGACACACAACTAATATCTATACGAGTCTACGACCGAGTTCTGTGTAATTAGATCTCTGTGATTGACCAAATTAGCTAGCTAGCTAACTACAGTGACTAAACCTCTTTAAAGATAAAGTCAGCTAGATTAGCTAGGTTAGTTATTTAGTTAGTTAGCTAACAAACCACAGCAACTAAACCTCTCAAAAGATAAAGTCAACTAGATTAGTTAGTTACTTAGCTAGTTTACCCAATTTCTGAATATTTGATACAAATTTCAAAATTTAATCAGATAAATTCAGTGAGCAGCTCTTAATTTTTTGTGGGAACATTACTGTAAGTTAAATATTTAAGGTTTAAATCCTTATGTAACATAAATAGGGCTGGGTAACGTTATCATTTTAAAATGTTCGATACCCGTACTGATAAGATACTTTTAATTCTGTACCGATACCAAAACAATACTTTTTTCCACACCCTTTTCCAAAATTGTAACCGAAAAATATAGAAAACGAATACTATTCTTACAGAATGTATTTCTTGTTCTTGTACTGTCACCATAAGAGGCTCCATATTTAGCATCTTGTTGGAACAAACAAAGAATCAAAAACTTTTTATATTTTTTTTGTCTTTTCAGTGCTCTGTTGTACTGAGACCCAGCCAGCCCTAAACATAAATTACACAACAATTTCAAAACCTTTACATTTTTTTGTATAAATCTCTTCACAACTAGGTATATGGTACGTAAATCACTTATTTTTTAAAGGGTATATGTCACACGTGACCAAATGTCACCATGAGCTAGAGGTGCTGAGTACTACTTTTTCTTCACTCTGCAAACCAGTTGTGTTTGCGAAGGCCACCTAATTGCATATGTGTTCCTTCAAAGTTTTTAAGTATTTATTATCTACCTATGGTGTAGTAAATACATACAAATATAAAGAAGAACTTTTGATTGGGACTGTGCGTTCCACAAAAAGTACTCGGTAACTAAGAGTAAACACTTTACACTTGTAAAGTGACACAGGCGTCCATTGCTGAGTGTTAAACATCAAGTTAAATCAACGTTTTATTGTCATATTCACTTAGGTCATTCAAAAATGAAAATGAAACTTGCCCTGTGGTGGTAAGCAACAGTAATTTTAGAGCATTTTCACTGACCCATTCATCAATACATTTTGATACAGTAAAAAAAAACAAAAAAACAAACATCAACTGCCAGACCCAAACCAAATAAGTCAAGTTTCAGCTTGAATAGCAGGAAACCAAGAAATGATAAGTGGCATGTGGGGAGGTACATGTCTCTAGCAGCATGACAAATCATATACAGTGCATTAGCATTAAAGTAAAACACATTCAAACATGAGTTCATGAGTTCACAAATTCGCAAAAGCATATGACCATAGACGGCAATACAGATTAAAAAAAAAAATATATTTCTTGATTGATTCTTGTCAACATAAAAAATAAATCTGCTGTCTTGCTCCTGCAGGAACTTCATGATCACTGGACTGCAGGACGTTGAGAAATGTCGGCAACAGCTTAATGATATCCATGTACCTTTGGAAGCATTTGAGTGAGTTATTTCACAGTTTCTTAAAACTACCTATACTGAATTATTATTTTTTTTCTCCATCAAGTGTGTATGTAATTTCATATATTGATTTTAGCTCATTTGTACCGTACAAACAAAAGCAAATTATAAAATATAAAAATAATAATAAAAAATATATAAACAATAAATTTCATGTAGTTTAGAACCAGCAGGAATATGAAGTAGTATCATTTTGTCATTTTGCTGTGAATTGTTGTTTCGTGCACTTGACAGTGAGTCTGCTTAAAGTTAGGTTCCAGGATATTCAAGCAGGTATTTTGAGGTACACTCGCCCCTCCCAGCGGCACAAAATTTGTCCTAATTTTAGAGTGCTCTCAAGTGATTATCTGCAGGTGCTGCGGGGGGTTTGTAATCTCACTCTTCCTCAACTGACCTACTCACAGTTCATTCACGTTCATGTTGATAAAAAAATCTCCAGCATGTTCAATATTTACAACTCGTCATCCTGTAGCCAATCACAAACAGGGGCTGAAAGCTTTATTATGGGCGTATATTATAGTGTGGGAGTAAATATTTCTAATATTTAGTTTAATATATAGTGATTTTAAGGCCTAGCTCTTCTACCTATACATATTAATGATTTAATAGTTAGTCAGAAGAAAACTGGTAAAAATACAGTACCATATTTTTCGCACTATAAGGCGCACTATCAATGAATGTCTATTTTCATACATAAGGCGCACTTTAAGGAACTTCTAATTCAGCAGGTCTCGCCGCTGGGTGGTGGTGGGGTAGCTGCCTAAATTAAGTAAAGCTAAGCTAAGTATAGTCAAACTAGCACTAATACTCCCATCTGAACAGGGAAATAGCCAGCGTGGTTAGCGGGTAATGCTATTGCTGCTCCAGCAGTGCTAGTTGGAGTTAGGAGCAGGCTTCAGGCCAATAATACTCCCCTCTGAACAGGGAAATAGCAAGCGTGGTTAGCGGGTAATGCTATTGCTGCTCCAGCAGTGCTAGTTGGAGCAGGCTTCAGGCCGATAATACTCACACTGAACGGGAAATAGTGGCTAATGCTAATGCTACTCCAGCCCTGGTGCTGGAGAACTAAACTCCTGAATAACACTGTAACATTTGCAATTTTTACAACCTGACTGGTAAAATTCATAAATAAGGCACACTGGATTAAAAGGCGCACTGGCGATTTTTGTGCGAAAAATAGTGCGAAAAATTAGTTAAGCAATATGAAGCCTGTGTTACGAACAATAAACAGGCATATCGTGTATATAGTCAGTGCTTGAAGATGGCTGTTATAGGCTTTGTGTTTAAGTATTGTAAATATGTCTGACACATTGCACAAGCCGAGTGATAAACTTTATAGAATATGTTAATATAGTCTCAAATGCGTTAACCATGTATTCAACAAACACAGTCATGAATGCCAGAACTGCCAGGATTCCTAGCTTAACGAAGCTCCACTTTTATCTGTGTGCTATCAATTTAACATACAGTATATGCTGTAGGATTTTTTTTCTGCAGGTATTGAAGTCAGGCATCATTTCTTTTCTTTTTTTTTTTACTTTGTTGGCCATTGGTATATAAGTACTGGTTTAATTTTTATTTTACAGATACATCGATCAGGGTCGCAACCCCCAACTGTACACTAAAGAGTGCTTGGAAAGAGCCTTGGCTAAAAATGAGCAAGTGAAGGGGAAAATTGACACAATGACAGTGAGTTGATATTCTGTTTAAGTGATTTTTTTTTTTTTTTTTTTTTTTTACACATTGGAAGAAAATTGTATGTTACTACTATGACCATTATTAACCAAGGACTCCACTGAATGAGTACATAGAGTAAATTGCTCCGAATATGCTGACCGTCTGCACTCAAAAGCAAAAAGGTTTATTTTGTAGACTGTGTTTGGGAAGTTCTACCTTATTCTAAAGAAAGATTGTCTCTTCTTGCTCCTGTTAATTATAGAAAAAACTGTTATATTATTAAAAAACAAAATAATATATTTATAAAATTGCTTTATTGTGGGTGGAGTTTAAACACAAAATGAACCACTGTGTGCCACAAATCTTTACATATAAATTAATAATAATATAAATGAATTATAATGAATAATTAATAATTATTATGTTTTAATTTACTACAGTATTTCAAAACTAAATACTGCATTAATTTGATACATTGACATTTTCTTTGAACATGTCTTGTCCAACTTTTCAAATAGCTTGATCATGTGTTTAATGTCTGGATTATACATAGAAATAATTCGACTTGATTCTATATATATTTTTTAAGTAATCTAATTCCAGAGGTTTACAAAGAAGAATTTCTAAGTTTATCAAGATAGCTTAAGTCTAGAGTCATGCCTGTGCAGTAGCAGAACATATAATTCTACATAACCAATATTATTTTTCTGTTTGACTCCAAGGAAAATGTTAGAAAACAAGAAAACAAATATTTAAATTGGCAGACAATAATTATGCACATAGCTGCTGTTCAGCACTTAACATACATTTCCACTCATTTATATATATATATATATATATATATATATATATATATATATATATATATATATATATATACCAGTTACTATTGTGTAGTAATAACAATAACTGACTTCTAAATGTGATTTAAATGATCTAATTAAAGTCTGACCACCTTGGATGTGTGTGTGTGTTCACACCTAGCTTTTTCTGTGAATGTGAGCTGATCACTGTAAATGAGAATGTTGATTGGAGGTGTAAAGAGCCTAACAGCAGTGGTAGAATACATGTGAAAATTAAAGAGAGGTGGTGGTGTTAAGATAGGGTTGAAACTTTCAAGGATCAGGGGGGTGGTCTATTACCAAGTCTCTAATTGGTTCTCAAACACCAAACAAAAAGTGCAAAACTGGTGCACTTACAGTCACAGCTGCCTGGACAGTGATTAAGCTTAGTCTTGAGCTACACAGCATTTTGAATGGAGATTTTTCCATTGAAGGAAAATGTAGTCTACAACTAGGCTTAACTGCCCCATTAAGTCTTGTGATAAGTGTAAAAGATATTTCTTTAACAGTTTAACATCTCTTTTGAAAATATGTTAAAATGTTTCCACAATTTCTTTCTTTTTTTTTTTGCAGAAATTTAAAAGTCTTCTCATCACTGAGCTGGGGAAAGTTTTTCCAGAAGAAATGGCCAAGTATAAAGCCATCCATGGAGATGACCCTCCTTCATAATCACAATGACCTTTCAACAGCATTACTAAATGCCAATTTGTACATATGCTGATGTTCACTTTTTTATAAAGTTCAAAGCGTCCACCATGTTTTGCATTTTTACAGGTTTTTCAGTGTTTGTATTTGCCTTTGTATTTCATGAATATATTGCTTATACTCCAGGCGGTCTGAGGTGTTTTGTAACCTCAGAAAAATTGAGTTTGATTGCTGCATAAGGTATTGTGTAATTTCTTTTTGTTGGCTCTTTTTAAATAAATGATTATTTAAAGTTCAGCATAAGCTGTGAAGTTATGTATGGTGTTCATCGCATTAAGGCTATTTGAATCGAATCTCTCATGGTTGATATTGAAGCGGAGTCAGGTATGGTTCTCTGTTAGTTTGGGCTCAGCTCTGCACTCTAAAAAATATCCACACACTGTAGGAAAAAGAGACTAACTCATTGAATCATGCCACCAATT
Source organism: Astyanax mexicanus (assembly GCF_023375975.1). Classification (NCBI taxonomy): domain Eukaryota; kingdom Metazoa; phylum Chordata; class Actinopteri; order Characiformes; family Acestrorhamphidae; genus Astyanax; species Astyanax mexicanus. The sequence goes on from NC_064410.1 coordinate 38,024,287, forward strand.
TAATAAACCTATAGGGTCTTCCCCAGGCAATAATGTTCAGGGAAAAACAGCTCTTTATTGGGAGGGGGGAGGGGGGGGGTTTGTTAAGACATGACAGTTTACCTGCCCACGCTCACTGAACAACCAATAAACAATCAGAACAGAAGTAAGTAAAAGCTAACAAACACATTAGCACAGAGATAGTTTAGTAATTTAGCCCTACACAATGGATCTCTCAAGTTCTGACACACATTTTATTATTAAAGATTGTGTGTCAACATTTAATCAGATTCATTTTAGGGCTACTTTAATTAATTTTGATTATAGTTTTAGTTTTTTTTTTTTATTTGTGTCTGCACTGGTGTTTTAAAAATCATATGGTCATAAAAAATTGCCTTGAAGGCAGGGAAAAGTCATGAAAAATATATTGAAAGTATATTGTATTGGTTAAAAGTGTATGAACCCTGTGAGAAAACCATTTCAGGTGACTCTACCTCATGAAGACGCTGAGATATAAATACCAAGTGAGCAAATCTGTCCTCAAAGATAAATGTGGTACTTAGAGGAATCTAAAGTATAATATATATATATATATATATATATATATATATATATATATATATATATATATATATATATATATATATATATATTAACACCTTTTTAATTTACAGAATAATTCCCCATGAATTCCTGTATAGCTTTAATGTCCTCAATATTAAATTTACTACAGACTTTTGACTGGTACTGTATTTTAAACTAAAGTAAACGCTCTGATTTTGCTACTGTGCATTTAAGACTGATCCACTGTTTCTATAGCTGAAAAACTTGTTTAGAACTTAGGTGTGAATGGGCGAGTTCAAACATCTGAACTCTGAATAGGCTTGAAATACACAAATGAGTTTTTTTTTTATGCCACTATAAAACAATGCATATATCTTAGCTTTTTATACAGAGTCAGTTAAATGTACTGTACAGGGTCACCAAAGTACATAACATTAATGTACATAGTGGTTTTAATGTATATTAACTTATGTTAAAGCTACACTACATTCACTTTCACAGTAGAAAAGGTGAATTTATACCTTTTCTTTTAAAATTACAATATACATATAATTTCAAAGTCATGTGCTGTACATGCACATGCAGTGGAATACAGTGTTAATTATGTTCTGTAACTAATTTTTTCTTCTGTTTCAAAAAAAAGCAGGAAGATTTATCCATTATATGAGTCTTTTCCTTCCCTTTTCATTAAGTGTTAGCCGCTCACATCTTTAAGCTCTTTGTTCATTTCATCATGGAAGTGCTTATTCATTACCTTTGACAGCAGGGCTCTTCTCAGATGCTGGGACATCATGAGTGGATGATGTGTGCCCTCCAGTAGAGGAGTCTTAAGCACTTACGCAGGTTATTAGAGAATGAGGTTTTTACTACCTGTTTTTTCCCCCTATCGAACAGTTTGATTCACGTTTCTTTTATCCTGGCAGGAATGCGTAGTTAGAGCAGAGGCGTTAAACTGGTGGGCAGAGGTCAAAGACGTGTTTCATTTCAGTTCTACTGCGCAGTGTTGGTGGATGATTGGTGTGTTATGTATAAAAAACGTCAATTTACCTGCTTTAAGGTGAACGTTAAGATTCTGAAGGTAAGCTGGATGTTCATTGTCGTATGACATATGCACCTACGCATCCATGTACCTCAAATGATGTGCGTATGGTCATGTCAGAGAAGCAGCTCAGTGAAAAGTGGGAAAAATTTATGCTTAAACTCTGTGAACTGATTACACCCTTAGGATTGCTAATCAGGAAATACATGCAAATAACTGAAAAGTTAATAAGGTGGGTGAAAAAAATGAAGAACCACCAGTGGTTTTGCGGAGTTAAGGGGGTTAAGACGTATCATCCAATGGTGCTGATGGACAGATAGACACACAGGCATGCCAAAAATCATGAGATATCATTTTGCAAATTGGTCATGAAGTGTTACCTCAGAAGAAGGCTTGGGAATGCCCAGATCTTTGTAAGTTGTGAGGTGTGCGGCAGAGAACTGATCAGCCTGCTGTGAAACTCCTATATTATATAGAGGTATTACACACAGACTGATCTATTTTAAGCATTCATTTCCTTTACTGTTGGCTTACAGCCAATGAAAACCCAAAAATCAGTGTCTCAGAAAATGTTAATATTATAAAAGAACAATTGGTATCTTTGGCAGTGAGGAGGCCAAGTCCTGCTGGAAAATGGCAGGAATGCGTAGTTAAAAGTTCTCCATAAAAGTTAAAAACATAAGATTTTCTGGGAAAACACTGCACTGACTTAAGACTTGATATAACACAGTGGATCAACACCAGCAGATGACATCTCTCTTCAAACCTTCACTGATCATCAGTACATTTTTATTCTATTTGTAAATCAAGGGAGCAGAGTCTGGAGGAAGAGTGGAGAAACACACAGTCCAAACTGCTTGAGGTCTAGTGTGAAGTTTCCACAATCAGTGATGGTTTGGAGAGACATGTCATCTGCTGGTGTTGATCTGAAGTCAGTGCAGTGTTTTACCAGAAAATCTTACAGCACTTCATATTTCCCTCTGCTGACAACTTTTATGGAGATGCGGATTTCATTTTCCAGCAGGACTTGGCACACTGCACACCCTGTCAAAAGTACCCGATGGTCTTATATAATATTCAAATTTTCTGAGACACTAATTTTTGGGGTTTCATTGGCTGTAAGCCATAATCAACAACGATAAAAGAAATAAATGCTTAAAATAAAATCACTGTCTATTTAATATATAAATTTCACATTTTGAAGTGAATTACTAGAATAAAGTAGCTTTTCGATAATATTCAAATTTTTAGAGATGTACTAGTACTAGTACACACACATCAATAGCATATTTGTACATAATCCACACAGAGGAACCCAGCACATAAACATGACTCAGATTTGCAGAAGTCAGCAGTGACTGGAACAAGGTGAATGTAGAAGATGTATTTGTCTGGCTGCATGCTGCAGAACTGGGTGTACTGCAGATGCCCTCGCAGCAAACAGATTAGTTAGGCTTGTCTTTGAAGCGGAACACTGCCAGTGATACACTCCTTTCTATTGCCTTTGATCCGGATTTTAAATGTGCAGCCAAATGCAGGCGAGTCTGTGTGTGTAAACGTGTGTGCGTGTGCAGCCGTCTCTTGTGAGCCACTGGGCTGCATAATGCTGCCTTTTCTTTTTATTAGCATAATGGCTTTGTAATGCTAATGGAAGGTGCTTGAAGCTGACCGTGCTTGTGCGTGTGTTCAAACAATACAGACGAGCTGCATTTTATTTACTTATTTGGTGGTGATTTAACACTTTCCGTGGACAGAAGAGGGGCTGTGTGTGTCTCGGCGATGGTCACCCTCTCTGTGAAGGTCACAAGGCAGAGAAACCCCTCAGCCTTCTGTTGCTGCAGTCGCTACGCAACGCCTCCGCCTTCCCCCGAGAAAGACAAAGGCTGATGCTGAAGGGGGAGGAGGAGGATGGAGAGGAGGAAGAGGAAGAAAAGGAGGGGTGTGTGTGGGAAATGCTTAAAGACTGATGCATATTCACTGTGCACACACACACACACACAGGCATGTCAATACACGTGCAGGGTTTGGACACCGCCAACCCAGAGCCACACTTGACATTTGTTTTTTGGGACCAAGGGCAGAAATGGTTTGAACAAAGCCTAAAATAGCCGTTAATGAATCCAGATCAGTGGTAGTACATCCAGAAGTTAGAAGCTTCATGCTACGAATGCATTAATCAAAAGTCGTTATCACATGTCTGCTGATGATTTCTTTTCAGATTCAGATTTAAAATTCTCTATAAAAAATATTTTATTCCCGTCCAGAATGACCATGTACATGTTTTTCTCATACGTACTCTGAGAAAATTACAGGCTGAATTATCTACTGTTTTTCGCTGAACTCTGTGGTCCTCCGGTAAAGTTAGTCCCATCCAGACTCACATCCAGTTTCGTCACCTCGCGTTTAATAAAATAGCCATTTGTCCACTGCCAAGCACTGTAATTACACTTTAAGCGTGATCCATGTAAAAACAACAGCGAGTGGAAATGGAGGAGCTACTGAACGCGATGCCACGTGACCAAGAAACCAAAAAACGTACTGGTTCTCCTGTTATTTTAATTGCAGTCGTAATGCAAGAGTTTTGTCAATGAGTAGAAGTGTCAAAATGTTTTTCAAAGACTGACACTGATCTGGTGAACTAGACATTTTGTATCATGAGGTTAGGACTAAAAAATGATTGTGACATTGGCATTTTTCCACTTTTTCCCAAGTTGTCCCACATCCAGAACCAATTCTGGGCTAATTTGGGGGAGTATATCAATATCCCTGGTTGGTGGCTTACACACACAAGAAGTCCAATCCAAGCAATGCATCATCAAGTGACAATTCCATGTGTCACTTTTCTCAGCTTATTTCAGTAACCTTGCTCCAGTACTATGAAAATGTAACTTTATTAGGCATATACTTATGAAAAGCAAAGTTACTTAAGTGATCCAACCACAGGACCCCGCATCCAGCACCAGGAGCTGATAGTTTTCAGTTTCAACCTGCAGTGGTCTGCATCCAATTGGACCACCGATTTAAGGAGAATGCTTTTGTTGGTGCTTTAAACTTCTTCTAGGCTTGAAAACAACCTTCTGACTCATAGAATAAGCATTCCCAGGTTTGGAAAAAGGCTAGCAAGAAAATACTTGGTTATGTTCTACTTTTCACTGATTAAAACTAAACAGATGCCAATATATCTGAAGACTTTTCATTGCATTTCCTTCTGCAATTGTAGAGCCTTTCTGAACATAACACTTAAGCTGTGTAAAAATGTGCCCTATTCACTACCGAGTGCACTACTTTGGGGTTTTGCCTTTTTGTCATGGCGTCTGAAAACCTAGTTCAGATTTTTTTAGTTCATTATAACAGTGCACTGCCGAAAGTAGTATACAAAATACACTGATATACCACATGTCATTAGATGTGATTTCTGCCAGAATTGTTTTTCACAGACAATTTTAGCCAGACTCAGCCGGTAACGGTGTTTACTGTGGGTGCTAATGCCCTCTATGATGTATTCCTGGTAGAAAATTAGGGTAGTATGCCAATAATAGCACAGGGAAATGTAATTGTTAGACACTGAAAATAGAGAGAAAAATGCTATTGAAAGTTGCCTGTTTTTTTCATTATCAGGGTAAATGCAAATATTTCAACACCCTTGGCGAAATGACACATAGTGAACACAGCCTCTGTAAATAATCAAACATAAAACACAACATTTTCAACAACTCTTTCTTTCATAATATATAAAATAAATCAAAGTCATCAGTGTGACATCAGCTTTAACAGAGTTTAGATCCGATGTTTTGACAAGGTCTCAGGTCTTGATTAGCAAATCAGGCCTGAAGCATGTCATCAATTATAGTTAAAGAACTGACAGCTTAATCAAATTTCCAAGGTTTATACATTCCCTGACTTTTCAAATCAGGAACTGAGCAACTACGGGCTCCTCTATACAACTGTCTAAAGATCTGAAGAGTAATCAATCCACAAGGCAGGGGGCAGCCAGGAAAAAGCCAAGAATTTTCAGCTTGTGGTTTCTATGGTGAAGATTGTTATCATATTAGCAGTACAATGGGATTTACCATCTGGATTTAACCCATACTTGGCAGTAAACAAACACACACGCTGGTGGATGGCCACCCCTAGCACTCTGGGAGCAGATGGGGGTTAGGGGGCTTACTTAAGGGTGCCTCAGCCATGAAAATTAAAGGAGGACAATGAGCTGTTCCTTCACTCCCTCTTCCTCCCAGTCCAGAGGATTGAACCATTAACATTCCAGTCCTAAGGCAATTTTTCCCTGTGGAGCATAGCTACCATCATAACTGAGTGTACAATGGTAAAAATGTAACTTACCAACCCCACATGACTGCCAAGAACCTGTTGGAAAATCAAAAGTGGTGGTGCACTCTTTCACTGTGCAGTATTGCATGTAAAAACAATCTTGATGGAGTTATAAGGAAGGCAACCATACACTTAACCTCTTCATAAACTGCAATAATAAAGATCTAATGCCGATTTTTTTGCCAAAAGTTGTAATCTGTTTAAGACATTCCTGGAAAACACTTTGCTTTGTGTGGGTAAGCATTATCCTGCTGAAAAAAATAGAATCTGGCAGATAGCAACCTACAGCTCTGAAAAAAAAAAAAATAGGAGACCACTTCAGTTTCTGAATTAGTTTCTCTGATTTTGCTATTTATAGGTATATGTTAGAGTAAAATGAACATTGTTGTTGTATTTTATAAACTACAGACAACATTTCTCCCAAATTCCAGATAAAAATATTGCCATTTACAGCATTTATTTGCAGATAATGAGAAACGGCTGAAATAACAAAAGTGCAAAGTTCATATTCATATTCAAGTTTTAAGAGTTCAAAACAGTATTTGGTGGAATAACCCTGTTTTTTAATCATGGTTTTCATGCATCTTGGCATGTTCTCCTCCACCAGTCTTACACACTGTTTTTGGATAACTTTATGCCACTCCTGGTGCAAACATTTAAGCAGTTCAGCTTGGTTTGATGGCTTGTGATCATCCATCTTCCTCTTGATTATATTCCAGAGGTTTTCAATTTGGTTAAATCAAAGAAACTCATACTTTTTTTTAAGTGGTCTCTTAATATTTTTTCAAAATCTAGATTTGTTGCTAAAGACAGCTGCAAACAAAGGTGGCCTGATGAACGGCCTAGATGACGGAAAATCCGTCAACACACCCATCCTGATTCTCTCACTCTCAGTGATGCACCCCCTTTTTAAAGTTTGTAAACTGGGAAAAAGGTCATAGAAGGCATTGTAGTAGCATGTCTAGCAGACAGTGATCTCTCACCAAGGGGTAAACTACCCAAAATTAGCTTCTGAGAGCCTACTGACAGACATAACTGCATGCCCAGTTTGACAGCATTACATATTATACCGTACTGTGAACACTACTGGACACTTTATTATTACACATATTAAATATGCAAACATACAGAGCCATTTATCACCCACACCCTGACTCTGTATTCCAAATAAACATGTTCATGTGTTGCAGGTTTAGCTTCAGGGCTAATGTGAATTTGTATAGAGGGAGAGGATGCAGGGTTCAGGGTTGCTCAGAGAGAGAGGCCAGTGCTGTGGATCTCATTGGTCTCCATGGAGATGGGTGTCTTGCTCCCTCCATCTTTTTCTCATTAAAGCAGACAAGGCAAAAAGCCACGGGCTCCAGACTCCCGCTCTCCGAGGAAAAAGTGGGACCTGTGCGGAGGGAGGCACACTCCCCACAACACTGTGTAAGTTGTAAGAGAAAGGTTCATTGGACCTGATTAAAATGTCTAATACTCTTTTTTTCCAGACCAAGAGAGATACTACAAGTGTAGTGATGTCCTATTAGGTATCAGACCTAATTTCTCTTTCTTTTTTCCTCCCCTTGTGTCTTCCCTCTGCCTGAGGGGTCATTATTTTTAAATATACTGGTCATAATCTGCTGACATTTCTAGTAGGCTGCGTTGAAGTCCGGAGTGAGAATGCATACGTGACTCTTTGAGTTCCCACAGGTTTAATTAACGCTGTTTGTAGACAGCTTTCCAGCTTTATCTTAGGCTGTAATGATCAGAGGATGTTTTGGGTGGTTGCAGAATTTCGTGTGCCATCACTGTTGTTCGTCACTGAATATTCAGTTTTATTTTACATCCACTCAATCAAAGCCTTTAAAGGAAAATATTTATTTAATTCATTTAAACCAAACATATTAAATTTGTAATTCTTTGATTTCGCTATTTATAGGTATATGTTTAAATAAAATGAACATTTGTTGTTTTATTTTATAATCTATGGACAACATTTCTCCCAAATTCCTGATAAAAATATTGTCATTTAGAGCATTTATTTGTAGATAATGAGAAATGGCTGAAATAACAAAAAAGATGCAGAGCTTTCAGACCTCAAATAATGCAAAGAAAAAAAAAAATCATGTTCATAAAGAGTTCAGAAATCAATATTTGATGGGATAACCCTGGTTTTTAATCAAAGTTTTCGTGCATCTTGGCATGTTCTCCTCCACCAGTCTTACACACTGATAACTGGATAACTTTATGCCACTGCTGGTGCAAAAAATCAAGCAGTTCAGCTTGGTTTGATGGCTTTTGATCATCCAGCTTCCTCTTGATTATAATCCAGAGGTTATCAATTTGCCAGTAGTTACACTGTTATTACATGGATTGTTAATGTGTAACTGCACAGTTATAAGAGACCCTTATTGTAAAGTGGGACCTTGCCAACTACTGTAAATTGAATAAACACTTTGTTAGATTTTGGTAGAAAGTGTGTTTCTGATCCAGTTTATCAAAAATAATTGAGACCACAATGGTCAGATCTGCTTGGCCTAAAGCAAAACACACCTCATTACTAATATAAATTATAGTAAAGAAATATAGTCTACACTTATGTTCTTTGTATGTTCTTTGTACGTTGAACTGAACCTTAAGGTTCAAACTGTGGTGCGAACTGAACCATGAATTTGTGTAATGTTACAGCCCTAGTGTTCTCAGGGCTCTGGCAGCTGATGGCAAGCTGCATGACCGGGATCTCCCGGCCATAGTGGCAGTGCTTTAAAAAAACACGAACCACTTGGCACCCAATTTCTTTATATCATGTAATGTTAAATAAAAACTTTTTTGTATTCATAAATTCAGGTTTGATTTTACGTAGACAAGACCAAAGCAAAGAGTACAAAAGGTCAAATTTAGCATGCAAATGAGCTGATTAAAGCTGATTAAAATGCTAATTTGTATCACCCATAATGCCATTTTGTCATATGGGAGACAGGCGCACTTTTGTGGCCAGAGTGTCCGCCTCAGATACAAACCTCAATACAAAACCTGGCATACGTCAAGGCCCATAAAACTGCTGGGATCTGCCCTGTCTTTGTGTGGCCATTTGCTTGGAGCTTCTGTCCTCTTTGTGGACGAGTGGATGGATGTCTGTGGCCTCAATTCAATAGCACAATAAACTCCTCCCATTACCCCTCTCTGAATGAACACAGACTGCAGGCTCATTACAGGTTTCAGTAATAATGAGGTGTGTTATGCTTTAGGCCAAGCAGATCTGACAATTTTGGTCTCAATTATTTTTGATAAACTGGACCAGAAACACACTTTCTACCAAAATCTAACAAAGTGTTTATTCAATTTAGAGTAGTTGGCAAGGTCCCACTTTAGAATAAGGGTCTCTTATAACTGTGCAGTTACACATTAACAATCCATGTAATAACAGTGTAACTACTGGCGAAGTACCCATTGTTACACATTAATTACAGTTGTACAGATTATGTAATTACACGTTTATAAAGGGCAGTTAGACATAACAGACATTTTTCTCCATCTTCTCATAATGAAACTTCATAACTGTCATAACCGAGGCTGCCAGTAACAACTGTAATAAAGCTGTAACAATGCGTTCTTCACCAGTAGTTATTAACTGTTATTATGTTATTATGTTCATTTGTTAATGTGTAACTACACTGTTATTGGAGACACTAATGTTTGCAACATTACCCACTACCCTCTACACCACTTAATCATAAAAAAGCTTTTTTTCAGAATATATGTTTACACACATATTGGGTTTTTCAGAAATGTATATATATATATATATATATATATATATATATATATATATATATATATATATATATATATATATATATATGTATATGTTCTCTGCAATGCAATTCTGAAAAAAGTATATTTTTTCTTTAAATTCAGAAACAAATATCAAATATTAAAAAAAAAAATATCTGTATTAATGGAACTTTACTGGTAATTTATATTCCTGTTCTGAAGTACACTACAAAATAATTTATTCATATATTGTCAATATTGCTGGATTTATGTTAAAATATTCTACAATATGACTTAAACGTTTTAATAATAGTACATTTAATGATGCAGTTACACTGCAGTAATCTGTTCTGTGATGTGTCTTCTTCTTTTATAAATCAGTATCAGTAACTAAAATGATTAAGATTCATTATTTTTTTATCTATGGTTTTTACATAATTGTCGTTAAATATAAATTATGCTTTAAGGAGAAAGAAAATGCTTTAAATTGAACAGTATAGCACAGCCTTACAGAGTTACAGCCTACACCATAATATATGATCTACAATTTACCTAATGTAACCTGGGGAGTGGCTACACACTGAAAGTGTCAGAGTGTCAGAAACTGTGAGAGAGACCTAGTATGGAAAAGATATGGTGCCAGAAGTTGATTTGACGCAAAGATCCCATTTTAATGTATATGTGACCACAAATAATAATCTAACTTAAAGTAGTTAATGCTTGGAAATATAAATTTTTACATAAAACATACTTGTGTAGACAAATAGTGGGTTTACAGTATAAACAGGTCGTGCTGTATTAATTATTTTAGGCATGATATTTTCTATAGTCTATGAGCTGCCAATACTCATTAGCTATGTTATCCATGTAACTGACTACAATATACAGCTCTGGAAATCAGTTTGTCTGATTTTTCTATTTATAGGTGTATGTTTTAATTAAAATGAACATTGTTGGTTTCTTTTATAAACTATGGACAACATTTTTCAAATAGAAATATTGTCATTTAGAGGATTTATTTGCAGAAAATAAAAAAATGGTTGAAATAACAAAAAAGTTTTCCTCCACTAGTCTTACACACTGCTTTTGGATAACTTTATGCCACTCCTTGTGCACAAATTCAAGCAGCTCATCTTGATTTGGTGGCTTGTGATCATCCATCTTCCTTTTAATTCTATTCTAAATTAGGTTTAATTTGGTAAAATCAAGGAAAACATCATTATTAAGTGGTCTTATATTTTTTTTCCAGAGCTGTAATGAAAGAATCACACAAAAGGGAATGACAATTTATTTTAAAGCTAAAGAAATGTGTAAAAACAAAAACAGTAGGCAGTAATGTTCTACAGTCTACAGTCTATATGACTGCTAGTGCTGCCCTTTATAGACGTTTGTGCTTCTGGTGTTTAGGGGGGTGTTAACAGACATTTACATGATCACACAAAGCCCTCCAGGACAGGTTAGATCTTCAGAGTGAAGCACTTTACTGGGGGGTTGGGGCCATTAGATGAGGAGTGGGGGTTGAACAGAGTTCAGAGGAGGATATGGTCATCCCTATTTAATAGTCTGAAACGGCCACATTGTTACCGACTCGTGCTCCAGGTTCCTCAGAGGCAGCAGATGCTGAGTTACGCATGGCCATTCGAACATAATTAATCACTGTCTGCTCTGCTCTCTGCCCCAGGACCATCAGCACAGACTGTCCCTGTGTGTGTGTGCACACTCAGCCACATGTCCCCAAGGAAGGGTGTGTGTGTGGGGTGCAGTCTAATTCTGAGCAGATCTAGTGCTCATTATGTTATTTGTATTGTAAATATGTGCAGTGTATGTTCTGCATTTGGAGCTGTCAGTATTGATTAAGGTTGTAATTGAATAAACTACAGATTATTCGGATGATTGATGGAGTAATTATAAAGGGTCAAGTAATTGAAATGAACCGTGATGAACCATGCATAGAATTTCAAATCCAACAGATAAACATTTAAAAAATAAAATATTAAAATAAATATTTATAAAAGTGTGTGACAAAAGAATTGAATAGAAAGGTCTGTCCAGAGATGGTATAACCCAACAATATACAACTCTTGAAAAAAAATAAGAGACCACCTTAAGTTTACCAAATTGAAAACTTCTGGAATATAATCAAGAGGAAGATGGATGATCACAAGTCAACAAACCAAGCTGAACTGCTTGAATTTTTGCACCAGGAGTGGCATAAAGTTATCCAAAAGCAGTGTGTAGGATTGGTGGAGGAGAACATGCCAAGATGCACAAAAACTGTGATTAAAAATAGAGTTATTCCCCCAAATATTGATTTCTAAAAGCTCTGCATCTTTTTGTTATTTCAGGCATTTCTCATTTTCTGCAAATAAATGCTCTAAATGACAATATTTTTATTTAGAATTTTGGAGAAATGTGGTCAGTAGTTTATAGAATAAAACAACAATGTTCATTTTACTCAAACATATACCTATAAATAGCAAAATCAGAGAAACTGACTCAGAAACTGAAGTGGTCTCTTATTTTTTTCAGAGCTGTGTATGCTGATTACACTGCAGCTAAGATGGAACTCCCTAATGTATTAAAAGCAAAAAGTAGCTTTAGACATGATCCATGGTCTAAGCTATAAGGTCCAAATATTTTTAGACTAGGGTTACTTTATATTTCAGAGTATTTTCCGACAACCCTTTGTATGTTATTGCATCATACTGGCATCATTGCTATTCGTTTCTCTCATCATTGACCTCTAACTGGCACAAACTAACCAGACGCTACAATTTGGTGAAAGCTGAGGTCAGTGAAGCTGCAGGATATTACACTTACACAAAAAAATCAGTTTCTCCTTTTGATGCTATCTACCTAAAGTTGGGTAGGATGTCCTCCCATCCCCCAGTTTCTACACCTCTGAGTAGGACATGTCTCCCCATCCCCCTCGTTCTTACACCAATGGGTATCCCTATCTGGGAAATAAACCATTACAGTGCATGTTAGTCAGCACACCATTATACAACAATCATATCAAAATCAAATCCAATTCAATTGTGACGACACTTGCATTTTCACAATGCACTGAATAATTTCCTGAAATAATGATTCATGACTAAATTTGTGATGAAGGAACATTACCACACATCATTCCTTTTAGCTGAAGTTACTCACTGTGGGACTAATATAGAATTATCTTATCTTATATCTCTGGAAAATTTCAGTTTCTGAATCAGTTTCTCTGATTTTCGTATTTATAGGTATATGTTTGAGTAAAACTAACATTGTTGTTTTATTCTATAAACTACGGACAAAATTTCTCCCAAATTCCAAACAAAAATATTGTCATTTAGAGCATTTATTTGCAAAAAATGAGAAATTTCAGAGCTTTCAGACTTTGCAAAGAAAACAAGTTCATATTCATAAACCTTTAAGAGTTTAGAAATCAATATTTAGTGGAATAACCCTGTTTTTTAATCACAGTTTTCATGCATCTTGGCATGTTCTCCTCCACCAGTCTTTCACACTTTTGAATAACTTTATGCCACTCCTGGTGCACAAATTCAAGCAGTATAGCTTGGTTTGATGGCTTGTGATCATCCATCTTCCTCTTGATTGATTATATTTCAGAAGTTTTCAATTTGGTCAAGAAAAAACTTCATCATTAAGTGGTCTCTTATTTGCTATGTGCTTTTACCTGATTTTCTATTCTTATTGGCCACCAGTTTAATCAAGAAATTCCTTATAGATTATACAGTACATCCCTGTCCAATTCTTATTTATTGCTTACTTGCCAAAAAATAGAAAAAAAAGCACCAACATGTCAAGAAAATGCTCTGCTGTCTCTTTTTTCACAGATTTATCTCTTTAATTGCATTAAGCTCTGACATTACTTAAAGAGCCTCTACGGTCTTGTAAAATAGCTGCTGAGATTTTTAAGATAACGCACTGCGTAACCTGTGGTTGTTTGGAGTTTAGAAGCGAGCAAGCCCACTACAAAGCCCACACACATGATTCACACCTGCACCTCTCCATTTCAAGGTCTTTCATCCACACAATCTAGCCTACACTGCTGGAGGTGTGCAGAGCGAACGCATTCCAGCCTAATCAATGCAGCCTCCGTTCTCTAGCAGGGCAGTAAGTTGGATGTTCTTAACGGTGAACTTTCCTCTCAGCGCGTTTAATTAACTCCCTCTTGTCCCTGCCTGTTCCACTTTGCCTAAAGGGGGCCCATTCCCTTTTTTTGTCTCACGCTATATTTTCTATAATTCGGTACTTCATCATGGAAGCTAAGTGAATGCACGCTGAGGGCACACTCGGCTTAACCCTTCACTTAACAGCGAATCAAATGAAACGTTTGAGCTTGTTAAGTGGATGTCTCACCGCTGTCCTTGAGAAGAAAATATTCAGCACTAAATCTGAGTCAGAATGGCCTGAGGCTTTCACTGGTTAATTATTGTGTGTACTTATCCACGGAAAAGGTCCTTACACCGTTTCTGACATCACAACCAACCCCCTCCTCACCCCCCCCCCCCTCCTCCCCCCACACTCATAATTCAGCTCGTCTCTCACTCACCCTGCCAGTGACTAATACTCCTCGACCGCTTGCTTTATTTTCTTCGTGCTCGTCTATCTGCTTGTCCTGTTCAGGCCGCTAATTGCTGTGGATGATGACTCCAGCTCTGGTTTTGCTAATGAGTATTAATTCAGTTGTCAGGCAGGATTTCGTTATGAGATTTTGCTCATTCTAGGCATGAAATTCCCAAGCGACCAGAAATGCCCATCCCCAGCAGCGGGGTGCTGGCTGGCCGAGCTACAACTGAGTGGATTTCTGGCTGGCAGATGTTCCCCACTTCTGTACTTCTGCTGACGTAGATCACGTTCAGAGCTGGACATATGGCCGTGTTAATATGCGAGGCATAGAGGCATGAAACATTTATAAATCAGAGAAGTCTTTAAAAAAATCATATTGCACAAGTTTGTCAAAAGAGGGCATAAAAGTGCTTCATTCACTGCCCTATAAAAAGGCTGGGTTTGGGTAGTGTACCTCTTGGTGAGAGATTGTTGACTGCTAGACATACCTCTGCAATGCACCTGCTCTAATTTGCCCAGGTGACTTTGGGAAGATCACATTGCAAACAAACAAAAAAACAAAACTAAAAAATTGAAATATAAAAAAAATCTGCCAATGGGGTAAGCAATTAAAAAGAAATTACCTGATTTTATATTATAAATCTGGACACAAGTATTGAGAGCAAATTGCTTAAAATAATGTACAAATTCTAGGAAGTGAGACTGAGGTTTCAAAAATAAATAAAATAGTTTTACACTTACAATGCCTGGTAAGCCAACCATTCTTATCAAAGAAAATATACAGTTGATTCATTTTAAATAAGACAATTACACTTTTTTGCAGGGATGAATTTTTCGACTATTGCTTGCTAGCTAGGCTTGCCATTAGCCAGCCACCACTGCCTTTATCTCAATGAAATGTGAATTAAACCCAAACTGCATTATTGGCTCGTTGCAAAACAGAACTGTTCCCATTATCAGATTTCCCGAGTTCATGTAATTGGATTCATTGTTGATTGGATGACTGACAAACATTCACAATCTGATGTTTTCAGTATTCAGGTTATAAAATGTTTATACAGTATATCAAAGATATAAAAGTTGTTTTTTTATTAAATTGGATCTTTAGGGCCCTATTTTATTTTGTATTCTGTTTAATTTTGATGTAAAAGTTTGATAGCTGTTTTAGTCCATATGTGTGGAACAAGCAGAGTCATACATTGCATTTGGCATGCACCTGTGTTGACATTTTACCGCCAAGATAGCAATTTGCAATTGACTGTTGGCGTCAGCCTAGTTTTTTTTTGTGTCACTGGCGCATCTGTGTTTTCCATTGCCAAGATAGCAATATGCCAGAAATGTACCTAAGTCCATCCCACCATAACCATCAGTGTAGATATCTAACTCAGGTGCAAGACATGAAAAAAGACTGTTGGCAAGGTGCAAGATAGCAGTGAGCATTGCAATGCAACTTGTGCAGGGTATATCTGTGGTTCTTCAAATCTCAGGAAGCTTCTTCTCCCTGGATCTGGAATCTGGAACCAACACAGAATTACTGGCACACAGCGGAAAATCCCTATGGACTGGGTGCCAGTAACGCCTGGACTGGTCTCACCCTGCACACACAGATTCACTCACACACTTGTTAATGCCTTAGTGCATCCAGCTTACCCACCATGTGTGTTTTTGTGAAGTTGAATGAAACTGGAATGCACCAATAACATTTACCTAAATGGAAAAACATCCATTCAATGATTCTTTGGAGGAATAGCATTGGTTTTACTATGGCGTCACTCTGGATGAGCACTTTCTGGCACTTTTATTTCTGTAAGTGAATTACTTGAAAGGAGCCAAGTGAAACAAAAAGAGTTGTCCCTGCTCACTAATGCCTGTCTGGACCGTAGCCAACCAACTGTAGCTTAATTTGCTTGTTGGTCAGTGCTGCACACTTTAAGCCACCAAATATAGAACCAAATTAGCCGGCGCACTAATTCTGGACTTAACTGCATGCCTTGGCTAGCAGGAGGTCAGTGCGACTGACTGTATGAGCCGTTACATAACGTTATGTAACTACTAGCCTCG
This sequence comes from Astyanax mexicanus, assembly GCF_023375975.1. Taxonomy (NCBI): domain Eukaryota; kingdom Metazoa; phylum Chordata; class Actinopteri; order Characiformes; family Acestrorhamphidae; genus Astyanax; species Astyanax mexicanus. The sequence continues at coordinate 38,040,590 of NC_064410.1, forward strand.
ACTGCGGCCCGAGACCGAAATAGGATTTCCTCATGAAGACTTAATAATTTAGCGCTTTCTGATTGAACTACAGTAATCCAATTAATCCCTATTAAGCTTTATGCATGTATGCTCAGCCCAGTCTGTTTGCATGCAGAGTCATTTATCCTGCATCCGCCGGAACGCAGGCTCAGCCCTGCTATTATTTGGATGCCACATTCAATTAAGGGAAGAGCTTGAAAAGAGTTAGCATCCAATAAACTGTGATGTATAGAGAAACTTAATTATCTGGAACCAGGACAGGAAAGAAAGACTATAGGGTATTCATACATAACTATCAGGAGATTAAACATGGATCCAAATTAATTTTTTTTTTTTCTGTAAGAGAGTCAATAGTAGCCAGCCATGAATAACTTAAAGCACCGCAATGCAGAGGCCGAGGATGAAATGAAAAGCAAAAGCAATGCATCAGGAATTTCCTCACTTTCGCAAAACACACAGCATTGCATGTTACAAAACATTCCGAGGGCTGGTTAGATGAGACGACTGTAAATTATTGAGCGAGGCTGACAGGAGCAACACCTGCTGAAGGTAATGAAGCATAAAGCGCAACCTTGGATGCGTATCCGTATTAAAATTCTTTTGTCTCTTTGTTTCATATGCAGGGCCGTGAAAAAAGGTGCAAAATATTGTACTTGCACATGCTAAATGACAGAGGTACAATAAATTAAAAGGGCATGACATGTGCCAAAAAAAAAAACATTTTTTTGTATTTTTCAGGAGTTACATGATATACAGCTTTGAAAAAAAAGACTTTTTTTTCAAATTTTACCAAATTGAAAACCTCTGGAATATAATCAAGAGGGAGATGGATGATCACAAGCCATTAAACCAAGCTGAACTGCTTGCCTTTTTGCACTAGGAGCATGCATGAAGTTATCCGAAAGCAGTGTGTAAGACCGGTGGAGGAGAACATGCCAAGATGCATGAAAAAAAGCATGAATTAAAGCAGTTAAGAGACAACTTCAGTTAAGAAAATTAAGAGATCACTTCAGTTTCTGAATCAGTTTCTCTGATTTGACATTGTTGTTTTATTCTATAAACTACGGACAGCATTTCTCCCAAATTCCAAAAATAAGATTGCCATTAACAGCATTTATTTGCAGAAAATGAGAAATGGCTGAAATAACAAAAAAAAAGATGCAGAGCTTTTAGACCTTAAAAAAGTTCATATTCCTAAAGTTTTAAGAGTTCAGAAATCAATATTTTGTGGAATAACCCTGGTTTTTAATTACAGTTTTTTTATGCATCTTGGCATGTTCTCCTCCACCAGCCTTACACACTGATTTTGGATAACTTTATGCCACTCCTGGTGCAAAAAATCAAGCAGTTCAGCTTGGTTTGATGGCTTGTGATCATCCATCTTCCTCTTGATTATATTCCAGAGGTTTTCAATTTGGTAAAATCAAAGAAAATCATCATTTTTTAAGTTGTATTTCTTCCGAGATCTGTATACAGATGTCAGTGATTGGACTAGGAGGGATTCCCATTTTGGGAAGCACAACTGGGTCCTAGTTAATAAAGGACACCCATTCAGAGCCCATTCCACCCTGGAACCCACCCAGCCCATGTCCTAAGATTGTTAGCTAAGTGATTTTATGGAGACAGTTTTTGCGGTACTGACTGACCCTCTGTTCAGAGGATATTCCTACCTTGTACCCAGTGTTTCTGATAGGCTCAGCACCCTGCCCAGCAAGAATAGACACTTATATGAATTTGTCTCAATTTAGTCACTTCTAATTCCCACCCACTTCCACATGGAAGATAACATTAACCTCCAAATCTGTTATATCAGCTAAAACATGCCCACAGTGGCTCTGCACTGAGTGATGGGGATAGGAGAAGCCATTCTACCCACTCAGAGGAAAAACAAGATCTGAAATAAATAAAATATTCCAAAATAGAACAATGTTCAAGAAAAATCATAGCACTGTTTAAATAAACTTGCCCTTCTGACATGAAGAGTTTCAACACTGCTTAATTATCCTATTAAGAAACACGTGCACTGAAGTTTGATTAATAATTCACACACACACACACACACACTCACACACATACATTTTCATTAGTTTGCTCCACAAGACAGGACATGGAATTAATAAGCGTACCCCTACTTGGCCGCCTCTGGAGAATGTGATGTTTCTTTCTTTCTTTCTTTTTTTTTTTGTAAATGCAGTGAAGCTAGCCAAATTTAGATTGGCCAAAAATGCTGACTCCGCCACAAATCCGGAGTCAGCGAATTGTCTTTTTCCGAACAGAGGGTGTGAAATGAGAGAGGGAATACTGTGCAGCAGGATGCCTCTCATTGGCTCGGTTCATCCGCTCACACTGATGGACTGATCAATCCCACAAAATACCACGGGGCTCCACGTGGAGCTGCAGCAGCATTTTAAAATAGATGTTTTGTTTGCCCCTGCTGTAAAATGTGCACAATACACTTTCACGTATGTGTCCATTACTGGCAACGTGCCCCGTGCCTCGCACTGCAATTTCGTGAAAAATGTATGATCCTGCGTGCGTGAAGCAAAGGCCCAAAAGCAATTCGGTGATGTAACTGTACGAGTCTGTGGGTCAGCACTCTTCATGCATGAGTGTTTCAGGATGAGATCAAGTCCTAGGTAACACTGTACCAGTATGTGTCTCCACCGTGACTCAGCTGCTTGCTGAGGCTGGAGGTCATTTGAAGCCTTTAAGGTTTTAAAGGAACAGTTCAGTCAAAGTTAAAGAAGAACTCTGGTGTAAAATGGTCCTTTGGTGTAGTAAAACATGATAAAATGTACTCACCTTTGATGAATAGCACTCCTTCGTTCTCCCACAGCGTTCCGAGACCCAGAAATTTTAACAGTTTGTCCAAACACCCTTCAGACTGGGTGACTGATATTTAAAACGAGGCATTAATAACTTAAAAAAAAGTGCACAAGAAGCTTATTAAAAACCACTGTCTACATCCCATAATGCTGGCATCAGCTCTGAGCATCGCCATTAATGAACTGAAAATAACATAGACATATACAGGAGTTGGACAATGGTCATTTTAGTGTGGGAGGTTTCATGGCTAAATTGAAACAGCCTGGTGGCCAATCTTCATTAATTGCACATTGCACCAGTAAGAGCAAAATTTTGCTCAAAATATTGCAATGCACACAACATTATGGGTGACATACCAGAGTTCAAAAGAGGACAAATTGGTTGGTGCACGTCTTGCTGGCGCATCTGTGACCAAGACAGCAAGTCTTTGTGATGTATCAAGAGCCACGGTATCCAGGGTAATGTCAACATAACACCAAGAAAGACGAACCACATCCAACAGGATTAACTGTGGACGCAGAAGGAAGCTGTCTGAAAGGGATGTTCGCGTGCTAACCCAGCTTGTATAAATCCACAGCTGCCCAAATCAAGGCAGAATTCAGTGTGCACCTAAACTGCTCCTGTTTCCACCAGAACTGTCCGTCACCACAATAAATGATTGTGGTCTAAAACCAGGTGTTTCAGTTTCATTGTCCAACCCCTGTATATATATATATATATATATATATATATATATATATATATATATATATATATATATATATATATATATATACAGTACATACACTCTACATAGCATATCAGCTGGCACCAGGAGGCAGGCTATGCGGAGTCTATATATATATATATATGTATATGTTATTTTTCGTAGAGTGATGGCGATGCACAAAGCTGAAGCTAGCATTATGGATCTCGAAACACTGTGGGAGAACGGAGGTGTGCTATTCATCAAAGATAAGTACTTTTTTATCATGTTTTACTACACCAGAAGTCCATTTTACAACGGAGTTCTCCTTTAAAATTCCACAATTTTCTTTTTAACCCAGACACAGTCAGTCAGCCAAGATATTTATAGACTCTCTGAAGCTTCATTCTTTTTGCACTGGAGCTATGAGGCTGATTTTGCTAATAAGTATTGGACGTAAATGCCCCAATAATTAGTATTATGCAAGCTACATGCGTAATCAATACACACTTGCCTCAATCCACATGGAGCTATTATGTAAGCTGTAGTAGACTTCTGTGAGTATGTAGTTTCTGACACTGTGATACACTGTTATCTGTAAAGATGAACAAAAGTCAGGCCTATTAGACAGCTACTGCTACAATACTATATGGAAACAGTGTGTCAGACAATGGCAGAAACCACAAAAGCAAATCCATTTGATAATACATAACAACCCCACATGGAAAAGCAAGTGTGAGATGTTCAATGAATGAATATCAATTTGCACATTGCTAACACAGGAGTAAAAGCATGCCCTTTTTTAGAGGTCCACTTTTTTATTGCTGATTATGCAATTCAAGTTAATGGGAGTGCATGGTAGTTCAGTGCACAATACATAGACATGAAATAATAAAAAAAATAGATTCCTTACACATTGTCCAAAAGGCATCTACACAGACTGGCAATAATTTTTTTTATTTTTTATTTTTGTTTCCTACATTGTATAGTCCAGACTATAAAGGAACACCTACAGAATCATGTAGTAACTTAAAAGTGTTAAACAAACCAAAATACGCGGTATTTAGGTGCTCTTATCTGGGGTGCTGTTAACTAGTGGTTTCATAAAGGTGATTAACTTATCCTGTGCAACACAAATAACTCCTGGTCTTCCTTTTCTGGGGTGGTCCTGATGAGTGCCAGTTTCATCATAAAGTTTTGATGATCTTTGAGACTGCACTTTGAGACTTTTTTCGTATTGACTCTCATTTCTTAAAGTTTTTTTTTTTCTTTACTTACTTGAGTAGTTCTTGCCACAATATGGATTCAGCCAATTACTTAAACAGGGCTATTCACTTTATACCAACTCTAACTCTTCACAACTTTACAGAGAACTAATGCTCTCAAACACAATAAACGAGCAAGAAATTCAAGTAATTAACTCTTAATAAGATCAGCGCCGCTGTTAACTGAAAACCTGAATTCCAGGTCACTCTACCTCATAAAACTGACTGAGAAAATCCAGCCAAGATGTGCAAAGCTGTCGTTTAAGCAAGAGATATATACTTTAAAGATCTAAAATATAATAAATAAACACTTTTTTTGTTTTCTTTATATTAAATGATTAAAACCGGGACTGGTACTGTAAAATGATATAAAATTCATAAAGGTTTATTCTGCCAAATATTAGTTGCTATATCACTTGCTTAGGTGAAAACAACGATCAGGGTAAGAGTTATGGGTTAAATATAATATACACAGACATTCTAAAAGTTAGTGGAAAGCAGTCTGCAAATTGCTTATGAAGTGTTTTGCTTAGGATAGCTTAGGAATGGTCACACCTGTATAAGTTGTGAGGTGATATCTTGTGAGTGAGGCTGTATACTGACTAGCAAGGTGACAGAATTACAGTATCTAAGTTTTAGCAAGGCCTGATAGTGGATAGCAGATGGATAGAACATTGCATTTCTGAAGCTGTGCAGCGTTTAACACTCCTTAATCCACAGTGTCACATGTGTAGCAGGAATGCATCATATAAGACATTACCACCCACAGTGGACAGTGCAGTGATGGGTAGATCCTCAAACCACCAAATGAAAAGAATAATAGAGTAAATTTCCTGAACTCAAATCAGTTGAGCAGCTTTTTTTTTGCAATAAAGGCTTTGGCAAACTCAACCATTTGAGGCAGTTAGTAAACATAACGGGACTATGTAAAAGTGGATGAAATTCACAAAGTATTTTCTATTGCAATTGCATCTTCGAATCCACTAAGACATTAGATTTCTATAGAGGCAATATCTATACTTATGTTCTACAAACACATCACAATAGTACATCATGTATTTAAATATTATTATGAAGGCATCACCATGCATCCATCTGGCACATATTTCACTTCAATGAAAGACAAATATTAATAAATATCAATTTCTCTTTCTTTGATTGCTCTGTTGTAAAGCAGGCTGGCAGCTGGGTGTTTTAGGGTTAAGCTGACATGACTCCATTATGGTGGAAAATAAAGGGGGGAGGGGGCTTATCTCAGTTCTTTGAAGATTTGAAGAGCTTTGCATTTCATTTTTTGCCATGTGTTTGCATTTCCTCTTGTCTTTTCTTGTTGAACGTGCTGCTGGTGAATTTAATGTGAGGAGAGACATATGTCAGCCGTAACAGACCGGGGGCTGACAGGCCCCTCTCCAATTGCCTTTCACTTTCCAGTATTAATGGAGCTTCAGTGCCCCAGTGTCCTCCCAGCTCTGCCTGCAGGATCACTTTAATGGCACAGCAGCAGCTGAACCCTGCCCTGTTGGGTAAGTGGACCTGCTTTAGATCAGATGACCACATTTATTGCTTTTTCATGGATGGAATTAAATTTGTTTTTACGTGTTTAACCCTTAGAGGTCTGATCATATTCTGTGATCAGCAGTCTTCGTACATCCCCACTAATTTTACCTTAATAAAGCACTTTCTTCTAAAAAACATCCTATCGACATCTTTCTTCAATATTTTAAATGTCAAATTGAATGAATATAGCTTTAATCTGGATTTAGGTCAAAGTAATAAACCACACCTTCCTTAAACCACTCTATTCCGCTGTGGCTGATGAAACGTGCAGCTGCGACAGACAGTAATATAATAATCAAGCTTGTCTCTATGGAGAATGATGATTTCATAAGCTAAGAGGACAAAATTCCTGGTGGATTAGTGCCCACATCATCATTAAAGTCACATGATTGGATGTGATAATGCCACAAAGTGGACCACAACGGTCTCGCACTTTCTGCCGGTAACCATTACACCTAACTGTGCCCTGGGGAGGCCGGTGAATGCAGGACAGATTGGATTAGTGAGTGTATTTGTATCTGTGTGTGATGTCCTCTGTGTTAGTGTGTGTGTGCATGTGTGTGCGACAGAGTCATTTATTTTGAAGTATCCCTAATGGGTCAAGATTCTGAAGAATTAACACCTTTACTATGGCACACAGTGTACATCAACATCACATATAAAATCTTGGCGTGCTACTTAAAAAGTTTTTTTTATGTTTGTTTTTTTTTTCAATATGTTAAGTTCAGTAAAACAACTGTATTTAGGGAATCATCCACATACTACAATACTACTATATACTAAATGTACTGAGTATAAGTTACTGTATGCCAAACATGGTGGTGGTAGCATCATGGTCTGGGGCTGCATGAGTGCTGCCGGTACTGAAGAGATAAATTCCAACATGTACTATGACATTCTGAAGGAGAGCATGATCCCCTCCATTAGGAAACTGGCCCATATGGCAGTCAATCTTTTTTTACCAAATTGGAAGGTCTTTTACAAATTAATCTAGCATCACTGGGTATCTAGTGAGCTCAGAGAAAGTGCAGCGACCCAGCTCTAATACAATGCCGTCTACCCACCTCTGAGAAAGCAGGGCCATTTTGTGCTCTCTCTGACTCTGGCTGCTGATGGCAAACAGCATGATCTGGGATTCAAACAAGCAACTTTCCTGCTGGACCACTCGGTGACCATAAATGATTACATTTTAACTATTAAAGTGTCTTAAATGTAAGGTGCACTGATCAGCCATACCATTAAGACACCCTGCCTACTATTGTGGAGGTTGCTCTTCTGTCAACATATGTCTTATTTGTCAAGACATAGACTCTACAAGACCTCTAAATATGTGCTATTGTATTTGGCACTAAAAAACATACAGATTATTTAGCCTTTAAATCCTGTAAGCTGTAAGGTGCAGCCCCAATGGGTCACATCAGTGAGCCTTGAGCACCCATGACCCCGTCACAGTTCACCGGTTGTCCTTCCTTGGACCACATATGGTAGATACTGACAACTGCACACTGGGAACACCCCTCGAGTCCTGATATTTTGGAGGTTTCCTGACCTAGTCACCCAGCCATCACAGATTGACCCTTATTGATGTGGCTCAAGAGCTGACTGTTGTTCACTTGCTGTGCAATATACAGCATGGCCAAAAAAAAGTCATCACCTGAATTTAATTTAATTTAGTAAATGATGTGGGGTTGATGCTGCAGTTGGTCAGGTTTAGGTTCAGCAACAGTATGTGCTGAAAGAATGAGGTCAGCGGACTAGCTGAATATACTGAATATAGACCAGGTTATTCCATCAATGGATTTTTTCTTTCCTGATGGCACGGCCATATTCCAAGATAACAATGACAGGATTCATGGGCTGGAATTGTGAAAGAGTGATTCAGGGAGAATGAGATCATCATTTTCACACATGGATTGTTCACCACAGAGTCTTAACCTCATTGAGAATCTTTGGGATGTGCTGGAGAAGACTTTGTGCAGCAGTCAGACTCTACCATCATCAAAGCTGCAAGATCTTGGTGAAATTAATGCAACACTGGATTGAAATAAATCTTGTGACATTGCAGAAGCTTATTAAAACAATGCCACAGCGAATGCGTGCGCCAATCAAAGCTAAAATCAGTCCAATTAAATATTAGAATGTGTGACCTTTTTTTTAGTGGCGAAAACAATTCTCTTTAAAACTCTAAAATCCAGAATTTCACACAGTAATTTATTTACATTGACCTGCGATAAAGGTACTCTTGCACATGCTCTGTGTAATTACACAATCTCACCAGAGGGGTCGCTAAAATGCCAATTTGCCAAAATGTATGGACTGTCGCTTTAAAGGAACAAAAAATAAATACAAAGTCAAAAGCCAAATCAAAACTAAGGGCCCTATTTTAGCAGTCTATAGGCAAGCCATCAACTGCACATCATGCAGCTGGATTTAGGACGTGTTGGTATGTCTTTCATATCGTGAGGAGGCAAAAAGTACACTTTGCACAGCTCGAAATATATCACGATATCACTATCACTAGTAATGCCTCAACACCAGGATGGTGAAGACTAGCACATGCCTCCTCCGACACATGTAAAGTCAGCTACCACCTCTTTTCGAACTGCTGCTGATGCAGCATTGCTGAGAAACATCACAGCGCTCTCGGAGAAAAGTGCAGCGACTCGGTTCAGCTTACAGACGCCTTGTGCTGACCGACATCACCCTTTGAATTGATGAGAGGAGAGAGCGCCATCTACCCACACTCTCTCTCTCTCTCTCTCTCTCTCTCTCTCTCTCAGGGCTCTGGCAGCTGATGGCAAGCTACATGAACGGGATTCGAACCATCTCCTGATCATAGTGGCAGCACTTTAGACCAGTGGATCACTGGTATACTGCGCAACAACGTAAAATAAACCAATCAGCATGCCACTTGCCATTCCCTTTAAGAGCCAGGTGCGCTCTGACTTTGGCGCGTTGGTTTTCTTAAGAGTGCATGTCTTTGCGGGTCTCAGCAGAGGAGACTGACATGCTATTCACGCTGTGAATGTGCACCAGCAGGTAATTTATGGGAACAGCAATGTTATTTTATTTCTTGTTCTGTTTATAGTTGATGTAAAAGCTGTATTTGCGTGCTGTGTGTGTGTTAAAACACACCACACCACACCCATCCCACCACACCCATCAGAGCTTTAACTTTAACGGTGCAGATGCAAGGCGTAAAAAAGGTTGTTGACAGGGTGTAAAGTAGCAAAGAGCATCACTTTCTCTCTCTCTCTTTCTCTCTCTCTCTCTCTCTCTCTCTCTTTCTCTCTCTCTCTCTCTCTCTCTCACACACACACACACAGGCTTCCATCCCTGTCTCTCCTCCCTCTCTCAGAAAGCAGATCAATTTAGCTTACCAGTGTGAGGATAATGCTCATTAAAATAGGAACGCACAGGAGCCAGCATTGGGCACTGCAAATTGGATGACTCAATTCTGAAAGCGGGACAAATTCAGTTCAATTTAGCCGAGCCCAATCCAGCTACAGTAACGTCAACAGCCGTTTTTATTGACTAGACTTACACATGCAGCGCAGTCCACAACGGATTCCAGTTCTCCCAAAGAAGAAAGGATATAGAAAACACGGCAACAACAGGATAGTTTCTCTGGATTGTCAGTTATAACACAATAGAGTTTTCTTTGTCTTTTGAGGAGGATGGGAAAATTTGTGAGCTTTTTTATTGGCTTATTGATTATTAAGTGTGAACAAAGGGAGAGACAGAGAGGGAGGGGGAGAGAAAGGTGCGTTTATTTGTGTGCAAGTGTCTTATTATAGCCTTGATTAAAAGTTGTAGAACAAAGACCTGCACACGCACATGAATATGTGTGTGTGTGAGTGTGTTCATGCATATGTGTGTCCCCGCTTGTCTTTGTGCATGTGTGTACAGCCTCATGTACTATGCAGCAAGACACAGAAAGAAGTGGGCGCCTTTGAAATGCACAAAAATGGGTGAGTCACTCGCTCCTATCTTTTCATGTGTACGAGATGTACTCAACGTTGCCCAGTGCAACGGAAGCCTTCTCATGGACATATTCTAATAGACAGTTAACTGGTCATCATAGTGGCCTTCCTCTAGCCACGTGTGCACTAGAGCTAGAAAACTGTGTCACTAGAAAATAAACAGGAGGAAAAAAAAATGCTCCCTGATATTCTTTATCAGCTGTAGAATGGAATATGGGTTCAGAATTGGTTAGATGCATTTGTTTCTGCTATCGGAACCAGCTTTTTTCCAAGTGATATTTAAAGGCCTAGCTGGACACACTATATGTAATGTAATGACTTAATTATATTCAAAATTAAAATAAAATAAAAAACTTCCTTGACACTTGAAACAGGCAACTGATACACTGTCCAAACCTTCGAATGAGAACTTTGGGCTCTATTTCAGCAACCTAGAGGTGAGCCGTCAACCGTGGACCATGCAATATGATTTAGGAATTATCAGTGTGTCTTTGCTATCGTAACGACAGGAAAAGTATGCCTTGCACAGCTTTAAACGTGTAAAAGGCATGTATTAATTATTTTAATTAATCATGGGTGTGTTCTGGGCGTAACATGCAATAAACAAATCAGTGTTTCAGTTGCCATTTCCTTTAAGAGGCAGGTGCTCTCTGACCTTTTTGGTGCATTGCTATTTTAGGGGCGCAGCTACCTGGATGTGTCCAATGCTTCTTAGTAGAGCAAAATTGACCTGTTTATTCACACTCGTTCTGTTTATTCTCTTTATTGTTGATGTAAAATTGTGCATACCTTCCAACAGGCACACAGTATGAATTTGTGCACTGATGTGTGTCCATGTGTGTTGGTGTATGCGCATTGAACACACGCCTGTGACAATTCACTGCCAAGATAGCAATGAACGTCTGATTATTGACATTTGCCTAGGTTAAATTCAGTCACTGACGCACCTGTGTTTTCTTTGCCAAGACAGCACTAGACATACAGTCGATGCATTCACAAGTGCTGTTGCTATATATTAAACGATGCAGAAACAAGGTGTGAAAGGGTGTAAGATAGCAATGAGCATTGTGACCCATCTTGCACAGGATGTGTGATAGGGCCCTATATCTCAAAAGCTTTCAGACTTGAGACTGAGCTTCACTTTCTCTTTGCGTCTGCATTCTAACAAAAGATGTTTACAGCGTGGGAAGCGTCATTCCTAGACGAGAGTCAAGAACATCTCAGCAGGGACGTTTCTTCCAGGGCAGGGTAATGAGAGGATAAAAGGGGGTTAGTGGATATAAAAAGAGACAGACGGCAGCAGAGGTTGCCTGAAGGTGTGTGAGGTGTAATGTGGTAATAGGCTGGCGGAGCATTAGGTCACAGGCATGGATCTTTAACCTCTCCATAGCCTGCAAGCAGAGGGATTAACCTCACTGTACACATCGCTCACCACCTGAATTAGAGCCACTTACTTATAGCCGGCATTAGTGATCGGCCTCTCCTCCTTCCTGGGGCCTGGATTCTTTGTTGCCCATGTTTATCGATCCCAGTTGTAGCACTTTTCTTCAGCTTTTAAACGGAACCACAACAGAACAGCAGAACAATCCCACACATTGTGCTGAGGTAATAGTGGTTTTCTCAACAATTTTCTCAAACTGTCTGTCCATTCAGCTCTGAGGAGAAGTATGCTTTTGTGTGCATAGACTAAAGAAAGTCATGCTGTGTTTAAAACCACATCCATTTGTCTGCAGGAGAGATGTTTGAGAGATGTTTTTGGGCTCTGAAAGGCTGATTTATGCTTATGCTCACAGTTATTATATTATATTTGTGTATAAGAGCAATTACAGTGGCACAAAAAATTATTGTGGCACCAGGAGGGTGAATTATCTGTGCTTGTCTAGCCACCAAGTCACATGTAAGAGGAAATGCAGGTAGATTTGACCGTCTGGTTTCATCCATTTAATCCTTTTATCTATATAAGATTAAAAAAAAGATAAGTGTTGTGTAGGATATGCCCATCTTCCTTGTCTCAGTGGAAGTGTTAATGATCATATTTTAACTGTTACGTCCTTGTCCTGTCCCTTATCAGCCTCCATGTTTTTTCCCCTGCTTTGTGTCTGTTTGTTGTCCTAACCATGTGCTCTTAGCACATTGTCTCCACCCATGTCCTCAGTGCTCCCACCTGTGTTCATTTCTAGCTCCGCCCCCTCATCAGCAATCACACGTGTTTCTCATTCCCCAATTGTGTATTTAAAGCCCCTGTGTTTCAGTGTGAAGTTGTCTTGTGTGTGTGTTCTACGTCAGTCAGTTTGCTGTTTCTTTGTTTTCCGTTTTGTTAATTTATTCTGAGTTTATTCTAGTAGTCCTGTCAGCTCTTGTATCTTGTTTTGAGTTTAGTTTTGGATTATTGTTTGTTTTCTTAAATTATAAGAAAAATAAATTACCTGCGTTTATGTCCGCCTCACGTCCTCCCTACTGCCAGTCCTGACAGACGTATAACAGGCACAAGACCAGACAACCAAATGCTAAAACACAGGGGCTTTAAATACACGAATGGGGAATGGAAAACACCTAGGATTGCTGATGAGGGGGCGGGGCTACAAATGAACACAGGTGGGAGCACTGAAGACATGGGCGGAGACAAGGAGAGACACAGAGAAGCATGTGCTAAGAGCACATGGCTAGGACAACAAACGAAGGCTGGCAAGAGACAGAACAAGCGACACCACCTTAAATTGTCAGCTGTTGGATCTTCTTGTATATGCATATAATTTAATATAATGTTGATCAGATCTTAAATAGTCACAGCAACCTTAATTGATAGGTGTAGTATCTTCATGTCTGGGTTAAATGTTGCTGATCAGACCATAAACAGCGACAGAAACCTGGCTGTTAGCTGGAGGATCTTGTCATTTTTGTGTAGGTAGAGGTGAGTAAGTGGAGTGAGAAGTGTGGAGTATAGGATAAGGGAATGGGCGTGGCCCTGTGTATAACCCCAGTTGTTAGGTGCAGGATGTTACTTACATGATCCATGTTTGTCCAACTGAAGGGAACATATTATACGTCTTTTTTATTTGTCATAGTAATACACAGCAGTGAATTGCTTGGAACAGCAGTCTACTCACACAAAATTACTAAACTAAAATTTTATTTGTAAACTACACGATTAGTTCACATAAAGAGATCTGAGCTGCTGTTTTCTTTCCAGTTTCAGTCCCTGTCAGAATGAGCCGTTTAAGGGTTCTGTAACTTTTATGCAAATAGTGTGTTGTTAAATGGCAAGACACAAACAAGCTAGTTCATGCTTAACTGCAACAGAAGCACAAAACTCACTATTTGACAGTTCTTGCATATCCCTCATCTGCTGATTTGTCATAGATCCCTCCCTCAGACAAAGTCTACTGGTTAATCCTGCTGTAGAATAGAATTTCTTCAACTGATCTAGTGGGTGGGGCTCTGGTGGGGGTTGACGAGTGAGGGGTGATGCCAGGATGGTTCTTTGTGACGCCACAATAAGGGAGCCATGCAATTTGCTAATAGAAGCATATCAACTCTTTCAACTGACTCAACTGTTTTCGTGCTTGTTCTGTGGCAGGAAAGGAGTAAATTTAATGGTACTCAATGGAGCAATCACATACATATTGAGATTTTTACATTTACAAATATGGTTACAAAAACAATATAATACTATTCTTTTAATAACCAACTGTGCAGTAGTCACTACATCTTAAAAGCACAATTCAAAATATCCAATAAATACGTCCTTTGGCACCTTTAATTTGGCGTTTACTCAAACGTTACAATCAAGCTCTCCCCAAAGTGTTCTCAAAATGCACACACATATAGATTTAAAGTGTCTGTGACCTGAACTGGGTTGGTAGATATGGGGTAAAGTGCGATTAGAGTGGTGAGATATTGGAGTTGTGGGAGGACCTGTCAGGTATTCTATCAGATTTGCTCTCTGAAGAGCACTGTCTCCATCTCTGCTCTGACCACATTCCCCTTCAATCAGCGCAGTCTCGGGGGATCCATCGTGAGCAGAACATTTTAGTCTGGATCGCCCTGCTCCCATCATTCTTACTCCTACACCGCTACCACCTGTCGAGCGGGGCGTGACCAAAAAAGGTTATTGCATTATTGGATAATTTAATATCGTAAGAGGCTGAGCAGCTATTTCTAGCCAGCATTTATATACTTTTTCCCTCTGCTACCTAGGTCACGCACACACACATAGTCAGGCATTTGGGTGTCTTGCCTACTAATGAGTCTATTTGTCACTCCAGTGCTGCAAGCGAGCACGACGAACTTCATCTAATTTCCTCTGGAACTGATTAAGTATGCCCCCTTCATACACCCAGGCCTGTCTTTCCACCTATTAAACATTCACACACTGGAATCACACGTGGCCCAGAGCTGTAACACAATAGAGGTCGTTCTCTCTCTCTCTCTCTCTCTCTCTCTCTCTCTTTCTTTCTCTCTCTCTCTCTCTCTCTCTCTCTCTCACACACTCACACACACACACACACACACATAGACACACACACACACACTGTCTGGGCTCACTGACTCACTTCATTTAAATGACCTGGGTCATGCTAATTAGGTCTGAATTAGCCATGAATTCAGGGTGAAAGAGCTAAAATGAAGCAGTTACATCTTTCAGGCTTAGTCAAATAAAGTTGGTGCACTGTAACGTGGCTGTAGGGCTGTAGAGTTCAGATGAGGCACTGCATCTCCTGTTTTTAAAAACAAGCTAGATGTTCTAACTGGGGGTGGGTTAAGGCATGCAATTAACGAGCATTGATTTGTGTAACACAACAGCGATATTTTAGAAGATTAAATAAATGAGTGATAAATACATATAAACTTCTAAACACAATCATGTCTACTTTTGTACTTGTTCCTCTATATGCCATCTTTAAAGAGGCTGTCAACACATGCGATTACTCTGGAAATGTAAACTCTTTAACCCTCTATTGCATGTTGTTGCCATATGGCAACAAATTCTTTTTATGAGTATTTTCAATAGAGAATGACATAATATCCACCACTTTTCCCATTGTGTGTGAAAATGGGACTTTACTTTTGAAATATTTATCAGTTTGATGACATCAGTTAATCAGGAAATCCTGTTTGCCAACCCTTTCCATGTGGATGCGCCACACTGTGAAGGTCACGTCAAAGTGGGAACCTATACATTGCTAGTTTTCAAACTTCAAGACATATTTTGATCATAAAAAAATTCAACATAAATCTGGGGAAAGTAAGCTTTCATTTTTTATCATTTAATCCAAATATAAAGTTATACTTTCTCTGTAAAAGGCAAAAATGAATTTGTTGCCATATGGCAACAACATGCATACAGTGACATTCATTCTATACATGTATCCTAATGGGCTCCCATTGAGTTACCTGGCACTGTATTTGCAGATAGGTATATGATTTTAACTTGAAAACATATTTAATTTCTTAACATTATGCTATTTTCACATTTTCATATGATATATTAACAAATATATTAATTTCCTGATCAGAAAAAATATTTTTTGCAAATGGTTTGTTATGGAAAGTGATAGTTCAATAGCTGTTTTTCTGCATGTATTGTATCAGTCAGCTAAAACTTCTTCATTTTCATCCTTAGAGCATGTTCACCGAACCCGCGTTGTTGCCATATGGCAACAAATTACCAAGTACCCCCCCCAAAAAATTTTTTTTATGATTTTTGTTTTAATTTGAATTATTTAACCAATTTGAAGTCACAAAAACACAATTAAAAAAATATATGATGTTTAAAAAGTTGTTCATGCAATAGAGGGTTAATACATTTTTACGCAAATGAATGATTTTGGGGAAGTTTAGCCTCAACTTCCGACCACAATTTACTCTTTTAACAGAGCCTGGTGATGCATTAGTATTTTTATTTAGTGAAGGAAGCACGGCTACTGTTGCTGTTGAGTTTAGAAGGGAGATTGCATTGCCTTTATTCATGCTGAAATAGGGATTAAATCTCATAACTAACTCTCGCTTTCTTCCCTCTTTTTCTTTTTTCTCTCAGACACACACACCATTTATTTCCTCCTTTAAGGCCTTGTTTCCGAGCTTCATCATATAAAAAAAATAGTTGAAACTACATTTAAATCTAATTTAAATCTAAATTTTTTCTCATTTTCTAAAAAAAAAAAACCTGCCTAATCACAACATATCATTATGATTAATCAAATATATATATATATTTTTTTAAATGTGTAATTTTGCTACAAATCATTTAGTACTTGCTCTTTTTTGAAATATAGTAGGTCACTCCGAGTTGCATGTGCTTTTCTATCCCATGCCTGGATTAACCAATAAAAGAACCTGTAAATTAGAAATTTTTTACTAGCCCACCTACTGCAAAGCCGTAGAGAAAGCGCCACAGTTCTCTTAGCCAATCAAAGTAAAAAATACGAGGGGTATAAACATAACTAATCTAGTTGTGTTTTTATTTTCTCTTTTCTATGCCAGATATTTTAATGTAAGCCTCAGTGTTTAAGATTCATGTTATTTCAGTTCCATGCACTAAACTTTCATTGTTCAGCCGTGCTAAGAAAAATATAGCTTGACATACTAGGGCCCCCACTCTGGCTCCCATAAAATGCATTACAGTAAGCTGAGGAAAGCTTGTTGTGCTATAATTCATGGTGATGCTATCATATCACACACTGCATTAGCCTACATTGCTGAGAGTCCTTCTTCCCTGGTCTTGTGATTTTGTTTCTTGGAAGAAGATAAGGTCGACGTGTTCCGTCTCTAGATAAATGAAGCCTGCTCCACATTCTATATTCTATCTGGATCTCAGTGGGGAGATAAGAGTGTATGGAGCCCATTTAGGATTATGGAATATATCAGGCTGAAACGGTGTGATTAATTGCTGGTGCTTTACACTTGATAAATGCGAGCACTTGACTGCATTAGGAATATTTGTTGCCATTATTTATGAGAATGCTGTGATTTAACAGAGAAGAACCAGCAGATATAGGCAGCTTCTAACAGACAGCCAACATAAATCTGATGTACATGTTGCTTCAGGTCTGAGCAGGACAGGTATTGAGCAGTTTGAATAGTAGAAACTAAAAAAAAAAAAACATAAAATCCATGTTTTAATTCAGATTTCAAATATATTGTGATTGAATTGTTGAATATTTGATGTATGTACATTGGCAGATAAAGGCAACATTAGATGTCTTGCCTAAAGAGATCTAAAGAATCTTATTTACCTACTTTTTCTTTCTTTCTCCATTTTTGTTTTATTTATTTATTTGTTTTCCCTTTAAATGAACTGCATTATCAACTTTAGTCATGTGGAATAGTAGCTCTGTATTTATTGATAAAAAACCAACAGTGTGATAAACATTCAACATAAAAAAATCCATGTCTGATTTTTTACACTGCAAAAAAATCCATTGGCAAAAACTAGGCAAAATATATGCAAATTAAGACAAATATATGTATATTAAGCAATAAACTTTGCCAATGGTGTAAGCAAAAGTTTCTTGGTAAGATTTCTTACAAAAAGCAATAGCAAAGTCTCAAAATGAGTGAAGTAACACCTAAATCAAGCAAACAAAATCACTGTTTTTGGACACAATCATCAGAATAACTTGATTGCTGCTTTATTGTGCTTCTTTTGAGTTCAAATTACTTAAAATAAGGTACACATTTTAAGTAAGAATAATTAAGATAATTATCCCTTAAATAAGCAAAATAATCTAACACTCACAATGCTTAGTAGGACAAAAAGTCATATCAGAGAAGAAAATAAGATTTATTGCCATAAATTTAGAAAATTTCACTTGCTAAGATTTAGATTTTTGCAGTGAATGTGTTTCTAAACTAGAGAATCCAGACGTTCACAACTCTTATAATGCTCTTATAATGATGGATCACATTGTGCTCATAAATTAAACAAATTCCAAATAATTCAAATAAAATCTTAGTGATTTTTTTTAACAAGAGGCAGGACTGGCACTCATAGTGTTGGGGTGCACCATTTGAAAATTACTGAAATACACCCGCAACAAACCAGCCTGTTTCCTTTAAAACAATGCATAACACTACTTGTGTGATGAAATACACATTTATTTCAAATCCAATTAGTGCCTTAATAGCTGCAACAGAAAAAAACAGCAGAGTGAATAAATATAATTATTCTCACCCTATTACACACATATAATAATGTAACTAATGAGACATACTTGTGTATTTATAATAATTAAAACTGAAGTTGATACACATTTGTATTTTGAGACCAAAATCAGATTTTTCCTGCTGTACGAACAAAGGAGTCAAATGTAGGTTTTTCATCAATTATTTAAAATGCTTTCAGATTGCCTGAAAATCTTAATAAATTACATATTCATGCTCCTCGTTGAGCAGACACTGATATAGTGACGTATTCAGCTGATTGCACATCATTTACATCATTTAATTTCCTGCGCTTCCTGTTTATTGGCTATGCTTCCCACACCATTCACTCGTTATTCACTCACTTCAATTAAGCAATTAGGCAATTAAGCACAGTGTCTGGAATTAAAGCTCAGCGCTTTAAAGTCAGCCCATTAAAAGGTGTTATTTATAGCACTCTCCTCACCGCAGAGACAGACCAGGAGGCAGCACTGGATGAGTATTAGCACACACGTTCATTACAATGGCACTTGTCTCAACATGCATAAAGCAGGAGACTGAAGACCGGCGTCTTGGTGGTGAAGCTGAGTGCTAATATTTTAATCTGGACTGATTCCTAATTTACGGTGGTCTCTTACTTTCAGCAAAAACAGTGACAATGATGTTTCTTATGTAGTAAATGAATGTTAAATTTTAGTTTACCACACAATTTGAACACACAAACTGTCAATATTTCTTGATGAATGGACCAATATAATTTCTCCAAGATTATAGTATTTTTCTGGTCTATTTTCATCCAAAATGCTCATTAAAAAAGGTGCAATATGCAACACTAGAAAGAAACAGGGGTGTCGACATGTTTCCCTTCTAATTCAGCAATTCTCGCCATGTGGTGGTGGGGGGTAACTAAAAGCTATTTAATCAAAACTATAAATCTTTTAAAGTCAAATGAGCACTGGATGTTAATCTACACAGATTTCTCTCCTAAAAAGCTGTTTATTTGGGTGAGCAAAGCACTTACGTATGTTTACAGTAAGCTTAGATTTCCAGATTTTCAATAAGCATTAGAATTACCGTTGAACCGCTAGCACTAGCGAGATGTAAATGCCAACCAAAAGCGGAACCCTACACTGAGGAACCCTGAGTGTTCCGGTAAGCCAGAGCGATATTAGCTAGTGGTTTGTCACACGTAGCTTGTTTTAACACGGTTAACACACAGACTACAGTTCGATAATACTCACTTCTGAATGGTGAAAGAGCTAACACTTAGTGCGATTAGCAGGTAATGCCTAAGCTGCTCCAACAGTGCTAGCTGGGGTTAGCAGCAGGCTACAGGCTGATAATACTCACCTTTGAATGGTGAAAAGAGTTACCACTTAGCATAGTTAGCTGCTAATGCTAATACTGCTCTAGTCTCACTGGCTCACTGACGTTTTTGACGAAGTGCGCCTTATAGTGTGAAAAATACAGAACCTATAACTCTATTTCCATTGATTTCCAATATAGTTAAGAAGGTTTTTATTTCCTGTACAGTTGCTGTTTTGGAAATGCAAAATAGCATGTGCAGAATCATATAGTGTACTACAGAAGTTGGATAATGAAACAGAAACACCTGGTTTTAGACCACAATATTTATTGTCCCGTTGGACAGTTCTAGTGGAAACAGGAGAGTTGAGGTGCACATTGAATTCTGCCGTGATTTGAGCAGCCGTGGTTTTAGTTTTTTTTGGATACAATCCGGGTTAGCACCCGAACATCCCTTTCAGACAGCTTCTTCTTGTGTCCACAGTTAATCTTGTTGGATGTGGTTCGTCCTTCTGGTGGTATGCTGACTGGATACTGTGGCTCTTGATGCATCACAGAGACTGTCTTGGTCACAGATGCTTCAGCAAGACGTGCACCAACAATTTGTCCTCTTTTGAACTCTGGTATGTCACCCATAATGTTGTGTGCATTGCAATATTTTGAGCAAAACTGTGCTCTTACCCTGCTAATTGAACCTTCACACTCTGCTCTTACTGGTGCAATGTGCAATTAATGAAGATTGGCCACCAGGCTGCTCTAATTTAGCCATGAATCCTCCCACACTAAAATAACAGGTGTTTCTGTAAGGGCTGGTGGCCGACCGAGGCACCCTCCGGGGCATTGGAGGGCGCGCCAGGCCAACGCCAAGGGTTAATTGGCTAATTGCCAACACCTGCTTTCAACACCTTATAAGCAGGGCCAATCAGCCACTCTGAGCTGGATCTTTGAAGCTCGTGAGAGCTAATCTATGCCGGTTTTCCGAGCGAGCCCCGGCTCTTTGTCTCTATCCCTTTCTCCCTTCGAGTTTGGTGTAGCTGTGTAGAGCAGTGAGCTCCACAGCCGCTATCTACCTGTCTCTAGTCTGGTGGAGCAGAGCAGTGTGCTCTTCTCTGCCGCCCCTCTCGAGTCTCTGTGTGTGTGTGTGTGTGTGTGTGTGTGTGTGTGTGTGTGTGTGGTAGCCGCTGCGAGGCACGCGGTGTACTCACCTTTTCTCTCCCTCGCTGTTCCTCTCCTCTCTGGTGGAGCAGCGTTTAATCCAAAAGCACCCCGATTCACTTCTTTGTTTAGTTTGGAAGCTCTTTTGTTTTTACCTCGCGCCATAAGAGGTAGGCGCACTTCCCGGCTTTGTTTACGTTTTCTCCCCCTCTCTTCCACTCACGCTCGGCGTGGGGTTTGTTTTCCACCCGTTCTCCTCCTCTGCCCGTTTTCGTTGCTCCGCCCCTTTTGGCGGAGCCTTATAAGGCGATTAAAGCGGCCGCATCCCAATCCGCTCGCTGGTTCAGCGGTTAGAGCATTGGGCTGCGGCCGCGACAGCCTGGGTTCGATCCCCGCGTGGAGCGGGGTTTAATAAGGACTTATATATATATATATACATATATATATATATATATATATATATATATATATATATATATCCTATTAATATATATATTAACGATTATATTATTATTATTTTCCTTTTTTTCTTGGGTTTACCTGCTTTGAGATCCACTGCTCTGCACTTGGGTTCTAAAAACCTTCTGGGCTGGAGAGCTACTGCTCCCAACCCATTACAGTTTCATTGTCTAACCCCTGTATATGTTACATTTACATATTTACAGATTTTTAGGGTTTTATTTGCAGACAACCGTATCCAGAAAGACTTACACTGGCAGGGGTGGGACAAAATGTCGCTATCCTCAATATGACTTACTGGTATGGTATGGCATACCTGTCAAGTCTCCCGTTTTGGCCGGGAAACTACCGTATTTTACTCCTCTTTCCCGCCGTCCTCCCGTATTAGTATTTTCCCGTAAATTTCCCGTATTTTATTAAAATAAAAAAATATATATTATTGAGGTTACAGGGCACAACCAATCGTGGAGCCGGTTCAAGGAGAAAGTCCCGCCTTTCAGGAGAAACAGCCAATCAGCTTGCAAGGAGGGTCAGTGTGGGGAAGCCCCGCCCTCCTCGCTGTGAGTTCAGGCAGCTAGTTGGAGCTGCTGATGTTAAAACATACATGCAGCGATTTTTCTAAAAGAAAGGTAACGGTAGTCTAATCATGGAAACTGTGA
Organism: Astyanax mexicanus; assembly: GCF_023375975.1. NCBI lineage: Eukaryota > Metazoa > Chordata > Actinopteri > Characiformes > Acestrorhamphidae > Astyanax > Astyanax mexicanus. The sequence continues at coordinate 38,062,647 of NC_064410.1, forward strand.
TGAGATTTTTCTGATAGCTGCTTAAAAATACTCCGAAATAAAACACACAGATTAAACCTTAAAATAAAAAAAAATTACAGCTTGTGACTCAGTTTAACTAGAAATGTGGAGAGGACCGACATTAACTGAACTGATCAGGGGTGGAGTGATCAAAAGGAAGAAGTATTAATTAAAAATTATTGTGTAGGCCCCTTAGGACTAATTTTTACTGATGGAATATATCTGGTCCATGTCCTTTTAGTAAAAGCTCATAATACCATTTTTAGGTCACCAACAGTCATTTTGCAGAATTTGTGCACTCTTTGTTAAATTTTAAATCCATTAAATAAATAAAAAGTATATCATATAAAAGAGTGCATTTATTACAAAAAAGACATGAAATCTTAAATAAAAAAAAAAGATATAGAAAAGGGTTTTTAATTTGGCTGTATTAAAAGAATGACATATGTAGGAATGTCCACAACATGTTCAGATTCTGATAATCTAATTGTAGTGTGTAAGTGGTTCACATGTGGTTATTTTAGATTTTTTGTAAACCTGTTTTAAAATGTAAGGGATACTGAACCTTCGTTGGGCTGGTGGGACGGCTTTAAGTGGACAGAGGAAAATATCCCTTATTTTTAAATCTAAAACTTGACAGGTATGGTATGGTCTAATCTGATCTGGTACAGTATGGTATAAAAAAGGTTTTAAAAGTATGTATTCTATAATATCAGATAGTACTGTCTTTTACACAGTATGTTATAGGGAATATCACAATAGTGTCAGCAGTGTATTCCGTATCTAACCCTGATGTCGTGGCTTGTGGAGGTGAAAGATGCAGAGACATAGAGAGAAGAGGCAGGAAGAGATTGGGATGAATCAGCAGGAGGTGTGTGGTCAATCTGGCTGCCATGTGGAGGTGACGGAAGGTCCGGTGATGTGCGTGGGCGGAGGAGTGGAGAGGTAGGAGGCAAAATCAATACAACTGCACCTCTTACTCTCTACTTTTGGCCTTGGTCAATACAACACTGCTAATGAGATTCACACATGAGCAATCTTTATTTTCATTTAATTCATTGTAATTATTTCCAGTAAGCAGAAACAACACCCCCCCACTGCTGCTTAAACCCGCTGTGGATGCACCCTAATGTTTTGAGTACATTGTAATGAAGCTACTGCAGCTTAATGAGAGTACACAGGCATGAATTGCATTATTGTTTGTTTTGAGTGATGATATTGTACAAGAACACAATAGTGATAACACCTAGAGAGTGTTTTATTGTACACACTTTAATATACTACTGAATAGCAGTGAATGAGAAAACATACTGATGTGGTGTAATTAACATATCTGTGCTGTCATCACAAAACTACTTACAAGTGGTCTAAAAAATGTAGGGACCCCTGATAATTTTCATGATTTTCCTGTATAAATCATTGGTTGTTTGGATCAGGAATTTCAGTTAAAAATATATTATATTACAGATTTTAGAAGGAAAATGACGTTTTAGGATTTACAGAAAGTGTTTAAACAAAATTTAGCATGTGCATAAACTAGTTTTAGTGATTTTTAAATACCTTTAGCACTAATTATTGGAACACAAATTTTGTTTGGTAAGTTCATTGATCCTTGACCTACATAAACAGGTGAATCCAATTATTAAAGGTGGGCATTTGTGAGTTTTCTCCTCTTTGCATCTTCTCTGAAGAGTGGCAACATGGAAGCCTCAAAACACACACTATCAAATGACCTGAAAACAAAAAATTCCTTAACATCATGATTTAGGAGAAGGATAAGCTCAGATCTCAGATGTATTTCAGTTGTCAGTTTCCATTGTGAGGAACATGGTGAGGAAATGGAAGACCACAGGTACAGTTCCAGGTAAGGATCGAAGTGGCAGGACAAGAAAAATCTCAAATAAGCAGAGGAGAAGGATGGTGAGAACAGTCATAATCAAGGAGAGTCTTCATGGGAGAGTGATACAGAAGAAGCCTTTTCTCTGCACACGCCACAAACAGAGTCACTTGAGGTATGCTAAAGCACATTTGGACAAAAGCCAGCTTTAATTTGGAATAAGATTCTGTGAACTGATGAAATTGAGTTATGCATGGAGGAAAAAGAACACAGTAAAATTTGGTGGTGGTTCCATCATGCCGTGGGGCACATTTTGTTTAAATGTAAGCAAAGTCATTCAGTCTGGTGTGAAATAGTTAACTGTGGGAAATTTTCTAACCAAATGCTCGAATAAATAAGTAAGTTTCCAGCCAACTCTTAAATACTTAAAGCACAACGACTGGAAGATTTATATGGAACCGTTTTTTCTGAGTGGTAGCTTTCATAAATTTAGGTACTAATAAGGCCAGCACCTTGTGACATGAGTAGCTGTGACTGTTCATAACAGAAGATGGGGTCACTGAGGGGCAAAGCTATTTAGAGTTTTATATGTCAACAGCAGAATTTTCTAATCAGTACTGGTGTTGCCTGGCAGCCAGTTTAGTGCTGATTCCACTGGATTCATACGGTGAGATTTTCTAGCTCTTTAAAGAACACTAGTTGCTGCCTTCTGGACTAACTGGAGCAGGTTAAGGCTCTTAGCAGCAAAACACTACTGTACAGCAAAACACTACTGTAGTGGCTGTTCTAGCTAAATTTTCTACATCTGCATTGAAGGACATTAACAAATGGATCTTAATGTCGAGGTTTTCCACAGTTGGATCTGTTACAGATAAACAGCTATCAAGGTTAAGCATTCATTCAGGAAGTCTATTGCTATATGCTTTTTTGAACAGGGAGTAAGGCCGTTTGTTTTGGTAGAATTAAGCAGAAGGAAGTTGACATCCAGCTTGATTGGCTTTTACACAGTTCTTATTATCTTATTAAGCTGCAGGGTATCTTATTAGCTTATTATTGCACAATATATGTGGTGACTTCATTTCATTTAAGCAAGGGTGTCAAACTAAATCACATTTAGAAAATGTGTATGTTTTTATTTTATTTATAGAACATTAGGCTACATTAGTTCTAAATAAATCTTTAATGTGTTAAGAAGGTAGATCTATAAAATTTACCTATTTGCTTGAACTAAACACATGTTTATTAATTCTTGGGATCATTATCTGAGCTGTTGAGCCCTCCAGTGAATTTGCTGTACCACCTCTTGGAAAACAGGAGAGGTAGAGAGAAAGAAAAAGAGAGAGAGAGAGCTAAATGATTTAGCTAAAAATGAGCAAAATGTGCTGCTAGTAACTTTTTAATAACTCACTAAAATTACTATCTGTTTAGCTTGAGGGGGGAGGGGTCGTTATATAAAAAAACACAATAGTTAAATTTGAAGCAGAGAAAGCCTTCAATAAAGTCAAATGGAAATTTCTAGGTTTTGGAGAATCATTCATAGACTGGAATAATACTCTTTACACTTCACCCAGAGCAAAAGTCAATATTAATGGACTAATATTACAGAATTTCACTTTGCACAGAGGTGCTAAGCAAGCTCTCTTTCCCTTCCTATTCTCAATTTTTATGGACCACAGAACACAAAATCAGCCTGTATGCTGATGACATTTTACTTTTTGTACAAAACACACTCTCTTCAATTCCCCAAACTACAAAAAATATGGAACACGCAAAGGTGTGTTCAGGTAAATTTCTGGTGTATTATTTTCTTGGCAATGCCAAAGCACATGAAATAAATATGGGTTATTGTTATATTAATTTTGTTACTGTTTAATGTCCTGTCTGCTTGCAAACCTCTAAAATGTGTCCAGATTGGACATGTCCAGGTAGCTGCGCTCTGTAAATAGCAATCCACCAAAGTCTGAGCGCATTTGGTTCTTTAAAGGGAATGGCAAGTGACCCACTGGTTGGTTTAATTTACATTACACCCAAAACACTCCTATGATTAATTAGGAGAATTAGTACATGCCTGTTGCGTGTTTCGAGCCATGCGAGGCATTCTTTTCCTGTCATTATGATAGCAAAGAGGCTCTAAATCAAGCTGTGTGTGGCAGGACTAATTATTTCTAATAATAATAATAATAATAATAATAATAATAATAATAATAATTTGGGGGTACCTTTTTTTGTTAATGTTTGGTAGTATTAATTTAAATATTTTAGAATTATGATTACCGGGTGGTTGATGTGAGTTAGTTATTTGGGGCTCCTATAAAAGGGCTTCTTTTTGCATGCTGCAGCGTCTGCCTTGGGTTCCCCCCTCCCCCTTCCGCTTCACCGCGTGGCTCAGAGAGCGTTTTGTTGCTGTCTCATCCTCTGAAACTGCACTCGAGTCTGGCTTATCCCAGTTCTCAGGTAAATGCTCCGTATATGCAGCGTAATTTGGTAGTATAGCGCTGTACCCGTGAGTTACTGTTTGTTTTGGTTTCAGTTTAACTCCTCAGTGGGAATTGTTGGCGTCTGACCAATTGTAACGCTGCCTGACGGCATTTTCATCAGCTCTGTAAGTATACGAACCGCTTATCTAGTCAGGGGGTAGTAAAATGGGTTTAAACTTTATATTTATGCCTTCTGTGTTTTTAATTTAGCGGGTCCAGCCGATCTGGTGTGATTACTGGCTGTTGCATGAAGATAGCATCCTGTAACGGTGAAATAAGCTGCCGTTTTGCCTCCAGAGAAGTTTAATGAAGCTCTAAGACACTTTTATTCTCTTAAGTGGGTTGATAACTGTGGTGGGAACCTATATCATTCTGTGCTGAATTATCGGACTGCAGCTTGTGCTCATGCACACTGTTTTATAGCTGAAAAGCTCTACTCTTACTTACTTACTATTTGTTTATAAAACTCCGTCTACTATCAGTGCAACTATATTACACCTGTGGTGTATGCATTGTTATTTTTGTGCACTGATGCTTCATCTGTAAATTGTTTGCTGTGTGCAATAGTTAATCCAATCTAAACTGTATTTTGAGCCATTGTATTGTGGTCCTTTTTATATTTCTGATTTTATTTGGTAGTTGTGGAGTAGGTGCATGAGGGATCCAGGAGGGGAGATTTAAGTATTATTTTCACTTTGCTTTACTGGTTGGGATTTGATTTATTTTCTGGCACGGGTGACTTTTGTTGTGATTTTGATATTTTTTTTTAGTTAAATTTTGGCCCCCACCTGGTGAGCTTCAGCCCTACAACAATTAAAATAATTAGCTTCTTTGTAATTTCTTAACTCAAATGACCTGTTGTTGATTTTAATGTGTTTTTGAGCATTGAGTGGTTCTGGTGATATTAATATTAAAATTTTCTCTGTTTTGCAGCCGTGTGTATCTGTCTATCTGTCTGTCTGTCTATCTGTCTGTCTCTATCTATCTATCTATCTCTCTATCTATCTATTGTTTTATTTTATTTTTCATAAGCCTATTTTGATTAATAAAATCTTTTTGGTTAATTGAAATCCTTGTCTTTGTACTTTCTGGTACCCACGAACCTGAAGTGTTAAATTTCTTTGGGTGCAATTCCCAAAGTGGCGTAGTTGGCTGCACTGGTGTAAGGGTAATTAAGGTATTTACATAGTTTAGGTAAATTAATTATTTTTATTAAGTCCTACCGCTCGCTCCCCCGCCACATTCTGGCGTAGTCGGCAGGGTTTGGGTACCATATTTAGACTTAGACTTGGATTTCTTCTTTTTTTTTTTTTTTTTTTTTTTTTTTTTCTCTTTCTTTGAAGTTGTGATTTTTTTTTTTTTTTGTGATTTGTGTTAAGTATTCAATAGGTGAGGCAAAACGGCAGCAGAGGACCAGGGCCTGCAAGTAGGTGATCTCCTTTGATTAGTGGCACCATTTTTTTTTTTGGTAAGTTACCGTAGTGTACAGTAATTATGGAGGAAGAAATGCAGCAACTTCGAGAGTTGGTGTTACAGTTAAAAGCCGATAATGAGCGACTGCGTCAAGAGCAGGTTGCAGCAACCGCTGCAACAACCTCCAGGGTAACTCCACCGTTAGAAACTCCAGTCAATAATGGTGCTAGTAATGTTTCTGTAACTGAAAGATTGGTGTATATACCTAGAGATAGAAAATGTCCTATGTTTAGAGGAAAGTCTGGTATTTGTATAGATGAATGGGTGGAGGAAGTGCAGGCCTGTATGCGTTCTCGTCACTTATCTCATGCTGATCAAGCTTTCTTTCTCTTGGACCATCTAGAAGGTGAGGCAAGAGAGGAGATTAAGTACCGTTCTAGTGCAGAAAGGGGAGATCCAGCCAAGGTAATTGAAATATTGCAGGAATTATACGGGTGTTCCCAGTCCTATGTAGCCTTACAGGAAGCATTCTTTTCTAGAAAGCAACAGGATGGTGAGACTTTGCATGAGTTCTCTTTAGCGTTATTAAGTCTTATGGAAAGGGTTAAACAAAGTGCACCGGGAGGTATGCCAAATGCTGAAGCTTTGTTGCGTGATCAATTTGCTGAACATGTTGCTGAATGTGCCCTGCGCAGGGAGCTGAAACAATTGGTCCGACGTCGGCCCACTATCTCTTTGTTGGAGGTTCGTTCAGAAGCCATCCGGTGGGAACAGGAAGGTATGTTAGGGGGCATCCGAGCAAGAAGTCAGTCAGTTCCCGCTTATGGTATTCAGTATGGGGTTCAAGGGGGTACCCAGGCAGAGGCTGGTGTAGTAATGGGATCTGAGTTGGGGGAATTGAAGGATATCTTGAAACGCCAACAGGATCAGTTAAACACACTGGTGCAAACGGTAGCTTCTTTACAAGAGTCACATAGGTCTAGGCCCCCCCAGATGGGTAGAGTGGTCTGTAGACGGTGCCAAAGACCAGGGCACTTTGCTAGAGAGTGTAGGGAGACAGGGACATCAAGGTATCCTTCTTTTTCTGGTAGAGAACCACCCTCAAATTTGCGTGGGTCATCTTATTCCAACCAGGTATCGGAAAACTAGCACCCACCGTATTGCGGAGCCACAGTCCGGGTGGGGAGCTTACTGGCTCTAAAACTGGAAATGCCTCAGGTATTGGTCCAAAGTTAATTGCATCATGTCCTCATATTGATGTTCTTATTGGGGGGGTAAGGGTGCCATGTTTAGTGGACACTGGGTCAATGGTGTCCACTATCACTGAAAGCTTTTTCTTGCAGCACTATAAGCCCTGGGGTCCAGATCACCTTAATTCCTGTCACTGGTTGCAGCTTCGGGCAGCAAATGGGCTCTCTATCCCTTACCTTGGATACCTGGAGTTGGATGTGGAGCTGTGTGATAAGGTAGTACAAAAGTGTGGGGTGTTGGTGGTTAAAGACCCTTTAGGCGGCTCCCCTAGTGATGTTCCCGGTGTGCTGGGAATGAACGTGATCGGCAAGTGTTATCAAGAATTGTTTGGACAACATGGCTCATGTTTGTTTGACTCTCCTTCTTTGTTGCAGGCTCCAAGCTTGGTTCTTCAGGCGCTGCAGCATTGTCATAGAGCCTCTGCTCAACCTGTTTACAGGGCATGTGGTAAGGCAAAGGTGTGTGGCAGAAGGGTTCAGCGTGTTCCTGGGGGCACCACAAAGTTTGTGCCGGTAACCGGTTGGAGTCCACAGTGTAGTGGCCCAATTTTGTTTGAGCCTGCTGATGTGGGGTTACCAGAAGGCCTTTTGGCCTCATCCGCTTTGGTAAGCTGGCATAACGGGACGGTGTATGTCCCTATTGTTAACGTGGGTACCAAAGATGTGCTTCTTCATCCTCATACTCAGTTGGGGACTTTGAGTAATGTTCAGGTTGTTAGTTTACCAGCAGGAGTTGCAGAGGTGCGAGCCATGAACACTGGTGGGGCCTCAACTGCAGCTATGGCGCTCCAGGAGAGTTTGGAGACCATCGAGTTGTCATCATTGTCTGGTCAGGAACAGGAACAGGTAAGGTCTCTGTTGTCCAAATATTGGTCAGTCTTCTCTGCTCATGATGGAGATCTGGGGTGTACAAACCTTCTTTCCCATGAGATCCCACTGTTGGATGAGGTTCCAGTGAGACAACGTTATAGAAGAATACCCCCATCTGAATATGAGGTCGTAAAGGCCCATATTGATCAGCTTTTGGAGACTCAAGTTATTCGGGAAAGTTGCAGCCCATATGCATCACCTATAGTTTTGGTGAAGAAAAAAGATGGTACACTTCGCATGTGTGTAGACTACCGCCAGTTAAACAGTAGGACCAGAAAGGATGCCTTTCCCTTACCTCGCATTGAAGAATCACTTGATGCACTTTCAGGGGCCCGCTGGTTTTCTACTTTAGATTTAACCAGTGGATATAATCAAGTGCCAGTTGCAGAGGGAGATAAAGCAAAGACTGCATTCTGTACACCGTTTGGCTTATTCGAATGGAATAGGATGCCTTTTGGCCTTTGCAACGCACCTAGTACCTTCCAGAGATTGATGCAGCGACTGTTTGGTGACCAGCAGTGCCAATCTCTGTTATTATACCTAGATGATGTTGTGGTCTTTTCCTCTTCTGTTTCACAGCACTTGGCTAGGCTGGAGCTTGTGCTGGGGCGCTTGCAACAGGAGGGACTCAAGGTGAAGCTGGAGAAATGTGCCTTTTTCAAACCTGAAGTTAAGTATTTGGGTCATGTTATTTCCAGTGCTGGCGTCTCCACTGATCCGGGTAAGATTGAGGCAGTGTCAAATTGGCAGCGACCTTCTAATGTTTCTGAGTTGCGTTCATTTCTAGGCTTTGCCAGCTATTATCGACGCTTTGTAGAAGGCTTTGCTAAATTGGCAGCTCCACTGCATAGGTTGGTAGCTCAGTTGGGTGGGTCAAAGTCCCGAAAGGGGTCAGGGCAGAGCTTTTCCGATGCCTGGACTGATCATTGTGAGGAGAGTTTTGCCGAATTGAAAACTAGGCTTATTGGGTCTCCAGTGCTGGCCTATGCTGATTTCACGCTTCCCTTTATTTTGGAGGTAGATGCAAGTCATAGTGGGTTGGGAGCTGTCCTTTCTCAGAAGCAGGAAGGTAAGGTTAGACCTATTGCCTTCGCTAGTCGGGGTCTTAGGCCCACGGAGCGCAATATGTCAAATTATAGCTCCATGAAGCTGGAGTTTTTGGCACTCAAGTGGGCTATGACCGAGAAGTTCCGCGAATACTTGTTGGGGCATAAGTGTGTGGTCTATACTGACAACAACCCTCTCAGTCATTTGTCCTCAGCGAAACTGGGTGCTTTGGAGCAACGATGGGCTGCCCAGCTGGCTTCTTTTGACTTCGAGATCAAGTATCGTTCAGGAAGGAGCAATGGTAACGCTGATGCTTTGTCCCGACAGTATAAGCCTGGTGTGTTGGACAGTTTGGTCCCTGGCATTTCTGTTCCCCCTTCTCTTGAGCATGTCACAGAACCAAGTTTCAAAGTGACCCAAAATGTTGTTTCTATTTTTCCTTCTCACACTTCTGCTGAAATGCAGGCTTTACAGGAAGCTGATCCAGTCCTACAGGAAGCGTTGGTTTTTCTGCGAAGAAATAGACCCCCAAATCCAGAAGAACGGAAGAGTCTTTCTCCGCCTGCATTGGTATTGCTGCGTCAATGGGACAGGTTGGTGGAGAAAAACGGTTTGACTTATCGGAAGATTTGGTGGCCTGATGGCCATGAAGAGGTTTATCAGCTAGTTCTACCAGCACATCTGAAAGAGGATGTGTTGAGGCAACTCCATCAAGAACATGGTCATCAAGGCACTGAGCGCACCATGGAGCTGGTTCGTCAGCGGTGTTACTGGCCGGGTATGTCCGCAGATGTGAAACGCTGGTGTAGGGAGTGTGAGCGCTGTCAAGTGTCCAAGGATGCTCAACCAGTGGCCCACAGTTTCATGGGCCATCTTTTGGCCTCACGTCCTAATGAGATCCTGGCCATGGATTTTACTGTGCTGGAGCCTTCTGGAAATGGAATAGAGAACGTTTTGGTCCTGACTGATGTGTTCAGTAAATATACATTAGCCATTCCTACTCGAGATCAGCGAGCTCAAACGGTGGCCCAGGTTTTGGTGAGTGAATGGTTCTGTAAGTTTGGGGTGCCAAGTCGATTGCATTCTGATCAAGGTCGTAGTTTTGAGAGTGCCCTTATCCAACAGTTATGTCACTTGTATGGTGTTCACAAATCTCGTACTACCCCGTGTCATCCCGCAGGAAACGGACAATGTGAACGTTTTAACCGAACGTTGCATAACCTGTTGCGAACTCTACCTCCTTCTAGGAAGAGGGGTTGGGTGTCTTGTCTTCCTCATTTGACCTTCTATTACAATACCACTCCACATCAGGCAACTGGTGAGTCTCCGCATTTTCTGATGTTTGGTCAAGAACCACAGTTACCTGTTGATTTTCTGTTGGGTAGAGTGCCTGAACCGGTGGCTGGTACGGTCAACGACTGGATCTTGGAACATCAGACTCAGCTCCAGGTAGCTTTTGAGGGGGCCAGGGATCGCATGGCTGTGGCTGCTAGCCATCGCAAGGAGCGTCATGATCAGCAGGTAAAGGATGTTACATTAAAGGAAGGACAGTTAGTTTACCTCCGTAACTATGGGGTAAGAGGTCGTCATAAGATGCAAGACTTTTGGAGCTCTGTAGTGTATAAGGTACTGAAGGCCCCTAGGGGTTCTGGCTCAGTGTATACTATTGCACCTGTAGATAACCTGAGTACAGTTAAGCATGTACATCGTTCCCTGTTAAAAGCTCAGATTCAGGGGCGTACACCTGATAGCGTGGAAGAATGTGTCACTGAGGTAGTACAACAAGAACAGGAGGGTGGAGAATCTTCCGCTGAGGGGGATCTGTATGTTTTAATGTCTGATCGGGCCTCAGGGTTTGGAGGGTTGCAAGCTGTAGTTCCTGTTTCTACGCAAATTGCTCCTGCAGTGCCCGCTTCAGGGCAGTCTCTTTCTGAGGCATCTCGTTCCATTACTGGGGTAGGACCAGTTGCGGGGCCACTAAGTGATCCACCGGTGGCAAGTAATTTGGTGGTGCGCAAGACCACTCGTACGACCGCTGGTCACCACTCTAATCCTAACCACCTTCCTAGGGCAGTGGGAAATTTGGCTAGTGTATCTGTTCCGGAGTCAGTGTCTCACTACTTTAGGCCCTGGCATTGAGTTATTGGGGGAGAAGATTAAAGCCATTACCGGGACGGTAATGGAAACAAAAGGGGGGTGGATTGTGGCAGGACTAATTATTTCTAATAATAATAATAATAATAATAATAATAATAATTTGGGGGTACCTTTTTTTGTTAATGTTTGGTAGTATTAATTTAAATATTTTAGAATTATGATTACCGGGTGGTTGATGTGAGTTAGTTATTTGGGGCTCCTATAAAAGGGCTTCTTTTTGCATGCTGCAGCGTCTGCCTTGGGTTCCCCCCTCCCCCTTCCGCTTCACCGCGTGGCTCAGAGGTATGTTTGGCTTTGTGTGTGAGGGAGAAACGCACGTGTAAGTCGGCGTTTAGTTAATTTATTTGTTTTATTTAGAGCGTTTTGTTGCTGTCTCATCCTCTGAAACTGCACTCGAGTCTGGCTTATCCCAGTTCTCAGGTAAATGCTCCGTATATGCAGCGTAATTTGGTAGTATAGCGCTGTACCCGTGAGTTACTGTTTGTTTTGGTTTCAGTTTAACTCCTCAGTGGGAATTGTTGGCGTCTGACCAATTGTAACGCTGCCTGACGGCATTTTCATCAGCTCTGTAAGTATACGAACCGCTTATCTAGTCAGGGGGTAGTAAAATGGGTTTAAACTTTATATTTATGCCTTCTGTGTTTTTAATTTAGCGGGTCCAGCCGATCTGGTGTGATTACTGGCTGTTGCATGAAGATAGCATCCTGTAACGGTGAAATAAGCTGCCGTTTTGCCTCCAGAGAAGTTTAATGAAGCTCTAAGACACTTTTATTCTCTTAAGTGGGTTGATAACTGTGGTGGGAACCTATATCATTCTGTGCTGAATTATCGGACTGCAGCTTGTGCTCATGCACACTGTTTTATAGCTGAAAAGCTCTACTCTTACTTACTTACTATTTGTTTATAAAACTCCGTCTACTATCAGTGCAACTATATTACACCTGTGGTGTATGCATTGTTATTTTTGTGCACTGATGCTTCATCTGTAAATTGTTTGCTGTGTGCAATAGTTAATCCAATCTAAACTGTATTTTGAGCCATTGTATTGTGGTCCTTTTTATATTTCTGATTTTATTTGGTAGTTGTGGAGTAGGTGCATGAGGGATCCAGGAGGGGAGATTTAAGTATTATTTTCACTTTGCTTTACTGGTTGGGATTTGATTTATTTTCTGGCACGGGTGACTTTTGTTGTGATTTTGATATTTTTTTTTAGTTAAATTTTGGCCCCCACCTGGTGAGCTTCAGCCCTACAACAATTAAAATAATTAGCTTCTTTGTAATTTCTTAACTCAAATGACCTGTTGTTGATTTTAATGTGTTTTTGAGCATTGAGTGGTTCTGGTGATATTAATATTAAAATTTTCTCTGTTTTGCAGCCGTGTGTATCTGTCTATCTGTCTGTCTGTCTATCTGTCTGTCTCTATCTATCTATCTATCTCTCTATCTATCTATTGTTTTATTTTATTTTTCATAAGCCTATTTTGATTAATAAAATCTTTTTGGTTAATTGAAATCCTTGTCTTTGTACTTTCTGGTACCCACGAACCTGAAGTGTTAAATTTCTTTGGGTGCAATTCCCAAAGTGGCGTAGTTGGCTGCACTGGTGTAAGGGTAATTAAGGTATTTACATAGTTTAGGTAAATTAATTATTTTTATTAAGTCCTACCGCTCGCTCCCCCGCCACATTCGCATTTGATGACTTGCCTATAGATCCCTTGTATTGGGCTCTTAATCTTCATTTTTATAATACTCAGAGAAAAACTCAAGAAATATCTTAGAATCATTACACCATATCATTTGCAGATGTTTATAATATCACAAGAGAGAATTCTGGAGGAGCCTGTTTGTTTTTGATTGTTGAAGTGAATGGATCACCATGGCCAAATTCAGAAAGCTCACCGAGAAAGAAATAGAAGTAAATGAGTCTGAGAATAATTTAAAAACATCTCAAAACAATAAAAAATCTGCCATTGCACTGTTTGTAAAATCATTTACAAATGGAGAACATTTAAAACAGCTGACAAAAAGGCCATGTTAGGATGTCCTAGCATATTCAGTACAAGAGCAGACCACAAAATGTAGAGTAATTTAATGTAATGAAGTATCTAATAATCCTATAATGTAATTACAGAAAAAGTATAGGTAGCTCTAGTCAGAAAAAGACTGCAAAATTGATTTTCTGAAAGCCTTGCTGTCAAATAAACAAAACCATTAGGTCATCTAAGGACATATAGAAACCCTAATGCTGATAAAGGTAAAACAGTAGTAAAAACATTAATATTAATGTATGTAAATATCAGTAGATTTTAGACCATTTGTGTCTGTCTATTCATCATGTAATTCTCACAATGGTGAAGCTGGTGTTTCCATATGCAGTGTAAAATAATGATGGTGGTACGAGGAGGTTTTTATATGACAATGGAATGAATGTAAAACAAACATATATTTGAATATAGATGGAAATTTTCATGTGTGCACACATGCCTTCACACCTGCTGAAACACTCGCTGGTGCATGCTCTGGCACATGTGACTGCAATGCTCTAAATGCTGGCTCTCTTTCTATTTTTTTATTTTATTTTCTGGTTACATAAGACAAAGTCCCCTCTCCTAATGCAGCTGCTGGGATAACCTGGATAAAGTAGCTTATAGTCCAAAATGCAGTCCGTTTCAGTATCTCTCTCTCTCTCGTTCTCTCATTCCCTCACTTCTTCTCTCTCTCTCTCTGTTAGACGGGGTATGAATTTAATATTCATAAAGGTTACAAGCCACGTGGTGGAGGAAGTAGTGGGATGTCGCAAGCATTGCGTAATATGTGTGTGAGGGTGTGTGTGTGTGTGTGAGGGTGTGTGTGTGTGTGTTCATCGACCACATTTTTTTTTCTCTTTCCATATTTAGTGTGTGTGAGTGGGTGGGTGGCAGCAGAAAAACTGCTGTTGTTTAAGCACTATTTTTAGCATCTTTTCTTTCCACGTTTCGTTTGATTGTTTTCCAATTGGATGCGTAACAGACCCCCCCCCCCCCATATGCACACATCCACACTTCCTAGAGGGGATTTTTTAAGGGAAAGCCTCCATTGGACAGTGGCCTGATAGACGTCAGCACCATGACAGAAAATATTAATATATATAGAAATGAGAAGAGGAAACACTCACCTCATGTGCCAAAAAAATAAAGCAATATGAAGCCCATATGTTCAGTATTGCATACATTGATGGCGTTAATGTGTGAAGATACTAAATGTTTTATTTTCTTACAAACTGGGCTGTTATTTCTTTTGAATACCTAGTTTAGCCCTCTGGGTGTTCCTTCACCTAAAATATTTACTAGCAAGGTACATTTTAAAGGGATATTTTTTTTTATGGACAGAGTTTAAAGGTCTCATTCCATCATTTTTTTTATTTATTTTAAAATATCTAGTTGTGGTCTCTTGTATGAATGAATGCAATGTAAGCTGTTTTTTGTGAAAAAAGTATTCCGGTGATCTGGTATAACACTGCTTTAGTCTGGTGGAGGAGTGGGGGCTAACAGCACTGTAACACCTGGTGGTGGACATCAGTTAGAAACATTTTAAAATAAAGACATTTTTACATTAATAACAGTTTTTGCAATGTGTAATGTTACTTTACAACTTGTTTAATGTCGTAATAAGTGCAGTTCAGCCACTAATCTAGTCTTAGAGTCTCTGCAAAACACGAAATCCACCGGAGATCCTATGTAAACCTGTGTAAACACACAGAGCTGGGTAGTCCAGGTCCAAAATGTATTTTTTTTTTTACTATTGTAAACAGAACAGCTCTAAAATACACCTACCTACCTCAATTGTAATTGTAATTGTACAAATTCTAACCATCTGTTCTTTAGCTCTGAATTACTGGGCGAAACATATAACATTGATGTGTTATTTGCACAAATAACACAGGTACGTTCTGCAGTGTAGTTCCTAAAGCTGTTTTCTCCTTTCTGATGAGATGGCATCACTGCCTTGCTTCAGCTCTGCCCATGGGTGGTGGCAAGCCACTTTTCCTGCTCGACTTTTTTTTCTGAACACTATCTCTTACTTACAATGGAGGTTGAGGAAGGGTTTTATGTGCAGCATGAATATACAACTCAGAGAGAGCTATTGTACAAACAAATTTCACAAACAACAAGAAAAAGTAGATTTTAGCGGTAAGAATCCTTTAAGCCTAGTGTTGCTATATTTTTCTAGCAGTGGAAATCAGCCATTCAAAATATTGTGTAGTCCAAGACTAGACTTATTCACTGTATGAAACACTGCTTCTTAAATTCTTGCACTAAATCACTTGATTTACACTCAGTTTATCATCTCAAACAGAAACTGTGACTTATAAAGAAATACTTAGTGTGAAAACAAAGCAGAGCTGACATTTAAGCAAGGTTTGATCTATGCATACTTGTGCATAACACTGTAGAGAGAACTGGAATTAGTGGAATCATGTGGTAAAAATAGAGAATTGCAAGAAAATATGCAAACCATCCTCTTCACACCATATAAATATTTGAAATATTTAAAAAAAGGAAAGTCAAGGAAGAATTAATGAATAGTCAAATTAAATGAAATCAAGTTAATTTATATGGCGCTTTTTTCTGTGTAAACTTTAATGTAATTAGTAGCGGTGAGTGAGAAACTAATCCAAGGCTGTTGACATGGGTAATGGGGAACCCTGGTTTATAAAGACTTAATTCGGTCTGGACAGACAGGTGACAAGAGAAACTAAAGGAACGAACATCCGTCAGTATCAAGCCGGACAGGTAAGCAGTTGGTAAATCGGAAGAAAACAAAAAGACTGGACTGGATTTATGGAGAATAAACAATTTCTAACATTATCAGAATGTGAGTAATGACTTCGGCAGATCTGAATATAACAGCCTAACTAAAGTGAGAGAGCCAGAATGTAGCATAGACACCTAAAATACTGCCATCCACCCACTCCTCTTTCAAAAACCTTAATTATTCCCTTTGTCCATGAACCCCTGAATCTGCAGCCTTTATCTAACAGGAAACATTAATTGCCAAAAGCTAAACTACACTAGTAATTTTTCAGTCTAGGCTGTGACTGTCTGATTCCCAAACATTTCCTGGAAGGTTATTTCAGAGTTTGTGGCCTTTATAAAAGAAAGCTCTTCCCCAGGCAGAACTCCTCTGAATTTTGGGAACTCCAAGGTATCATGAACACCAGGACTAGGAGAGTTCATTAACAGGGGGGCAGGCATATAAGAAAAGTCTAGGACAGGCAGAAAATATGCAAACCATCCTCTTCACACCATATAAATATTTGAAATATTTAAAAAAGGAAAGTCAAGGAAGAATTAATGAATAGTCAAATTAAATTAAATCAAGTTAATTTATATGGCGCTTTTTTCTGTGTAAACTTTAATGTAATTAGTAGCGGTGAGTGAGAAACTAATCCAAGGCTGTTGACATGGGTAATGGGGAACCCTGGATTATAAAGACTTAATTCGGTCTGGACAGACAGGTGACAAGAGAAACTAAAGGAACGAACATCCGTCAGTATCAAGCCGGACAGGTAAGCAGTTGGTAACTCGGAAGAAAACAAAAAGACTGGACTGGATTTATGGAGGCATATAAGAAAAGTCTAGGACAGGCAGGGTCAACAACAAGATGGCAGAAAAAACAACATACCAAGGGTAGTGGAGCAAGCAGGGTCGGTACATGGGTAATACAACATAAGGGGAAGAGGCAAAAGAGTAGTCAAAAATGGAAGCAAGTGAGTGTGAGGTGGTGTTAATGTTATACCTCATGGGTGTATATACAGACTACACCTGCACTCGTCTGAGCTCAGATTTCCCTCAAGGGGGTTAAGTCTGAGATTGACAGTGACATATCATTAAACATGCTCAACGATTAAAGATTTTCTTGCACGACTTTTTAAACGGTGGAAATATTGTGATCTTTGATGCAGTAATGGTGGGTCAGAGTGCTGCACTGGTGTGGAGATATACTGCAGCAGATTTTTTTTTTTTATGGGCCATAAGATCATTATCAGAGCCGACTTCCTTCACATCAGCTGCTTCTGCAGAAAGTGGAATTTAAGGAGCAGATGAAAGGACCTGCAGGGAGAGGAGACGCTTAGGACTGACCTAGATGTTGAGTGGTCTGTTTGATGCTTCTTCACATTTCCATTGAAATCTTCCTCAGCTCCTCTCCGAAAATGATTAATCTACTGTCTAGTCGACAAAAGCTTGGGGTCATCCGCTACCTGTACGTATGTATGTGTGTGAAACAGAGAGAAAGAGAGAGAGAGAGAGAGAGAGAGTCCATCATTGTGTTCTTTCCCTTTGACTTTGACTCTCTCCCCAATGCCTACTCAGATCATGGGGAGGTGCACATAATAAATGTTAATGCCTTTCAAATCCAACGGCACAAGATCACTTTAAAGCTCTTTTGTCGCAGACGTCGTCGCATTCCGAATCAGTTCATTTGCCTCCAACCACCGCTCTTCCAAGACGAGTGTGTGCAGAACAGAAAAGAGCAGAAGCTCTGGCTTTGAAATCATCCCCTACAAAAGAAGGCGCTGAATTTTAAGCAGCTTTTGATTACAATCTATCACACGGCAGAAGTGCGGAAACCACAGAGATTATGCTGGAAGGCAGATGTTCTGATTGGCCCCTCTGAGTCCTTCATTTTCATATCATTATCTCCTTTTTTTAAATACGGCAGTGGAAGGACCACGTCTGCCTTTTGTTTGAAGACATTTTTTTTCCTCATCTTATTCTTTCAAATCATAATAGAAAAGATAATCCAGTCATAATTCATGTGCACTGTGCATTAGGGTGGCATGATATGAAAAAAATATATAGATTATTATACTGATTATATTGCTATATACACTGACATGTCATTAGCCATTGGATATGAATTAGTACTGGTTCCCATGACTTTTGAATTCTAAAGATCACTAAATAGAAAGGTGGGATGTCCATGTGGAGTATCCTGTTATGAATACAAATGTAATTTCCAGACAAATTTACTCTCCATCACAAGATAACACCACACTGCTTATATATATATATATATATATATATATATATATATATATATATATGAACTGCTTGAATTTTTGCACCAGTATTGGCGTAAAACCATCCAAAAGCAGTGTGTAAGACTGGTGGAGGAGAACATGCCAAGATGCATGAAAAAATGATTAAAAACAAGGTTTTTTTCCACCAAGTTTTGATTTCTGAACTCTTAAAACTTTATAAATATAAACGTGTTTTCTTTGCGTTATTTGAGGTCTAAAAGCTCTGCATCTGTTTTTTTGTTATTTCAGTAATTTCTCTTTTTTTGCAAATAAATGCTCTAAATGACAATATTTTTATTTGGAATTTGAGAGAAATGCTGTCTGTAGTTTATAGAATAAAACAACAATGTTCATTTTACTCAAATATATATGTATAAATAGCAAAAACAGAGAAACTGATTCAGAAACTGAAGTGGTCTCTTAATTTTTTTCCAGAGCTGTAAATAGTTTAGGGTTTGAGCATTTCACGCTGTTACCTAAGGTATCACTCCATGATCAATTTACAATTTATTGTTATCCAATGACTTTTGGCATATCTCTGTATATTTTAATATATATGTATATATTTTTATGTGCATTTCTGAATTTTATTTAACGAAAGTTTTTATTTTATTATAGTAAAATTATTTTAAAGTAAGATAATCTTCCTTATCATAAACTCCAACAACTGCAGATGCAGCGTATTTCTTGGTACCCCATATAACCTATAAATATTACCATAATAATTTAACAGTTAACCTGCTTAATTGGAGTATAAGCTAAATGTGCTGTTGTCTTGTTGTCAGAGCAAACATCTTAAAATGTTAAATTCAGTTTAGTCAATACTGACTACTTAGGAAATTTACTATCAGATGTAAATGTGAGGTAGTGACAGCTTGTGTCACATAATGTTATTTGCCCATAGTGTCATTGTAGGTCTGGTGATGTGTTTTTTTTTAGATTGGGTCTCTTTTCATATGAAAGGTCAAGGGCAGAGAGTGGGATAAAAACGAACACATGCGCTCATGGGGAAGCAAATGGGAAAAGTAAACAAAAGATCACCACCAATTAATTAACAATGACAGCAGTGATATTTTCATGTGAATTAGCTATATCAATACATCACTTGTTTCATTGTAGTTTTTATGCATCTTCTAGATGAAGTAGATTCTGTATACAGCACTTTTACCCTTTTTAGATGCTCCCTACAGGCATAACGCCATAAGTTGAGTTAACTCAAAAATTCCCTGTCATAAATTGGTTTATTATTTTAAGCTGTTTTTTTGAACAGTAAATGTTGTATATACACATGCAGGCATTGTTGTGAGGAGTTAATATAATGGCAAAAGAACTGGCAAAGTAATTGGTGAAACAATTAATTCATTGCTAATATAATTAATATCACCATTTTTTAAATTTATTTTTTAACATGTATTAAAAGATCTTACATAAATAATGTATTTCATTCAAAGTTCTCAACGTGAATACATAATTCTGCTTAAGTTTGATATAAGCTTTGAAGTGATGGCCTCCTGTGCAGATGAAAGAATAGTGAGGCTGGAACACGCTGTCCTCTAAACTGCGGCAGATTTCTATATTAAAACCTGTCGCTCTGATTCCTGCGGTGAGAGAGTAGTTAAGATGGAGTGAAGCAGGGGAACCGGTCAGGACAAAAGGGCCATTTCAGCGTAATTGCCTGTCATGCATATTAACAGCGAATGTGCTTCACCTGACAGCCATCCGAGAGGGGGAGCGACAGCATAGTACAATCTGATGGATAAATGCATGGAACATAATGGCTCTCATGAAAAGCAGATAAGTGCTAGCAGAAGCAGAGTCGGAAAAAACAATTGTAGCGTGAGATTTTTGACTATTTTGTGTTATTTGTGTGCAGGTGTGGATGAGGGAGAGACTGGGAGATGAAAAAAAACATGCAGTTATACAAAATTTAGAGGTTGTGATGATGAAACCCATTGAAATTAATCTCCTGCTAGATGGTAAGAAATAATAGGCATTTTTACATTACAGTAGATCTACATGTATTATGAATGCAACTCAACTGATAGAGATTTGACTGTTTGGAATTTTATTACTAAAAACAGGACAAACAATTTACAAAAACAATAGAAGGACACAAACATTATTAATAAACAATATTCCTATACACTATACTTTACATACTGTCATGTTAAACAATTATGATACACAACAAAAACATTCAATTTAACAATATTGAGAGATGGAGTGATGTTATTCATGATAACACACAACCTCAAGTGTTCTATTGCTTTTATACAACAGTTTTTTTTTTTTTTTACAAATTGAATAAAGAAAATAAATCAAAGAACTTTAAGAAATTCTGAATGAATATGCTTTAATATGGACTGTACCTTCCGCCAAAAAGTAGTTCCACAACAACTGTAACAGAACTAAAACTAATGGTGTATGGTTCAGGCAGACTAACACCAGGAAAGTTAGCTTGAAAGCAAAATTGTGAATAAGCGAAGGTGGTAACATTAAGACCATGAAATAACGCTAATACTCTCCTCTCCTGCTCCGTGGAGTCGTCTTTAGGTGAAAGCTGCACATTATTTGAGAGTTTCTGCTTGTTTTGCTGGGTGGTGTTGGTTAGCATGCCGGCTGGACTGTGGTTAGGTTAGCGTAGCTTGCTTTAGCTCAGCATTACCTTAGCTTAGCCTAGCCTGGCTGGTTAAGTTACCGTTCTGGCTGTCAGGCTGCAGCCAAGCGATTTTCCTTCCCTTTTTCCCACAAAAGACGAGGCCAGCGCTGCGGGCGAGCGTGCCGTGGTTGAGCGTGCCGTGGTTGAGCGCTAGCCTGTGCTAAGCTAACGCTGCTGCCGGTGGATTCAAAACTGTTCTGTGTGTATACGCCGTTACTCAGCAACGTGTCGGCGGAGTGATACAAGTTTAGTGTGAGAAGGCCGTGATGTTATCACAAATATCAGCACGGCTAGAACCCTTCTCAACCAATCAGATTGTGAGGTCGGAACTAACTGTTGTGTAAAAATAAATATTGGTCATTTAAAAAGCAGATTTTCATTCCAGCCAAGCAGAAGCAGATGAGACCATTTGAATATTGACCTGATGAACTGATGAAACAGTGGAATCAGTTAAGATACTATTTAACATATTTACAAGTGAAACAACAGCCAACAGAGCTAAATCATCCAAGACCAGACTGCAATACGTGTGAAGAAATCTTAGCAATGGTACCTGGTATTTACATGCACTTTTTAATCTCATTCACATTTCCCATTTTTTACTGGAAGTAAAGCAGGAATAATATTTGTGTGGGTCAGATTTCTATGAAGAAAAATAAAAGCAGATAAGTTGAACAGAATTATGTCAAAATACTGTACCAATCAAACATTTGTACACACCATCAATTCAGTGTTTTTTATTATTTAAAATGACTTGAAGAAAAAAAAAATCTTTGAAAGTTTCTCCAAGTGCAGTCACAAAGACTATCAAATGTTGTGATGAGAAGAGCCCACTAAATGCTTCACAGAGTATTTTGGTTTGTTTAACACTTTTGATTGGAGCTGTAAATACAGATACAATCCAGGAACAAAATTCATTTTAATCTGAGGTGTAAACAGATATTTTGTCTAGGTGTTTTTCTGGCAAACCTTGGTCTTGTTGATGCTTTAGGCTAATCAGTGTGGTAAAGCCTTGTATTACTTGTTAGCTACTTTAGCCTTGTTGCTTTTGTGTAAAAATGAAACATTTATGTATACAGTATGTATTGGCTGGTGACATACAGTTAAAGTCAATTTAAATTTGCATTAAACTGATTTCAACAGCGGGACTCTCGTCACTGTGCTGGGCTTCTAATTTCTTGTCTCTTTAGCTATTCCACTCAGGTAGCGATGGAGCCTGAATCATTCTCTCTTCCTTAAAATACTCTTCAGAGGGTTTTTTATTTTGTGTGGAGCACATGACATAGAAATGTCATGAAGGCTTTTACCACAGATGCCGGCATGGGCGTGGTAGTGGGGGGAAAAGTGGACCTGACTACCCAGGGCCCGATGAGGGACAGGGGCCTCTTTCACTCTCGTACTGGCATGGATAGCCCACTGACATTGAGAGTGTACAGGGCCCAGAATGTGCTGCTACGCCACTGGATGCCGGGTGTATAACCTGACAGGAGGAGCGGTTATAGGACCCAGGAGAAACCTGCATCAGGACCTGCTCATCAGGAGAGGGCAATGAGTCCACAGAGTGATTTCACACAGCTCTCAGTGATCTGATTGGTACATCTGGCTAAATTAGAGTGTTGGAGAGCTTTCTGCACTGTGTGTGTGTGTGTGTGTGTATGTGTGTGTGTTTTGTGTCCGCACAAATTAGTACACAAAATGGTAAACTAGTGAGGTCCTCATATGCTCCCTGACGCTCTCTGAAGACTTTAAATCAATATCTCATTAATAATGCTGACAAGTGTTGATGTTTGTATCAAAACAAATAAAAAAATAATAAATAGGTCAAAGAATAATAATAAAAAACACTATTTTGTTGATTTCTATGAAGACACAGAATCAATATTACATTAACAGATGCTGACAAGGTCACAAAAAATTAATAAATAACAAACAAAGCAAAAAAAAAAAAAAAAAAAAAGACTTTGGTCTTAAAAAATAAAAGTTGTCACGATACCTGAATTCTGATTTTAGAACCAAGTGTAACAAATTGAGTGATTTCTTTTTACAACATGATACTGTTAAATTGACTTGACATGCAATTAAAATGATCTAACTTATCAAAAGAATATTATTTTTAGTGCTAGGAAATGTCATTCTAATAAAAAAACTCACAAATAGAATTATTAGATATTTATAAAATGTATGTATTATTTTTACTCAAATCAAACAAACAAATTGAACTAAAATACGCTTACCAAATTAATCTGTGCTCGTAATAAAATATTTACTCAAAAAAATACATCCATTGACAATTGTCAGTCCACAAATGGATCTGTATAAAAGAGCCCAGTGCCTTCATTAAAAAACCTCAGTGAGTTTTGAAAATGTGTATTTTTAACATAATGCATTTGCCAGTGATTAATTAATATTGTATGTTTTATTTTCTTTTGTTGTTTCTATTTGGTAAAAGTCTGACCTTTTAGAGAGTTTTAGCACATTATTACAATTTAGTGAAAAAAGAATATACTATTATATTCTTGGAAAATGTTAGTATATTACTGATAAAATGTTATTACTATCAGTTAATACTGTATTTCAAGTCAATAAACTTGTCAGGAACAGTCAGGGGATGAGAAAAGCACATATATTATATAGAGGCTTTATTACAAATGATAATCCAAAAGCATGGTCAAAAACAGGCAGGGTCAAAACGAAAATACAAAAACATGATGTAACAAACATACCAAGGGGAGTAAACAGAACTGAAACTGAACAAACAGAAAAACAGAACTGCTTTGTACAGACAGATGAAACCAAATCAAATACTCTTTCAAGATTAGGTAAGTGCAGAGATGTAGATAGTGAGGAGAACAGGTGAAATCAATACTCAGGTGAATAGGAATAAACACTTTGGCATCAGGTGTGGCCTATATTCAATAGTATATATAATTAAATTTATGAAATCTTGAGTAAAATGTGATGAAATTCATGGAATTAGCATTGAATTGTCATCAGTTTGTTGGAAAATTATTACAATATTGAATTCTACAGCCATCTGTCAGGCCTCACTTAATCTATGATAATTCACACAGCCTTGCTATGAGCACACTGGCCAGTGTTTAACCTCTCTCACATGATTACACCTCACAACCTATACAGGTATGCGCATTTTCAGGACGTACCCTGAAGGTTACACTTCATGATCAATTTAAATACCACTATTTCATTATTTTTGGAATAATAAGTGAGTGTTAATTTCACTTTTGCGGGAACAAAGAACGTTTGGACTAATCATGTGAACTGGTGTTACACTGCTGTTACATGTCTTACATCATACATATGTCTGTCAAGGGAATATATTTCAGAGGCCTGCTCAGCCTTTGAAGGAGGTGTTTTGAAATAGCTGACTGCGAGGAGCGTCATAAAGCGAAGGCCCTGTATAAAAATTTCAGACAATTGAAGTGCAGTAGCGCAGTGGTCCATACTGCAGGGACATCTGCCTGACAGCTGCTCGTCTAGACAAACAACCAGTGCAGGTGAAGCA
Organism: Astyanax mexicanus; assembly: GCF_023375975.1. Taxonomy (NCBI): domain Eukaryota; kingdom Metazoa; phylum Chordata; class Actinopteri; order Characiformes; family Acestrorhamphidae; genus Astyanax; species Astyanax mexicanus. Next base: position 38,086,943 of record NC_064410.1, read on the forward strand.
GTGATTCATCCCCAGCTCTATATAGTCATATATATATTTCAGCTCGCCCTGCTCTAACACACCTGCGTCAACCGATCAGCTAATTATCAAAGCCTCAATAAGATGCAGCAGGTGTGCAGGAGCAGGAACAACACTAATATCAGCAATTACTGCTCTCTCTACTGGGAGCCTGGAGCCTCGGCGCTGAAGCTTCTGTAGTGTCCTGTCAATTACTACTGACGCTAATGTTGACGTTTTTCCTGTACATTGAATATAAACAAAGCAGAGACACTGTTGGCTCAAAGCACATAACATAATAGAAGTTAATGAGCAGAAAACACAAGAGTTAACGTTCTTAAAGAAAATGTATTTAAAATACACTGCCTGGCCAAAACAAAAAAGTCACACATTTACTGTGGCATTGTTTCGATAAGCTTATGCAATGTCACAAGATTTATTTCAATCCAGTGTTGCATTAATTTTTCACCAAAATCGATGGGGAGATTGATGATGGTAAAGTCTGACCACTGCACAAGGCCTTCTCCATCCAGCACATCCCAAAGATTCTTAATAGGGTTAAGATCTGGACTCTGTGGTGAACAATCCATGTGTGAAAATGATGATCTCATGCTCCCTGAATCACTCTTTCACAATTCCAGCCCCACAGATCCTGGCATTGCAATTTTGGAATATGTCCGTGTCATCAGGAAAGAAAAAATCCATTGATGGAATAAGCTGGTCAATATTCAGTATATTCAGGTAGTCAGCTGACCTCATTCTTTCAGCACATACTGTTGCTGAACCTACACCTGACCAACTGCAGCATCAACCCCACATCATTTACTTAGTTAAATCCAGGTGGAGACTTTTTTTGGCCAGGTAGTGTACATTTAGAATAGAAGGCAGATGCTAAGGTAACAATTTAACATAGTTTACTGTATGTAGCAATGTATTTGAACCTATTTAACCCTAGGTTTATTATTCAGTTCTTATTTTGGTAACAGTTTGATTTAGCTTATCTACTGGAGTCCCACTCGGCTATGAAAACTTTTATAGGGCCTATTAAACTTGTTTTAACTTTAACACTTTGACAATTATAGTAGTTTTGAAAGTGGGCTATAGGGTTTAGAAGGTTAATAGAGAATTCCACTGAAAATGTCTGAGTAATTCAATATTCAGTCTGTCCTTTACTACAAAAGAATAATCCAACAGTTTGGTCAAAACCAAAATACAAAAGCATAAGGTAAAAAACATAACAAGGGGTGTGAGACAGTCCAGGTCTAAACACAGCAAAGCAGTATCAGAGGGCAAGGCAAAAATTATAGTAACGTAATCAAAAGGGTCATAGAGAGAATAAACAGAAACACAGAAAAATAGAAACTGTTTATTACAGACAGTCGGAACCAAATCAAATACTTGGCAAAGAGTGAGTGAAGTGCAGGGATATATATATATATATATATATATATATATATATATATATATATATATATATATATATATATATATATATAGTGAGGTGAACAGGTGAAATCAATACTCAGGTGATAATGATCTGGGAGGTATCATGTAATCAGTCATACATATAATCATAAACATTCCATTCAAAGCATTCCTTTGGTTATTCTGGCTTTTCTATCGTTTTTAAACAGACAACATTAACAGCATTAAACAATAGTACAGCTTTACTATGTATTAATCTCTTATCATTATATCAACAAAATAGAAACAGCTTTTAATTCTAAGACGCCTATCAAGTGGTGGTGCTAGGAACCAGAAAAAAACAGCCATGGTACAGGCCATTTTTTAAACAAATGTACTATAAAGATTCCCAATAACAACAAAACTACTTCTTTCTTCCTAGTTATATATGTACATATATGTATATATGTTATATGTTATAAATCTGTTAAGCCATAATTTCGTATTTAGCAGGATTTTGTATTGCAACTGAACAAAAGTCAGTTTGTGTTGAGAAAAATCTGGGCACTAATCTCTCTCTCTGTTTCTCTGCCTTCTTAAACACACTTATGCAAATGCTGTTCTGCTATCTGTTCCATCTAATCAGCCTGCCACTGCAGCAGAGCTAATCAGTTTGACAGCACTCGAGTAAGTGTTCACACGCATAAATAAAAGGAGGAGTGTGTTCCTGGGGAGACTAAAGTCTCTGGCACCTGACAGCAGGACGCTGTGCATCACGGCTTGTCTTCGACCACAAGTGTGACAGCATAAGTGTGTGTGAGTGTGTGTGTATCATACAGAATACCAGTAATACGTTTGAATCTGTATTTTGTAGAAATTGCACATTTGTAGTGATAAGGTACAGCAATAAGACATTACTCACAATATACACATATAAACACAATACATGTTATTACTTATAGCATATAGTAGGTACAACAGTGGAACAGGATACTGGATAGCATTTTTAACTCACATTCAATTTTGACCATACACAATTCCAATCTTCTCCATATACAGCAGCCACCAAACTGCATCCGCATCTACTACTGCAGTGTAGGTCACAAAGTCCACAGCCATACTGACCTGAACTCATCTATTTGTAGTTTTTTCGTCCCACATTTCATTCCCTACTTTCACTCCTATTCATTGCCTTCCACAGCCAAGGTTTGGAGTTTCTTCTACCTGACAGTAACCAAACTGCATGTACTCTTTCAGAGCAGGTTCCCAAACTCTAATCCTTAGCCATACTAATCAACTTCCATCTGTTTGTTATTTTTATTTAAACCCTGTTACTCCTATTTAGCTGCACAACCATTACAGTATGCGTTTTCCTCAGGAAAAGCATTTTTCTAATATATGAATTTTATCAGCCAGGTTGTAAGGAGCAGTAAAGATACTCTGATCAATTACAGAGTATAAGGGAGTTGGTGCTGCTAACCATGGCTGGGTAGCACTGCTAAATGGGGCTGGCTAGCACTGCTAACCACAGCTGGCTATGCTGCTAACCATGTCTAAGTAGTTTTGCTATCCGCTGCTGGCTAGCGCTGCTAACCAGGGCTGGCTATGCTGCTAACCGCAGCTGGCTAGCACTGCTAACCAGGGCTGGCCAGGGCTGCTAACTGGGGCTGGCTATGCTGCTAACCACGGCTGGAAAGCCAAAAAATCTGTGTAGATTAACATTCAGTGTTCGTTTGACTTTAAAATGTATATATATATATGTATATACATATATATATATATATATGTATATACATATATATATATATACATATATATATATGTTTTTAGAATTGCAGTTTTGTTTACTTAGGTGCTTTCCCCATTGGAAGGAAAACACGGTGACACCCTTGCTCTCTTCAATATAGACATCCTTTTTTCATAGTTTCGCTTATTGTGCCTTATAATCTGTTGCGCCTTATGTATAAAAAATAGACTAGAAAATATACAATCATTGATAGTGTGATTTATAATCCGGTGCACCTCATAATGCAAAAAACATGATAATTCCTCTCGTCCTCATGCATTTAAAAAGCTGTGAGATCTTAAAAGAATTTTTTTTTGTATGAAAAAAAAGAAAAAAAGCACGTAAACTGATGTGGTATAACAAAATTACTAGATTTTACTTATTAGTTATATTTCGATAACTAATATGTGTTACATAGTTCTTGTGAGCACTCTTCCTTTTGCAAGTCATTGTGCAAACAAATTGATTTTTAACATTGTTATTATGTATTGTGGCATAATTCTATTCATTGAGGTATTATTAGATGCCTCATGTGGCTAAAATACACCTTTAAAATACACCTTATGGGACAACAATGTTCTATAACTTTTCCAAGGTCCCTAAAACTTAGAAGTACAAGTGCTGTGAAAGTAATTTGTCATTTGGGACATTACACTTATTAAAGTGTACCAGGTATATCCACACAAAATGTTTAATGCCTTTAATAAACTTTGAAATGTATCAAAGTCTTTATTAAAAGTTCATTGCAAAGCCGCTGTGCAAGATTTTACCAAAATAATAATGATTATAATTAAATTAGAACTGGTGAAACCAACATTTCAGGAATTACATTCAACAGTATACTAACAAACAGTATAAAACAATTCAAAATAAAATAATACAGCTAAAACCTATTCAGCACTTTAGAACAGCCTTTCAGAAAGTGCTCTCCACCAGTATACTGCTGAGTTAACACTTCTCCCAAACTCCAGAATATTGAGTTTTACTGTTTATTTAGCAGATAAATTCCCCTGCTCGCTCCTCCCAGAGGTGCAGTGGCCATTAAATCAAATGAAGTCTGGTTAAACTGGTTTTTCATGTGCCATCTGTGAGCCCCCTCCTGTTCACACTGCTCACATATGACTGCTCACCTCTCCATCCAGGCTGTCATATTGTGAAGTTTGCGGACGACACGGCAGTGGTTGGATGCATCACAAACAGAGATGAGTCCAGCTACAGGCAGGAGGTGGAACACCTGGAGGATTGGTGCAGAGAAAACAACCTCTGCATCAATGTAAAAAAGACAAAGGAGATGATTGTGGACTTCAGAAGGGGCAAGCATGCCCACCTCCCCCTGCACATTGGAGGATCTGCGGTGGAAGTGGTTGACAGCTACAGGTACTTGGGTGTGCACCTGACCAGCAACCTCACCTGGAGCAACAACACTTCCACTCTGGTCAGGAAGGCACATCAGCGGCTCTACTTCCTCAGGAGGCTGAGACGAGCTGGACTCGGGAGCGTAGTCCTCACCTCCTTCTACAGATGTGTGGTGGAGAGCGTTGTGTGCTCCAGCATCAATGTGTGGCATGGAAGCTGCTCTGCTGCAGACAGGAAAGCACTGCAGAGGGTGGTGAAGGCAGCACAGAGGATTGTTGGAGTTAGCTTCCCCAGCACCACAGACATTTACACCTCCAGGTGCAGGAAAAGGGCCACCTGCATCAGGAAGGATCCCACCCACCCAGCACACGCACTTTTTGTCCCACTCCCCTCAGGCCGGAGGCTGCGGAGCATTAAGTGCAAAACAACAAGACTCAGAAACAGCTTCATTCCGGAAGCTGTAAGACTCTTAAACTCCACTTAACAACACACTGCACTGACACCAAGGACAAATTACTGTTTACTGTTTACCAACATGGTCACTTTACTTGCACTGAGACACTTTATCTCCACTGCTCTAATTCACATTATCATGCTGCTATAGCACACTTGCACTCTGGACTTCATGTTGCTGAACCTTCTACTCTCTATTTATTTTTTTTATTCTTGGGATATTTATCTATCTATTTTGTATATTCTATTTCTTTTATTGTATTCTTTTTTTATCTATATATCTATTAATAACAGCTCTTTGGGTGTAAAACTGGATCGTGAGATCACAATTTCGTTCCACCTCATGTACCACATGTGATGCGAATGACAATAAAATCTCCTTGAATCCTTGAAAAGCAGGCAAACGAAGCTGATCCAGGCGAAGATGAAGAGGCCGTATAGCATCAGTATTAAGTGAAATATCTGCGTCCTCACTTGCCCATGCTCCAGAGATGGAATAAAAGAGAAATTAAATGAGATATAGATAATATATTATTAATATATTATTTAGACGGCCTGGAGTGAATCTTTTACATCTTCATTTTTTGGGAACTTGGAGAATACTAAGTTCTAAACTCAAAAATGCAGATATTGTGTTTTGCATTTTGATTGCTGCCAAACCTTAAGTGGAAGCCAACATATATGCCTACCCACCCATATACAGCTCTTAAAAAAATAAGAGACCATTTCAGTTTCAGATCTTCAGATTTTTGCTATTTATAGGTTTATGTTTGAGTAAAATGAATATTGTTGTTTTATTCTATAAACTACGGACAACATTCCGAAATTCCAAGTAAAAATATTGTCATTTAGAGCATTTATTTGCACAAAGATGCAGAGCTTTCAGACCTCAAATAATGCAAAGACAACAAGTTCATATTTATAAAGTTTTAATAGTTCAGAAATCAATATTTGGTGGAATAACCCTGGATTTAATCAAGTTTCCATACATCTTGGCATGTTCTCCTCCACCAGTCTTACACACTGCTTTTGGATAACCTCTGGTGCAAAGAAACTCATCATTATGTCCAAGTTTTTTAAGCCACCTGCGCCTTCATAGCTGCTTTTAAAATCACGAGTAATAATATGGAGTTTGAACTCTTCTGCAACAGGTCCTACACAAGGTTTGGAACACTGCAGTGAGGATTTGTTGGCATTTAACCATGAGAACATTAGTTAAGGCCAGTAATGAAAATGGATGATTAGTTATGGATCCAAAATGCCACTCAAACATATCCCTGAGGTATTCCCTGGTATTGCCAGAGGTATTGACTCCTCTGGTGGATACTTTTGTGTGTTGTTTTTGTATATATTGCTGAACATGGAGCAGGCATTTAAGTGCCATTACTATTTGTACTATTATAGCAATATTTGTATTAGTATTAATGTTAGGAAATCAGTGACATTGAATCTTGTTACCTTAAAAGAAGGAAAGAAAATTGCTTGTGATGTTGAGGACAGGTTTTTAGTTTCACTATCAGTATAAGCAAGATATAAAGCTGTTTAAAAATAGAATTTAAATGTAATTAGTTTCCAAAACTTAGGTACAATTTTCACTGTTTTACAGAACTGATGATGTTTAGTGTGTTTTGTGCTGCTACTGTTTGAGTGGATCAGAAACAGCAGTGCTGCTGGAGTTTCTAAACACTGTCTCCACTCTATTACACACTCCTACCTACTACTGCTACTCCTGGAGATGTGAGTGAGAGACAGAAGCCCTGATCTCTTGCTCCACAGTATGTGTTGGTCATCATCTAGTCCTTTTTGAGTTCCCACCAGATGCTGCTAACAAGGTATTTTTGGTTGGTGGTCTAGTTTCAGTCCAGTAATGACACTGAGGGGTGTAAAAACTCCAGCAGCCCTGCTGTATCTGAGCACAACTACATTCATTCCAATCTTCTCTTTATACAGCAGCCTCCAAACTGCATCTACTTCTTTAGGGCACTCATCTATTTGTAGTTCTTTCATCACACATAATATAAAAAATGTATGCAGAGAAACAGAAGGACTACAGTCTGCAGTTATATAAAACATGTTCTCATTAGAGCTAATCAAATGGACAAGGAGTGTAGAAACATGGAGATGGCCATACTATTCTGACTGGACTAAGTATATACAGTTCATGCTTTTTCTTTCTCCACCTTCATGTTCTTCTTTTTAGCCCCATTTTCTCTTTTAATCCTTACATTTTATTCCCGCTCACTAACAGACTCACAGTCTTCTTTTTCTCTCAGGTCTCCCCACATGTTCTCTTAGTGGCAGAGTGGTGATAGCAGCAACGACAGGGCATATCACTGTTCCTTAAAGAGCCGCTTATATCATCACTGATGCAGCCTCATCTCCACAGCAGCCCTATCCAGGTCACATTTTTACTCAGCTGAATGTACCCTCAATCACAGCATAGACCTGCCTGATGTGTAGTGTTCCAGTGGTTCATTTTGTACACAACACTAATAAAAGTATTTTTTGTATTTTTAATATTGGCAATACTTCGTATTGAGCTGCTGTGACTGATGGTTAATTAAACAAAAAAAACATTTCCACAGAACAGATCAGTCCCACAGTCATCAGGCCAGTAATCAAAGCCACCTGGATAACAGCTCTACAGTGCTACATACATTTGCATTTCTCTATTATCTACAGTTGTTTCTCTCTTTGAAGCAGTGGATCTGCCAAATGCATGCAGTTGTGGTGGTCAGATTCTCACACTCATAGATTTGAGTGTCATAGCCATATTAGGCTTTAAGTCATTTGTTTGGCCTTTCCCCCCCTTTTTTACATTTTCACATAATGTACAACATCCTTTATTATTCATAGAAAGTAAGATTTTGGAAGATTTTTATAGGGTTCAGAAATCAACTGCATAATTTTAATAACACTCAACGTCAAGTACACTGATTTTTTTTGTCAGATTATCATTCAAATGGTGCATTTCTAAAATGCCTTTTAACTTGCCAAGGCCTTTAAACTTCCTGTTAGTGATCATGATTGGCTACCATTTCTAGCTTCCTTTTGCCAACATATGAAAATGGTTTTGTTGGACAGTTCTCAACAGATTGACCAACATACAGTACACTAGGAAAGCCTAAAAAGCTCAGATTTAACAACAATGAGACTTAGTGTCACAAGTATCACAAATACACAGGCATATCATAAATTGAAAGCTGCTGGAACAAAATATTCTCTAGCAAAACCTCAAACCATTACACAACTCCAAAAGAGTTGTGTAAAGAAAAGGTTAATGTTAATCAACAGAAAATGCTGTAAAGGAAATGAAACGGGAATAAAAAATAAAAAATAAAGTTAACTTACAATATTGGCAATACTTCGCAAATTTACAACTAAAGAGAACATTTATTACTCGCTACAAATATGACAGATGTTGCAAATCAATACTCAGGTGAAACTCTGCGAGTAATCAGTCTGTAATTGGAGAAATTCCTGTATTCTGGGAAATGCAGTGAATGGAGTCACAAAATGAGGGGAAGAACGCCGGTGTGCGACAGACGCAAACTTTATTTTATATTGAAGATGTGTCATACAGTATTCATTTTTATCTATAAAAGGAGAGGCTTTAACATGAATTGTCAAATGTGGCAGCATTCAAATACAAAATCCCTTAATCATTCTGACCTTTTATCAACATCATCCTGAGCATCCGTTTTTCTCTCTTTTTAAGCATTACTACATGAAAAACCCAATGAGAACCATCAAACACTGAATTTGCACTGCATTACATTTTCATAAGAGCTTTTTCAGCCCATAATCCAGCAGGGATGTCAAGTTTTATATCAACATTTTTTCTACATCTGTTCCATAACCTTGAATTCAGTTTCTCTGAATAGTCGTCACTCATTATTTCCTGAAATCAATTTGCACCTAATTAAAAAGCTACAATGGCGTTTTCTAAGGTGCAGCAATGATAAAGTAGATGACCTAGACAATGACCCAACTGGCTTCTAATTTAACAACTTATTTTTTTTACATACAAAGGTCAAAATATGATGAATGAGCTATTTCTTATTTGTCAAAAAAGTTGATTTAACATTTAAATATGAGTCATATCTGAACAGGATGCATTTACTTTTACTTTAGTTAAAGTCAAGTTGTTCTGAATTGAAATAGGTGTCTTCCTGTGGATGAACAGTGAAATGATGCCCTGCTTGTCCTACTCTTCATACACGGATCCTCTTAACTTTAAAATACAGATTAAAATATATTTTGAAATGTATATTTTTTAAATCCCCCACCCCAAAAAACTTAGTCTTGATGTTGTAAAAACATTTTGACTTGAAATGCAAAGGTATTTTAAGGCTATATAAGGCCTATTTTATTGTTTATATTCTTCCATTTGTAATTAATGTAGCTAAATTTTCTTTACATTAGATAATAATTAGTTTGCAACAAAATAATTTAGTTGGCATTCAGAATTAAACAAGCATATATTTAAAAAAAAAGGCTGTTTGCAAGTTGCTTAACAAACCCCCACAATTTTTTTTTTTGGCTCAAACAACCTTCAAACCTACCCCCTCCTAAAATGTTTTTTTTTTATAAACACCCCTATGATTCATAAAAAAAAAAAAAAAAAATCACAATACCAAAGACACACAGACACAACCTAAATCCAGCTGGACAATGTGCAATTGATTGGTGCACTATAGATTGCTTAAATAGGGTCCTTTTTGTCAATCTTTTTTCAAATATAAAGTTAGCAAGTTAAATTATCTTTAAATCCAGTCACAATATCTAATTTTACGTTTCTACATTACTGTGGGATTTCATTGGGCAGTACAGCATTTTTGCAGTTTATTTTGCAGTGTTTTCCAATCTTGTTTGCAGGCCCCACAGACCTGTGTGATTTAAAAGGAAAATGAAAACACACTTCCAGTTTCTCTCAGACCCCTGCAGACTGCTGAAACCCATTTCTTGCTTATTGAACTCTGTGAGCTGTTGTGATGCAAATTCCTTTCCCCACAGAGCTCGGAGCGTAGCAACCTGGAGCCTCCTGGATGTCAGAAGGGCTCGGGCAGAGACGGAGAACATGATGATGGGAATGAGAGGTGAGAGAAATGAGGGGAAGGCTGGGTTATTGACTCATTCCTGACCTTTGAGTGGCTGCTGATTGCGTTGAATAGGTCGTGTCAGAGGCAGGGATCAGCAGACGCAGACGGTCCAAATTGGATCCCAAAATCAACTCACAAATCAAAGACCCCAGTGGTGTTCACTGTCTGTTGTGTACAACTGCACTACCTCCATTCTCCATCTCCATTACACACACACACACACGAAGACTGTACATTTACACTGTATATTCTATTTCTTATTTGATTGTATTTATATGTATCTTTATATTTTATATTTTATCTTTTTTAACTTTGTGTATTGTGTAACCTGCTGCTGGATGCCAAGAATTTCCCCCCGGGGATCAATAAAGTATCTATCTATCTATCTATCTATCTATCTATCTATCTATCTATCTATCTATCTATCTATCTATCTATCTATCTATCTATCTATCTATCTATCTATCTATCTATCTATCTATCTATCTATCTATCTATCTATCTATCTATCTATCTATCTCTAAGACCTTTCTGTGTCGATGTTGACGTACATGTTGTACAATATTCCACAATATCACACCTTTCTGTTAGGTCCTTTTGGTTGTATTATATTCTATACTATCCAGGCAATACAGCCAATATGGCTAGTATGGTCATGATAATGATATAATCCAGTTATTATTGTACCACATGTGGACATGACCTACATATTCTTATTTTTCTGTTGACCTAGATAATGCCCAGAGAGAAGAGCTTATTTATGTGAATAAATCGCTATTTGGACTGTTTAGAATGATTTTTGTGTTTTATTAAAATAATTGACCTTTAAATGGACATACTTATGTCAATATTATATATTTATTGGTATACAATATATACAAACTAATTAAGAGACCACTTTAAAATGATGGGTTTCTATTGGTTTTACCAAACTGAAAACCTCTGGAATATAATCAAGAAGAAGATGGATGATCAGAAGCCATCAAACCAAGCTGAACTGCTTAAGTTTTTGCACCAGGAGTGGCATAAAGTTATCCAAAAGCAGCGTGTAAGACTGGTGGAGGAGAACATGCCAAGATGCATGAAAACTGTGAATAAAAAACAGGGTTATTTCACCAAATATTAATTTCCGAACTCTTAAAAATTTATGAATATGAACTTGTTTTCTTTATTTGAGGTCTGAAAGCTCTGCACCTTTTTCCTATTTCAGCCATTTCTCATTTCTCAAACAAATGCTCTAAATAAAATGAAAATATTTGTATGTGGGAGAAATGTTCTCCATAGTTTATAGATTAAAACAACAATGTTCATTTTATTCAAACATATATCTATAAATAGCATAATCAGAGAAACTGATTCAGAAACTGAAGTAGTCTCTTATTTTTTTCCAGAGCTGTATATCAGTATTCAATTATTATATTATAATTAAGTCTTTGGAATAAATATATCTTCATATTCCTTCACAGTCTGTATGACTTCAGTGTTCATTTATAATGTAGGAAAAAACATAAAAACATACAACTGGTAGTGTAAATATATTTCCCAGGTACATTTTTGGCCATTGGGACAAGGAAACATATGGCTTTTACCAGTGTTTTGAGTAGCTTTCTTCATAAAATATATATATATTTTTAAAGCTTGGTTACAAACTTCAAAAAAGATCTGTTTAAAATTTGTACAAAAGCTGTAGAAAATCTATTTCAAATCAATAATTCCCCACTGTCTCATAACAAAAAATTATATAATAAAAAATTATATATATGTCAGAGATTGCGGCAGGGAAGCACGTGGAGCGTGTACACAAATGCAAGTAATTTTATTAATAAGCAAAGAAATCAAATAAACACAAACAAGAAACCAAAACAACAAGGAAAGGACAAGGAAAGGATTAAACAGAGACTAAGAAAACTAAAGAAAAAAGAACCGACAAAGGGAACAGGAAACAAAGGATTGCAGTATAAATACACACAGATGAAACAGGAAACACCTGGGGACAGGTAATGAGAGGGCTGAGCTACAAATGAGCACAGGTAAAAAAAAACACGTGGGGAATGACACGGGCACAGAGGAGGAAACATAAACAAACACAGAGAGCAAAAAGGGAACAGAGCAAGCATATGACAATATATCAATAACTTGAGCCAATTTAAATATATAAAATTTTACAAGACATTTTGATACGTAATTGTGCCAGTACTATATATATATATATATATATATATATATATATACATATATATATATACATATATATACATATTTATGTATATATATATATATATATATATATATATATATATATATATATACGTATATATATATGTATATGTATATATATATACATATACATATATATATATATACATTAGTGGGTTTAGTTTTGGGTGGCATGGGCAGTAGCACAGGATGGTATCTTGCCCACCCAGCATTTGGAACAGTGAATTTTGCATGAGTGTTTAGCCTGATTCTAGATGATAGATGTGAGCTAGCCAAGCCACTGAACTGAAAGGTTTCCCACTGTGTAGTGCAGGATGGGGAGGGGGCAGGGCTGGGGTAGGTGTTTGTGCTGGTAGCCTGAGGTTTGTTTCTATTTGTCCTTATTCCTTCTGTTTGATATTTTTGCGTTGGATGGGGGTTTACCCAGGGTGACATACAGGCTAGAGCCGCCACTGACTGGAAGAACTGGCACTGAGCACTGAGCAGTCAGCCTTTGGCTAAAAGCATGTTACCTGATACAGATATAATTCTCTCTCTCTCTCTCTCTCTCTCTCTCTCTCTCTCACCTTTCCACAAGGTGAAGCGGAGGTGTCAGGGGCGCTCTAACAGGCTGTCACGGCCTGCCAGCACTCTGCAGCCAGTTTGTAAAATGGAGCAGCCTGCTGGGGTGCTGTAGTTTTGATTTTATCCCATTAGCTGTGATTCCCTGTTTCATCAGCAGGTCCTGCGAGTTGGCCAGAGGCCGGGTCAATCTCACACCTCAGAGATAGAGAGAGAGAGCCTGTTCACTGTGAGAGATGAGAGACATGATCACTTCTGTGTGAGAGAGATTTTTTTTTTACAGAGACAAAAAGAGATAGAGGAAAAGAAATCACATTGGTAGATGTTCAGATGTGTAGAATAGGAGAGTCTCACAGAATGAAGAATCGGATTATGTTCACTTTACAGCTGTGGTTTAAGAGGAAGATAGATGATCACAAACCATCAAACCAAGCTGAACTGCATGATTTTTTGCACCAGGAGTGAAATAAAGTTATCCAAAGGCAGTGTGTAAGACTGGTGGAGGAGAACATGCCAAGACGCATGAAAACTGTGATTAAAAATCAATCAGGGTTATTCCACCAAATATTGATTTCTTAACTCTTAAAATTAATATGTTATGTTATGAATATGATCTTGTTTTCTTGGCATTATTTTTGTTATTTCAGCCATTTCATGATAATTGTTTTATTTGTAATTTGGGAGAAATGTTGTCCATAGTTTACAAAATAAAACCGCATTGTTCATTTTACCCAAACATATACCTATAAAAGCTGTACATGTTTTGATACTGTTTTATCCTATACACTAGAGTGAACAGTACCACTAATTATATTAATAAATGTTAGAAATGAGTATGGATGCAATAATATCCAGCAATTGAAACTATTACTAGGTCAGTAAAAAGTGAATAGTTTATACAGAACACTGACTACTTTTTAAAGTCTTATTGTGCTAACGATGGTACGTCTGCTTGGATTAAAAAAAAAAGATAAGTGTTCAATAAATATTTCTAAATATCAATATTTCTAAATATTAGTTTTGTAATTGCCTTTTTTTTAGAAAATCAAAATCATTTTAATAATTTTTCAGAATAATTTAATTTTTAATTATCATAATTATATTATCTTATTATCATTATTATATTAATTGTCATTATCATATGGTAGCAATTAAACCTAACATTTATTAAAGCGAGAACATTTTCTTCTTCTTCTTCTTTTTCTTCGCAGAAGTTGTAGTAGTAGTAGTAGATTGTTGAGATTGTTTTGATGAGATGCATTAAGCGCCAAAAATAAGCCAATGTGATTTTCCAAAAGCATATTATTTTTTGGAGAACTATTAAAACGTGGTTATTGACACCATCCCTTTACTCTTACTTTTTTTACACTGATATCTATTTGAAGTCAAGCAGGATTTTACAAAGTGCAGCTCCACCAAAGTTACAAGTGTAGTAGCTGGCGTTTAGGGCAATTTGTGTGGCAATGACAAATGCACTATTATGGCTATTACAATATTTTTAATTATTTATTTTAGGCTTGACTTTTTTTCTTCTTCTACCATTTTGCAGAAACATCACAGCAAATTTGCCAAATTTAAAAATCACAGTGTTAATTTAACACTGACAAATTTGCTGCAAAGGCTTTTCACGTGACTGCAATGGTGCTGCAATGTGTTTTCACACAGACGCACATGTATATTGACACACTTTGACAACTCACACACACACGCACACACACACACACACACACACAGTGAGAGAGAGAGAGAGAGAGATAGAAGAAGAGTGTGTATGAGTTAGCAGGGTGTTAGCAGACAGCGAGACAGACGCGGTAGAGGGAGGTGGTGGGGGAACTCCTCCACACTTCCCTGATGATCATCAGGCTGTCATCTCCCCAGCTCCCCAGTGTATGCCATATGTCACACACACCCAAGCGTGTGTGCGTGCACTCGGCCACATAAAAATATCCTTATTCCTTTCCTTTGTGCTTTCAGAGCTACAGAAATACAGCAAATGTTTTGTCTTTTTTTTAAACAAAAATGTAAAATTTAATTATATGCTACACAAAAAAATAACAAAATAATAATAAAAATTAAGATCATATAACCAAATATGGTTGTTTGAGTTCACTTTATCGTGCAATTAATTGTTTTACGTTTCATATTAGAAAAAGATTGGTTTCCCAATTAATTTTACCTATTTTTGATTATGCTGATATAGTCTATATGAACACCTCTGAAATTCACTTAAGACCTCTTAATGTTGTGTTTAACTCTTTGTGTAGGTTTGTTTTGAGATGTTCATATAGAACTCATCACTGTTTTATGTTCGAATCAATTAATTGGTCCCAACCTAAATCTAGAAGACGGTATCACTGGGTACAGTTTATTTTTAAATGTATTTATTTGGATTGTCCACCCTACTTAAAACTGTTTTTTGTTCTATTTAAATCTTCTTATTCTCTTCGGCATTTGCAATATCCTTTTTTCTTTGTTCCTAGAATTTCTAAAGAGGTAGGGCGAAGGTCATTTTATTACAAAGCTCCTTCTGACTGGAATAATCTTCCTTTTTCTTTGAAAAACTTCATTTCATTGCTTCAGGAAATGTTTATTTTCTTATCTTTAAACAACTTGTCTATGTTTTTAATTATTATTATTATTATTATTTCTGTTGTTTGTATTGGTATTGAAATATAAGTACCGATTGATGTTATATTTGTTATAGTATATATGCAATGTTATATTGTTTCATCTTAAAACAACTTGTTTATGTTTTTTAATTGTTTTCAGCTATCTGTATTGGAATATTATAATTACCGAGTGATGTAATTTGATAAGTTGAGTTCTGGTGGATTGGGATGGAGAGTGAGCTGTCTATGTATGCGTAATGTATGTTTTGTGTGTAAATGTTTTTTTTTTTTTTTTTTTTTTTTTTGTTTTGTGTATGTATTTATAGGACCCCCTTGAAAATGAGATGTCACATCTCAAGGGGCTATCCCTTTCAATAAATTCAAACTATAGAAAAAATAACATGCAATACTGTAAACATAAGGCTTGGAAGGTTTGATTGTAAACCATTATTGCAAACCAATTGCTTAATAGCTGCTTTGATTGTACGCTAACACATTCATATATTCAGTATTCTACCTCACAGTATATTTGATCAGTATCAGTATCAGTCCAGTCACCTTGATTTATGGAACTGTAGGCTATTTAGACTGGTGTTTCCTATCACTCCATTTATCTCCACTCTACACACACACAATACCTTGGCTGTGATTCCCCTGTGTATAGATGTGTCGTGTACAGCTGTGTGGTTTGATGGAGGCATGGTGGGTCTGTGGTGGTGGCCTTTGGCTGCTGGTGTGATGCACGTAGGCCTGTGTTACTCCTGTCAACAGAAAGAAACACAGAGACACAAATGTATCAGATCTGCAGTCAAGCCTGAACAGAGGCACAGCACCGACAGATAAAGAGGCAAACAGATGGAAAAGAGAGAGAGAGAGAAAAACACATCAGAAAGGAACAGCAGAAAAAAAGACAAAAAGACAGCAGAGCATTGAATGCTTTTATACAATTAATTGAACCCTATACCAGGGGTGTCCAAACTACGGCCCGCGAGTCATTTGGTATTTTAGAAATAGAATGAAAGTTGGCCCGCTGTTAAGCAGGTTTTTATAATGTGAGATTCAAAGTTTGAACGCTAGGTGTCAGAAACGAGCCAAAGAGTCTAAAAGCGGAGAGGGTTCGCATTTCTAGCGCAGAAAAACGGCCCAAAGAGTCTAAATGCGGAGAGGGTGCGCAGTTCTATCGCAGACAAACGGACCAAAGAGTCTAAAAGCGGAGAGGGTGCGCAGTTCTATCGCAGACAAACGGACCAAAGAGTCTAAAAGCGAAGAGGGTGTGCAGTTCTAGCGCAGACAAACGGACCAAAGAGTCTAAAAGCGAAGAGGGTGTGCAGTTCTAGCGCAGACAAACGGACCAAAGAGTCTAAAAGCGAAGAGGGTGTGCAGTTCTAGCGCAGACAAACGGGGCAAAGAGTCTAAAAGCGGAGAGAGTGCGCATTTCTAGCGCAGAAAAACGGGCCAAAGAGTCTAAAAGCGGAGAGAGTGCGCATTTCTAGCGCAGTAAAATGGACCAAAGAGTCTAAAAGTTGCCGTAATTAAGGAGTTTAATATAAAGAGAAATCATGAAATTAAACATCAATTTGAAAAATCTTAGTTTACACAACACTGTCAAAGATAGAGAAAGTAAGTCAAGTAAAACGGTGTGTAAATGAAATAATCAGGAAAAAGTATTATTTAAAGTTGTATATTTCATTATTTGTTTTATTACAGAGTCTGTGGCCCATGACTTCAAATATATTTCTCCTTCTGGCCCCCAACAAAAAAAGTTTGGACACCCCTGCCCTATACACTCCTACAAATCAAGGTGCTACAAATGTGAAGCCATTAAGGAACCACTTTTGGAATCGTTAACCTATTAACATGCCTTGGCCTCTAGGAAACATTTCTGAACGGGAAAAGAAAAATGGGTTATGTGAATAGCCACTGTGTATGCATGTGGGTGTGTGTGTGTGTGTGTGTGTATAAAGAGCTGAGACATTTGCTGCTGAGCAGGTTCATGCTCTAGTCTAGTCTGATTTAAAAGAGCTGCTGTAGCTCCCCGGCTGCATGTGCAGCGTCAGAGCCGGCTGAACCTGGGAAGTAGGTTAGTTATTTCTTTATCCTACACCAGCCTGACCCACTTAGATGAAAGAGCACAGAGACCTCTAATACACTGTGTGAAAAATGCACCTTAACAAACAAACAAGCACATTTAAGCAATGAATAGACCTGTATTCTCCCTATACACCATGTTTCCCTTTGTGATTTTATAGAACCTGGTGACAGATTGAAAAAAATCTATGAGAATAAGGAGTAAAAAAAAGAAAGTATTGCAATGCATTATACATTATATTTATCAAAATTCCAAAGTGAGCATCTTTATTTTGCATCCTTTTATCCAAAGGATATGCAACATATAAAAGTGCAGTTTTTCTTTCATTGCACAGAGTGGACTCAACATATTTCAAGTCTTATCTGGTCAAATAAATTTCATTTATAAATATGCACCCAATCCTGCATTTCATGCAATATATTCTTAAAGAAATGGGACCCCTTTATATTGTTGCTATTCCTTCTTACTACATTTATGTGCTTTGGAACTGAGAATAACATAATGTATGTACCATATGCAAAGTAAATAAAAATAATATACTATACATATTATAATAATATACTTAGCCGCAATTTCATTTAAAATGGCCATTTCATAGACCCAAACTTTTTTTTTTAATTACTAAAAAAGATTACTTTTAGATGCTAACCTGTGCTTAGTAAAATAACCCATTGAATTCAAAAATCAATAAAGCCTCTGACCACTGGTTTATATGATAAGCAAGCTGTAATTAAAGCATTTGCTCATTTGATTCTACTATTAGTGTGCTTTGGGTAAATCATTTTTTGTTTTTTTCTAAGTATAGATACAATTATTGTCTGTGCTAATAAACTTTACTTATAAAAAAAATATATATAATGCACCTTCGATTGCAACAAAATTTAACTTGCAGTAATGTGTCAGGCAGGTACAGTATGTAAATAATTCTAGGTGTAATATGATTAAACACTGGGTTTTGGCACAAGAGTGATTAAAATTGTATGTATCAGAACTGAGTCGCTGCGCTTTTTTCCGAACGTGGTGTGATCCTCTTCAATAATGCTACATCAGCAGCTGCATGAAAAGAGGCGGAGTCCGACTTCACATGTATCTAGTATGTACTAGTCTTCACCCTCCTGGTGTGTTGGGGCATCACTAGTGATAGGGGGAGTCCTAATGAGAGGGTTGGGTAATTGGCGATGTAAAATGGGAAAAAAAAATGAAATAAAAGTAAAAAAAAAAAAAAAAAGCCCCCCCCTGTGCCCCATAAAAAGTATCTCAGATGCTAGAGTACATTTGAGTAGTGTACCTCTTGGTGAGAGATCCTTAACTTTTAGACATGCCATTATGTCCCACACAAAGACATCTAGCTTAGTGGAGGTCATTTCACCAATAAAGACCACCACCTACCTGTTCCATTCTTTTTCAGTTGTGTTGTAAAAGAGGCACTTTAACTGCTATGGGCTGGAACTGTACAGTCTTTGGTGATGAATTCAGGTTCTGCTTGCGATAAGAAGTTAGTCATGTTCGAGTATGGATGCCCCGCACTGTAAACCCAGAGGTTGTTTGAACTCAAATGATTTAAGTCTGTTTTACATAAAATTGGATATTTCTAAACAACACTCAACTAATTTGAGTTAGTTGAACATTTGTAGGCACAGATACATTCAAACTGAGATCCAACTAAACCAACTTATAATAACTGAGTTTAGTCTGTTGCCATTAACAGCTTCTTTTCCATTGGCTTCTGTCACAATCTATTTGCATACTGGGTGTGTTCAACAGTTTCTGGCTAACACTCACCATCACAAATAACAAATACAAATAAATCAACTTCCCCTTTAGTTGTAATAACTTGAACTATCTTACCTATGTGGACATAGGACACTAACAGCTCAGGAATGTCATTGTATGTGGTATTTTTCAGATGTGGCAGATACAGAAAATATTAAAAAGGCTGTGATATCTTAAAAACGTTTCTCTTAGTTCACAATAAACTGATTCACACCCTTATGTAACAACTAGCAAATTCCGAGATGCAAACCTTTGGTACCTATCGTCATTAAAAAGCCAATTCAGAACCACTTACTTACAATAACACAGCATGTGGTGATGAATCATGAGAAATGATACCTGATCCTTTTTTTGTGACACTGTTATTATGACTCATTCACCACTATCACAGACAGAGAATGTAAATAATTGTATTATTTCATATGCTGAATCTAAATACCTAAAGTAAATACTGTGCCTGTCATACACAAGCAGGTAGGAGCATATAGAACAGTTATTCTACCAGTGATTTGCTGTAATTTAGTGTTAATTTTGTACATACTGGGCCTCATTCATCAAACATCTTCAGGTAAAAGTTCTGATCTAAGACCATCGCTTACAAGCTGTCTAATAGAATTTAATATACCTTAACTGATCCTGGATCAACGTTTTGAATCCGAGAAGTTAAATACAGGGATTGGACAATGAAACTGAAACACCTGTCATTTTAGTGTGGGAGGTGTCATGGCTAAATTGGAGCAGCCTGGTGGCCAATCATCATTAATTGCACATTGCACCAGTAAGAGCAGAGTGTGAAGGTTCAATTAGCAGGGTAAGAGCACAGTTTTGCTCAAAATATTGCAATGCACACAACATTATGGGTGACATACCAGAGTTCAAAAGAGGACAAATTGTTGGTGCACGTCTTGCTGGTGCATCTGTGACCAAGACAGCCAGTCTTTGTGATGTATCCAGTATCCACGGTATCCAGTGTAATGTCAGCATACCACCAAAAAGCACCAACCACATCCAACAGGATTAACTGTGGACGCAAGAGGAAGCTGTCTGAAAGGGATGTTCGGTTGCTAACCCGGATTGTATCCAAAAAATATAAAACCACGGCTGCCCAAATCATGGCAGAATTCAATGTGCACCTCAACTCTCCTGTTTCCAACAGAACTGTCCGTCAGGACAATAAATTATTGTGGTCTAAAACCAGGTGTTTCAGTTTCATTGCTCAACCCCTGTATGTGCGTAGTGCAAAAGTCAACAGAGGTTATAGGCTATCTGTAAAAACTGTCTAAAATTGTGTAACAATTTTAGAAAAATGTTCCTGGTTGTAAAATTGCAAAGCCTTTGAATATATCCCACCAAATACAGCCCATAATATCACAAAATTAAGAGAATCTGGAGAAATCCCTGTGCACATGGGACAAGGATGGCAATCAATACTGGATGCTAGTTATCTTCAGGCCCTCAGGGGGCACTTTTAAAACTCATCAATCATGCAAAACATAAAAAAGCCATTAGTCATTGGACCAAAGCTCATTTATGTTTTCTAATTTTAATTCATCTGTCCACAGAACAGTTTTCCATTTTGCCTCAGTTCCTTTGATTAGTGTTTATATATTAAATAGTATAGTATTATATGCTAGTTATTCACTAAACATTTGTAGACACCTGATTATCCAATGTTTCCTCTAAAAACAATGGTGTTATTGGTGTATTTGTTACCTCTCTCTTCTGTAGAACAGTCTCTATTCTTCTTGGAAGGCTTTCCACTAGATTTGAAACATTGCTGTGAGAATTTGATTTCATTCAGCCATGAGAGAATTAGGTCAGATTTGTGTGTCACTTCACTGGCTTATCTGCATGGGGTCCTGTGGTATTGACGCAGTTGCTGTCGGGAACTCGGTAGCCATGCTGTTGAATCCTTGCTCTTTTGTCACTCTGGATTTGATGTGGTTGTTGTTTGTCTCATTGTGTGTAAGAGGGTCTATACCAATCCATTTGGAATTGCAATTCAAACCACCTCCAAATGTGGTTTGGATCTGATTTGCAAAATTTAGATTTCATGTTGTTGTCCTGACAAAAAAAATCTGATAAAAAAAATTAAGAGACCACTCCAGTTTCTGAATCAGTTTCTCTGATTTTGCTATTTATAGGTATATATTTGAGTAAAATGAACATTGTTGTTTTATTCTATAAACTACAAACAAAATTCTCCCAACCCCCCCCCCCCCCAAAAGTAATTATTTGCAGAAATGGCTGAAATAACAAAAAAGATGCAGAGCTTTCAAATAATACAAAGAAAACAAGTTCCTATTCATAAAGTGTTAAGAGTTCAGAAATCAATATTTGGTGAAAAACCCTGGTTTTAATCACAGTTTCATGCATCTTGGCATGTTCTACTCCACCAGTCTTACACACTGCTTTTGGATAACTTTATGCCGCTCCTGGTGCAAAAAACAAGCAGTTCAGCTTGGTTTGATGGCTTGTGATCATCCGTCTTCCTCAATTATATTCCACCTCAGCATTTTTAAGTGGTCTCTTAATTTTTCCAGAGCTGTACGTAGCCATGCTGTTAAATCCTTTCTCTTCTATCACTATAGATTTGGCATAATGCATCTATACAAACTCATTTGGAATTGCATTTCAAATCATCTCCAAATATGGATTGTATCTGATTTGCAAAACTCAGATTCTATGATGCTATCCTGACAAAAAATCAATTTGGATATATTTATACATACAAACATCATTGCTATCCAAAGAAAATCATCTCTTGATTAACATTTGATAATGAATGGACCAACAGAAATGCTCCAAAATGACTTAAAATTTAAAAATTAAAAATTTAAATTCTTTCCTTCTTCTGTAAAGTTGCTACATGTTATGATGTGCCAAAAACTGAATTTGGTTGGCAGTCTGAACACTGGCAGTCTTGGAGAGGTGAGGTACAGATGTTGGATGATTTGGTCTCAAACACAAACGCCAAGCAATCTTATCTCAAAGCTCCTGGATGGAGTTTTATCAGAACATTCTCTAATTCCACTGCTCCACAGCCTAACACCGGGGGCTTTATGCCCCCCGGGGTCGACCCTTTAAAGTGGGTGTGGTGTATATATAAGAGGATTTGACAAACCAAAGGTGACTGCTTCAAATAAGATGTTTTTTAGTGTGCACTTGCAACATAAGCACAAACAGTGAGTTCTGAAGGGGCTGTTTGAGGTTGAGGTCATGGGGAAAAGGCTGATTTCCACAGCTCAGCTGAAGAAAGTGTAGAGATTTAACATGAACAACATCTTCTTCATCTGTCATTCAGCTACTTCCCCCGGTGAGGTGCTGGAACAACATAATATAAACAGATACACACAGCATGCTGTCCATAGACTCTATTATGATGTCTTTCAGGAGCTTGAAAATGACCTGTCTGAAAAAATGACAGTTCCATTTTTCAGGCTGTATGAAAGGAGCTTCAGACAAACACTGTTTCTAAATTGTTTTTTTTTTTGTTGTTGTTTTTTTTATTACAGCAAAGTGTACTGTATGTTGTAGTGAAATACTGATTGCATGTTAAAGCAAATGCAGATTTTTGAACAGTATTACAGTACCATCCAAAAGTTTGGACACACTTTAAATTAACTTTTTCTTTTTTTCATTAATGTTAAATGAAATGCACAGGGGTTGGACAATGAAACTGAAACACCTGGTTTTAGACCACAATAATTTATTGTCCTGACGGACAGTTCTGGTGGAAACAGGAGAGTTGAGGTGCACATTAAATTCTGACGTGATTTGGGCAGCCTAAAAACCGGGTTAGCACCCAAACATCCCTTTCAGATAGCTTCCTCTTACAGCATCCACAGTTAATCCTGTTGGATGTGGTTAATCCTTCTTAGTGGTATGCTGACATTACCCTGGATACCGTGGCTCTTGATACATCACAAAGACTTGCTGTCTTGGTCACAGATGCACCAGCAAGACGTGCACCAACAATTTGTCCTCTTTTGAACTCTGGTATGTCACCCATAATGTTGTGTGCATTGCAATATTTAGAGCAAAACTGTGCTCTTACCCTGCTAATTGAACCTTCACACTCTGCTCTTACTGGTGCAATGTGCAATTAATGAAGATTGCCCACCAAGCTGCTCCAATTTAGCCATGAAACCTCCCACACTAAAATGACAGGTGTTTCAGTTTCATTGTCTAACCCCTGTACTTTTGTACATTTTTAGCAAAGCATGTTAAACAAAATTTTTTTACAGTAGTTTACTTATAATATAATGTATCATGTAACTCTTTAGAAAGTTACTACTACTAATAATACAAATCTAAAGTAATTTGAACAGTAATTGTAACATGCTAAAATTGTAGTACAGTATATTAAAATATATATTTATACCCAACTAAGTATACTAGAATTGTGCTACTTACAAAAGACAGGAACAAGAAGCATATTTGTACTCTAATGTAAATATATTTAACCTCAATTCTTAGTACATTTCTTATATACTCAGTGTATAATAGTGATACGGTTGTAATAATCATGTATTAATGTATAATAATTTTACTGTAAGCATATTTAAAATATGGGGTTAAATACACGAAGTAGCATGTTTAAATGTTACTTAAGTATATTTAAAATAGTTACATTTTAGTGCAGTTAAGTACACTTAGCACAGACTTTTATACTATTTTTATACAATTAAAGTATAAGAAGTACCAAAACATCTGTTCCATTTTAGCACTCTTTAAATATACTGATTAATATAAATGTGGCTATAAGAACACTTTAGTGCACTATAGCATAATAATGCTAAGTATACTTTAATCTACTTTTTGTTCACTTGTTCACATCTACTCTGGTATGTTATCTCCTTGTTGCTGCTGTTTACCGGTATTGACCATGATTTGTCTGACCACCCCTTTTGTCTTATACTTTATTTAATAAAGTATTATTTTAGTTGCATCTGGGTGGTCTGAGACCTGCTTGAATATGACAAAGGTCCTACAACTATACCGATTATGGAAGCACACTAGTATGCTATTCCAACAAAACAATGCTCATCCACACACTGCTGCTATCACAAGGATTTGCTCTAAAGATACAATGGCTTTGCCATGGCCATCAATCTATGGATCTATGGCTAGCTCAAATTGAACTATCAAATTTTACTATCAAAACTCCACTGTCCATGTTCATGCTGCACGGGATGATTCATTGCTGGATAGCCTTAGCAACCAAGATGTCCGGCATGTTGCATTACGCATGCGCTACACACTACTTCTGTATGCGTAGCTCAATAAATATTGCCGTCTAATATCAGTCTACATTTTTATACTTTTATTGATCCTGGTAACCTTAATCTTCCTTTCAAATAGCTTTGCAATCTGACACTTCCCTCTGGATGCAACTGATTTTTTGATGATGAGAGTATTTTGCAGAATACATCCCTCATATCACCTGTGCAAAAAACGTATACAGAGAAATGTTAGAGCCACCCACATGATCTACACTTGGCTTAGTGTTGTTCTGATGAAATGCAGTTTCTTTTTCCCCCTCCAAACAGACTTTTCCCGATTGCTGTCAGAGTCCTGTTTTGACTTAATCCTTCCACAGCACTTGTTTTGAAAACTCATCTGACCTCTCTGGATGTTCCGAAGCTTAGGTTAAGGTTTTCTGACAAGGTATCAGGATAGGTTTACTTCTTATGACTCCTCTGTGAAGAAATTGTCTGCATCACTCTTCTCAGGCAGGTTTTTGGGAGTGAAATTGGGGTTCTGATCCTACCAGGTGTACAAGAATTCCTTGCTGAGAGTTTTCTCAGTCTTTCAGATCTAATCTTGACCTCCACAGTTGACCTCCACTGCCAGAATTTTTAAATAGTATTCCATGCAGTAGAAGCTGCAGTTTGGAAACACTTGGCACCTGTCACGTACTGGCCCTGTTCCGTCTCCGTGTTTTTACTGCACTCCTGTTTGTTTATTTATTTTCCTTCCTCTGCACGTGACCTGTGCACCTCTATGTCTCTGCCCCAGTCCTGTGTTCCTCACATGATTAATTTGTAGCTCCGCCCCCTCGTTACTTTCTCCCAGGTGTTCCCTGTTTCCTTTCCTGTTTTACCTTTGTCGGTTGTTTTACGTCTTCCTGTCTGTTCAGGTTGCATGTTTTCTTGGTCTCAGTTTACTATTTTTTTCCTTGTTGTTTTGGTTTATTGTTTGTTTATTTGTTTCCTTATTTTTTTTTTAAATTACTACTTGGTTTTGAGTCCGCTCTCCATGTACTCTCTCTGCTGCATCCTGACAGCATCCTCTTGTGAGTAACAGTAAATTTTATTTTATTTTATTTGTTTGGTTAAAGCCCATTTTTGAGTCAGAAAAATTATAAAATAAATGATATATATATATATATATATATATATATATATATATATATATATATATATATATACACGTGTATATATATATTGTTATTGTTATATAAGTTATTTTATTTTAGGTGGAGAAATAAAAATCTAAATAGAATAAAGAGCAAAAGTAAGTGTTTTCTCCCAAATCTTTCATATGATAGATAGATAAATCTTTGAATGATAGATTACTTTGTGGTTGGAAGGGCTCTGTTAGTTAGCTACAAAGGCTGTGTTTTTAATAATATTTTATTACTAAAATTCCTTTTTATTTTAACATTGAAATTTAACATATTATATTGTTTTTTAACCCAATCTATGGCAGAGTTTACAGCGGCTTGCACAAGTATCCAAAGTGGTACTTAGTTCTACTAAGTATTGATATAAGGTGGGATGAATACTTTTGCATTTCACACTTTAATTTTTTTTTTAATTAACATAAAAAAAACATGTATAATTTTCATTCCACTTCACAATTAAATGCTACTTTGTGTTGGTCTGTTCCTTAAAATCTCGTTAAAATACATTTAGGTTTGTGGTAGTAAGATGAGAAAATACTAAAACGTTAAAAAGGGGATGAATACTTTGCTGTATATTATACACATATAACTATATATAATGCTATAATGAAATATAATTATATTTGCTTACTAAATCCAACTTTTCCATTTCCATTACTTTTATGAAAATACAAAAAAAAAAAAAAACTATGAGTCAAGTTGGAGCATGCTGAGTCAACCTAACTCTACCTAAGTAATGTTTTATTTTAGACTGAGCGATATTGCCACGTTTGGGATTCACACTGTTATGAAACCTCAACTGAAAGTATTATTCATGCTTGGTTTTTTTTGGATCTCTTTGACAAGTACAAGTTTAAATGCATTAATTTTCATTTCTATCATGGTGCTCTTTTTCTCCTGCTTTTAATATACCCAGATATGACAAGATAGTACTCAGCAGGGCTATGAATCAGTTCTGAAAACTGCTGCATAACCCCCTCCGGGATTTCTTCTGGGACTGCTTGTTCTCTCTCTCTCTCTCTATCTATCTCTCTCTATCTCTCCCTGAGACAAGGACAGTCAGTTCGACAGGCAGTGGCATAGAGAGAGATAGAGATAGAGAGAGAGAGAGAGAGAGAGAAAGAGAGAGAAAGAGAGGGGAAAGGGGTCAAGGGAGGTTGAATCATCTCTTAAAGGCACTCTCCTCTGATTTGTGTTAGATAACACCATTACCGAGAGATTCAGAGTTTTAACTGTGACTAAGCTGCACTGAGAGATACTGCCACCACTTATCCTTTTACCCAACCTGGTCCGACAACTATGAAAACACACACGCACCACAGTTTTTCACTGCACTGAGTTTGACAAAAAAAAAAAAAATCAATTGTCCATTTTCCTTTGCACAAGCAATCTATCACTCATTTTCTTTACCTCCATTCCTCCTCGCTCTCTCTATTGACAAATGCAAATGGCTTGTTAGTGTGCCCTCAAGGCTTCTAGTCTGCAGTGTTTGGCTTCACATTAAGGGCAATCAGGGAGAAGAGTTTTAATAAAAGACTAATCAAGCCTCAGGCCTCCAGCATTACTGAAAATACCACCTCTCCACAAAGGACACAATCATTAGCCGTCAATACTCTTCAATAAATTGGCTACATTTTTAATAAGCCGCACGTCATTAACCGGTTTGGGAGGAATGTAAAAGTTAAACAGATCAATACAACTGTACCTTTAGGTCATTTTTTTTTTTTACCTGTAGTCCGTTTCTATGGTCCGGATCAGTTGATGTTTGTGAGTTTGTGTTTGGTTTGGTTTCACACAGGCACAAACCTAAATGCAACAAAATACGCAACAATAAAGCACGCAAGCACACTGTCTCCTCTGATTGGTCAGAGCTGTCTGGCGCAGGAGCAAGAAAATGAAAAAAGCGAGAGGATTCTGTGTTCCAGTGTGTATACCTATGCATTGTAAAGCTGATTTAACACTAAATGCTGAAACGTTCCACTTTTAAACACAGAATTTTCAATAATTTCGACATGCAGATGTACACGTAGTAAATGGAGTCGTGCAGCTGTGAGTAGTGAATGCAGCACAGACCGTGCATGTACGTAAACAGCATGAAGCAGCAGCAGAGACAGCGTTTGTTTATAGTTGTGATAATTAGTGTTATCTGGCTAACTGCCTTATCAGCAGTTTAGCTAAAATAAATGAAGAAAATAAAGAAAACAAATAAACAAACAAAAAAACTAAACTAAAAGTAAACAATAGACTAAGAAAACAAAGAAACATGCACAAGAACCAACCAGGGACACTGGAACAAAAGGACTATATATATATATATATGTATGTAACAGAAGTAACAGAAAACACCTGGGGACCGGTAACGAGGGCGCGGAGCTACACATGACACAGAAGACAAGGGCAGAGACCAAGATAACACAGAGAGGGTCATGTGCTAGAAAGCACATGGCTAGGAAAACAGACAGGCACAGGAAAAGATAAAAACACAGAAATAGACCAAGAAATACATGGAACAGGACAAGAAAATGACAAAACTATTAAATAAATGCATAAATAAATGAAAAAAAGACAAAAGAGTCAAAATATGGCAACAGAAAATAATATAATAGTATATCTTGTAATAGTATCTCAAAATATTAAACCGGATTCTACTGAGAGAAAGCAAATATGTTTTTTTTTGTTTCATGAGGTTTAAATTTCTAGTTTCTTTCTCTATTTCTTTTTTAACTTCTCCAATTTTCTAGTATTTTCCCAGCACTGCTGCACTAGATGTTCACTTGACTGCCTTCACCCCTACTGCACAGTTATGAATAGCTGTCAGCTCCACGTAGCTTCAAAATCTCAGCCAAGACCAACTGCTTTCTCATCTCCCTTTGTCCTCTTCTACCATTCTGCGTCCTGTATTTTACTGTCTGGATACAAAACGCTATTGATATTCTCACTAGAAGAACTTTCACTCATTCACTTTATGTCCTTTTCACTCAATTTCGTATCGTTGTTATTAATAGTTACCTGGTAATTCAGCTATAGGTGAAGTTCTTCTCTGGTAGATTACCATTGCAATGCTTGCTATGCAGTGCAAACCATCACTCATCCATGATCTCACTCCTATTACCATTAAATCATATTGGTAACACTTTCTATGGATGGCATGTCTGTTATACTGTATAAACATACTCAACCCATTATAATGCAGTGATATGGCATTATAAACATGGCTATACATATTGAAAAAAATGTATAACACATTATAGCCAAGTTTATTATGCATTATGAATTGCGATCATAGTGTATCTTCAGCTGTTGTTGCAATATGTTACTAATCTGGGTTAAAATATCATATCTGTCTAAACACTATTAATATATTTCTATGATGGACATCTGTTACTTTATTTAGTGTGTACACCCATACATTATAATATATAAAAATATAATATAATAATTAACATGATTAATTATAATAAGTAACATAAGTATAATTCATAAGTTGTTAAAAGCAATTAAAGCATGTTTTATTAAAGCAAGTTATTGGTATTGGCATATAACATCTTATAAGCACAGCTGAAGATACATTATGATGCATGTTTATAATGTTTTATGAATGTTTTATAATGGGTTTAATAGACATAACATTTATAGAAAGTGTTACCAAAAAGGTCATTTTTGATTTTCCACACATTTGGGAATCATTTTACATTATATATGCAAGCAGTCACGGCTTAGAATTAAATGAAAATGTTTAATTCTGCATTTTGTTTTACTTTTATTATGTAACCAATACAGGACATTATCTTACCAATAAAAGAACATTTAAAAAAATACAATTCTAGTTTTCATGAATGTAGCTCAACTATACCCTCAAAAGTGCTTTAGAACAGTCTGCACTTGTGTAGGCAGCTGTGGCTGTTATTGAGGGTACACTTTTATACGGTAGTTGTATCGGACCGAGACACTAAGAGGGTGCTTCCAGCAGCTTTAGATAAAGTTTATCTACATAAATAGTTTGTTGGAGCATCTCTCTTGATCGAATGGTGCATTGAAGGTTTGGCACTCTTGTTCCCTTACTTGCACTCTATAATATGAGTCATGTCATTTATTTCACTTTTCTTTTCATTTTATGCTGAAAGACTTCGCTTGACCTTACCAGTGTGTGAATATTGTACTAAATGGACCAATAGAAATAGTCAGAGCATGCAGAACATTTCATTCATGTACATTGATGTGAAGAATGATTTTTTTATTCTCATATAAAGAAAGTACATGAAGGAATAATGCAGGCTAATGCAGGCTATAACCACCTATGAAACCAGAGGTATTCCAACTCTGGAGCAATGAAATTATAAATGCGATGAAAAAAAAAAAAAAAAAAAAAAAAAAAAAATATATATATATATATATATATATATATATATATATATATATATATATATATATATATATATATATATATATACATACACACAAGGTAACTGTTAAGGTTTTGGACAGTTCAGTGGACTTTGCACCAGTACAGCTCCTATTTGGTACTGATCCTGAAGGGATAATGGACTCTGTGTCTGCCAAGAGGATGGATATAATATCATATATAGCAAAGAAATGTATACTGTTAAAGTGGAACCAAGAAAGACACTTAACCTTTTCAGAATTCTTAATGAAACTCTACGATTGGAACAGAGCACTTACTGTCTGAAAAACAAAATGGACATTTTTTGGAGAACATGGGAGCCATTTACAGACCTCTAATTATATGTCTTACCTGTAAAAATGTTTTAGCTACATTTCACTTGCTTATTTAGTTTTCTATCATAAATATTCCTTGTGCTTTGTGTACATGTTGTGCTTTTGTAAAAAGAAAAATACAACAAATAAATTATTGAAATATATATATATATATATATATATATATATATATATATATATATATATATATATATATATATATATATATATATAATATAACATTATACATAAATATAAAATAACTACATAAATATACAATTATTACATGAATCCATTTTTATCTAATATTGTTGCATTGAAATTCTCTAATATTGCTTGTAATATTTAAGGTTTATAATCATAAACATTTAAAGATTAGTGTGACATGGGTAATTTAGCGGTAATGTGTTGTCAATTGGAAATGGGTGAAAATAAACTGCTAATTTTCCACAAAATCAACAGTGTGGCTGAAATGAAGAAAATTATATTTACCACTGTGAAATTTTAAAACCATACACTAAACTTGTATAAAATAAAATAAAAACATTATAAAAGTTCTGGACAAATGCGACGACTGATATTTACAGTATATATAAAATATTAAATTATACATAAATATAAAATTAACACATAAATATAAAATTACTACATATTTATCTAAAAGTGTTTAGAGTTTCTTTAATATTGCTTGTAATAGATAACACAAAAGTTACAAAAGGATAAAATATAACGATACATATAAATACAATAAAATAAGAAGTAAAATACTAGGTATAAAAGAAAAAGTACAGTCTTTAGTGTGAGTGTGTAATGTAGAATGAAGGTAGTGCAGTTGAACACAATAGACAGTGAACACCAGTTGATGTGCATAAAGTGAGGATAACTAATGTCAGCCATACAGGAAGTGCAAATACACAGTTATATACTAATTAAATTTAGCAGTGCAAAAGATATGTAAACAGTAGATAGTGAATGTACTACTAGTGCAAAAAAGGGTAGAACTATAAAAATAGTGTTATAGGCATCAGCAAGACTGAGAGTGTGTCCATAGATAGATGGGGGTGTGTCCATGGTGTGGCCAGAGTTGCCGGAATGAAAAAGTGTCACAGAGTCTTCAGTTTGCTGTGCTGAGAGGAGTTGAACTGTCTTATGGCCTAATATTTTAGTTTTATAATCATAAACATGTAAAGATTAGTGTGACATGGGTAATTTAGCGTCATGTGTTGTCAATTGGCAATGGGTGAAAAAAAACCTGCTAATTTTCCACAAAATAAACAGTGTGGCTGAAATGAAGAAAAGTATACTTTACCACTGTGAAATTTTAAAACCGTGCACTAAACTTGTATAAAAGAAAGAAAAAAAACAATATAAAAGTTTTGGACAAGTGAGATGACTGATATATATACTGCAGTAGTTGACATATTGACACACATGTTTTAGCTGAGGGGGCCTCAAATTATCAAAAAAGTACCAAGTGCCAAGGTCTTGGAAGGAAAAAATTAAATACAACTGCATTTAACAACCCAACAAATCCAGCCCCAACTGCTGTATCTACTGTAACTGTAGATTAACCCTTATTTATGTACAGAAATCAAAGGGTTTCCAAGATTTTCTCCCAGCAATGACTACAGACAGATATAAAGTCATGCTTTTTTACTGCTCTTGTCCCCTTACTAGCACTTGTGTGACATGAGTCATGTATTTTTTTTTCTTTTCCTCTCTTTCACACTGTGTAACTACACCACTACATCTGACCTTTACATCATGTGAACATTT
The DNA here is from genome assembly GCF_023375975.1 of Astyanax mexicanus. NCBI lineage: Eukaryota > Metazoa > Chordata > Actinopteri > Characiformes > Acestrorhamphidae > Astyanax > Astyanax mexicanus. Next base: position 38,119,191 of record NC_064410.1, read on the forward strand.
CGTACTAAACGGACCAAAAGAAATAGTCCACAATTACCCAGAACACTCTTACTCAGAATGTTGTTTCATTTACACTCTGATTTCAAGAAGGTTCTTTTTGCTTCTCTTAAGAAGGAATTACATCCTGTAGGAGCACATATGTGCTCATAACTGTCACCACTTTTCTTTCTTTGTTCATACTCTTTTACACTCAAAACCCTGGACGTTAGCAGAATACTCTAAGTGGTAATTCAAGAGCTTTCAAAATTAAATTAAATTATTCAAAATTAAATGCTGGGGGAAAAAACGAATTGTCTGAATGTAAAAAAATCCATCTCTCCATGGTGCAGCTAACCTTTCACTAAGTTTTTATTATGGTAAGCGGGAGAGACGCTGTGTGAATCAGTGTAGCCTGGGGTCTGTGTACGCGGCTTGGGGGAACCGGTGTTCTGTCAAATTATGCTACCCATCGATATGTGCTTCTTTACGGCACTGTGCATGCGCCGCCAACATACTTTTTGTATGATTTAAAGTTTTTAATGATATTTCCTTAAGTTTTTATTGGGAACATTAAACAATCTGCTTAAATTAAAAAACATGTAAATAGCAGTTAAAGCAAAGCAATGGCTGTAAAACTGTAAAACTATAAAAATACGGTTTATAGTCACCACTTTTTAACGTTTTAACAGTCAAGAAAAAAAATGGATCATAGAAACCAATGCCACTTGTTCTTGAAAATGTTTTATGGGGTGGTCTGAACACATACTGCCTAAAAGGTCCAAATTATTATGTGGAATAATAGTTCATTTAAAATGATTTAATTTATGATTTGTTGTACTTTTTTTACATCAAATAAATACAAGTAACTATGTAACTTTTACTCAAAGTACATTTGAAATTGAGTACTTTTTTACTTTTACTCGAGTAGATTTTTAGATGGGTACTTTTACTTTTACTTGAGTAAATTTTTAGCAAAGTAATTACAAATTTTCAGAACTTTTCCAACTCTTCCACCTTTTTCCACCTCTTCCATTTTCTGGTACATTGTCAGCATAGAAATGCAGATTTATGGTCTTTATCTATCATTGAAACCTTCAGTCTAATCTACATGTCACTATTAATATATATATTTTCAAAATATTATAGATAATAAAAAATAATGTGATAATGAAAAACTTGATTACGATCTAGCATAAAAATTCAGTCAGGGTGACATAACATTTAACCCTAAGAACACTATTCAAACTGTTAAGCAAGGTGGTGGTAGCATCATTTTGGAACTGGTCCATTGCATGAAAGATGGTTGAAATATTGAATAAGAAAGACAACTTCAATTTGATTCAGCATAACTTTAAACAATCAAACAGAAAAATTTAACACAGTCTAAAAAAGACAAACATTATTACATCTGGTGGTCACCTATTAGTCTAATTATCCAGAGGTACTGTCATTACTTGTCTAATGGAATTAACCTAAGCTTCAGTGTTCATCACTGTTAACAGCTGCTTTACTAACACAACGTTATATCCTGCATATAGAAGTCAATATCAGTAGCAGTCTATGCAATGTGATAGCTCTGTGATAATCGCTGGCAATCATATCTATTAGACTGTGCCTTAGCTCTGAGGACATCAGCTCTCGCATCTCTAATTTTTCTGTCAAAACAACAAATGAGAAATTCATGCAGAGCAGCGTAGGCTAACACAAATGAGCTGATTTTTAATTAGCAGAACACTTATCTCTGATTAACGGCTCTTGAACATGGTTGAGAATTAGTTAACAGTGCTTAAGTGCTGTTCAGCAGTGTTGTTGCCTCAAAGGGTTGTTTATGCAGGTTATTTTATTATGAAACTGATGTTTTATAGTTTAATCCCAACATCTACATCAAGTAATCGTTAGATATTAATACATATTAATAACCACACAATATATTTTGACAGTGTAGTACTCTAGTCAAGTCGTTTAATTGCAAGATCACAAACAAGGACACTGATACTAATAATCAGAATATGTTTTCCTTTCCCAACTGAGAAATACTGCAGATTTCAAGTTATAAGAAAAGAAATGACCAACCACCTGAAGGATTACATCGGAGAGGAACTGACCAAGGACACACTTACAAGGGCAATTTAGAGTATTTTATGGGCAATTTAGAATATGTATAGAATATCGTATAGAATATACGCATAACCTACACATAGCCGCCTACCCTATGGTGTAGCCTATGCGGAGCCTCAATATAACCACATTCCCTATGGTGTAGCCTATGCAAAGCCTGCCCTTAGTCGTTTAGCCTACGCCGTAGCCTGTGTGTACCTTGCACATAGCCACGTACCCTTTTGTGTTTAGCCTATGCGTAGCCTGCACGTAGCCACGTACCCTTTTGTGTTTAGCCTACGTGTAGCCTGCACGTAGCCATGTAGCCTACACTGTAGCCCATGCGTACCCTGCACATAGCAACATACCCTTTTGTGTTTAGCCTATGCGTAGCCTGCACATAGCCACGTACCCTTTTGTGTTTACCTATGCGTTGCCTGCACAGAACCCTACGGTGTAGCCTATGCATACCCTGCACATAGCCATGTACCCTTTTGTGTTTAGCCTACACATAGCCTGCACAGAACCCTATGGTGTAGCCTATGCGTACCCTGCACATAGCCATGTAACCTTTTGTGTTTAGCCTATGCGTAGCCTGCACATAGCCACGTACCCTTTTGTGTTTAGCCTATGCATAGCCTGCACATAGCCACGTACCCTTTTGTGTTTAGCCTATGCGTTGCCTGCACAGAACCCTACGGTGTAGCCTATGCATACCCTGCACATAGCCACGTAACCTTTTGTGTTTAGCCTACACATAGCCTGCACAGAACCCTACGGTGTAGCCTATGCGTACCCTGCACATAGCCATGTAACCTTTTGTGTTTAGCCTATGTGTACCCTGCACATAGCCATGTAACCTTTTGTGTTTAGCCTATGTGTACCCTGCACATAGCAACGTACCCTTTTGTGTTTAACCTACGCGTACCCTGCACAGAACCCTATGGTGTAGTCTATGCATACCCTGCACATAGCCACGTACTCTTTTGTGTTTAGCCTACGTGTAGCCTGCACGGAACCCTACTGTGTAGCCTATGCGTACCCTGAACATAGCAATGTACCCTTTTGTGTTTAGCCTACCCTACACCTAGCCATGTACCCTGCACATAGCCACATACCCTTTTGTGTTTAGCCTATGCGTAGCCTAGACGTAGCAACGTAGCCTACACTGTAGCCCATGTGTACCCTGCACATAACAACGTACCCGTTTGTGTTTAGCCTATGCGTAGCCTACACGTAGCCACGTACCCTACACCCTAGCCCATGCGTATCGTGCACATAGCCACATACCCTTTGGTGTTTAGCGTACGTGTACCCTGCACGTAGCCGTGTACCCTACACCTAGCCATGTACCCTATGGTGTAGCCTATGCACATAGCTGCGTACCCTGTGGTGTAGCCTACACGTAGCCTATTGTTACCCTGCACCTATCCACGTACCCTACACCATAGCCTACAAAATACACCTCCCCAGAAACTATGCATCACATGACACAGACAGTAGCAGCAGCTGTGATTGGTCCACCTCATAGACTGTGTATAGCTGGACAGAGCATCGTCTCTCAAAAGTGAAGGCACCATAGGTTGGGCGCCCCCTGCTGTTCGGTTTCAGAAAGCTGTGTAACCCCACCCATTCTCATAGCTTTCAGTGGCAAAACAGACAACTTTCAATCACGTTTTTTTCTAATATACTGCAATTCTACCTCCATTATTTAAATGCAACAGCTAGTGTAACCTCTGCTTATATTGTCAAATTTTTATATCCCCACAGAATTCGTGTTATAAAATGATATTCAGCTCTATTCAAAAAGGTGTGGTTATTGTAAAAGGGCTGGTTATGGGGGGGGACCAATAACAGACCGTCAGCTCCGCTCCGCTCTGCAGCCTTTGACCGTGAGGCAGCCCTCAGGGGCGGGGTTATTTAAATGAGTAGGTTGCTATCCACAGTCTTTCTCCCTCATCTGGTCTCTACTGCGCAGACTCGGGTATCAGGATCGCCAACATGGCGGAAGATTTTGGCTTCATTTTCATTAAATTAATGGGAACGGAGACGTGGCAACCATCTTTTTTACAGTCTCTGGTCCACCTAGCCACCCACACATTCTTGCCTTTGCAGTTTAAACTGCAGGGCGATGCAGAGTCACAGATGCACATATAAACATGCTCAGCATCTAGGGCACTTACGCATGCCACACAGTAGATTCAATCTTGCACATTCCTGGTCTCAGTCTTCTCCTGATCTCATGCCCTCCTGGTCTTTGACTTGACCCAATTTCATCCTCTTCCTTGTCTTGGTATTGACTTGTTCTTGGGCTCAGTTTGTCCAGGTCCTGGTCTTCGTTATGTTTCTAAAATGTTAATGTTTTAGGCTCAACCCAGGAATCTAGAACTTTTTCTTCATTTTAAAAGCTGTGATTCATCATTTAGTATAACTGTGGTTTAGAAGCAGAAAGGAAAGGTTCAAAAAAGTGATGATGACGTTCATCTACAATGAACTATTGATTGAATGAATGAGTGTCAAGGGGTGTTCAACTATTACTGCAATGATTGAATTGTGTATCCCACTTATCTTTAAGATTACACATAAATTGTTTCCTTGTTCTCAAGCAGAGTTTTCTATTGATCTTTCAATGTTTCATTTTTATCTCTAAATGAACTTTCGTCAGCACCTGAGTTTGTAGCGTTAATGTGTAGCAACCAAAGTAATGATGTTTTATTATTATTATAATGTGTCATTCCTTCTTTCCTCACTTACCTTCTTGTTTCCTCAGCATTCAGTAAAAGCCTAATGAGATATTTAATGCTTTAACTATTTTTCTGTGGATATCTACTGCATCTTCATCAGGGAGTCAGAGAGAACATGTCTTTTTATCTGGACTTTAGATACTTCTATCAAGTTTCCCTTTTTGATATATCTTTAATTTCTCTTCATTTACAGAAATATATATCATTTTAATCAATTTCCTTTCATTTCCTCTCATCTTTTCTTGTGTTTAGATCCACATTATGCCTCTATAACAGCTTTGATTCATGAAGGAATGAACTCCACAGGACACTTTCAGTGGTCTTTCAATTTGGCCCATATTAGTAGCAGATACTTTATGTCCTGTAAATCATTTATGTCAAATGAATTTTATTTTTTAGTATTTATATTGGTCTATTAATCAATATATTTTTTTGGCACAGTGTTTGGCACAGTTGTTTTTTATTGTACATCAATGATATGCACTCCTACTTTCTGTTTCTCTGCAATTTCTTTTTCTTCTAAGTTAAAGATTTTAACACTATATTTGTGTAAATCCAGTAATTTCCCTCTATTCCCTTAGTTTACATCCATCTTTCATTTCACATGCTATTTCTGTATATGTCAAAGCTTGACTTAAACATCCACCAACTGTAGTTTGGAAACCTAGAGCATAAAATGCACCCTCTCATATAATACTACTTTAAAGCCAGGAACTGGATTTTGAGACTTTACCACAGTTTTTAAATAAAACTTCATAAGTAACATTTAGAGTACACATTTCATACAGCTCTTTAGTTATATTATATTACTTATGGAGATAAATGGCGCCAAGTGGTCCAGCGATCAAAGCACTGCCACTATGATAGAGAGATTGCTGGTTTGAATCCATGTCATACAGCTTACCATCAGCTGCCAGAGCCCCATAAAAAAGTACAATAGGCTGATGTCGGTCAGCACATGGCATCTGAGACCTGATGTATCAGAACCGACTTGCTGGTTATTTGGCAATGCTACATCAGCAGCAGTTTGAAAAGAGGCGGTGGCTGACTGCACATGTATTGGAGGAGGCATGTGCTAGTCTTCACCCTCTTGGTGTTGTGGCATCACTGGTGATAGGTTTAACTATATAAACTATGAGAAAATTAGAAATAAATGTAAAAAAAAATCACTACATTATTCTTTGATTAACTGTAAATAATTGCTAAGACTAAGCTTTTAATTACAGACACTGCAATTTTTATCTAAAAAATAAATGTAAGATTTTATTAAGTATTTATTTTATTGGTGTTAATACCTTAAAAAACACTGTATTATTGTTATTAATCACAACAATATTTTGTAATATTAATTAATCAAGATAAAAAAAAAATGTTTTTCCCTGTATTTGACAAAAAGACTAGAACCTTTGTTTCTCAGTGAAGTTTTGATGCTGCTAAGTAAATATAAAAAAAAAACTTTATCATCAAATATGAGGACATCTTCACTTTAACATCTTTTCACAGATAAACAGAAGATGATTTCTGTATATATAGCTTTATTTAGTATGTTTACTTTTTTATATTTGTGTAACTCTGCTGTAAAGTTATTATCTAAGCCTTTCCACAAGCACTTCAATGCATGGTTGTTCTGACATGTTGTGCAAATGACAAATAAACAAATGACAAATGACAAGTTATTTTAAGTCAAGTATTTGTGTTACTCTCTCCCTTTTCCAGCATTACTTTATGCTCCATTGCTCTTATTCATCCAGTCAAACTGTCAGGTGAAATTTCACACATGGATTTATTGAGGTTTAAACTTTTTCAGAGAGTTTTACTCAGACAACTCAGATGTCTGCTAAACTTGGGTTGTCATTTAATGTCAAATGGGCTGAGTGAAAATCTGAAAGCAGCAGCATAAAAGTGAATAGATTTGTTTCTTGCTTGTTTCACAGTGAAAAACTTGGTATGGCTTAAGAATGCCATCAGACACATCTGATTCAAACTTGTTCTTGTCTTATATTAATTTATCTTCCTATTCACTTCTTCCTGGTCAAGGTCTTCCTGGTGGCTCTGGAGCATTACTGCAATCATGGGGTGCAAGACAGGAATCCAAGGTTTCTAGAATCAGAAAACTAGAATCAGTTTTATTGACCAAGAGTACTTACATACATACATTAAGGAATTTGGTAGATGTAAATTCTCTATACATTAAACATATAGATATGTAGTAATATTTACATAGTAGTAATAGGCAAGTACTGTACAATAAATACAGCAATTTACCTATATTAGCATAAAAACAGAGAAATATGACATACGATTCAGGACAAAATACATGGAGTGAGATATAAAGTGCAAAAATAATAATATATGTTCTATGCAAGATGCATACTGGAGTAATACAATATGTAATTTGTAGGGAAATTGTTGGATGGCCAGTGGGGTTAACCCAATTTAAGATTGAGCAATGAAAAAACAAAAAAAAATCATCTTATGTCTGGTTGTTTTTGTGCGCAAGGATCTATACCATCTGCCAGAGGGTAGAAGATTTACGAGATGTTAGTTTATTAAATGTATGTAAAGTTATGCAATTCTTGTGTTGTACTGATATAATGTGTAAATGTAGGTTTTTAGGGTGTTAGGTAAAAGTAAATGTTATCAGCGTTCGAGACTGATTTGATAAATGTAAACACAATAAAGCACTAGAGTATATGATCATATTATATGAGCATATGAGCTGTCAACCTTGACGGATTTTTGTTACAGATATAATATAGCAAAATGTATTTAGCTCATTTTAACTGTAATATTTGTAAGCAGTTGTGAGTAAAATCAATTCAGAAATCAATTCAGTTGTGATCTCAGAGCAATTCATTGACAGCCTTGAAGCAGACAGTACTGCTCCAACTGCTCTATTTACTCTCTGTTTATAGTTGATGCTGAATAAAGTTGGCTCAATAAACATTTGATAGCTTTATGGGAGCTGTGTGTGGGGCATTGATTAGAAACACTCAGCTTAGCGCTGACAAAAGACTTTCTGACTCCATAACATTCTCATATGAGCCTGAAGCAAACACTTAAATAGGAATTTCAGCCAATAGGTGACTCCACAATTCCAAACACAATAAGTCTGAATTGTTCACAACACTGAGGAACCAAACATTTCATGTTTTTAATGGTTCTGAAAGGTGTATCATTACACCATGCGTTTCCATGCGTGAAAATGCTGCCTTGTTCTTGACACTTGCTTTATCATACTGTATTTTTCGCATTATAAGGTGCCCTTAAAATCCTTTAATTTTCCCAAAAATGGTCAGTGCACTTTATAATCCCATGCACCTTATGTATGAATTTTACCAGTCAGGTTTTAAGAACTGCGATGGACTGACTTTCTGTCCAGGGTGTATCCTGCCTTCCGCCCGATGCCGGCTGGAATAGGCTCCAGCCCCCCCGCGACCCTTAATGATAAAGAATTTGACGATGAGTGAGTGTGAGTGATGTTTTAAGGAGCAGTAAAGCCACTCCACTGAAATACAGCTTAATACAGTGGTTTCAGTGCAGTTTAGCATTAGCCGGTAATGGCAGCGCTAGCTATTTTGCCATTCAGAGGGGAGTATATCAGACTGTAGCCTGAATATTTATCATTTTAAAACAAGCTACGTGCGACGAACCACTAGATGATAGCCCTCTGGTTACCAGAAGACTCAGGGTTCCTCAGTGTAGCTAAGCACTGCTAACCATGGCTAGCACTGATGCTAACTGCCATAAAATACTGAAAATCTAAGCTTACTGTAAATAAACTTTACGCACCCACATAAACAGTTTTCAGGAGAGAAATCTATGTAGATTGGTTGAAGAAATTGTTTTGTTTACTTAGGCGCCCCCAAGCTGGGAGAGCTGCTGAATTAGAAGGGAAACATGGCGACACTCCTGTTTCTTACTATTGTCGCTTAAAATACACCTTATAATTCAGTCTGCCTGTATGAAAATACACTAGAAAATAGACATATTTATTGATAGTGTGCCTTTTAATACAGTGCGCCTTATATTCAGTAAAATACGGTAATTTAGAGAAAAGATTTTGGCCTAAAATATAATTTTAAAAATATCCTAATAGTGAATAGATACCTGGAGAGTTATTTAGGCAACACAAAACCTCAGAGCTTAGAATGCAGAAAACAAATGTGTCACGTCTGGTGCTGTTAGCTCCTCTGTCCCTTCCACACCCAGCTCTAACGGAGGTTCTCAGGTCAACAACTACATTACCCTGAATGCACCACCCGCTGACATCACGCACTCACCTGATCACGTGACACCTCACCTGCTTCCTCCAGGAAGTCCCGAATACTGATTACTGGCACTATATAAGAGCACTCCACACAAACACCCACGCCGCGTATTGTAGGTTCTCCTCTTTACAAAGCGTTCTATATCTCTTGTCTCATTTTATCTTGTGTATGACCTTGCTTTTGTTTTCTCGACGCCGATTATTGCCTTTGCCTCTGATTTTGGATTGCCTGTGTATTACCTGGACTTTGTTTTCACTACTGCCTCTTGGATTACCTCTGCCATTGGATATCTCGTGTATGAACTCTGGACTGTCTCTCGTTTATGGTATGGTTTTGTCTACATTGCTCTGGTTTCTGGTGATTACCCATTTTCTGTATCAACCACGTCTTACATCTGTTTATTTTTATAATAAACGTATTGTTTTATCAGTATCTGCACGTATCTGCAATTCTGTGCTCACCTTGACAAAATGCCATAATTTAATGTCATCTTTTTTGCTTTTAAGTCCTTACAACTCATAATATGTTAAGTTTATTTCCCTTAATTTAGTTTTGTTTACAAATAAATCTTTTAATTTACTGTACAGGTTATGTTTATCAACAGGTCAACATTTAAAATCATTTACAACAGACAGTCAGTCATACTAAAGGACACACCCAATATGCAAATGTATGGTGCCAGGAGCCAATGGGTAAAATGCACATTTTACAAACTAACAATGATGAAATAGCATGATTAAATTGTTAAACTGTATAAACTGTTTTTACCTCAGTAATAATCTAACATGATAAGTTTCTCTAGAACACATAGAAACATTTTTATCCTTAAAACTAACATTCTTTAGTTATTTTTTTCATTTTTAGTTTCTTTTTCTTACTATGATAGATATTAAACATTCTAAAACACCATCCACTATCCAAAATGTTTTTAACTGTGTCTTTAAAATGAACGTTTTGCTGATTTGAGGTTCTATAACGTCAGTTCTGCTGTATGTGCTGTGTGTCTGGATGGAACTAAATAAATCAATGTCTGTATAAAGACAGGAACCTGTAAGAGGGTCAGACCATTAGGGCATTCGAGTTTAATGAGCAGAGGGACATGGATGCATTAAAAGGAGCAGAAGATGAAAGCATTAATGCACTGAGTGTGTAAAGGAAGTGTGACTGTAGAATTGAAGAATGATGTCATACATTGTGGTGGTGCGTTAAACCCCCACAGTCTTCCTTCATCTGCTGACATCTGGCAGAGGGACACCCTGATGAAAAACCAATCAGCAGGAGACTGGTTATGTGTGTGTGTGTGTGTGTGTGTGTGTGTGTGTGTGTGTCTGAGGCATCAGAGACAACCATCTATATCCAGTTTTATTGTGACCACTCAACACTCTTCCCAGAATTCAGTTGTGGTTTGTAGGTTCACTACTTTACTGACCACATTTAGCTAAGGTCACAAATACTAAATAATACACTTGTTAGTCTATTTACTTATTTATCTTGCACATGGCCAATAAACTAAGAGTGTGTTTGGAACCATATGATATACTGGGACCTTGTCCTGGACAGACTCCCTACAGCCTCATGACCCTGATCAGAAAAAGCTGAAAAAAAAAACAATAAATGCATATATTGATTTAAACTAAAATTAAGCAGTAGCATTTGCCATCAAATGTTCCCATGCCAAATTACATCAATTGGTGTGATTTCATATTGGCATCTTCCAGTGATATGTTTATTTAAATCTGCATAAGCCCTCGTGTTATCATTAAATTTACTAACACCCTTTATCCTTGGAGTGAATTTGACCCCAGCTATTTAAACATCCAGAAAATGTTTAATGATATAATTAATTATGATAGCAGTTAATGCATCAAGCATTTCATGTTTCCTGATCTATAAACTAAAGTTAAAGTTTGTTTTTAATTTAAAAAAAAGTAAACATCACAGTTGCCTCTATATTATCACACACATGTGACTAAATATTGATATTTGTAATTTTGAGGTCAAATTAACCCCGCAAAGAACATTGCTGCATTATCTCCATTATTTTGGGATAGCCATCCCTTAAAGAAAGTAATCTTTCACCATATTGAATATTCTTTAATGCATGACCATCAATTAATCATATTATTTTTTTTACAGAATATTTATAATTTATTATTTTATCTCTATATTTAGTTGACATAAATCTTAAGCTGTCCACCCTGTTGTGGTGCAATATGATGGTAATTAAACACATTTAACAAAATCAGAATGTATCATTGAAACAGAACAACATAAATCAACACATGTACAATTAAAAATGTTAGCAGTTAAAAATTAACCCCATTTTATTCAAATGCTAATTGTCTACCCTGTCATACAGCTTTCCATAACAGGATGGATGTATACATAATGGGAAAATGAAATTAAAAGTGATGACTGCACATCTGTATCATAGGAGACATGCGCTTGTCTCCCAGTGTCTGGAAAGTTGTAAGGTGATGGACAGAGTCCTAGTGGGTGGGTTGGTGTGATAATTGGCTTTGAAAATTAGAAATATAAATGTTGCAGCTCAGGATCGACTGATGATAGGCTGCAATTGAAAGAGAAATGAGAATTCCTCTCCTATTTCCTTTTCTCAATTTGTCAGATCTAATGCTCATGTTTATCCATAGGCCAAGCAGCTCTGACAGTATATTTACTGAGATCATGATGAGCTGCTGATCAGAAAATGAAACAGACATTCATAAAAAAAAAAATCAAAAATCTATCATCTTGTCTGGTGTGTTGAAAAAGGATGTTTAACTACAATTATTTCAAGCACAATTAAAGTGGGACACAGTAGAAAAAAAAGAACAAAAATGGAAATACAACTAAATAAATAAATCTGTATCTGTATCATTTAATTTGTAACAATGTATTAGTATTGGTTACATTACTGTCAAATAGAACTATATTGTTTTCCATGTAGTTATTTTAACGATAAATTCTAGATTTTAGATATAATTTGCTTAGAAATTCTATAGATTTCTATTCTACTTTGCTCTCACCATGTTATCTAACGTGTTACAGTTTGAAACCCTGTTTTCTGTTGGGAACACCTGTTTTTAGGAGGACTGTTAGGAGAATTTTCCCATTAAGAAAGAAACAAATTGATTATTTGACCCTTCTAAATTAGCACCAGGCACTCAGAGTGAGAGTGGACTGCTAAAAGCAGCAGGGTCTTGATGAAGAGCTCTTCAGCCTCTCAGGCTTGGCTCACTTTTACTGTTTATGCAAAAACAACAATAATCAAGACCCACCCCATTTTATTTTACTGAAAAATACAAAGCACAAATTACAGCTATATTAAACAAGGTAATGTAGCTGTTTATGGCTGAACATTTTAGCTGTTCAATCTACTTTATTGTAATTAACTTTTTTTTTCTCATAGCTGTTTTTGCATATATTTGATATGTAAAAAAACAGGATCTAACAAAGCAAAATTTATTTTTGTTTGTTTAAAATACTTCTACTTCAACAGTAGCAAGTAAATAAATGAATAGAAATCATTCATAATTCCATTGCTTCATCAGTACTCTGATTGAAAAAAATCGTAAAAAACCTTTAGAAATCTCTAATTTATTGAGTTCGGAAGGTTCTCGCTTTACACACTAAAAATATTACAGTATGGGGCTCTTTGTACTGCAAATAAAAAAAGATACACAGAAATTGACTTGATTATTGTGTTAATGAACAGTGGTTAGCTCAAAAACTCTTTGAAATTAATTTCTGAAGAGACATCCAGGAATTTAATAAGTTTCTCCTTGCACCTCTGTTGACTCACTCAACTACAAGTCCCATAATCCACCTCTTCTGAAGGACTGTGTCACATTTCACAAGCCAGATAATCAGAAACGGTCACTCATAGTGCTAATCTGTTTCACCTGTGCCTAATTATCTCTATGTATACCAAATACATGTCTGTTTTTCTCATTGGTTGCAAGGAATTTTAACATTTCCTGGTGCATATTAAGTTGTATTTGTCATTTTGTCTTTCTGACTATCAATCATTGTTTCTCTTAAGCTAAATGCAAGAAATACTTTTGGATTTGACAGAATATTTTATATATTGTCAGAAATCAATGTCAGTGTCTGAGGTAAACCTTCCTTCCTGTCTTCCACTGTAAACAACATATATAGTTACATATATAGTATTGGAAAGGGGATATTTGAATTTTAGACCATTTCAAACATATAAAACTCTTTTAATAGAGTTTTTAAAGGTGAGTTATTTTACATTATATCACAGAGAACAAACATTTAATCAGACAATGCTCAATTTGAGCTTTTAAATTATTCTTTATGCTTTTAATTTCTGCAGTAACCTTAAAGAATCCTTCACTTTCAAGGCTGTATGTTTTTTTCTTTGGTATTTAAAGAAATCTATAGTAATATATTTGCCTGGACAACAGCAAAACTTGTAGAGGCAATATTTCCAATACTTCACTGTTGGCATGGTTACTGCACTTTGCTTTTGCAGGGCAGAATATTTGACCAAATATTTACATTTTTATTGCTTTGCATGTATAATAAGGATGCGAATAGTTAGGCTTTATGGTTCAGTGGCGTTGTGACTGCCGAGGACAGAGCAGAAGGACCATCTGTTCTGTTTCTGTGAGCTGTGTCCAACAGACTCTTCCAGCCCAAATGAAAAAGAGGGAGAGAGAGGGAGAGGGAGAGAGAAAGGGGGAGAGAGAGAGAGAGAAATTGAGGGATGGCCTCTGTGGATGTCTGACCCTTTAACCTTGCCCTGGTCTTCCACATCCCCTTTCCAATTCACCAGCTCTTCTGTGTCAAACATGGACTGGAAGACCACCAAACACCTGAACCAAGGACTATTGCCTGCTTACCCAGCCTGTCTGACACCTGGAGAGAGAGGGAGAGAAATACAAAGGAGAGAGGGAGAGAGACAGGGTTGTATAAAAACTGCCACTCTCTGTAGAACACAAAGAAATATTAATAAAGACAGGCAAGAGTAAAGGAGTGGAGAGTTGAATGCTTGTATTGCTGAAAGACTGCACCAGCAGGAATACTCACATACACAAAAGAAGATGCTCTGCTTATAGGGACCGTTTTCGATTTGTTTTTATAGTTAACAGCAAGTGTCATTTATTTAAAAGTTATTTTCGACAGTGCAAGGAGAGTGGACACACATGAAGTCATCAGGGCAAAAATCAATAATCATCCTTCTAAAGCTATTATGTTTTCTCTAACTGCATAGAATTCCTCCTTGCACATCTTCCATGTTAATGAAGCTTGTGGGTCTTTCTCTGATAGTAGGTGCATTTACCTTGACAAAACAAATTAAACACAAGTAAAAAATGGAAAATAACAAAAAGAAACTAGACTAAATAAGCATAAACAGGGTCAAAAACAAAACAAAAGTTTAAAAAATTACACACAAATCCAAAGAACAAAAAACATTGACAGAAGAATTTCAATTTTTAACTGCATAGAATTCCTACTTGCAAATCTTCCATGCTAATGAAAGTTGGTGGTCTTTGATAGTAGGTGCATGTACCTTGATAACAACTGTTATTGCATTTTAGGATTGTTGCTAGCAGATAGAGAGAGTATGGTCAAAAAATCTAGGGCCAAAAAACTAAAACACAAGTAAAAAAAATAGCAAATATCAGAGAAACTATACTTAATAGGCATAAATAGGCTCAGAAACAAAACAAAAAAAATGACGCACAAAAAAACACAACAACAAATGACACAAATGACACAAATCCAATGAACAACAAAACAAATAAATAGATAAAAAAGAGAACAATGTGAAAAGGCAAAAAAACAGGCAAATACTTAAGGTTAGGGTTAGGTTTTAGAATTAAGGTTAGGTTTAGGTTTTAGGGTTAAGGTTAGGGTTAGGTTTTAGGGTTGACTCATGGTAACGTTAGACTTAAGATTAGGGTTAGGTTTTAGGATTAGGGCTAGGGTTAGGTTTTAGGATTGATTCATGGTTAAAGTTAGACGTAAGTTTAGGGTTAGGTTTTAGGGTTGATTCATGGTTAAAGTTAGATGTAATTTTATGGTTAGGTTTTAGGGTTAAGGTTAGGGTTAGGTCTTAGGGTTGACTCATGGTAACGTTAGACTTAAGATTAGGGTTAGGTTTTAGGATTAGGGCTAGGGTTAGGTTTTAGGATTGATTCATGGTTAAAGTTAGACGTAAGTTTAGGGTTAGGTTTTAGGGTTAGGTTAGGGTTAGGTTTTAGGGTTGATTCATGGTAACGTTAGACTTAAGATTAGGGTTAGGTTTTAGGATTAGGGTTAGGGTTAGGTTTTATGATTGATTCATGGTTAAAGTTAGATTTAAGGTTAGGGTTAGGTTTTAGGATTATGGTTAGATTATAGGGTTGATTCATGGTAAAGTTAGACTTAAGGTTAGGGTTAGGTTTTAGGATTAAGGTTAGGGTTAGGTTTTAGGATTAATGTTAGGGTTAGGTTTTAGGATTATGGTTAGATTATAGGGTTGATTCATGGTAAAGTTAGACTTAAGGTTAGGGTTAGGTTTTAGGATTAAGGTTAGGGTTAGGTTTTAGGATTAATGTTAGGGTTAGGTTTTAGGGTTGATTCATGGTTAAAGTTAGATATAAGGTTAGGCTTAAGTTTTAGAGTTGATTCATGGTTGAGGTTAGATCAACATTTGATAGACATACAGTTAAATGTCAGTTAAATGTTAGGTGAGCATCAGTAAGGCACCTACAGTATAACAGACCATCTAAAAGTGATACAGAACATTTTTTACACTGACTTCCAATAACGATACTTATATGTAACACATATTGGGCATATGTAAGATGGCTCCATGTGATGACACATAAAAACAAGTGGATGCGCGTATGTGTGTGTTGTCAGTAGGTGAGATGAATTGAGCCAGCGTCTTACTCACTGACATTATCATCCTGCCATATGCACTGAAGAGCACTTCACTTCAGCTGGAGAGAGCGAGAGATGAGAATGGTAAGAAAAGAGAAGAGTGTGATAAATCAAGGTCTGTTCACTGATGTGTTTCCCTCATTTTTCATCTGCAGTCTTCTTTTATTCTTTTCTATGCCAGGTGAAAGCTGCGGTTGAAGACAAAGCATACAAGCAGGAAATCTCTTACCTTGGAATCTGTGTCATCTTTCCCACATACACATTTAGTGACACATATATAGTTTGATGCTCATTTTGTTATATAAGTTGCATGTTTTAAAATAACCTAAAACGTTTTAACTACAGGCTTATCAATCAGTTATAACTCTTTAGTCATACAAAAATAAAATATTTAAAAAATGACATTAAAACTAATGCGAAAGTAGAGTAAACAATGGTAAGGTGGGACTGTATAAAGGTATGTCAACAGTAGATAAGTTCTACATGTGCATGTTTTGTTTAGTTTTAGTTTTAATAAGTGAGATGGGTAATTGGCTGTGTAAAATTTTTAAATAATAAAAAAAAAAACTAAAATGACAAGTTGGCAACAATGTAGTGCAACAATATGGTCACTACAGTAGCACAATATAGTGTACAGTGTAGGAGAGAAACAAAGTACAAGATTAGTATTAGTACAAGAAAATGTGAGACAGTGTGAGAAACAAAATTGCTGAGTGAACCGCATAACTGGCATACATTAGTTATTTGGATTTAAAAAGGACTGTAATAGAATGGGTTGATGGTAATCAATAACAGTGTCACTGACCGTGTTAATCATTAGCCAGCAGCATGATGTCTGTGCTGCCCCGGTCATGAGGTGAGCCATTAGAGATTGTTAATAATAGTGAATACAAATGATATCACATGTTATTTGGCACAGTAGGACAAATGTAGCTCAGTCTGAGTGAGATTCTCTGTTAACATGAAAGGGGGTCTATTAACAGAGATGGCAGCAACAGTCTGGTAGATGACCCACAGCAGAGACATGACACACACAGCTGTCCTTCACATTTTGCCAAAAGTTTAAGGTGAATGAACCAATAAAAATACTCCTCTACTAAATACTCTTTTATAGGACATTTTGCACCTCTCTTTACAAAAGTTATTATTAAAGCTTATGACAGGCTTTATGGTATTATGTGTGCACATATGATTTATAGGAAGTGTTGCCAAAAATGTTACATTAAAGTAGCTTTTTGGAAGATGTTTGTTGGATAGTGACATATACACAGCATCAATATTGTAAATCCAGTAATGATTGAAGGGTGATGAGTTTGATACCCAATTTTGGCCCCTTTTTGTTGGGCTTGTGAGAAAGACATCTGAGACACTAACAACTGAGCTAACAACTGTCAACAAGACAAGAAAAAAGTTTCCAGAGAAAAAAATAACAGCCAGTTTGGGATACCCATAAAGGTTGTGTTATTTGGCCTCATTAAGTAGTTACACATGAACACTCTATTTAATAACAATGAATGAATGAAGTTCAACTTATATAGTGCCTTTCTAGAAACCCTAGAAACCTTAACACACAAGCACATTACACATCAACCCTCATTCACACACTGGTGAGAAGCGGCAGCCAATAGCGCACAGCGTACTCTTAACCGGAAATGACCGTCCACCTGGAGGACTGCATCAGGCACTACAGCATTTACCCAGGACAGAGTACCAATTCCTATCTGAGCACAGAGTTATACATACATTTACACATACAAAAACTTACATACATACCACACACTTTACACATACACACAGATCAGTATCGAATTTACCAGATCAATTTAGAGTATTCTATTTTTCTGGGCAATTTAGAGTATCCACTTTACCTGTTACCCTTTTTTGGACTGTGGAAGGAAACCAGAGTTCCTGGGGGAAACCCCCACAGACACGGGGAGAACATGGAAACTCCACCCAGATAGAGACTTGAACCCAAGACCCCGGTGCTGGGAAGCGAACGTGCTAACCACTAAGCTACTGTGCCGCCCAAACAATGTTACTACTAGTGATCTATTTGCTGTTGCAGCTGCATTTCAATTGTTTTCTTGTTAAAAATCTAAATCCAAATCCAAATTGTTAAAAATACAAATCCAAGTTTGAGACTTTGAGTATTAAGGATCTCAATTGAAGTGGACAATACTATGGTCTGATCACACTAGTGGTGGAAGAGCTGGATAGCTTTGCATTTACACCAAACAGCAAAGCAAATGTCCAATTCTTTGGATACACTTAAAAAAATGCTATGAATAACACTTGGATTACACCACATGTTGTTATTCTTAATCACATCAAGTCTTCATCTCTCCTTTGTATGGGTTTGATCATGTAGTTTGTAGGGCTGCAACGATTTGTCAATATAATTGCCAATGTCCATTATTTAAATTTGTCGACTACAAATTTCATTGTCGACTAATCGTTATTTTTGTAAAAGTACTGAATTACACAAGTACTGGGGACAGAAGCGCAAAGGGAGATGGGTAAATGGCTCACTCACATACATCACACTGAACTTAGTCTGTGTCACCAAAAGTGCCAAAACAGCACAAAACAACAGATTACATACTGTATTTATTCACTATATATCAGACCTTCCCACACATAAACATAATCTAGACTTTTAAATGCCTTTTAAGTCTCGTTTTTAGCTGGTTTAATCTTTTTTTAGAGATAGGGGACAAGGCAGAAATAATCGCTGACTAACCGACTAATCGAAAACATAATCTTCAGAGTAGTTGACTACCAAAATAATCATTAGTTGCAGCCCTAGTATTTTATCTATCCTAACAGTAAAATCTTGCAAATGCCAGAGAAGAACCACTTCTAGTTCCATGAAGAATCATGTTGGTAAAAGGGATGTGTGTGAATTTATTTATTTATTTTTTTAGCAGTTTAAATTACAGATTTATTTAAATTACAGACATTCTTCTTCTTTGGCTTTGCTCAAAGAACCCCTATTAACACCATTATTTTTAAGACAGGCATTTAAACCCATCCAGGTAAAAATGAGCATCTGCTATGTGCTGCTGCAGTATCCCTCTTTGAGATAATATTTATATGCGTGTGTTAAATGTGGAGTATGTATGTATGTGGAGATCATACATAATCCATAATCATTAAAGGGAAATATGGTTTATACTTCTGTTTATCTGCTGTTTTGATCCTGCTTTCCAGATTCAATATTTGTGTCTCAGCTCAACTGGAATCTCCAGGCATTGTATTGCAAACAATGTCAGAGACATCTTCTGCATGAGCAATTACTGATCCAAAGACCATGCAGTGCAGCTGCAGTTCCAAAAACTGTGTTGTACAAACCATTCCAAAAGTTAAGACATAAAATATACAGAAAGAACAACAGATAACAACTTGTACATGTAAAGACCTGTATGTGTAAACGGAGGTGTCAAGTAATGAAGTACAAATACTTAAGTGCAAATTTGTACAAAACTGGATATCTATACTTTACTGGAGTAATTATTTTTCAGACATCTTTTTACCTTTACTCCTTACATTTTCACGCAATTATCTGTTCTTAATTATGAGTACACAATGATCTGTAATCATTTTTAAAATTGCACAGTTCATACAGTGGGTACCCCTCGTGCAACTAATCCAGCATGCGCCCCGTTTTACACTAAGCAACGCGTAGCCCCTTCAGCAGAGAGCTGAGAAGGGGGTAGACAGTCATAGCCCCGCCCCCAGAGAGAAAATCATGAATCTGATTGGTCAGATTGTCCTGCGACTTTGCTAATATACTCATTACTACATCATTCAAATGGCTGTGATGGGTTATACATTTTATAAATATGTATAATCATGTTTATAATGCCTTATGAATGCATAATAATCTATTATTGGTATGTTCATAGAATCTTATAGAGATGACATTTATACACTGTAAACACAGAAGTAGTTTGAACTCAAATAAATTAAGTCTGTTTTACATAAAATTGGATATTTCTAAACATTACTTTACTATTTTGAGTTAGTTGAACATTCGTGGGCACATAAACACTTAAACAGAGATCTTTGAGTTGAATCAACTTATAATAACTGAGTTTAGTCTGTTGCCACTAACAGCTTCTTTTCCATTGGCTTCTGTCACAATCTATTTGCATACTGGGTGTGTCCAGCAGTTTCTGACACTCACCATCAGTGTGTAGTGATTCACACGGGGCTACCCTAGGTAAACTTGTAGATCACATATAATTAATAAATACTTGATCTCTGTGTTGTAGGCTGTAGAACAAGCATCATGTACTGAGCTGCAGTATCTCTGTGTTCTCACTGTGCTCTCAGTTCTTTTAATTCTTTACTATTTTCTTTCATCTACTTTTCTATGAGTATTTAAAATAATAGTTGAATGAAAAGAAAGAAGACTAAATACAAGTTCAGGAAAATATTAATTTTAAATATATATATATATATATGTATATATATGTATATATATATATATATATATATATATATATATATATACATATATATATATATATATATATATATATATATTTGTTAAGTTCATTGTACTTAAAAAATATATTACATGAACAAAAGTTTTTAGTTTAGTCAACTTATCGGTTAACAGTTTTTTTTTTAACATTGCTGTGAGGATCTGATTGCATTTAAGAACAAAACCTTAGTGAGTTCAAGATGTTGGATGAACATAAGTGAACTTTAATTCAAAATTATAAAATGGAGCATCATTCAGCATAGTGCCTGGAGCATATTACTCCTTTAGCCCATGTCTGGCATTTGGCATGGTGGCAACATTTCCATGTTTATCTACTCTACAGGGTCCTATTCTATTGACGACACTTCTCTATAGGGACTAGATCAGCTGTATGCAGCTGAAAGTAGCTGAATGCATTCAATAAAAGGAGTGTCCACACATATTTGGACATATAGCATTCACTGTGTGATGTCCCTTCATATTTATACACACGTGTGTTTTAACAGTTCATCAGTCAGTCTGTAGTGTTCACTATTATTGGCAGGTCTACTGAGCTTTCAAGAAAAAAGAAAGAGAGAGAGAGAGAGAGAGAGAGAGCAGAGCTGCAAGTTTATTTAATTATTAAAGAGACTGCAGTGACATAAACCCTCACTCTGTCTTGATATCTAGTAAGTACCTGAAAGTCAGTATGTTTCAGGGCTTCTATTCATCATGTTTATTATGACAGTCAGTTAAGAAAAAAAAAGAAAGCTAACACTTTAAAATAAGACTACCTTTATAAAGGGTTTATGAATGGTTTATAAAGGAGTTTATTAATGGTTATTAATTAGGTTGCAAATATGTTAAAACCCATTAATAAGCAGTCAATATTTAACATTTAAATGAAATGGCAACAGTGAGCTGAGAATGAGCAAAGTAGTGATTCCACATTCGTTTATACTGTCAAACCTCAGATCTTTCTAGATACTGATTTTACTTTGTGTTTTCCATCAACCAGCATTAAACCTGCCATATTAATGTATTTTTAACTATTTACTATAAATTAAATTACTAAGTTACCACTGTTGCTTTTTTAATTGACATGTTTTAACTGCTTATCAATGGTTTAAGGCATTTACAACCTAATCAATAATAAGTAATAATCAAATTTACAAACCATTTATAAATCCTTTATATAGGTAGTCTTATTTTAAAGTGCTACCAAAAAATATCATCCAGTGCAAATATGGCATCAATAGTATGTTTTATTCATTTATTTTTTGCATTTTTGTCTTGCTGTGATAAACTGTAGCATTTGACAGTAGCATATACATATACATATAAAATGCTTTTTTTAAATGAAAGAATACTTTTATATTATAGGTAGTTTTGTATAAATTACCATCAGTTGAGCTCATCACTATCATATATGAAAACTGAATATTGAATGTACTGCATATAATGTACTTAAAATGAAATATTTTTGTACATTACTTTTATTATGTAATGAGCACATATTAATAAATTCTGACTTAAGATTTTTGTGTTTGACAGTATGTTTTTTTTCTCTTTCTTTAAGATAAAATACTTGGCAAAAAATGTACTTTTGCTAAATAGATCAACAGAACAGTCTGACCATTTTGAGATTAGATGACAGGTTTGGCTCATCCAAGCAGGCTGGGATTTAGCACACCTCTCATAAGATCAAGTTTCTCAGAAGCGGATAACCTTGGAAAACATAATTGTCTGTTACATAAGCCACTGAAATGTAATCAGATTGCACTTCCAAATGCCATCTGTCCAGCGGGTCACTACCGCATGAATTAACATAATTGCTCTCTATTAATTCTGGTTTTTGTACTTGTTCTCCTAGATTTAAAAGAATTCTGCCCTTTTCGAGTAAATGAGACAATTCTTTGAACTGTTTAGTTTAGAAAAATATAAATATACTCTTTTAAAAGCTTTTTTCACTGCATGGTGAGAGGACCAGTCGTGAGGACCAACTGCTTTTTACAGTTTTAGGTACTCTTTGCCAATAATAACACACCTGATACCAACTTGAAAATGACCTGATGAGCTGGGTCAGGTGTGGTGGGTCAAAAAATAATTAAATCTGAGTTGAAATTTACTGGAGAAAAGAATCCACCACCCAGCAGAAACTCACCAGAGTACATTAGCTTGTTTGCACATGGATTCAGGGCTTGGCTGATTGCGTGTACCCTTGCTTTCCCTTTTGGCCAAAAAGACCAATGAACCCTTACCCTGCGTTCACACTGGAAGGGACAAGTGACCATTCATTTCCTATGGCAGGACACGATTTGTTGCCACAACAAGCGAGAGGCAACAAGCGACAAAGCGGCAGAGCGACAAGTGACACAGAGCTGAAATTTTCTCAACTTAATGCAAATGAATTATGATGTGGTAAACCTAACACACAGAAATGGCCAAGAGTCTGGAAAGCTCTGGATTCATAGCTGCAGAACTGGCCAAGTGATTCCTCATATTTATACCATATTTTCTTCCAAAATGGCACCCCTAAATATTTTATTTCTCCCAGAAAATTATTGCAATTACACATGTTTATTTCCTTTGTGTGTATTGGAACAACACAAAAAAAACGAGGAAAAAAAGGCAAATTTGATATAGTTTTACACCAAACTCCAAAAATGGGCCGTACAAAATTATTAGCACCCTTAACTTAACATTTGGTTGCACAGCCTTTGGAAAAAATAACTAAAATCAATTGCTTCCTATAACCATCAGCAAGCTTCTTACACCTCTCAACTGGAATTTTGGACCACTCTTCTTTTGAAAACTACAGCAATTTTAAGATCTCTCCACAGGTGTTCAATGGAATTTAGATCAGGACTCATTGCTGGCCACTTTTGAACTCTCCAGCGCTTTGTTTCCATCCATTTCTGGGTGCTTTTTGTATGTCTGTAAGTATGTTTGGGGTCATTGTCCTGCTGGAAGACCCATGACCTAGGATGCAAACCCAGCTTTCTGAGACTCGGCCCTACATTGCGGCCCAAAATCCTTTGGTAATCTTCAGATTTCACAATGACTTGCACACAGTCAAGGCACCCAGTTCCAGAGGCAGCAAAACAACCCCAAAACATCTTTAACCCTCCACCATATTGGACTGTAGGTACTGTAGTGTTCTTTTCTTTGCAGGCCTCATTCTGTTTTCGGTAAACAGTAGAATGATGTGCTTTACTAAAAAGCTCTATCTTGGTCTCACCTGTCCACAAGATGTTTTCCTAGAAGGAATTTGGCTTACTTACATACATTTTGACAGTGGGGTCCTCCTGGGTGTCCTGGCATAGCATTTTATTTCATTCAAATGTTGACGGATAGTTGGACCTGACACTGATGCACCCTGCGCCTGGGACACTGATGCACCATGCGCCACATCCAGGGAGATTAGCTACAGTGCCATGGGTTGTAAACTTCTTGATTATGTTGCCCACTGTGGACAAAAGAACATCAAGATCTCTGGAGATGGACTGGTAACCTTGAGATTGTTGATATTTGTTTCTCAAGAATTTTTGGTTCTCAAGTCCTCAGACAGTTCTCTTCTCCTCTTTCTGTTCTCCATGCTTAGTGTGGCACACACAGACACACAATGATTGAGTCAACTTCTCTCCTTTTTATCTGGTTTCAGGTGTGATTTTTAAATTGCCCACACCTGTTACATATCGCAAGTGAGTTTGACAAAACATGTATAATTGCAATAATTTTCTGGGAGAAATACTTCATTTTCTGGGAAAAATCAAGGGGTGCCAACATTTTTGGCCATGACTGTTTTTGTTGGAAGCTGGATCATGATACACGCGCGGGTTGAGCTTTGACACGCCCAATAGCGACAAACGTGGGCCGACATGAGCAAAGGTGCTCATAATATTCTTGCTGGGCGTATATATAACCCAGTTATATATTTAGTCTAGATGAAAGATGAAATTCTATTTTAAGCTTTTTTTTTCTCATTTACTCAAGTATTAAGATGAATTGCAGTAATTAATACTGCAATTTTAGTGGAGAACTTAATTGTTGCTTGATTAACTTTCATGTACTGAAATTGATATTGATTAAAACATACTTGCTCAGACTCTGTAGGGATCATTGAGCCAGCCGTGGCTTTGGATTAAGAGTTAATGTGCTTAAATTCTATTACTAAATGGAATTGCATTTAATTTAGGAAAAAAAGAGATGTTCCTGCTATAGCATTACATAGATATTCAATGTAATCTAAAATCCAATTAGTAAGTAAAGAGTAAATACTTCACCAGTCTGTGCTACAGGACTGTATACGGCCATGCATAGGTTTCAGTGACAGTAAGAGCATTATAATTGTATGAATGTGAATGAGGAGTCTATCTGGGCAAGCCAAACACTCTCATCTCATCAGCCAGCATCTGCAGCAGGAAGCTAATCTGATACAGGCCGTATTTACCATTTGCTCGGCTTCCTCTGCTGCTCACTTTGCTCCCTGTGTGGCTGTGCTGGTGGCTGCTTATCTGCCAAAGAGGGTAGACTACAAAAACGGCAACTTTGAAAGTGAAATCATCTTCATTTTCCTCAGTATAACTATTGTGTATATATTTCTCAGGATGATATTATTCTAGGACTATTTTTTATAATGAATTTGATAGTTTATAATGAGAATCATTAGAGATATTGAGTAAAATATTGATTTCACAAGTTAAAATATAATAATTTATTAATTTATTAAGTTCAATCAAATAATGTAGCTAGTGTATTTAAATTGTTAAATACAGCTCTGAAAAAAAAACTAAAGAGTTTTTCTGATTTTGCTATTTATAGATATATGTTTGAGTAAAATAAACATTGTTGTTTTATACTATAAACTATATACAACATTTCTCCCAAATTCCAAATAAATTATGTCATTTAAAGCATTTATTTGCAGAAGAGGAAAAATCTCAGAATTGACAAAAGATAAATAAATAAATGCAGAGCTTTCAGACCTCAAATAATGCAAAGAAAACAAGTTCATATTCATAAAGTTTTAAGAGCTGCGAAATCAATATTTGGATAAATAATCCTGTTTTAGCATGTTTTGGCATGTTCTCCCCCACCAGTCTTACACACTGCTTTTGGATAACTTTATGCCACTCCTGGTGCAAAAAATTATGCAGTTCAGTTTGATATAATGGCTTCTTCGATCATCCATCTTCCTCTTGATTATACTCCAAGTTTTCAATTTGGTAAAATCAAAGAAACTCATCATTTTTAAGTGGTCTCTTATTTTTTACAGAGCTGTATAAAGGAACAAAAAAAAAAAACTAATTCAGGAACAAAAAAGTGAATGGCTTAATACCAATTTCAATTATTAAACATTAATTAGCAAAATATTAGTTTTATGAAACTGTGTGCGGTTTTCCAAAAGCATCTTAGCATTAAAAACATCTTAACATGGAGAGTGTAAAGCTCCGAATACAGTACAGGAACTGTAAAAATTACAATAAAGAGCTAAAAACCCTGCTGCCAGTATTTTACTGTAATTTTACAAGTATTTTTTAAATAGTGTAAGCAAGAGGTGCTACTTTGAAGAATCTAAAATATAAAATATATTCTGACTTGTTTAACTTTTTCTTTTACTTAATAATTCTGTTTTTCTTCAAAGCTTTTATGAATGTTTAACTGATACTGTATCTCTACTGTTATACTGCACATTCAGAGAGAAAAAAGTCCTTGTCCTTTCCCTTGTCAGCCTCCATGTTTTTTCCATTCCTTTGTTTGTATTCCCCTTGTCTCCGCCCATGTCTTTAGTGCTCCCACCTGTTTCAATTTGTAGCTCCGCCCCCTCATCAGTGATCCCAGGTGTTTCCCATTTCCATTGTGTGTATTTAAGCCCCTGTGTTTGAGCATGTGGTTGTCTGGTCTTGTGTGTGTGTTTCACGTCGTCAGGTTGCTGTTTCTTTGTTTTCTGTTTTGTAGTTTACTCTATGTCAATTCCAGTAGTCCTGTCTCTTAATGTATCTTGTTTTGAGTTTAGTATTTGTTTGTTTGCTTTTAAATAAATTTACCTGCGTTTACGTCTGCCTTACGTCCTCCCTGCTGCTGCTATCCTGACATTTCCGCCCAACTCATTTCACTCTATTTCTACCAGTCAATTCATTATAACATTCATATTAATAACAGCTGCAAATTTATATTATATTAAAATGTAAAACTCGTAACATAGAGAATAGCACTTGCCATAGTGCCTTCTTCTTTATGTAATACATCAGTCATACAATATTCACATGATATTCACACAGATGAAGGATGGAATTCCAGAAATATGGTGTTCTGTAGAAGTAGAAGTTGAGTGGAAGTACTGAACATGTGGGTGAAATGTATGAATGTATAATTTACGTCTGGGTGATGAGGTTTTGAGTAATGAAAATGTATCTCAGAAGAAATGCCCAGGGTCCCTTTACAAGGTTTGGTGTGAGATATGTTGCTAATTCAGTCTGATGGCACATCTGCTACTGTGCTGTGAAATCAAATATTCTTTCACATCTCTCTCTCTCTCTCTCCCTCTCTTTCCCTCTCTC
Organism: Astyanax mexicanus; assembly: GCF_023375975.1. Classification (NCBI taxonomy): domain Eukaryota; kingdom Metazoa; phylum Chordata; class Actinopteri; order Characiformes; family Acestrorhamphidae; genus Astyanax; species Astyanax mexicanus. Next base: position 38,146,210 of record NC_064410.1, read on the forward strand.
TCTCTCTCTCTTTCTCTCTCTTTCTCTCTCTCTTTCTCACCCTCTGTCAAATGTAAAGTACTATCTCTGCCAGAAAAAAAAAAAAAAAAACTAAATATAGCATATAGTCTGAAAAATGTGGAAATGTGTCCACCATTCAAATATAATTTTTATCGAAATCACATTTATAACAAGGGTGATAACAGTTACATTCACAACATATGTTGAGCTATCTGGTGTCGACCAGAAGAGAATGCGTTCCTCCTACGGTTTCTTCCTTTCAGTCTGAGGGAGTTATTCCTTCACTGTCACCTTTGTTCTTTGTGTCAAAATGCTTTGTCTATAATTCACTACAGTGATTTAAAAAATATATATTTTGAGAGAAGGAACTTGCCTAAAACCCCACATAATCAAACACCTTAATCTAACATCCTATAAAACCTGACCCCTATCCTACTTACATGTTCATGACAGTTTATTTCCTTCTTTGCCATCTCATCCAAATAATCGCTATCTGGTGGCATCTTCTAAACTACCCATATTTATAAAAAGTTATCTTTAGAAATATGATATTTCGACATAATTGAGCCAGTAGTTAGAAAAGTGTTGTATCAGCTTACATACATACTTACTTACTTACTTTCGTACTTACTTACTTACTTACTTACCTACTTACTTACTTACTTACGTACTTACTTACTTACTTACCTACTTACTTGCTTACTTGCTTACATACATACTTACTTACTTTCGTACTTACTTACTTACCTACTTACTTACTTACTTACTTACCTACTTACTTGCTTACTTACTTACCTACGTACTTACTTACTTACTTACCTACTTACTTGCTTACTTACTTACCTACATACTTACTTACTTACTTACCTACTTACTTGCTTACATACATACATACTTACTTACTTGCTTAAGGCATCAAGCATTTTTTCTCCCCAGCTAGTCATACTTACAGCCTATTCTGTCTGTCTGGCCAACATCTCACCATTAAAACACAAGGTGCCTAACCAACCAGTCCTAAGGAAGCATGTGTTAACTTCCTGTGATAAACAACCGCCCCATGACGTTCTATAAACCCTGCATCCTTATAAGGTGAGGATGCAACCAATGATCTTAAATTCAAAGATTCATAGATTTATGCATCCCAAAGACCTTCTTATTATGTCAGATGTCTGGGAATAACTGTGGAATCCTTTGTGTGATTAATTCAGTTCCTCTACAAGCATCATTTCACACTAAACATTTCTGAATGACTTTGCATATATCATCAACATAACTGTAAAAAATGATCTGCTTTAAGACACATGGAAACAGCCCAGAATACGGGAATTAAAAACCTGCGCGTCTCAACGCTTTGCACGCCTCAGTGGAGTATTGATTGCTTGTCAGGTACTGAGAGACAGATTGCTAGCATGCTCCTCCTTTTTTTCATCAGTGTTTTCCTTCACTCCTTTGCTTTCTTGTCTCTGTCTTTCTGCTGGCTTTGAGCTTCTGAAAAGACAACTGAAAGTAAACCCTTCCTAAGTAATTTCATCATGCAGTAACTGGACACGCATAGGTTGTTTTGGATTGGATGCACTTCAATAACTTGACTGAGTAAATAAACATCTATTTTATTGTAGAACTACAGTAGATCTGTTGTATGATAGATATAGAGTACAGTTGGTTTTTTTGCACTGCAAATCTGTTATACTGTAGGTGTACAGTAGACCTGCCATACTGTGGTGCTGCTATATCTGTGTTGTAAATCTAAAGTAAATTTTCTAAGCTACAGATTTAGCTACAGCCTATTTAATGATACACAGTAAAGGCCTCGGAATACTTCATGCGGAGGCGACATTCCCGTGGCTTCAGCGAACAATGTGACGTAATTGCAGAGAAAACTAATAAACGCAGATGTTGCACAGAGGCTTCGTTGCAACCTCCACGGTCAAAGACACTCGCGAAAGCCCGCTCGACTTCGTACAAAGTATGTGGAGGCCTTAAATCTGTTATATGGTAGAACAACAGCAGGTCTGCTATGCAGGTCTAATGTACAGTACTGTGCAAACGTTTTAGGCACCAAAGCAAATGACACTAACCCATTTATCTCAGCAATATGAGGGATTTTACCTGAAAAAAGCACCACATATGATTTGAACAGATGCAAATAAACATACATACAGTAAAACATAACAAGAAATTCTCATTTTTAACTAATTATGTTATTTCCTGTGAGCCAAGCTGAAGAACAAAGTGTAACTTAGTTTCAGTTTTCTCCTGGATGCCCTCAGCCAGCATGTGTATATGTTCAGTCCCGTCAGCAGCTCATGTGATTCAACAAATTTACTAATTTACCAAACCAGCTGTTGATTAATATGATGATAACTAGAAATAACTCTATTAAATTCAGATGGAGAGAGATTCGGAGATGTTTTAATTTGTTGTTTGTATTTATTGTAACGCTAGTGTTTTACTGAGCTAATAAACACATATTCTTTACTGAAATTTCCACAGGTGCCTAAAACATTTACACAATATTGTAGATCTTCTACAGGCTACTGAAGATCTGCTATATTACAGATCTTAAGGGGATCTGCTACCATATATCTAAAATAGATGTATTGCACTGTATTCTGCAGGACTGCTGATCCACTGTGGATCTGTTACAGGCTACTGGAGATCTGCTAGATCTAAAGAAGATTTAATCTGCTTGACAGTTAATCCACTGTAGATCTGCTGTAGGCTCCTGAATATCTGCTATATTACCAATCTACTGTGGATCTTCTGCATTGTACATGTAAAGTAGATCTGATGTACTCTATACCTAAAGTATCCGCTATAGGCTACTGCAGATCTGCTTTACTGTAGATCTTAAAGAGATCTGCTTGACAGTTGATCCACAGTAGATCTGCTGTAGGCTACTGGATATCTGCAATACTGTAAATCTACGTTAAATCTGTTATACTGCAGGTCTAAAGTACGTATTCTACCGGCTATATTACCAATCTAGTGTGGATCTTCTACACTCTATACCTAGATCTGATCTGAAAGTAGATCTGTTATACTGTAGATCTAAAGGAGATCTCCTTAACTGTTGATCCACTGTAGATCTGCTGTAGGCTGCGGCAGATCTGCAATATTTTTGATCTACTGTAAACCTGACACACTGCAGGTCTAAAATAGATCTTCTATATTCTACTGAAGATCTGCTAAATTACTGATCTAAAGTGAATCTGTTGCACTGTATATCTAATGTAGATTTGTTATTCTGTAGATCTAATGTAGATCTTCTATGTGTAGATCTACAGTAAGTCTATTATACTGCAGATCTGATATGATATATTCTATAACTAAAGTAAATCTCTTATGAGTGTTGATTCGCCGTAGATCTGCTATAGACTACTGCAGATCTGCTATACTGTAGATCTAAAGTAGATCTGCTATAGGTTACTGCAGATCTGTTATACTGTAAATCTATGTTAAACCTCATATACTGCAGATTTAAAAAAGATTTTCTATCGGCTACTGAAGATCTTCTATACTACAGATCTAAAGTGAATCTGTTACACTGTATACCTAATGTAAATCTGTTATTCTGTAGATCTAAAGAAGATCTGATATATGTAGATCTACAGTACATAGATCTGCTTCATTGTAGATCAACTCTAGATCTGTTATACTGTAGTTCAAAGCTACTTTCACAGCTATGTGAGTGTGACGAGGTCATTGAGGTTGCACAGAGCCTCTTAAGACCTGCAGTACATTGAGTTCTTTGACGCAGAGAGTGGTGACTAACAGCACTTTTTCTCCATTGTAACAGGAAGGTTCTTCAGAAACGTCTTAGAAAAATACGTATTTTTTTTTCCCATACAGCAGGCTTATCCTTATATTCCTTGTCTCTGCTTTATCTGATCTTTAAATGGCGAGGATGAGCAGACGATCCAGGCCTGAAGCTCCAGAAAAGCATGCAGCATCTATGTAGGTGTTTGTTCTCGAAGACGACACATTTCGCAGACAGCAGGTGTTGCCACGGCAACCGTCGCGGTAGACAGTCAACAGTTCCTTTCTGTTTTCTTTTTTTTTGCAACACCCTCCCCATCTCTCTCTCTCTCTCTTTCTCTTTCTGTCTCTTCCACCGTCTGTTGTAATCTCCTTTTTTTGCCTCCCTTTCTGCTGTCTGTTCTGATGTGACACTCGGTGTTCTTGTTTTCCCAATCTCTTGTCTTTCCCCCTGTTTTTTTCATCCCCTCGCCCTTTTGTGTGTGTGTGTGTGTTTACTGCTGTCCTTCGCTCTTTCTTCTGCATCAAGGGCAATTTCCTCTCCTCCTATCTCACATACACACTATCTACCTTCCATGTCCTCTCATCACAACAACCTCTTTTTTGCCCTGTCCCTCTTCATTCTCTCCCTCTCTTTCTCACTCTCTCTTTCATTCCAAGAAAGATTTAGTGATGTGAGTGCATGGGGTACAGTATTACTAAAGCATTACAACAGCAGGGTCAGTGTCAATATAATGTGGCTTTTGTGTCCGCAGCATAGCTGTTTTATTGTTATATAAACACTGTGTAACAAAAGCTGATACATGCATTAGTTTTTTCTCGCATTGACTACTTCAATGCACTACTAACAGGACTTTTTTCTAATGATACAATAAATAAACTCCAACTTGTGCAAAATGCAGCAGTGAGAATACCGACACTTACTAAAAAACACGACCATATCAAACCAATTTAACTCTCCTTCATTGGCTACCTGTTTCTCTTAGAATCATGTTTAAGATTTTATTACTAGTCTATAAATCAATTAATGGTTTAGCACCTTCATACATCTCTGAAATGCTGATTGAATATGTTCCAAATCGTGTCTTAAGATCATCAACTGATAAAATTCTTCAGATCCCCTGTATGAAACTCAAAAAAAAGTTTTGATGCGCCAAAGATCTGAAACACATTACTGATAAATATTCCTCAAGCTACCTCTATTATTATTATTTAAAAAAAAAAAATCTTTTGACATTAGCTTTTAATTTCATTTCATTTTGACCCTTCTTATTATTTATATACAGCTTTTAATTTAATTTGAGTATTATATTTTATTATATTATTTTATTTTATTTTATTTTATTTTATTAGTTTTATTTATGTATTGTTTGCTTGTTGTGCTTGTGGGCTATTTCTTTCTCTCTTTCTCTCTATGTAAAGTACTCTAAGCTGAATTTTTATGTATGAAAGGTGCTATATAATTAAAGTTTATTATTATTATTATTATTATTATTATTATTATTATTACGTTTGTTATTATTATTATCATTATTGTTGTTGTTATTATTATTATTATTTTATTATTATTGTTATTATTATTATTATTATTATTATTATTATTATTATTATTATTATTATTATTATTACAATAATGCTTTTTTCTATGCATGTGTTATAACTGATTACTAATGATTTTTAAGGCATTTACAACCTAATTAGTAACCATTAATAAACCAATTGTAAACCATTTATAAATCCTTTATAAAGGACATTTTATTTTAAAGGGGTACCAATATGTCAATACTCCAGGCACTCAAAGCTTCACTGCAATTCACTGCAATCTCTTCACATCTTGGTACAATAGGCAGAGAGTAAACAATTTGCATCTTAATCTTAATCAGTACAGAATGTTTGCTGGGCTTTTATGAGGTGCATTTGTGTGAACATGCTGATGGGGTGTTTTTTTTCACTTGCCCCAACAGAGCAATCTAATTAATTTTCTTCAGCATTTTCTTCATGCATGGACGACCACAGGTCTATGCAGGGTCACTTTTATCTCTGCGGAGGGGAAATGCTGGTTAACAGAGACACGCAGAACATGCTCATATTTGTATCAAACACACAGCATGCTAGCACAGACAGAGCCAGTGTGATAGAAAAACAAATGGATGAACAGACAGATGGGGATGGTCAGGCGTATGAATGAATGGACGAATGGACACCAGGCAATGAGACAGAAAGCAAATGTAGCTTTTTATGCTTTTAGTGTTTCAGATTTAGCAAGTTAAGCATTGACTTACCAATAAGCCCTCGCTTAAGATAAAAAATAATAATAAACAACTAAAAATGGTTTTAGGTTTTATAAGGGCCAGAGAAAAACAAAGAGTAGACCTCAATCTAAGAGGTTTAATCATAGCACCACAACTGACTGCAAGTCAGATAACACAATAAAGTCTCTCTGGGTCTAAAAATGTACACATGTACATATAAGACTAAAATACACCCCTAGAAATATGTCAAAATATATTTGGCACATTTCATCCATGCACTACATTGCAATTGACAAGGAGCTCCCATCCACTGGGGGTGCTGTTTTACCAAATAAATAAAACCTATTGAAAAAGAATGTGATAAACATCACTGCTACAGCTACGCAAATGTTGCTGTTTTTCTTCTAAAAACTATTTAATGGACAGACAATTATATGAAAATGGTAGACTTTCATATTTTACTACACAATTTAGGTTGAGGGTTAGGTTCAGTTTAGGTTACGGTTAGTTTCAGGCTCCCACTTTATAATATTAGAGACACCTATTAAAAAAGAAGAACCAGTTTAAGTTTAGGTTATGGTTAAAATAAAGTTTAGGTTATGGTTATGTTAAGTTTTGTTCATGGTTAAAGTAAAGCTTAGGTTATGGCCAGGTTAAGTTCAGGTTATGGGTAAAGTTTAGTTTAAGTTAAGGGTTTGGTTTAGTTTAAGTTATGGTTAAAGTAAAGTTTAGGTTACAGTTAGATTAAGTTTAGGTTATGGTTAAAGTAAAGTTTAGGTTACAGTTAGATTAAGTTTAGGTTATGGTTAAAGTAAAGTTTAGGTTACAGTTAGATTAAGTTTAGGTTATGGTTAAAGTAAAGTTTAGGTTACAGTTAGATTAAGTTTAGGTTATGGTTAAAGTAAAGTTTAGGTTACAGTTAGATTAAGTTTAGGTTATGGTTAAAGTAAAGTTTAGGTTACAGTTAGATTAAGTTTAGGTTATGGTTAAAGTAAGGTATAGTTTATGGTTAAAGTAAAGTTTGTACACAGGAAATTTGGCAGTGTTAAATCAACACTGTTAGTGTTAAATTAACACTTATTAGTGTTAAACTTTACACTCTCAGTGTTAATGTAACACTAACAGTGTTGATTTAACGCTGCCAAATTTCCTGTGTACAGTTAGATTAAGTAGGTTATGGTTAAAGTAAAGCTTAGGTTATGGCCAGGTTAAGTTCAGGTTATGGGTAAAGTTTAGTTTAAGTTAAGGGTTTGGTTTAGTTTAAGTTATGGTTAAAGTAAAGTTTAGGTTACAGTTAGATTAAGTTTAGGTTATGGTTAAAGTAAAGTTTAGGTTACAGTTAGATTAAGTTTAGGTTATGGTTAAAGTAAAGTTTAGGTTACAGTTAGATTAAGTTTAGGTTATGGTTAAAGTAAAGTTTAGGTTATGGTTAAAGTAAAGTTTAGGTTATGGTTAAAGTAAAGTTTAGGTTATGGTTAAAGTAAGGTATAGTTTATGGTTAAAGTAAAGTTTGTACACAGGAAATTTGGCAGTGTTAAATCAACACTGTTAGTGTTAAATTAACACTTATTAGTGTTAAACTTTACACTCTCAGTGTTAATGTAACACTAACAGTGTTGATTTAACGCTGCCAAATTTCCTGTGTACAGTTAGATTAAGTAGGTTATGGTTAAAGTAAAGTTTAGATTATGGTTAGATTAAGCTTAGGTTATGGCTAAAGTGAGTAAAGATAAGGTAAATTTTAAGGTTTCAGTTAAGGTTTGGTTGATTTTTGTATATGGTTAAAGTAAAGTTTAGGTTAAAGGTTACAGTAAGGATAAGTTTACATTATGGTTAAGTTAAAGTTCAGGTTATGGTTAAGATTATGGTTAAAGTTAAGGTTAAGTTAAAGCTTTGGTTAAGTTTAGGTAATGGTTATGGTACAACAAAATTTAGGTCAGGGTTAGGTTATGTTTTGTTTATGGTTAAAAAAAAAAGTTTAGGTCAGAGTTTGGTGAATTTTGTTTATGATTAAAGTAAAGTTTAGGTTATGTTTAAGTTTAAGAATAAGGTTTAGTTTAGGTGTCACGAAGATGACCCAGGCAGGGAGACGAGGAGGCGGACACAGGTGCAGGTAAGGGAAAGATGAATGATTTAATAAATAAATAACAAATAAACAATGAAACAAGTAAACACGTAACAAAGATAAATGAATAATCAAAAACCAAAACAAACGAGTGAAACTAGAGAACATAAACCTAAACAAACAAGAGGTACTAGTGATAAACAAGAAACAAACGCTGGAAAAATAAACTAGGAATAAACAAGAGAGAGAGACTAATGATAAATAAACAAGGAGGCTATAAAACTAGACAGGATGAACTTAAACAGGGCAAGGGAATAAACTAGGGATATATATACAAGAAAATAAAACAAGAAACTAAACTAGACAGAGGATGAATACACTAAACAGGGAAATGGAGTAAACTATGGAAACTAGAAACAAACAGAGATAAACACTAAACAAGGACCTAGGGCAATGACTAAAGAAACACTGAGAGGCTAAGAAACACAGAGAGAGACAGAGAAACGCAGAGAGACAGACAACGGGGGACAGTGCAAAGACCGACAGAGGACAAGTAACAGAGGAAGTCTATTTAAGGAAACAAGAAACACTCTAGGATTGGAAACACCTGGGGAAGGGGCGGAGCTACAAATGAGACACAGGTGGAAATCTACTAAGACGGGAGACACAGGGGAGCACAGGTCACGTGGGGAAGACACACAGAGACACGAGACAGGGCTAAGACCTGACATTAGGTTAGGACTAAGTTAAGTTCAGTCTTAGATTTAGGTGTAGTTTCGGGTAATAAAATTACACTTATTGCTTTGTGCCATTCTCTGATTAAATCATTTGTCTGGGCTGCAACAGTAATTTGTGCATATGCACGTAGCTTGGGCTATATTTAGTACACATTGAATGGATCTTGAAATGGTCATTTAGGCGCATAATTTATCTTGAGACCAGGCTGTTTTATTTTCTTGATAATAAGCTGGCATAAAATATAACGGCAATACAGTACACTCTATAAAATGTATCCAATCAGACTTAGCATCATGCAGTCACAAGCAAATGTAGGGGTTTGAATAAACACTCAAACTCTTTGAATCAAATAATGATTTATTTAAAGTACTTATTGGAGTTGAATAAGCCTACATCAATTGCTTATTACCGTATGAAGTTATTTAATTATATATATATATATATATATATATATATATATATATATATATAATATATATATATATATATATATATATTTTTACAGTGTGGCTATAATGTTTGAATTCATATAGTTTGAAAAAGCATGATTTAAAAAGCATGATTTGCTGTTGCTTTGTTTTTACAATAATGCAAGTTTTTTTTTTATCTCAGTTGAAACCCAATGCTGGCACTGCTGGCCAGTAACATAGTTTAGCAATAACTCTCTCACAATTTGTATTATTGGTGCAAAACTCCAAACATTTAACCTTGCATTTGCTCTTGCCATTAGATCAGGAACAGTTCTGAGAAAGACAAACCAGCTGTGCATTGACCCCAACCATTCTGCACCCCAAGGGACACCCTTGGGTCAAGTATAGGTCTTCAGATCATTGATTTTATGCAGGACATTAGTGTAGGATTGATTAAAGCTGAATGGGATCTGATCATGTGAACAATGACTGCTTTCGAAATTCTGACCTCCGCAAATCTCATTGTCTTCCTCAAATGAAATAAACCAATATTGCTTAGCTCCAAACATAATAAAGTCCTGCCTTCATCCCATTGGCCAGCAACATGCATCCTATTAACCCACTAGGCCACCCTTTACTCGTGTTTTGTCCCACTGCTGAATCGCAGTCCATCCAATGTCAACAGATTATGGATTTTAATTACAGAAACGGAGAAATACTAAAATTGTTATGTTGAACATGCTGTAACATAATCTTCTGAGAAGGCCTGGGCATAATAATCAATGTACAAAGGCCAACATAACTCAAGGGAGAAATTGAAGGTTTTAATAAGCAGAAAATTGAGTTTAATTTTGCAGGCGAATAATATGTGCCCATTTAAAATCATGTGATGTGCTCATGCTCAATTCATACGTTGGGCTGAAGCCAAGCTGTGGGCAGATAAATGTGTCTCATCTTCTTTAATATGGCTACTGTGAGAGTGGTGATGTGTTGTCATGGCAATAGTGAAGGAGCAGTACATAATAGTGAGAAATTAGTCAGAAATTGTGGAAAGTTCACTTTATTTAATTTCATACACACATGAGTAATGAGAATCTTCTTGCCTTGGATATTCTGGATGTTTGGAATCTGTGAAGATCTTAAGGACAATAATAGAATGAATAGAATTCATGTTTATTTTTTATATGGTTTTGAGTAAATGTAATATTACACTTATCGTTAAATAAATAGTTGCACCCAGAGAGAAGTGTTGGATTGCAATACAATTTGGTAGGAAGATAAATATTGCCATAAACAATACCGTCAATTTCTAAAATATTTGTAAGAGTTCAGAAATCAATATAATAACCCTGGTTTTTAATTACAGTTTTCATGCATATTGGCATGTTCTCCTCCACCAGTCTTACACACTGCTTTTGGACAACTTTATGCCACTCCTGGTGCAAAAATACAAGCAGTCTCTGTGTGTCTGTGTCTGTAATCATCCTCTTGATCTTCTTCTTGATTATATTCCAGAGGTTTTCAATTTGGTGAAATCAAAGAAACGTATAATTTTTAAGTGGTCTCTTTTTTTTTTCCAGAGCTGTATAAGAGTGTATAACAGAACTCCATGCACACAGTTTTGTGGACTGCAGTAGGTATAGAAGGAAAAAAGTATATATTTTCATATATATGATTAATTCAAATGTTGTTGTCTTTAAAAGGACAAAATTGCTTTATTATGCTATTCTATTATCATTATATCAGTGGTAATTAATGGTTTTAAAATGTCAATAATAAAAATATTGTTTATTACAATCATTTTTTGTATTTGTTTTGTATTTAGTTTTTTTTTATTTATATTCTGCATAAACGATTATAAACACTGTCATTTATCACTTTACCTTTTTAATGTTTTTTTTTTTATGTTTAAAAGCTCATTCTACAAAATCTACACTACTCACAGTGGGAGCTCACAGCCTCTCATAGATTATTGCTTTCATTTGTCAAAAGTGACCTGCCTGGCTGCCCATTAGAGTCCCGTGTCCTAAATCTTGGTCTACAACGTTCATGCATCAGCTAAAAAGCGATTAAATGTGGCCTGAACTCCCCCAGCCTCCCTTGCGTGCACTCAAACGTATCCTTTCAGTATCAAGGTCACAGGCGTTTCCAAGATATCCTGTTGATGGTGGCTTCAATAAAAGAGAAGGGAAGAGAAATAGAAGAGCAAAATAAGGCGTGGGTTTATCTGAAGATGAAATATGAGTCACAGGAGATTGAAAAGAGTCCAGAGAGTGTAGTGGAGGCAGCGGCTCACTCATGGCTGCGTGACTGACTGTTTAAACTTGGGGAATATAGACTGTTTTTTGTTTTTTTTCTTTGGGTTGTGAACACTTTTTTAACACAGCTGACTCACTATGGTTGGTGCAACCTGTTTTTGTTCTTCTCTGCATACGCACAGTTCACGATTTCTCAACAGGGCTGAGACATTTCACATAAACATTTTGCTCTTCACTGAAAACATGACATTATTGTGTGTCCACAGATGCATGTGTCTATTCTATAACAATAAAAAAGTAGGAATTAATGGTCTATTTAATCAGGATCAAAACCAACTTATCAGCACAGTGATTTATCAGTCTATTCATGCTTTAGTAGACTTCAACAGTAACACTGAGATAAATAACTGATCAGCACAGAGATGTATCAGTCTACTCATGCTTTAGTAGAGCTCAGTAACACTGACATAAATAACTAATCAATAAGCACAGAGATTTATCAGTCTACTCATGCTTTAGCATAGTTCAATAGTATAGTAACACTAAGATAATTAGCTGATCACCACAGAGATTTATCAGTCTACTTATGCTTTAGTAGAGCTTAATAGTAACACTGAGATATATAACTGATCAGCACAGTGATTTATCAGTCTACTCATGCTTTAGTAGATTTCAATAGTAACACTAAGATAAATAACTGATCGGCACAGTGATTTGCATTTTTATATCATTAATGCCTATTACCTTTACTCTTCAATTTTTCCCTGCAAAATACATCTAAAATCTTTTTTTTTTCCTGTTCTTGGAACGTATCTTCTATTTTTGACTGACTTTTGTGTTTCTGACCCTTGTGAAGTTATGTTCCCTACAATATCCACACAAATGGGGCTCCTGCAGGCCCCTGAAGCTCATCTCACTAGACAAAGGTCAAAAGTGAAGGACAAATTCAGACGTGCTGACAGGAAGACGCCCCAGTGGACAAAGTGATCCTGACAGGAGGCTGTTGCTGTCCTTTATGCTGTATCTCCACTCCAGTCTCCCAGAAAAGGGTCACCAGGATCAGGGTGAGAATCTCACTTCACTGTCACAGAAACATTGGCATAAAGCGTGGGCTGGTTTGTGCTTGTCTCGAAGGATTTTTCACTAGTAAATGAGAATAGTGAGGTACTTTGGGCTGCATGTATGAAGTATGCTTCTTTATTTTTGTATTTGGAGCTATGTGTATGTAGATAAGTAGTACAAACGTACGTAAGCCAGTTAGAATTTTGCAAACCTTGGTGCTACAGTAAAGTTAGGGGAACACTTAAATCAGATCTTTATGAACAATAGAAACAAGATAAAATGCTCAATTATATAAATTAGATAATGAGTTAAGACATAAAACAGTCAACTAAAGCCAAAACCATCAACCCATTGGACTCATTTAATACCAAAAATCAATATATTTTGAAATTATATGCTCATCCAATTTCTGGGAATTTCATCAGCTGATTGGGTAGATGGGTGTTTATCCTGCTGATGTCATCCAAGACCTGGATCAGGAAACTAGTGAGCTCCCAGACAGTATAATCTGTGGCACAACTCCAGATAGAATTGGATGTGCATTACTGTACATAAAGTCCCAGAAGTTCTCAATTGGATTTCAGTCTAATGAACTTGAGGGCCAGTCAATGGCATTGTCCAGGAACTGCCTATACACTCTGACCCCATGAATTGTCCTGCACCAGAGGTCTGACCAAAGGTCTGACAATGGCTCTCAGGATTGCATCTTGGTAGCTACCAGCATTCAGTGTATCTTTGTCTATGGGGTGGAGGTTTGTCGTTCAAACTCTCAAAGGATATACCTTCCCAGACCATCACTAACGCATAATCAAGGTCATGCTGAATGATGCAGAGGACTGTGGAAAGAATGGGGCACCAGTGGTGGACCTGCTTGCTCTGGTGGTCTCTGGAAAATGCAAATGGAGCTGTATGCTGCTGGGATTAAGTACAGTTCCCACTAGAGGATGCAACGCTCATGGAAATGCACATCAGTAGTCCCCTGGAAGTTGCTTTGTAGGACTCTGGCAGTGCTCCTCCTGTTCCTCCAAGCTCAATTGGTCTGGTACCAGTCCTTTTATTTCATAAAATTATTTCATTTTGAAATTGGAGCAGGGATATTACAACAAATGTTGCGAAGAATTTAATTTCATGTGTGAACATACTCATCAAATTGAGATTGTAAAAGTATGGTAAACACACTGTATATTAAATGCTTCAAAAAACTATTCCTTTCATTTTACTTTAGTATGTAGCAATATCTGCTACAAAAGCACATAAGCACATAAATCCATCCATCTTAAAATAACAACAACAGTGCCAAATGCAGAGGACCTCCTTCATTGTGAGACTTTGTACTCTTCACCTTGACTTTCCACCCTCAACCTGACACTCACAATAGGTATCCGTGTTGTGGTTCTGTCTACACACTGATCTCAACCCCCACCTAACTCTGCACTCCGTCCACTACAAGGAGTCTTTGAGGGCTGTGTGGAGCAAGCGAGCGGTGCAGTTTATCACCCATCCCTCAATCCATCCATCCGTCCATCTCTTTCCCCACAAGCTGAATAATTTATCGCCTGTCTGCTCGAGCCGTCAAGCTCAAAGCCCTAAATAACATCTGCTCAGTGCTGTCCATCCTTCAGCTCCCCGCCAGCTTCATGTTCTCTTCACTGCAATCCCAGCAGGGCCGCGATAACACGGCCGACCAAGTGTTGTTACGCTGTTTTCAGGTCATAGAAGCCAGAGCAGGACCCTAATGTATTGCGTATACCTTTACATTCTAGCTGTCTTGTTTTACATATGCACCCATTGCAATATGGATGATGCTTGTCTTCTTAGTCATTGTGTAAATTGCTTTTATTGCATATTTGATAGTGTATATATTAGTATATATCAGTTATATAAAACAATGGGGAATGTGATACAAGGAGCATTGACAAAAACAGGAGCATGGCTAGAGGGTTAGCTGTAACAGAAACCCTGCCATAACATGTACCTTATTCTGGTGTGAATCCACACCCCAGGTTTTAATTTTAGGAGAGGCTCATTATCACAGGTTTGCTTTCAAACACAAGAACTGTATTCCAAAGTGTACACTGCATTCTAGGTGAACAGTATTTCTTATCCAGGAGAGCTAATTAAAGGACACAACTGATCCTTTATCCTTTGTGGCCCTCTGCCTTTGGAAGAAATAAGAAAAGTTTTGCACCTCAGTGTAATCATGCGACGTTCAGATGTCATGTCATCACAAAGTCTCGTTAGACAGTTCCAAATGTGTGACCAACAGACTAATAGACAAAACAGTCCTTCTGAGGACCTACCCTACCTCAACTGCAGCCTATTCCATGCAGCACTTTTCTTAAGGTACTGTATGTTTGAAAAGACTTCAGCTATTTACTTCTTTTTATTAGTTTTCTTAGACACAAACACTTAAGGAACTATGCTTTTGGAATGCATGGGATTTTACCATGGAACCATTCTTTTATGAGATTTTTTTATTCATGCAGACCAGTACAAGTGACTCATTTTTCACTATATTGTCAATACACGCACTCACTCCACAAAGCTGAGCTTATTACAGATACCTCACTTCAGTCCTATGAAAGTGTGAGTTTCTATGATACAGTATATTGATGGAAAGCAAAGAAACTCAAAGAATCAAAGGATACATGTTACAAAATGAACAAATCACGCAACCCCATACATGTTACTGAGAGTGGAGAGCTTTAACACATAAAGCAGACTGAATCAGAGTCCACTTAAATTGAACCTCAGACCACCAATTTCATAAGGACCAGAGATCAGTGTTTTGAATGTCTCCTGTGCATCAAAACAGCTGTCAAACTTGATCAAATATTCTAAACCCATGGAGCAAGTAGTCCCAGGTCTAAAAAACCTTCACGGCCATTCATACTTCTGCATTTTACCTTATGGCACAGCCAGACGCACACCTCCCCAGAAATTTAACTATGCATTGTAGAATGTGGACAGCAACAGCTGTGATTGGTCTCACACCCACACCTTCCCATCTTTATGGTTTAAACTGATAAGTGACACACCTCTTTACATTTACATTTAAGGTATTTAGCAGATGCCCTTATACAGAGTGACTAACAACAGTGCTTCGTTGTTTACTTTAAAATATGTTCATAGATAATTTGTAGAGACTAGAATCAAGAGACAAACAAAGCTTGATCATGATTTTTTTAAGATTAGTTTAAGACCTTAAAAAGATGACTCTTCAGTCTGCGTTTGAAGACTACAGTGACTCTGCTATTTTGACATCCACCACCTTGGTCCTCCAGCACATAGAAGAGTCAGGATGTTTGTTTTCTGTGAGTTTTGAGTGATGGTGGTTCGAGCCGAGCAGAACTGGAAGCTCTAAGAGCTCATGGAACAGATCTGGCTTTGACCATTTCCATCAAGTAGGAACGAGCTGGTCCGTTTTTGCCTTCATAGTGTCAGGGTTTTGAATTTGATGCGGGCAGCAACAGGAAGCCAGTAAGGGAACACAGCATAGGAGTCACATGACTGAACTTCAGAAGATTGAAGATGAGTCATGCTGCTGCTGATTCTGAACTAGTTGCAGGTGTTTGGTGGAAGACCAGCCAGTAGTCAAAACAATGAGAGTTGCAGTAGTCAAGAAACAGTCAAATTATTTGGATGTTATACAGGGGAAATCTGCATGACCGGGTCAGATTTGCAACATAGCTTGAGAATGATAACTGGTCATCCATTACTACGCCAAGACTTCTTGCTTCTGCCAATGGAGTGACTAGAGAGTTGTCCAAAGAGATGGAGAGATTGTGGTGAAGACTTGCAGTTCCTGGGATGAACAGAAGGACAGTCTTGCTAGGGTTGAGTTTCAGGTGATGAGAACTCATCCACGATGAGACATCGACTCATCGACAATTTGCAGACGCACTGATGCAGTTACAGACACAAGTATAAACATGCTCTGCAGTTTATGGCACCTGAAAAGGATACAACGTAGGAAATTCATTGACTTGACGCAGAAGTATAGACCAGTGTTTAGAAGCAGAACAGACCTAACCCTTGACACAAACAAATAAAATAACAGTAGACCAGACTTGGGCACAGTCAAGAGATTGGACACAGGACACAACATTTCAGAGCACACTGTGCAGTATGTGAGACTGGACAGGAAACTAACCAGAGGATGGGAGAGGAATCTGGACAGTGAACAAATTGGGCGACAGAAACAAGGACAGAGATGTAGAGAGAGACAGGGACAAAAATGACAATCATTACAGGCACAGACTGGGCAACAGAAACAAGGACAAAGATGTAGACAGAGAAAA
Organism: Astyanax mexicanus; assembly: GCF_023375975.1. Lineage (NCBI taxonomy): Eukaryota > Metazoa > Chordata > Actinopteri > Characiformes > Acestrorhamphidae > Astyanax > Astyanax mexicanus. The sequence continues at coordinate 38,163,055 of NC_064410.1, forward strand.
AATAGCAGGAACATAAATAAAGACAGAAACAGAGCAGGGGACCTAAGTCTGGACAGATACAAGAGGCATAACAAATGAAAATGAGTGTATAGAGCCAGCCAGGAAACTAGACTCTCCTAATTTAGAGGGCATGGGCAGAACATTCTTGTAAGGGCAGCGTAACATCCTGAACAAAGACATAGGCAAGACTAGACCAGATGTTACACAAAGAGTTTCAACACCTTATCAAAAATAAAACAGAGGCGAGAGTAATGGGTGAAAAGCATGTGGTGGAGGAGCTAGCAGGGAAAATACACTGATTTCTGGCTTCTTTTGAGTCACACACACACACACAGGACACACTCTGTGCTAGGTAGAAGATGTGTTTAATGAGGCAAAGTCACCATCACATCTCACCATTACTGTCCAAATAACTTAGCATAAGCACATCAGACCGGAGGCGAGGCTACAGCTAACTAACCGTCCCTCACAGAGAACAACAACTCACCGTTACAAAAAGAAGAAACTGACAATGTCCAAAATCCTTCTAAAAAGTGTAAAATTTCAAGACTTCTTAGCCTTTAAAAATCTATTATTTACTCCAGTAAAGAGCCTTATCTATACCCATATTCTAAGCTGCATTTTTATTTAGTTGTGATGTCACCTAAAATTAAATTCATCATTAGATCACCCACTGTTTATATACTAGCTGCATAATGGTCTGGAATGGCAGTTCCACTCCTGCTGAACACAGGTTGTGAAAACTGTTCAACACATCACACATACAAATACACATACAGTACACATCTACTAGTCACTTTCAACAATGAAATTCATCAGCTCAGGCATGATATTCACTATGCACTTTAATATCACACATTATTTCCCTTTTATATTCATAAGCTATGCTCTGTTTGTCCTGTTTTCTGCTTAAAAATAGTTTGAACTACCTATTACAAGATATTTATAGGAGACAGACACAAATGTCCGATACTTTTATTTTCAGGACATCAGAATGTTAATATCTGTTTGAATTTGACTATGTTTTGATAAAAAATCTACCTTTAAATGAGCATCTTCAAAAGTTTAGTTTTGCCTTGTAAAGATGTGCCCTGGATTACTGTTCTGGGATAAAAATGTGATTTTAATTGAAGGGATAGTCCTTAATCTTTGAAGGAATGCATATTTTTTTGTGTTTCCTTCAAAATATATTTTTTTCTACAAATGGTGCATCAGATCACAATGACACTGCTATTTTAAATTAATTGTAGGCTCTGCCTTGTAAAGATGTGCCTTGGATCACTCCTCTAGGATTTAAATTTTTAGGAATAGTCCCTAACTTTGAAGGAGTATCTTTTTTGGTGTTTTCCACAATGGGTTTCTCACAGAAAGGAGCCCAAAAAAAACACCCCGCCACCCCTGAATTTTCACGCACAACCAGATTACTTTAAATAAACCCAATTCGGCCTTAAAACCATGAACCTGGCAACTCTGACCTGGTCTTAATCTGAATGCTATACCTCATCATACCAAACTCCTTAATCACACATGTACATGCTCGTGTTTATTGTCTGTTGTCTCTTGTATTTGTTTCTGCACCTTAAGCCTAACAGTGTTTCACGGTATTGCCCGACCCTGTATCAGTATAAATCACGGTCAAGTTTAACTTAATTAAATTGAAATTACCGAAACTTTCCCGCCACTGTTGATTCTGTTGATGGAATAAGGGATGTTGTTGCTGCAGACAGACTGTGGCAGACGGGTGAACCAGAAGAAGACAGCAGCATTCAGGAGCAGAAGAAAGATGGCAGCCTCTGATAATGCCAGCAAAGGAAATTGCACCACTCATCTTGCAGAATTCACATTAGGGCGGGAGTGGGAAATGTGGGGAACATAATTAAATGGTGTGCTGTTCCTGACTGTCGGGAAGCAAATGGATCTTCCAAAGGATCCACAACATCCGTGAGGAGTTTATTTTTCAATGGTCTTGAGGTCCAGATTTCATGCTTCATTTAATTTGTGAATGAGTTGGCCAGTCGGAACAGAGATCATTTACATTCATCAGTCCTGACGACCGGGTAACAGTAACAAAAACAGACTGCTGGATTAAAATTCATTATATCATTACTAATGTTTTAGTACTAGAGCCTGGTCCCGGCCAGGTCTGAGTTCTCTGTCTGAGGTGAAGTTCATTAGAAACTGAACCTTTTTTCTGTCGCTACTGAACATTAACAATTCATTCAAACAGACCAAATCAGTCCTTTCTTTGTATGTCTAAAATCTGTGCACAGATTCAGTATCCAATCAATGAACAGTTTTCATTTTGAATAGTTTGACATTAAGTTAAATGTGCTCTTTTTCACCGGCTCCCTGGAGTTATACTCTTTGGTTATGTAAATCATCGTCAATTTGTATGCAGGACCTCCTGAAAAAAGAAATATTCAGCATAATGTAAATTCTGCCACATTTCGATAACAGAGACCTCAGGGACCATGACTAATGTTTTCAGACATCTAGAAAGAAAGCACAAGGAGTAATATGTGCAAACTTGCAGGATAACTAAAATTAGCAGCGAGCTAGATAACATGCTAATGTTACCAGGAAGAGAACTAAAGCTTGCGATGAGCTAGCTAACCTTAGCCATGTTACCGGGGAGACAATTACCATGAGCAATGATCTAGCTAACCTTATGATGAGCTAGCTAATCTTAGCTATGAGCTAGCTGACCTTAGCAACAATCAAGCTTAAATAATTATGTTACCAGGGAGAGAATAACCGTTAGCAATGAGCTATCATAACTTACACTGAGCTAGCTAACCTTAGCAATGAGCTAGCCAAACTTAGAATCAATCTAGTTAAAATTCTAATGTTACTGTGGAGAAAATTACTGTTAGTGATGAGCTAGCTATCCTTACGATGAGCTAGCTAACCTTAGCAACGAGCTAGCTAACCTTAGAAGCAATCTAGCTACAATACTAATCTTACTGTGGAGAGAATTACTGTTAGTGATGAGCTAGCTATCATTACGATGAGCTAGCAGACCTTAGCCACGAGCTAGCTAACCTTAGAAGCAATTTTGCTAAAATACTAATGTTACTGTGGAGAGAATTACTGTTAGTGATGAGCTAGCTAACCTTAGCAATGACCTAGCCAACCTTAGCAACAATGTAGCTAAAATACTAAGAGAAATGCTGTTAGTGATGAGCTAGCTAACCTTAGGATTGAGCTAGCTTAAATACTAATGTTCCCGGGGAGAGAATTACTGTTAGATCTAGCTAACCTTACAATAAGCTAGCTAACCTTAGCAACAATCTAGATAACCTTAGCGAGGATCTGTTTGAGGGCAAATTGTGATTGTTTTCACATTTTAAAATAAAAAATAAATGGAATTTGAATTTGAATTTTATAATTTAATCTTAATCTGGTCTCAGTCTTAGACTTGGTCTCAGTTTTTCTTGGCCTCGGTCTTAACTCATTCTTTGTCTTAACTCGGACTTGGCAAGTCTCGGCACTAATGATTAGTGTGTGTCAGTACTATTTTGTAATATTTGTAATGATGCCTTTTGTACATTTAGACAATTCACACAATGTTTTATTTAATACAACATACCCTTCCCTACATTAACATACCTATTGCCATGGGGCATGGGACTACTATCGCATCCCACGACTTGTGGCATTTCTGCAAGAGACACTGGCAAACACCATCATTATCACCCACTGTGCTCTTCACTGCGCTGCTTTGCCATGAACATGTTGACCTGTATTCAACTTCACTCACAAGATAACACCTCTCAACTCATACAGGTGTAGATGTTCCCAAGCCGTCTTCTGAGTTAACACTTTGTGATCAATTTACATATAGCTTTCACATGATTTTTAGAATGTTGTTATATTTTTTATTATTTGCCTTTAGAGAGAGAGAGCTGAGAACATGCTAAAGTTCTGATTTTGTCTCCTGTACTTTATGAAAGTGATGCCTGTTAAAGAAGTTTTATTAACAGCCTATGGCAGAAACCTGCCCAAACACTTTCTGAAACCATCAATAACGCCATGCAGGGAAACATATTCAGCCACTTTCAATAGGCAGAGTATTGAAAATCAATAAAAACCTGTTAGCTTTTGGGTGTGTAGAGATAATGGACACAGTAGCTAAAGGCTAGTAGCTAAAACATTTTTTTTTTTTTCATTTTTGACCCCAGTCCAGTGGGTAGGGGCTACTTAATAACATATATAGATGTGATTATCCATCATGATGTGGGGATAGGTCTTGTTTTATAATTGAAAATCTCCAATCTCCAATCCTAAGTTTATAACTCAAGATGGCTTTAGCAGTATTAAAGTGGCAGTAGCAGTTTATTAGCACTTCTACCTATTTATGTCTCATTAAATCAATTGTACACAAAATAGTACTGTCCAACTTCTGTCTGTGGAAATGTTTACATGATGTTTGGGTGTGGGACAGTGCTAACAATGCTGGTTGATATCTAAATGTTTAACTGGAACACACTCACCTCAGGTGTGATGTTATTTCCAGCCCTGACATCCTACATCTGAGGTAAATAGAATGCAGTATTACGTATAATTATGTAAACTGACATACATGTATCTGATCATTCTTTAGAAACACTTATACATCTACTCACTCATGAAGTTATCTAATAAGCCAATAAATGCATAACATGCATTAAATATTGTAGATGCATGCCAGCTGCTGATCTTCTGAGCTTTTCATGCACAAAGGTCTCTAGAGTTTATTCAAAGTGGTGCAATACAGAATACAGAGTGGCAGTCTTCCAGGCGGAAATCTCTTGTTGATGAGAGAGGTCAATGGACAATGGCCAGACTGGACTGCTGCAGTTACTCAGATGATTACTCTGTAGCATCCCAGAATGACCAGACCTTGAAGCCGATGGATTACGACAACAGAAAAGCACATCAAGTTCTATTTCTGTCAGACAAGAACAAAAAGCTGAGGATGCAACAAGTACAGGGTCACTAAAATTGGTCAGTTGAAGACTCATGCTAAGGTACATAGATAATAGGGCCAGACTTTCCTGACAACAGCAGGAATCTGTCAACCTAGAATGTCTTGTGTCAATAGCCTGTTCAAACTGGTGTAATGGTGGTGATTTTTTTTATACTTTGGGTCTGTTAATACAAATTAAACATTACTTGAGTGCCACCACCTATATAGCTACTGTTGCTGAACCTATAAATCCCTTCATGGCTAGAATTACCCATCTCCTAATGGCTACTTTCAGCATGATAAGTTCCGGCAAGGTCTCTAAACATATTTTGTACATGTCTAGAACTAAAAAAACATTTTAGGATGCTTACAATGTGCACGTGATGCAGTTTGAAGGTTATGCATAAGCAGCACTATAAAAAAAAAACTGAACATTACAAAGTGACCAGTGTCTTTGTATTACCTACTGTACATGTCAGCCTAAACCTAAACTCAACCAACTACACTACAGGGTAATCCTAAACTTAACCTAAACCTAAACTTAACCATAGTAGAAAGCCAAATTCTTACAGTTTTGCTTGACTTTCAATCCATTCAGTTATTTTGTAGAAGCTCCACAATGGTGAAAAGCAGCATGAATGAGATGAGATGCATTTTCTCTGCCGCTATGTTATAAAAAGGTCTACCATAAAGAAGAGACCCTCTATACAGCCGAAGAACATGGCCGGTGTTTAGAGCACTTTGAAGGGTGCGACTGATGTATCCTTCCTGATGCATGGTTATACACAGTTCTCTGTACATGTACAAAAAAGATAAACAGCACCACCGTAATTAATTATAAAAAGGGCGAGAAATGAATACTCTGGTGCAGAGTAAGTTTAAAAATGTTTTTTGTAAAGAAAAATAAGTACACAGGTTTTGCAAATCAGTGTAAACATGGGGCATTGGCATGTAATGCAGACTTTATTTTGGAATGCAACTGCTGTTTTGCCAATTCTGTCAATTCTTCTTCGAATAGATGGCAAAACAGCAGCACCTGTGGACAATTCCTTTTGTGAATTGTAAAATATGCCCAAACTCTATTTCTGCTAATGTTATGAAGTTTCTGCGGTTTAATTTTAATCATACAGTATATGTATGGATTGTGTATAATCTTATTGTGATAACACACCATGTCACAAATCGAATTTCTCTATTTGGCTTTGCCATCAGCTGCCGGCGCCCAGAGGGAGGGAAATTGGTCTTGCTCCCTCTGGGTGGGTAGATGGCGCTCTCTCCTCACATCATTCCAAAGGGTGATGTCTGCAACACAAGGCATCAGAACTGAGTCACTGCGCTTTCCTCTGAGCTCGCTGTGATGCTTCTCGGCAATGCTGCATCAGCAGCAGTTTGAAAAAAGGCGGTGGCTGACTTCACATGTATCGGAGGAGGCATGTGCTAGTCTTCACCTTCCTGGTGTTGGGGCATCAAAAAAAATTTAAAATTGGGGAGAAAATGGGGAAAAAGTAAAAAAAAATCAAATAAAAAAAAATGACTTCACTCTTTTTTAATTGTCTTAAATAGAATGGAACATCTTCAGGAAGTGGTAGAATGAGTGATTTGAGGAGTAAAAGTGCTGTAATTATTATTAGCATTTAGCAAATAGATCATGTCAAGGCAATGTTTCCAAACATCTATTAGATTCCATTCCACAATGACCTGAAAGCCAGTACTTAGTTCTATTGTAGTGTTTCTAATAAAGTGATTAGTAAGTGTATTTATCAAAAAGAGACTGGGAAATTCTCACTTTCTCTGTCTAGCCCCTCCCATTTATTAGTTTAACTCAGGCTTTCTGTTACCTGTGCTGCTGTGCTAATAGCAGTCCTTCAGAAAATTCCCTTTGCTTTTGAGTTTGCTTTCAGTTTCTATTGCAGGGCACTTTGCGCCTTGGTTGGAGGCCTAATAGAAAAATTGGCAGTGCATTTTGGAAGTACAGAATTCTCAGGTAATGCAGGTTTTGCAGAGACTAGGGTATCATGATGTGAAAGAGGCTTTCAAATGTGTAAATGTAGCAGCTCAAAGACACACAACCCACCAGTGCTTCTTCAAGTCTGCTGCAGAAATGACACTAAAGGCGATAGGATCTGTTTGATATTTGAGAGGCAGAATCCGTCATTTGAATGTGAGGAGTGCAATTTCCTTTGCTGGCATTATCAGAATGTGCAATCTTTCTTCTTTTTGTGCTGAATGATGCTGTCTCCCTCTAGTGCACACAAAGCAATAAACTCACTCTAGTGAATGGGACACTACAGCGAAGGGCAGCATTTTTTGTTTACTCAATTTATGTAGTCTATCACTGATGTAGACTTTATATTATAAATAAAAAAAAGAACATTGCTATTGTAGGAATTATACATCACATTTTTATATGCCCAGTTGTTTATTAATCGAAATAAAATTTCAGGACACAGTTGAGCCCTTCCAGTGGATAACCACATATCATCCATGTTAATCTTTTGGAACAAACCTGTTATTCTTTGCATTAAAAATAAAACGTCCTCTATTTAGACTTCTGTATCTTCATTGATGATCTCACCAAAGTTATGTAGCAAAATGCAGGGGTTGGAGAATGAAACTGAAACACCTGTCATTTTAGTGTGGGAGGTTTCATGGCTAAATTGGAGCAGCCTGGTGGCCAATCTTCATTAATTGCACATTGCACCAGTAAGAGCAGAGTGTGAAGGTTCAATTAGCAGGGTAAGAGCACAGTTTTGCTCAAAATATTGCAATGCACACAACATTATGGGTACCACACACCAGAGGACGATGCAAGGATGCAAGAGGAAGCTTTCTGAAAGGGATGTTCAGGTGCTAAACCGGATTGTATCCAAAAAACATAAAACCACGGTTGGCCAAATCACGGCAGAATTCAATGTGCACCTCAACTCTCCTGTTTCCACCAGAACTGTCCGTCAGGACAATAAATTATTGTGGTCTAAAACCAGATGTTTTAGGTTCATTGTCCAACCCTTATAGTTGATATATTTCTGATATATTTTTATTTGCTCTATAAACTGCATGATAATTTTATACACTACATCCATTTCCAGCAAAATGTCACACTGATGCTAAAAAGATTTGCTAAATGAAGACGTAAACCAGTATGATCCACTATCCGCTGTGTTTCTCTTGCTGGTCCATTACAGAGAAGCCTATTAGCTGTCTGTTAAGATTTGTTGTTATGAGCTTTTCATGATGATGAGCCACTGCAGCTAATTTAATGCCGATGTTAATTTAAGCCTCCAACAGCTCCTTCCCTAATGGCTCTTGCTCCATTCTAAACAGAGACATCCTCCTCTCTTTGGTGGAATCAGGGCAGGGCTGGAATTAGATCAGCTGCCCCATGGGCCGCCTGCAGTCAGGAGAAAACCCGCTGTCCTCTGCTGCCAAACGCAGTCTGTCCCCGTGTCCTCTTGCAATTGTACAGAGCAACAGCCATGCTCAGAATCACTGAGCAGCCGCACCCTGACTGGACTGATAATGAAATTATGCCTCACCCTATAAATAACCTATCCTTTCAAGAGACATTGAGGGAATGTTCTATAACATTAAACTCAGAGCTGGATCAGTTTTCAGAAGGGGCAGTAGCTAGGTTCACTGTCCTCTTAAACCCAATTTTGATAGATTCATACTTTTTAAATATCATAAAGACATATATGGATCTGAATAAATCTTTAACTATATTTGCCTCTGCATTATGTAAGAATCAGTTTTTTTTCTAACAGGGCTCCTTTCATTCACATTTATACCACAGTAGTAAATACAAACTGCCTTTTAAACTCCACCCCTTATGCACAGCTATATACCTGCATTTACTGACAAGTTACAGATTCGTGTGATAAAGTGTTTTATTTTATTATTTTCACATATGACAAGGGATGTGCAGTGTTGTACAGTTCTCACCATTAAAAGGTCTTGTGAAAATTAGTATACATCCAAGGCTGCAGAACCATTTCCTTCATTAAAGGATTTAAGGATTCAAGGACACTTTATTGTCATTCACATCACATGTGGTACATGAGACAGAGTGAAACTGTAATCTCACTGTCCAGTTACACCCAAAAGAGCTATTGTTAAAATAAGATACTTATAGATAAAATAAAATATAATAAAATAAAACAGAACAAAATAGATATCAAGATAAATACACAAAATAGGGAGAGTAGGCAAGTAGCAGCAACAGACAAAAAGAAACCTTGACAACACAAATCTGTGCTGGATATTATGCTGTAATGCTGTATGTTGTGTTGTTATAGAAAATCTTAAACACCCATATATTTCTATAAAGATATCCAGTTGTGAAAAACTGTTAATTGATGAACTAGATTGTGACTAATACAAATTGTGCTAACTAAACTATCATCATAAAGCATCTGTTTCTAATAAAGTTGGAAATGAAAAATATTAAACAGTTATTTAAGAGTATATTACTGTTTTTGTGAGATTGAGTCTATTTTAATTTTATCAGCATTTTTCAGAGTTTTTTAAGGTTTAGAAAAATAACGTTATGGTTGTGATATTACCACATTTGTTCACATAAGTATATACTATAGACCAGGGGTCACCAACCTTTTTGAACCTGAGAGCTACTTCTTGGGTACCAATTAATGCGAAGGGCTACCAGTTTGATACACACTCGTGAAATTACAAATTTTCTCAATTTACCTTTAATTATATGTTATTATTAATAATTAATGACATTCATCTATGTGAAGACACAGATATCAATAGGCAACACTATTATTATAAATCTCTGCAAGTGTTTACATTTTATATTATATTTTAATATAATATTACATATTATATTACATTATATTGTATAATAATATATAAACTATAGGCTATCTCTAAGCTAATATTAATGTAATATAATCTAAAATTACATCAATGCAACTGTGATTTAAAAAAAAAAGAATAGCAACAAAAATGATATTTTTAGACCAGGCCTGCGGGCTACTCATAAGGTCCTTGCGGGCTACCTGGTGCCCGCGGGCACCATGTTGGTGACCCCTGCTATAGACCAGTGGTGCAAAAAGGGGGTATGCAGCCTATGGGGCACATAGGGGCGCTGCACTACAGGGGGCACCAAATCAAAGCCCCAAATAAATTTCCTATCAGGAGAAACAGCCAATCAGCTTGCTGGTTTTGCGGAGCGCGGTGGGCTAGTAATGACAGGACTACCACCCCGCAGCAGATTCTATGTTTGCATACACCACAAACAGTATGTAGTTGCACCCCTTTCTTTAGACTACATGGTTTTAGATGGTCTTGATTTGTGTGTTTTTAGAACGTTATATGTGATGAATACAGCAAGAGAGAAGTATGAAATATTAAAATATGCACCTTTCCTAGTGAAATAAATGTAAAAATCAAGACAATGACTGGTTATGAACCGAATGCAACGACAACCTGTGTGAGCCTTTAAATTCTGTTTACAGTCAATGCAGGAAAGTCCAGCGACACTGTTATCGGAATCACCCACAAGCAGGAATTCATCCCACTAGTTGATAAAAGTAGCCAGCCAGGATTGTGATTCCTGCAGGCGGCAAAATATGCAACTTCAGCAAACATAAAACTGGAAAAGATATTTATCTCCTCTGCAGGGTTATGTTTTATGCTGGTTGTAAACTACAGCTGGACGACTTGTAAGTTGACGCTAATAATGAATGCAGAAGCAATAGGATGAAGCAAAATCAATGTATTTATCTTTTTGGTTTTTGGATTCACGTTAATTGAAGCTCTAAGCCCTGTCTGATCTTTGAGCTTTCAGTGTAAATCTCTTGTGTGAGATTTTGTGTACAGGAAGATTTCACATTCTCCTCTCATATCCCTTGTTTTATCCTTCTCTTGTCCTCGCTTCTCTGAGAGACGATGATAATGCAGTGGCTGCCATCTAGAGCTCAGACTGACTCAGTGCAGAAGAGGACAGATTGCAATTTGTTTTGGCAGATCTATAAATGTGGATGTTGCGCATAATGTGCAAACATAACCCAGAAAATCATGCTGTTGTAGCAGCTACTCAGTTATGTATGTAGGCCAGTCTCAAGACTGTTGTATCCACACTGCTTTGGTAGATTTAATTTAAACAGTGTAAAGATCCTCCATCTGTTCATCTTGTCTGTTGTTGTTGTACCATTCTGTATCTTTTCTTTGTTTCTGTGTTTTCTCTTGTCTTTATGTGTTTGCTTATGTTCTTTTCATTCCTGGATTTAATGCAGTCTGCTGTTGGCTCTTCCTATATCTATTTAGAGACTGTGGCTTTTTAGAACTGTCTTGTTTTTTTCCTTACTGTTAGCATTTGCTTCTAATTTGGTTTATTTTTCATGTTTCTCAGTGTTCTGCCCTCTTCCCATTGTGGATAACCCAAATGGACACTAGAATATGTTTTTTTCATTGGTTTCAGGTTGGCCCCATATATGGATGTCAACGATGGGTCCTATCAGCCAGTCAGTTATTGGACTAGCAGTGGTTCAACATGTCCCTTATAGGGTTGTACACTCTGCATGAGACCTAGCTGGGACCCATGTAGCATTTACACTGCTGTAATGATGGGGAGCCCAACTGGAAAGCCCAACTGAATATCAGTAAAAACACATGGCCATGCCCACTTGTAACCAACCCAGCCCATGTTACACCAATGTGAGCCCTACATAAATATATTGTCTGGGTTGTGTTGTATCTGTAGCCCCTTATTGTAACCAAAACCAGCTAACCATTAAACATTAAAACCAGCACTCAAGAAACGCTCTAAACATGACACCAAAGCATCTGCAGCATGGTATTTAAGTACTGTCCAGATGGGATGATCTTCCCTCTTCACATCCATCGCTGAGCCTTTGGTGCCATTGACCCTCTGACCGGTTCACCACTGGTTGATCACTTTTCATAGGTAGTGAGCACTGCATGCTGGGAATACCCAAGAAGATCTGCAGTCAAGCCACCACAATTTGGTTATTGTCAATTTGGCTTAGATTCTTACACTTGCCCATTTTCTTGTTTCAAGAAATCAACTTCACAAAATGTTTACTTGCTTATTCAATGTTTTTAGTTTTTTTTCCTCACATTGTAAATTAATTCACTCTAAAAAACCATAAGGAATCATGTAGTAAATTTAAACATTTTAAACAAACCAAACCATACTCTGTGAAGCAGTATTTGGTGTGCTGCTAAAATTCAGTTTCTGAGGCTGGTAACACTTTCTTTTTTTGGGTGGCCCTGATGAGTGCCAGTTTCATCATGATGTTTCTGATGGTCATTAAGACTGCACTTGAAGATACTTTAGGATACTTTTTATGTTCTTGAAAGTTTTTGGATTTACTAACCATCATTTCTTAAAGTATTTTTTCTTTATTTTGTTAAGTAGTTCATGGCATAATATGGATCAGAACATTACTCAAATAGGGCTTTTTATTGTAGATCACCAACTCTACCTCCTCACAACTTTACAACTGATGCTCTCAAACACATTAAGAGGACAAGAAATTCAAGTAATTAACTCTTGACTCTTGAAGTTCAGCACAGCTGTTAGGTGTGCTGAGGTGACCTCCTCATAAAGCTGACTAAGATATGCAAAACTGTCATCTAAGCAAGAGGTGCCTAGTTTGAAAAATCAAAAATATAAAACATTCTAGTTTGTGTACCACTTTTCATTCCATGTGTTTTCTTCATAGATTGCATAACTAAAAAAAAAAAAGAAAAGAATTCACTTCACCTGTCAGTAGTTTTAATGTTAAGAGTGATCAGTGATTTTTTTTAGCTTGCTCTGGTCATTGTATTTTCATTCTTATGTTTAAGCTTTTCATGGATTATTTTACATGGTCTTTATTTCATGGTCTCTGCCAGAACAAGGGCGATTCATAGTACATTTGTCAGGGTAATGTTTGTTTTTTTTTTTTTTCAATTAAAAAGAAAATATTGTGTAGAGAGTTTCATGTAACTTCAAAAAAGGATTCATTTTCATATTGAGTTAAATAAACCCCTTTCTATCTTTTCTCAGTGTTTTTCTATTAATTTTTGTTGTGTGTTAATAATCGCACAGTGGTGCTACAGGCAGTGTGTGTTGCACAGCTCCAGGGTCCTGGGGTTCCTTTATCCATGTGAGTTTTCTCTGGTCTACAAATGGCACCATTCATTGGTGTTCATCCTCACTCTCACACCTCACACACTTGTAAAGGTGTGGGGTTCCCAAGCTGTACCTGAGGTAACACTTTATGATCACTTTACATTGAGTGCTTTTCTATGACTATCATTGAACTTTAGTTGATGTATTTGTTCTAATTTTACGTTTTATTCTCTCCATTATCTTGTTTTGAGTTATTTTAATCTTTAAGATGCTTCATTTTACATCTCACTACATTGTAAATGTGGGTTTCTCTTCAACGTATTATGAGTTTAAGTAAAGATTAAAGTGTGCTTGAAGAAACACACACTGTGGAGTCAATTCTCAAATTAATCAATCTGCATACACTCCTACGCATGATCATCTCCTACTCATGTCTGCAGTCTTTTCCTAGTGCCAGGATCTGTAATTAGAACAGGGCAGACTGTGGAACACACCTCTCAATCCAAAACCTGCTGTTATCCCTCTCTCCTGTAATGCTAGGTTTATCTCATGTGGATCCAACACCAGCTCTCCACCCACTCCCTGGAAGTAAAGCATCCAGTAAAGCTCTCTGCTAAGTAACTGTTGTGATTACTAAGATCTCCCAGCATGCCCTGCATTCATAAATGTGATCTGTCCATAAAAGGAATGTCAAAGATTGGGAACTACATAATGCAGGTTAAGCTAGTAACTGCCAGCAGCGGAGCTTTACTGTCCACCTTATTAGAAACACATTCGGGTAACAATCCGTGTAATAACTGTGTAACTAATGGTGAAGTATGCTTTGTTCCACATTTATTACAGTTGTACAGGCTATATAATTACACTTACCCTATATGCTCAATTAGGAATTCAGAGCTTATGGTTGTTAGCTATGTCAGCTATCAATTCCTATTTTATTATTTTTTTATGTCTGATTTTATCACATTTTCACTGCAATTTTAAAGGGAGATCCTGGCCAGCGTCACCTTGGGAGGGATGTGGGGAAAGAGCGCCATCTACCCACCCAGAGAGAACATAGCCTGTTGTGGTTTCTGAGACTCTAGCTGCTAATGGCAGGTAACATGGTCCTCAGATCATAATGACAGTGGCTTAGGGCATTTTTACACCAGCACATTTTGGTCCAGTTAAAACAGACTCTGGTTTGGTTGTTCCCTTAGTGCAGTTTGATTGAGCAGGTGTAAAACCAGTTATCACCCTTGGAATCCCAAACAAACTCTGGAGTGGTTTGCTTATGGTGAAAATGTGATTCAATCTCGATCCGACCCAGCTATGAAATATAGTCCTTTTATTTAAGCTAAACTGCTGAAAGGGCGCAGTTTAATCTGATATATAAACCAAAGAATGCTAATTACCACAGCTATGAACAAACACTGTCTCTGCTCCATACTGTTTACTAATGCGGTGTGTGCTGCGTTCACCACTCAAGGACGTGCGACTCCATTTACTATGCGTACATGTACTCTGCAGATATACGTGCTGGAACACAGAGTCTTCTCGCTATATTTATGTAGTCCGTGGAGAAAGAGAACATCCAGGGCACAATGTAAACTTTTTCCAGCCCATCTCTGCTCCGCCCAGGAGAACTGCTGCTCACAAAATGGCCTCAGGTAAGTAAATGGGAACTATAATCACCCACAAGACCATTCCCTTAAAGACACAGCATCCTTTTAACCAGTACTTACATAAATGCACAGAAAATAAACACTTTAATTGCCACTTGGCTACATTTACTTTCTTGCTTATACATCAGGCATCTTTTACCAGCATGCTTATGTGGTTTATTGGAGCGTATTTTGGTGCGTTCAGGTTTGTGTCTGTGTGAAACCAAACCAAACAGAGGTAAAAAAACGCTCCAAGTACATGAACTCATCAACTGATCTGGACCACAGAAACCAACTACAGGTGTAAAACACTCAGCTAATATTTCCAAAAGACGACTCTTGTGTAATTCTTAATAGGCTGCAGACATGGCCAAATGCTTGCATGCTGGACGTACTATTTTGTTTTTATTTTATTTGTTTGTTTTTAAATTGGTTTTATATAGATATGGTTGTTGTTTATTAGCAGATGCTAAAATAGTTCCAACCTATCCTCAAATATCCTCAAATGCTCAAGTTCTACCTCAATCTTTGCATACCATACATACACATGTTGTCCATATGAAAGTGTCTAAGGTAATATTCAGACTGCATGAAACACAGTAGAGAAGATTACCTCCAGAGTGGCCCTACCTACAGTAAGACTTTCCTCATATCTCTTCATCTTTTTTAAAATTTTAATTTACATGCTAATATAGCAGTGCTTATAATCAACCATGTAAAGCCCCCAGGGCAGCGCTGAATAGAGTTTCATCCTCTTATGCCTTAATATAATACAACAGCACTTTTTCTATATCTGGCCCTACTGGTCTCTGTCACTGGAGGACATATTTGGCCTAGCAGAGAAATTACAACATGTTCATTACTAACAGTTCAGGCGTGTAGGTGCCAAAATGGCAGCT
Organism: Astyanax mexicanus; assembly: GCF_023375975.1. NCBI lineage: Eukaryota > Metazoa > Chordata > Actinopteri > Characiformes > Acestrorhamphidae > Astyanax > Astyanax mexicanus. The sequence continues at coordinate 38,178,646 of NC_064410.1, forward strand.
TCTTTTCACTAAGAGTTTTGAGCTCCTGCCATTGGCTGCTTTGATTTTGGATTTTAAAGCCTTAGCACTCAAGACATCACACAAAACACACAGCCTGTGAAGGAGGATGTGTTGGATATGAGGAAAGAAAGGTAACATTTCATGTTGTTGTCAAAGGCATCTGTTTAGGACTTTACCTTAGAAAGAGTTTGTACACTTTTACAGCTTTTATAGACTTTTTAGACTCTTTATAAACACTTTATTTGGCATGATTAGGGCTTTAGTGATATCACTTCTATCTTGGTATGTTAATTAAACATTTAAATGGCTGGATGCTTTATTCTCATTCTTTTCCTTGTTTTTATGTTTATGCATTATTCATATGTATCTTTGATGAAAAATGTATGACACCTCATATAGGCTGTTATATTTTTTTCAGCAAAGTGTCTAATGCCTAAACCTTTGCAAATACACTGTATAAATAAAATGTGCCCCCCCTCTTGTTTCTACATTAATTCTCCATGTTTTCAGATCCACTGCGCATATAGGAACACTCTGGAGTTCTATATTTACAGACTGTAGTCCTGTATCTGTTTCTCTGCATACTTTATTACCCTCCTTTCAGAAATATACAGCTCTGAAAAAAGAGACCACTTAAAAATGATGAGTTTCTTTGATTTTACCAAATTGAAAACCTCTGGAATATAATCAAGAGGAAGATGGATGATCACAAGCCATCAAACCAAGCTGAACTGCTTGAATTTTTGCACGAGGAGTGGCATAAAGTTATCCAAAAGCAGTGTGTAAGACTGATGGAGAAGAACATGTTAAGATGCATGAAAACTGTGGTTAAAATCCAGGGTTATTCCACCAAATATTGATTTATTTGCATTATTTGAGGTCTGAAAGCTTTGCATCTTCTTTGTTATTACAGCCATTTCTCATATTCTGCAAATAAATGCTCTAAATGGAAGAAAATTTGGGAGAAATGTTGTCCGTAGTTTATAGAATAAAACAGCAATGTTCATTTTACTCAAACATCTACCTATAAATAGAAAAATCAGAGAAACTGATTCAGAAACTGAACTGGTCTCTTGACTATCTTTCTCTCTTTATTAATGTTTTACTCTAGGCTGTATTATATAATCATCTCATCAATCCAAAGAAATGGATATTAGTTGGTCTAATATTTTATATCTGGGTCTCTAGTTTGAAGCCATGATCAGCAGAGGGCAGCAGAGCCTAGTATTAGGCCTCAAGTATCTGTTTCACCTTCTTACATCATGCACATCATGCCAGTGATCAGAGTGTATTAGATGTGATGGAGGATGGAGTGAAAGCAGGTACTGTCTACTGATTTCACACAGAATATATTCATTCATAATCATACTGAGCCCTGTTTTGTGAGCACTGTCAAACACAGAACTTGCACACTTTCAATCTGTGCAATTGCAGATACTTCTACAGATTGCTCACTAGTTTATTTTTGGAATACAAATCAGCTCTTTAAAAAATACAGTTTGGGTTGGAAGTTTAGCTACTGTGTGAGCTGTCATATTTATTGGATGCTAGTCCAAGCTCTTAACCACTGTTTTATTGTTTTTACCCCATAGCATTTTCAATCTGCTAATTTTACATTGTACAGTAGTCTTTGGCTGCACCTCTGGGGGTCTTTGAATCCCACTTTGAGAGCATATAGACCATGAAAAGCATTTTAGATGTTGGATAAGAAGTATATCATTTTCACACTGTAAGCTGAACTAAGGACAAAACATTGTATCATTGAGATGTTTTGAACCAACAGTAAAGTTCTCAAGTAACTGTTTGTTTTTATTTTTATAAATGGTAAAAATATGGGTGATGAGTGGTCCAGGGGTCTAAAGCACTGCCACTATGATCGATAGATTGCTGGTTCAAATCCGAAGCATGCAGCTTTCCTTCAGCTGCCGGAGCCCTGAGAGAACACAATTTACCTTGCTCTCTCTCGGTGGGTAGATGGCGCTCTTTAACCTCATCACTCCTAGTGTGATGTTAGTCAGCACAAGGTGTCTGTGAGCTGATGTATCTAGATTCAAAACTATAAACTGAACAAACAGAGGGGTAAGTATATTAGGGAGGACAGATGGTGCCAGTTAGTAACTCGGAGAGCAGGAACTGTGATCAGTTGAGTCAGGGAAGCATGCTTGGAGGATCTTAATGTTAGCGTAACCATGATTTGTTTTTTTAAATCAAAGGACATTATAAGCACTTGGAAATTCATCATGGAGGAAAATATGGGCTTAAAGAAGACCTATGTTGTAAGACTATGGCAGTGTATGTGTGAGGGTGGGAGGGAGTTACATGTCTACATTTGTAATATCATGTATCTACAGTACCAGCCAGAAGTTTGGCCACACTTTGGTACATCTTGGTATTTATATCTCAGTGTCTTCATGAGGGAGAGTCACCTGGAATAGTTTTCTCAGCATCTTGAAGGAGTTCCTGGAGGTTCTGAACAATAGTTGCTGCTTTTCCTTCATGCTGTGAAGCTCCAGCTCATCTTAAATCACTATCTTAGTTGGGTTTAGGTCAGGAGATTGTGGAGGACGAACACTTCGTTCTTTTACTACATAATTCCATCTGTGTCTCTTAATAGTGTTCATGTCTTCAATTTTAATCTATAATGTAGAAAAAAACAAAATAAAGAAATTAAAAAGACTGATTCAGAAAATGTGTCCAAACTTTGACTGGTTACATAATTTACCAAAACTAAGAAATATTCTCAGTAGCCTATACTGCTAAATCATCTCCTTTTAACTCCTAAAAATAAGTAAAACGCAAAAAAACAACAACAAAAAAAAACAGTATTACATGATTAATGTGTTTTATTGTGCAAATGTTAAAAAAAACATAAATAAATGTGTTAATAGAATAAAAACTACTCAATCTATACTCTGTATATTTAGAATTGGGTTTAAGCATTTTTTGGTGTTCAGTCGGCTGTTGTAGGAAGCACTTGACCATTTAGATGGTGGTGCGGCAAAGGTGAGACTTAATGAGACATTTTAAAGCTGTTCATTCTGGATATAATAGTAATAGTAGCATCTTTAACTTGAAAATATATTTGTGGTGTTGATTTAGAGTGGATTTTGCTGATCATTAGAGTGGACAGAAACTAGTTTATTCAGGTACATCGTTTTGGTAACACTTTATTTTAAGAAACACAAGTTAGGCGCTTATTAATCTCTTATTATTTGCTTAATAAAGCCTTAATTAGACATTTGTAAATTATTTATTCACTACTTATTAGCCTTTATTCTGTGTAAGTGTTAGTGGTGCTTAATTAGGGGTCTGTGATTGATTAAATATTTATTCCGTTCTTTTTAGTGTGTAATTAGTGATGAACAGAACCTCACTTTAGAATATGGTGCACATCTTGGTCTATTAGTGACTTATTTAGCCCTTATTAATTCAATAAACTCCAGCACAGCCATAATCTTGCCAAACTTACATAGATCAAACTGCAGCCAATTATACTCTAATAACATGTAGAATTAGCTAATAGTTAATGCTTAATAATCAGCTTAACAGGGTGCTAACATAACTGTTTATTGTGCATTATAGATAGTAATACAGCCATTATTAATCATTTCCACATTCCCTAGCACTAATAACACTTACACAGAATAAAGCCTTATAAGTAGTGATTCAATAATTTACAAATGTCTAATTAAGGCTTTATTAAGCAAATAATTAGACATTTATAAGCGCCTAATTTGTGTTCCTTAAAATAAAGTGTCACCATAGTAATATACAATGCTGGTAATAGGTGGGTTGTGCTACATGACTTTGGTATTTGCTCAAAACTTTTTTCTGAGGCAGGCTTATGTAATAGAAAGTAATGTAATATATTTGTGTGTTAAAAGTCAATATTTGGTTTCTAATTAAAAATGTACATTTTATTTGTGTCATTCTTCTGTTTTTTTTTTTTTATTATTCTCTGCTGTTGATTTGTGGTAGTTTTCTGAAGGGCCATGGTGGGGCGCTGTTCAGGATTTTTTGTGCTTTAACTTTAAGGCCAGGCACATTTAACAGTTCTGAAGTTGTTTATGAACTGTGTTTTGGAGCAGAAGAAACATTATGGTATATGATGGGTTTCCAAAACAGGCAGTTGACGATATCGTTGCTATCTTTCTGTTTCTGTTGGTCATCCAGAAATTGTGACACAGTGTATAGAACAGTTTGTGGGTTCAAATTATGTAGTAAATTAAACATTGACAAAAATATAGATACTTGTTTTTCATTGGACAGTGACGATAGTGAGGGATGTTTTAAGCTGCAACAGGAAACTAAATTAGCAGTGGTTGTAAATACTAGAAATATTATAAATTAAAGCATAAAATAGCATGTACCATAATAATTTAGGATTATACCTGAGATTTATATTTATATCTGGGTGCTTTGATTTTTTTTTTTTTTTTTTTAGGAAAATTACATTATAAATGTTTGAGTGTAGAACAGAAACAAATGCATCTTCATGAAACCAACCCTAACTCTTTTGCTAAACACAGTTGTACTCTGAGCATTTTAGTAAGAGACCACCTAAAAATGATGATTTTCTTTGATTTTACCCATTTGAAAACCTCTGAAATATAATTAAGAGGAAGATGCATGATCACAAGCCATCAAACCAAGCTGAACTGCTTGCATTTTTTTGCACCAGAAGTGGCATAAAGTTATCCAAAAGCAGTGTGTAAGACTGGTGGAGGAGAACATGCCAAGATTCATGAAAACTTTGGTTATTCCTCCAAATATTGATTTCTTAATTGCATTATTTGAGGTCTGAAAGCTCTGCATCTTTTTTTGTTTCTTCAGCCATTTCTCAAATGCTCTAAATGCTCATTTTATTCAAACATCTACCTATAAATAGCAAAATCAGAGAAACTGATTCAGAAACTGAAATGGTCTCTCAAATTTGTCCAGAGCTGTATACTAATAGCATAAAAGTGCCTCCATCATGTTAGACAGATTATGGATGATGTGCTTCAGATTGTAAACCCTTCCTTTCCTTCTCCATAACTAAGCTAAACTTGGTTTTATCTGTCCAGATAAAATATTTAGAAATGGGAGAGCTTTTTAAAATGTTTTCTCTCAGTCTAATCTGGTATTTTTAATCTGGTGTATTACTTTACATCTTTGAATTAAATGCTCTGTATTTACATTTGTGAAGACAGTCTTATCCTCCTCAGCCTGCTTTCAAGGGGAATTCATATGTGACTAACTAAGAGATCACTTAAGGATACATACAGTGTATACAAAGTTCAGTTTCACCTTTGTGTACATATAACACTGTATGTCCTACACTGTTAAAAGAATCAATTCCTTGAGGAACTTTTAGGAGTTCTTTAATTTCCTTCCGTTTGAAACTGTAGACAGTCCCCTTGAAGTGCTTTGATGAACCTTCAAAATGTTGTTTTTAGAAGAAAATGTTTCTCGAAGCATCTTAAGCTTTCTTGAAGGTTCCTCAAAGCCCAAACCATGTACTGTTCCTCAAGGAACTTACACTTTTTACATCAATAAACAAAAAGCAAAAATTAAACTATTTGAACAGAGAATGTCTAAAAGCGTCTCAACCTAAATAAATCATCATTATGTTTCCATCCTTTAATTTTCGTAAAAAAGTTCTGTATTGGAAAACCATGATGTGACAACACTTTATTTTCAGTGAGGAAAATTTACCAAATTGGTGCCACCAGTAGATGGGAATATTATAAAATCAATGTTGATGTTGCAACTTTTTAAGTTTTTTACTAAGTAAAAGTTCACAAAGGTTTTTGGATCTCTCCATGTTAGTTGTCTTGTGTTGTCTGTTCTATACTTAAAATAAAGTAAATATAAAGTTTTTTGTTTTTCTTCTAATTAAGGTGTTGTTTCGCAAGGTTTTCCTACTCTTCTACTCTCATTATTATCAGTAACAAAACGTTTTATCTGTATATCTATCTAAGGATTTGGGCTACTCAAATCCTCAACTGCTAGCTCATTTTAAATGATGTATTTTCTTCTTATAGACAGTATATATTTTAATGTTGATCTGTTTTAACAAAACGTAATCAGACAAAAGGTTTATGTTAGAAAGAGAGAGAAAGAGAAATGGACATGTGCATGTCTTTTTGTTTATGCAGATAGAATCTGCTTCACTTTACTGCATGTTCCCCTGTGGTAGATGAGTGATAAGAACACCGCACTGTGTCTAGACCAGGACACTCTTCTTTTACTGTGAGATTTTAATCCTTTTTTATGCCGCAGGGAAGTCGGTGCCCAGACAGGTCAGTCAGGGTTTTGTCGGTCGGCGCGTTAGCCCCAGGTTAGGCCTTCAGTTCTGATACGAAAATGTAACCTTGAACTTTAAGTCGAGATGTAGCTGGATGAAAATGCGTTTCTGGCTCCTGCAGCAGATTCAAATGAATAGTCAAATTTCTCTTTCATTCATTTTTATTTCTTGAGAAGAAAGATCTAATCCTCCTTCCTCAGTTTCTGCTCATTTTTTTTAATACCATTTCATTTTATTCACTTCCTCGTGTCGTTTTCCTTCCTCCATCTCTCTGCCCTTCACACTTTCTTGGTTTAATATATTCATTTCATGAGGCCCAAACCTGCTCTTTCAAACAGTCGGCCATTTTATGTCTTATCACGGCCGGGCCACAAAGGCCGGGGCTGGGCTAGCTCCATTAGCATTAGCATGGCGCAGATACGCCTTAACGTGACTGACACCTCGACTGGTATTACCGCTTTGATTGACACCTCACCTGAGCAGGTGGGCCAACTGATAGCAAAATCTCTACATACACATACGACACCGCTGCATAAAAATGAAATATGCTCAGGAAGAAAAGTGAAAAAGGCTACAGCTGGGGCGGGCGGTTTGATACACACTGTTTTAACTTGTGTCAAAGTCATAAATCAGCAGAAATTCTACATTAAAACATGAAGCTTTTTTATTATCTTTTTTTATTCATTCCAACCTGCGGTGCACAGTGTTACACAAATATGTAAAACATCCTTTCATTCAGCAAAAAACTGACAGTTTCATTTTCTGACAAAATTGCTTTGCTCAGAAATGGGCTCTGCCTATAATACTGTTCCATTCTAATACCAGTAGTTGTAGCAGCAGCTTTTCCTGGGAAATGGTAATTATGGCTGCAGACAATACGAATAATACAAAAATAAAAATAAAAAAGCTTCTGTTTTAGAAAATAATCCCCAGCTTTCTTTTAAGGATCCATTTCAATCCATTTAGTTCATACAAGAAAAATAATACGTTTTTTGTGTGATGTCACTAAAATCTATTCAGTCTACAGCAGTTTAGTCCCACCAATTCCAGCTGAAGTTCTAAGAAATGTTACAGATGGCTGAACTGTTGTTTACAGTTGTGTACACATAAACAGCATCTCAGTAATTACCAATATATATATATATATATATATATATATATATATATATATATATATATATATATATATATATATATATATATATATATATATATATATATTCACTTCACTGGTAGACATAATGGTAAGCACAGGTAAACACTGCAGACCAAACTTAAATTCTAATAATTCACATCACCCTGCCATGAGCACTGTGGCCAGCATTCACTCTCACCCAGAACATAAGACCTTACATTCTGCTCTCCCCTGAAGCAACACTTATGCATTTTTAACCAGTTTATATATTTATATTGCATGACTTATTTGAAATGTCAATTTGTATCTCCATTTTTTTAATGTTTGAATCTAACTTTTGCCTATTTGCCCTAATTAAATATGTATGAACCAATAGAAATGCAGCAAAATTGCTGGGAATAAAATGTTTCAACAATGACTTCTACTAAAAGATAAGAATTTTCTCTTGCAAAACCTTTTTTTTAGACATACAAGATTTGATTTGTGTGTCAGTGACAATAATAATATTTGACGACTTTTAACTTCAACTAAATAGTTTCAGATCTTCAGAAAAACTGAATATAACACAAAACAACTTTTTTTTACAGGTCATTTATTGAAAAAGTGTTAGAAAGTCTTCTCTGGGCTCCAGGCGGTTCAGCAGGCTAATCGCTGCCACTATGCTCAGGAGATCGCCGGTTCGAATCCTATTCATGTGCCATCAGCTACCGGAACCCTGAGAGAGCATAATTGACCTTGCTCTCTCTGGGTGGGTAGGTGGCCCTCTCTGCCCACATCACTTCAAAGGGTGATGTTGCTCAGCACAATCAGCGTCTGTGAGCTGATGTATCGGAACCGAGTGGCTGCGCTTTCCTCCGAGCCGCTGTGATGCTACTCAGCAGTGCTGCATCTTCAGCAGTTCAAAAAGAGGTGGTGGCTGACTTCACATGTATCAGAGGAGGCATGTGCTAGTCTTCACCCTCCTTGTGTTGGGGCATCACTAGTGATAGAGGGAGTCCTAATGAGTGGGTTGGGTTATAGGCCTTGTAAATTAGGGAGACAATGGGATAAAAATAATAAAAAAAATAAAAGAAAGGCTTCTCCGGAATGCACATTCTTTACTGTTTCAGGACTGTGACATTCCACAATATCCATAAATAATTTTCTCACACTTACTCACACTTTACAGACTAGATAAATAATACAAAACACAAATTTCTTGGCTTACTAAGTTGTGAACAGAAAAAAAACAGAACAGGAAATAAAAAAACAACTAGTGCTTTAGCGACTAGAGCAACTTTAATAATGTTAATCATTAGCAGATTGAGTCCCCAGAGTGAGTGGTCATCTGAGTCCGAATGAGGTGTTCCTACAAATCCTGCTTGGATGTGCCCCAGGTTTAACCTCACCATTTGAACTGTGCCCAAACATTACATCACACCCCACCACAACCCTCTGCCATTCGGCGGCATGTTTCACCGCCGCGCTGCTGGGATTTTGCTGACGTTTTGTATCTCCAAAAGCCTTTCAAAACGTCTCCTTAACGATTTTGGGCTGGTGCGCTCGGTTCGGAGAGCCATAAATCAGCGTGTTTGTGCCGCAGTAAGAATGTGCATTGCTGTGTGTTTGAGTGACCTGATCCAGATGTGCGTGCGGCTCTCTGTCACTGCTCCTCTCCGTTCATCTTTCGGAACTCCTCTGATTGCTGCAGCATCTGCGACGCCACGCCTGCGCCGCAAATCGAGTATAAACACAACTTCCAAACAATGAAAATTAATTAACTCGTGTTTAGATTATCTTCACATAAACCTTCAGCTCTTGTTTTCAAATCACCTCTTTGGCTAAGCGCTGGTTTATTTTCCTTGTAGGCTAGCAGGAGGTCATCTCCGCGGTTAGCTGTGTGTCCTGCACTTAGTGAGGAGTTGCTGTTTATGCGGTTGCTTTAGGTCAGAGCTGTGTCACAGAATCCTTCCTAAAGTCCACCATGATTACGCTTTTGAAGTTTTCGCGTTCTTTGGATTTTAGCTCTGAAGCGATGAGGGTAATGTAGATAAAATAGCTCATACAGATACAGAACCTGTGGCACTACCAGCAGAGGTTTAAAGTAATATGATTTACTCACAGTGAAAACAGATATTTATACAATTTCCCACTTATCTTTAATATACTCAATCAACCAAGACACATTTGGCATTTAAAGCTACCTTAATCAGACCTTAGCTTTGCTAAGCTATAAGGCTAAAGATGATAATTGAATGGTCAGACTTCAAACACAACTATTAAGTAATTTCTCTATACTAGGAACTTTGAAGCCCTGTGTAAAACTACAGAAAGCAAACATCCAAAGTGTCTCAACTTATTCATTAATTAATGAGGCATTTAACGTTATATGGTATGTTTTACCTTAGAAGTGATTTTGCAGCAACACGTTATCTTATAGATTAGTAATACATATGTAATAATGTGGAAACCCTGCTAAAAAAAAAAGCATCCAGCTCAAAAACCAGCTTTTTTTTTTTCTTTGTATCTTGGTTCAGATAGTCTAAGCTGGTCTTTAATAGCCAAGAGGGCTGAGAAGCTTGTTATTAATGTGAAAAAAACTACCATATGCTGGTTAATTAACTGGTTTTAGTGTGTAGGCAATATAGTGTGAGTTGTATTTGACTTATGTGGTGCTGCTGTAAAATGTTTTACCAGTACGAACAGGCTAGTTTAACTAGTTTGGTCAGGTTGTTCATGTTTGTAGACCAGCTAAACCACTAAACTCAAACAAGAACAAAGCCTATGCAGGTCAAGAGCTAGGAAATAAAATATTAAAGGTTTTGGAATTATAATTACCTTTCTATATAAATTCTATGACATTTTGTAGTTTCATAAAATACAAAATGCATTAATTACTTTGAATGCTTGTGGAGTTTTACAGCACCAAAAACAATAATATGGTTATTCTGAAAAGATATGATGTTATACTAAAGCTATAAAATGTAATCAAAATCTAAAGTTCAATAGCATATCTTATTGCATGTCGATAACATTGCAGTAAGTTTTAGCATTAGCTTCAGTGCTAGCTTTAGCCTTAGCTTAGCTGGTAGTGCGTTCCTCATCACTGAAACATGATACATAGGATGTGCTTTTTTTGTTTTTTATGTTTATGTCTTTCGAGGCAGATCTTCTGACCTATAAAAAAGTGCAGGTGAGGGTTTTAGCTCTTCTCGGTTTCCTTAAGTAATGTTAGAAATCTGCTGTACGAACGGTTTTTGCACTTTAACAGCTTAGTGACCTTAAATTAATTCTGTAAAAATCTTAAAGGGATCATCGCTGTCCAATAAAAAAAAGAGGAATCTCTATTTGTCAATGTCATTTTTTAGATTACTACATAATTTCAACAAACCAATTGTCTTATACACTGTGTCAAAATTTCTTGATGAAAGGACCAATAGAATTGCTCCAAAATGACCTGAAATAAACCGTTTTTACATTGAGTTCCATTGATAGTTAAGAAGGTTTTATCTCTCTATTGTTAAGTTGTTTTATTGTAGATACTTGTTTTTCTTTGGAGAGCAATGATATGGTATTATGTATTGTGTTTTTACTTTATGCAAATGTGAATTAGCACTGGATATGTAACCTATTACTATAGTATCTTCAACCAGCCAAAACGGGCTCATTGAGCTCCACTGGCTACCAGTTGCTGCCGTATTAAATTCAAAATGATCATTGAGTTTCACACACACACAAACAAGATACTATTACTATTAAAATAAGCATAAACAAACATGTATTTTATAGAGTGTTGCAAATGTCTAATTTACATAGACTAGTGATTATAAGGTTTCATTACTTGTTGCCTATAACAGTATCGATTAGAAGTTAGATTAGAATTTTGCAGCAACACTTTACCTCATAGATTGGTAGGTGATAAACTGTCACCTACAGCTCCTTCCTACCTGCACTCACTCCTAAAAATGCTCATGTTCCATCCCGGCCGCTGCACTCCTCCAGTGAACGTCGCCTAGCTTTGCCAAACATTCACATGAAGCAATCCAGACTGTTCTCATACAGAGTTCCCCAATGGTGGAACAAACTACCTTCCACTACCAGATCAGGAGAATCTCTCGCTATCTTTAATAAATTCCTGAAGACGGAGCTCTTCAAAGAGCACTTACTCTCCTAACACCTCTAACACACTAACTACTTCTAACCTCATTTCCTTCTTCCCCTCCTTTTCTCCTCTATCCCATTATTTCCCTTTTAGGCCTCCTTTAGGTCCTGTCTTTTTTTTTTTTTTTTGCCTTGAACTTTTATGTCCTCTAGTGCAAATGTACATTATCATTTGTATGTCACTCTGGATAATTGTAATGTAATGTAATGAAACAAAATTACATTTTACAAATTTTTAAAGCAAAATGCTGCCATTTTTTTTATATTTAGCTTCTCTCGGTTTCCATAAGGAATGCTAGAAATCTGCTGCACAGATAGATTTTGCACTTTGACAGCTTGACAACTTAAAAATAATTCTTTACCTAATTTAAGTGTATATCGTCACTGTTCAATGAAAAACAAGTAACTCAATTTTTGTCACGTTTTTTTTAGTACATAAATTGAACACATAAACTGTCACTTACACTGTGTCAAAATACCTTGATGAATGGGCCAATGAAAATACTTTAAATGACCTGAAATAAACCAGTTGTACATTGGCTTCCATTAAAATTTTGGAAGTTTTTTTTATCTTTTCTGTAAAGTTACTGTTTTGGAGATACTTGTTTTTCACTGGACAGCGACGATATGGTATTAAATGTGTTTTACTTTGTGCAATAAATTTCCCCGTTTAATACACTAGGGATATTTTGGGTTTTAGTAACCAATGTAAGTACTCATTTTGTAACAACAAAGAAATGACCAATTACACTAGATGTGTAACCTGTTAGTGTGTTTCTACTATAAAATTACCAACGTTTTCCAATCTGTAAAGTAAAACAGAACCATTTTTCCTTTTTAGACTTATTTAGAATTACGTGTGTCAGATCCTTCTCTGTTTTTCCTCCTCTTTACCTGACATCATTACCTGACATTACCTGCATTGTATCCTCCCCCTGTATCCCCCTCTCCCTTTCAGTCACACACATGCTGTGAGTTGGCATTTCAACAGCTGGGATCCATATTGTACCTTCATAACTCACTCTGCTGCTGTATATAAAGAGAAAAAAGCTGCTTTTATCTTTTGCCTACGTCCTATTACCTGTGATCTCACATAACCACAGACTTGTTTGGACAACTTTTAGCAAATCATATTTTCTTGGAATTATTTCTTGTTGTTATCTTGTTGCTGTTTAAATCTGTTACCTTACAGGTACCTTATTGATGTAGTGATGTTACCACTCAAATGTACAGTACAGTATGTTTCATATCGAACACAGTACACTTATGAAAACACCAACAAAAATGTAGACGATCATTGTTTTATATGGAAGCACAGCTTCAGATTATCCAATTATCTTTGAAATAAATGCACTGATAATGTGTTAGTTTGAGTTTTTTAAAGCAATAAATTGTATTTCATTTATTTAGCTTCAGTCTGATGTTTCTAAACTGAATAATACTGAGAAAAGAGAACGTTTGCTTTAAAACATTTCCATCTGTTAGAAAAGTGAGCTGACCAGCTTAGATCCAACCCAAATTTAACACACCTGACCCAGAGAAACACACACTGATGATGTGGATCAGATGTGTTCTGTCTGGCATGAACTAGAAATCTTTTAAAACGAAACACTGGTTTGGGCCCACCTATAGATGGTGCTCTTGTTTATTTGGAATTGTCTCCCTTCAGATTCTGCTTTTAAAGACTTTTAGTATACGTAGACTATAAAGAATATTTTTACCCTATTACATTTTTTTTTTAAATAAATGGACCACATTTCCTCAAAACAGTTTCTTGCTAATTGAATTAAACTTCTCAAAAATGTGTTAAAGCTATTTGGGCAATCATTGTAATATAAATAAAGATTAAATCTACATTTAAATATTTAATACTGTAAACTGTTTTGTTTTTTATTATCTATGATTCATTAAGTGTATACATAGGCATGAAGCCAAACTATAAAAATAATTTGCAACTTAACTTGCACATTTGTACTATTTCAGTGGGTACAGACTACCTCTTAATCATTACCACAGTTTTGATGAACTTTCTCACTGATGCCTATTGTTTAGTTAATTAAAAGAGAATCTGGATTTGTGGGAATAATTTACTCAGAGTGCTCTGTAATATTAACTTGTATTTTATGACAACTTTACAGGTTTTGCATGCATGACACTGGACAAAGCCATTGGCTAAACTGAATAAACACTGAAAAAAAAAACACTTTTAAAATATACATATACATATATATATATATATATAATGCTTTTGGGGCAAAGCTGTAAAAAATACTTTTGGTTTCAGAAAGAATATTTCAGTAATTGTTCTTAGTTTGAATTGTTCTTTGGTTGTGTTTGTGCAAAAAAGAGCCTTTCTAAATATCCTTATTCCTTAAAGTTCTATATTGATTAATTAATTACTGATTATTTTTTATAACATACATTTTAAAGAAGGTATTTTGATTAAAAAGGGTCTTCAAATCCAAACTTTAAACCCTGATTCACTGCTGGTGAACTAAACAGCTGACTGGCCGATTAGTCCAAATTTACCATTGATTACAAAATCCATAATAAGAAAATCTCTGCTGTAAAGTGCGTATGCTATTCAAAAACAATGGTTCAAACAAGGTTCAGCTAACTCATAAACCCAAACTGATCTAATGTTTTTTTAATGACATAAGATGCAATCTGATCCAATCTGTGTTAAAGTAAAAAAAAAAAAAAAATTAAAGTAACAGTAAAAATGAAAGAGATGTTCAAGCCCACTATTAATCATATTCTGTTTATTACACAAAAATATATCATTTACACCCACTGGCCTTTGACAAATAATTCATTTCAGCTTGTAAAAGTGATGGAAAGGAGCTACGCGGTAAACACACACATGCTGAATTTAAAATAAAAAAAAATGTTTTTTTTACAGTCATGGGGAGGTTTTCAGGGCTATAAAATACTTTTTGGTGTATTTGGATGTGAGTGGAGTTTGTATTTACATCCGTACAGGTTAATAATTTAGGTAAACTCTGAGTTGTGTTTGCGTCTTCAGGAAATGCTCTTCAGAGCCCGCTGTGCTGTTTCGTGGTGAGACCTGTGGGCAGGAAAGAGGAAAAGATCAGCTCTCTGTGGACCAAAACGTTTTTTTGTTTTTTTTTTCTTTTTTTAAAGTGTATGTGTAATATGTAATTTAATAACAGCAGCCAGGTGGTGGTGGTAATGTGGGGGCCATATGTGCAATAGTTACCTGTCATGGATGACTGGGAAAGGGGCCCTCAGCGAAAGTGTGGGAGATTCAACTCTCTCGATGTTTTCATCTGTAAACAAACAAACAAATAAAAAAACAATTAACTTACTAAAAGTAAATAATTATATATATATATATATATATATATATATATATATATATATATATATATATATATATATATATATATATATATATATATATATATAGATAAATAGATAGATCCGGAGGCACAGGTGCTTTTTTGAGTCAGTCTGAACTAACTACAACCTACTGACTGACTACAGTTAACTACTAACAAGTTCTAAACATCCAGGCAAATAAATAGATTAATTAAATTAAATATTAATAATTAGACAAAAAAGCAAATGCCAAAATATTTAAATGAATTAAAATAAACACATGAAAATGAAAATATAGATAAAGATATACAGAGAAAGAAAATTGACTAAACTGAAACTTTAACTACGCAGTGAAGAAAATGATGAATGGACATGAATCGCATACCGTTCTGTTGCGGTCTGAAGCTGCGGGATTCCTTCTCTGTGTGCGTTTTTACGCACGGCGGCCTGAGCGTGCTGCTGCTGTGCGTAACGGCGGCGCGCGGCGTACACTGCACGATTTCGCTTTCGTTCCCTCCCAGCATGGATCTCACACCGAGCAGAGAGCTCGCGCTGAGGAAGGCCCAGTTATCTCCTCTGCCAACCTGGCACGTGTAGATACCGCTGGTGGAAAGGAAGGCCGGGTGCGGGATGGCGGAGGGAACGCTGGCTCTGTGGCAGTGATCTGGGCTCGTGGCTGTCTCCGCGAGCGACCAGATCTTTGGTTTTGCGTTTGCTGGCCGGTGAGAGTCCGCTGCTCTGGGGGAAACCTCCCCGGCGCTCTGCGCTTTGTTGGACACCGGGCTCGCCGCGCTCTTCAGCTCTGGAGATGCTGGTTCCTGCGGGGTCTGTGCGTTTTCCCTCCCGTCCTGCTGCTCCTCCGCGTTCTCCTCGCTCAGATCCGCGCGCTCTCCTTCAGCCTTGTCTATATCGATGGTTTCCAGATCAATCTCTTCCTCCTCGTCCTCTTCCTCCTCGTTTTTGTCCAACTCTTCATCGTTATCGCTCTCAAACAACCTGCCATCCACATCATCCGCGCTGCGCCCCCACGTGACCTTGTTCTCCTTCTTCAGCCTTCTCCTGGCGTTGGCGAACCAGGTGGACACCTGCGTGAGGGTCATCTTGGTGATGATGGCCAGCATGATCTTCTCGCCCTTGGTGGGGTACGGGTTCCTCTTGTGCTCCTGAAGCCACGCCTTAAGGGTGCTGGTGGTCTCTCTGGTGGCGCTTTTGGCTCTGCTGGGGTCGCCGTACTGGTAGTGGTTGTAGGGGTAGAAAGCGGGTGGGGTGTGGAGGGCCAGGCCTGCGGCCTGAGCCCCTGGAGAGTCCTTCAGCTCATACTGAGAACCCTGAGGGAACAGAAAACAAAGGAATTAATGACCTGACTATTTAAAAAAAGGTGTTTATAAAAATACATAAACGGGACAACAATGACATAGGCCTATTAAATGTTTAATTATTAAGAATAGTTTTATATAAATATATTAAATACATGATACATTTGAGGCAAGCATAGGCATAAATTAAGTCTGCAGAAATATACAGAAAAATAGTTTTATTTGTGGACTGATTACACCTAAATAAAAAAATTAGGAACGAAAGTCAATAATTGCGTTAATCTTCAATTAAGTTGTAAATAATAAACCTTTGTAAATAAAATAAAAACAATAAAGACAATAAGCATTGTCTTTTTTTTAGTCTATAATAAAGCAGGACAGGGCAGAGAAAGAGCATAGCAGTTTAAGGAAGATCAAAATAGTAAATAGTATAATAAGTATAATAAATACAAAAGTTAAATAAAATAAATTGTGGCAGTGTTTTTTCCGCTATAGTTTATATCATCATTTATGTCTCTAAATAGTAACAAAGATGAGCTTATTGTGTTGTGCTCAGAATGTACTAATCAAGTAAATATTCATGTTAATTTTCATTGAGACACCTACAGAATGACCGAGTCAAATAAAACCCCGAAGGAAAAGGTGCCAATTTTGTTAGTTTGAACTGTGAACGTCTGACATACCAACAGGCCTAGTGGGGATGAATTGCTTTCCTCCCTCCAAATCTAAGTGATGCTCAATTTGCAGCACTAGACTAGATAAAACTTAAGGCATCCTACGACAATATTATTACGTACGAAATCTTAACGTCTATTAAACGTTAAACATAAAATGACCTGCGAAAGTACGTGCTTGAATACATAACACACATTATTAATAAAACACCAACCACATGTGTAGCGCTTCCTATACTCATTAGAGGCTAAAACTTTCTTTCTTTCTTAATTATTTTGTTACATACAACTCTGCTTTTCGCCATCATGACAATATTAATCTACATCCGTTAAACTGTATCTGATCTAATATTTATTTTTTTCTCGCTGGTGATTTTTAAAATGTACGTTCTATTTTTAAAGCGTCTCATCTCTAAGCAAAGGATATTAGTAGTAGTATAATAATACTACTATTATTGCATAACTATTATTGCAGTAACCATTCGTAGTCCATTTTAAGTGTTTATCCCAACCATGTAGAATAGCCAAATTAACAATTTATTTAAATGAACTGTTGCATTGTTTATCGATTAAATGAAATACTGAGTGAGTGTGTTTCCCTAACTGTATTATACTCCGCTTTGCATATTTATTTTAAATCATACTTTTGTATGTTGCATTTAAGCCAAACTACAACAGAATGCTCTACAGACGTTGCACCTTTTAAAGTCATAAATCAATTATTTTTGAATAGTTTTCAACGTTTACACGATAGCGGCATTAAACGAATGTTCCTATATTTTTTTTACCGTGTGTAGAAATTTTACTTTATTGCTTTTTTAAGTATTATTTTTACGTAATATCCTCAATAACATTACTGCTGTTTCTCTGCACTGTTAAAGCAACAGTTATGTCTTCTTTTATAACTTAAATACTTATTTACTGTGGGGAGCTGACTGTAAACAACAACAAAAAACAACAAATGAACATAAAAACCTAAAAAAAAAAAAACAAACGCAAACAAAAACATTATTTCACAAGAAGCGGTCATAACTCTTTTTGGCATCAGGTACGACCACTTTCGAAAAGTGTGTGTGTGTGTGTGTGTGTGTGCGTGTGTGTGTGTGTGAGTGTGTGTGTCCTACCATGGAGGCTCTATAGAGTAAGTGTAACTGTAACGGAATGTGTGTGTGTGTGTGTGTTTGAGAGAGAGAGAGTGTGTGTGTTCCACAGAGACTCTAAAAGTAATTGTAGCACAATGTCTGTAAGTGTGTGTGTGTGTCTGTGTGAATTCCTTAGAGACTCTAAACTGCGTAAACTGTGTGTGTGCCGCGTGCGATCGTGCGTGAGCGTATCCTACCATGTGCGCCAGCAGCGCGAGCTCGGCTCCGGTGCGCGCGAACGCGCCGGTGTAGCCGCGCGCGCTCCAGGCGGGCGTGAAGAGGGGCGCGAGCGCGGCGGCGCCCTCGGAGATCCCGTCCGGCGGCGCGTGCGCTCCGTCCAGTCCGTAGAGGAAACCCAGCTGGGGCAGAGCCATGTCCCTCAGTAATCAACCCAAAAGAGCGCGCGCACGGGGCAGAAACACACAAACAAATAAAAAACAACCCGCGGGACCGCGCACAGCACAGCACAGCACAGCAATCCAGATGTGGAAAGAAGGACGAGCGCGAGGCTGATCTGGAGCAGCGTGTGAGACGCTGAATGTGTGTGTGAGTGAGTGTGTGTGTGTGCTCCTCCTGCTCCTGCTGCTCCTCTCTCTCTCCGTGTGTGTGATGGTGTGATGGTGACGGGTTGATTGGCAGGGCTACTTAAGCACGAGGCCCCTCCTATGCTGGGGGCACGCGATTAGTGCGCTTGCTACGTGTATGGGCGCGGGGGGGTTAGTGAGAGTGTATGTACATGTCATATATATATATATATATATATATATATATATATATATATATATATATATATATATATATATATATATATATATGTAAATCAGTTTATCTGATTTTGCTATTTATAGGTATATGTTTGAGCAAAATAAACATTGTTGTTTTATTCTATAAACTGCAGACAACATTTTTCCCAAATTCCAAATAAAAATATTGTCATTTAGAGTATTTGCAGGAAATTAGAAATGGCTGAAATATCAAAAAGATGCAGAGCTTTCCGACGTGGAATGCAGAGCTTTCATGCAGAGCTTTTCCGAATAATGCAAAGAAAACAAGTTTATATTTATGAAGTTTTAAGAGGTCAGAAATCAATATTTGGTGTAATAACCCTGGTTTTTAATTACAGTTTTCATGCAACTTGGTATGTTCTCCTCCACCAGTCTTAAACATATATATATATATATATATATATATATATATATATATATATATATATATATATATATATATATATATATATATTGATAAACTACCAGTGACACAAGCAAAAAGTACACTTTTGAAAGTGCTAGTTTATCTTCAACACTCCTTCAAGTTATAAATAAGGTCAGATGGGCAGACACACATTCACACACTTTGTTATGATACTTTTAGAGTGTTCAATATATGTCACTTAGATACTTCATGAGTTAAAATGACTGAAAAAGAGCTTTTTCATCATTTAGACGGGTATGTGACACATACATCACCATGGGCTCTTTTGGGTTCAAAACACATTTTCCACCCCAAAAAGATTCTATAAAAAAACATATAGAACATATTTTCAGTTCTAATCTGTAGTTCTTGCTAAAGTTACATTTACCTTTGAGCCAGTATGTTCTTGTAATTTGACACTTATTGATAAACTCTAAGTGACTCCATTTAAAAAGGGTCTGCATTGATTTCCTAAAATAAAAATAAATATACAATGAAATAAGGTCTTTACAGGTGCATCCTTCAAAACACCTTTTTCCCCCAAAAAAGGCTCTGTGAGAAACTTATACATATAAAATATTTCCCTGTATCTGTAGTTTTGAGAACTGCGGCTAATACAACCAGCGCTTAAGAACTATTTTAAGAGAACCTCTTTTTGTTGATTAAAAGAAGAAGTAGACCTTTATACAGATTAATTATTTTGTGTGTGAATATGCATAAAACATAAAACAAGCATTACTTAAATTTAAACTTAAGGACAGATATACACTTTGGCAACTTCCCTGTGGGTTCATGTGTGTTTACTGTATCCCTGTGACTGAAGAAAAAATGGTAAATTAATTAATTTCTCTTATTAGAAGTACAAATTCACCTGTTACAGTATCTCAAAAATGTGTATCTGAGAACACTGTATCTCTGCAGTATATTTTGTCTGTAAAACATTACTATACACCACACAGTGTCAGTGATGAGAATCATAAGGGTGTTTTGGGTCTTAAATCATCAGACACTCTTACCCAGGGACCCAGCCGGGGTTGATCAGTCCCCAGCTTGGATCACACCTCTTAATCCACAGCCACCTTGATGCTCTTTTCACCACTTCTGTGATGTCTTAGAGCCTTACAATGTTATTTCTAGAAGCCTGAGTGTCCGGTGGAGAGACTGGCCTGCAAATGCTCTGCACTCAGGTACTACTACGAGTTTGAAGTACCAAATTTCATATATTTATTTGGGTTGATAAGTCTCTTTGATTCAGAAATTTAGAAGAAAATGGTCTTTAAAGCACCTGAGGCTCTCTTGAAGGCTCCTTAAAAGCCCTCCACAGTTTTAAGCTGGAAAACCCCAACATTTTGTTCCTCAAAAAAGGAGCCATTACAAATACATAAAAAAAAAAAAACATACACTATATAAAATACTTTCCTGTATGTGTCGAGCCATTTACCTATTCACATTGTTATTTAAACACTACCCCCAATGCAGATAATACTAAAGAATGCTTGGAGAACCTCTTTCGTATTGGATGGGAAGTTTCTTTCAAAGAAAAGCTTTGGAAATGAGTAAGAAAACAAAGACACACACACACACACACACACACACAAAACCATCACCATCCATTATTTATCGTTTATTGTTTATTATCTATATGTTGGGTGAATTAAGGAGGTGCAAGATAAGGTCAAATGGGACACTTTAGCTATACAACGTTTATTTTCTTGCATAAAAAAGACATTGTTCCTAAACCTAGCAGTGAAAACATTTATTTTTTACTTAAGTATTACAGAAATAGATCAATTATTTGGCCGTTTTGGCCCATTATTGGCAAATAAAGCCCAAAAACTGTTGCAATCCCTTAATTAAAGCGTTTATTGTAATAGCTGAGTTTTTTCTCATGTATGCTATATTAATGGCTGCTGTTTATATGTAACCCTTGTTTCTGTTGCTGTCATAATTAGCATCAATTTCATAGGCCCTCAAATAGAGCCCTGAGGGACTCCAAAAAATATGCCAAACCAAATAACATACCAAATAATTCACAATAGCATCTGCATTATGATTAAACGCTGAATAGTAAACCTCTGGTTCAAGATACTAAAGGCCATCAGGAGTTTTATCTGCTTCAATAGAGCCACAGAAATGACAGATACTTGACAGATATATTTAAATAAAGCATATTATTATCAGTGCATTCACCTTTTGGCGCCAAAGTGTATCTGTAAGTCAATAAGGCCCGCACTGAAGAATGCACATGCATGGGTTTGAAGTTAATGGCACCTATTAAGCCGTAATGCAGTAAAAAGAGCTGGACAGGTGAGACCGTGTGGCACAAAGGGACAATAAAAATTGACTGTCAGTTAGCATGATTTGATGGAGGCGAGGAAACAATCATTTAACTCCGCTGGGTCTGTCCTGGCGGCCTGCAGATCCTCAGCAGCATCCAGCTCAGAAAGAAACGATGCCATTTATGGTAATGTGCCCATTAGCATCACACAGGTTGTCCTGTGATAAGGTGGCAGGTTAATGAAATGCTCCATTCACTGCAGCCATTTGATCCCTCTGAGAGGTTGTGATAAGAAAGCCGAGCAGAGGAGCCTGCAATTAAAGCCACAGCCTATCTGCCCTTCACAGTGTACCTCTCTCTCTCTCTCTTTCTCTCTCTCTCTCTCTCTCTCTCTCTCTCTCTCTCTATCGCTCTCTTTCCCCACCACTGCTGGTAATGAGGCTACTAATACTCCTGTCTGCACTAATCCTCCTAAAGGGTGATCCGTGGTATCAGATGTTCATCCTTGTAATTATTTATCTTAAAAAAAAGGCAATAAAGCAAATGAGTTCAAGTTCCACGGGTCATTAAAACAGTCACTGTCTTAAAATTTAAAGAAGTATTGTTTGCTGCAATACCATAGACAACCACTTTTGGTTTATTAGAACCATTTATATATATACAGTTGTGGTCAAAAGTTTACATACACTTGTAAAAAAACATAATGTTATGGCTGTCTTGAGTTTTCAATAAGTTCTACAACTCTTATTTTTCTGTGATAGAGTGATCGGAACACATACATGTTTGTCACAAAAAACAGTCATAAAATTTGGTTCTTTCATAAATTTATTATGGGTCTGCTGAAAATGTCACCAAATCTGCTGGGTCAAAAATATACATACAGCAACAAAATTTGTCAATTTTGGTGATGTAGCGAGTTGTGTCAATCAAATTAGCTTCATGTCATGGCCTCTTCACTTCTTGTAAGTGATTCTGATTGACTACAGCTGTTGACTTCTCATGAGCCCATTTAAATAGGGCTCATTTGACCCAGTGATTAGACTCAGCTACAAAAGCTACAATGGGAAAGTCAAAGGAACTCAGTGTGGATCTGAAAAAGCGAATTATTGACTTGAACAAGTCAGGGAAGTCACTTGGAGCCATTTCAAAGCAGCTACAGGTCCCAAGAGCAACTGTGCAGACAATTATACGCAAGTATAAAGTGCATGGAACAGTTGTCTCACTGCCACGATCAGGAAGAAAACGCAAGCTATCACATGCTGCCGAGAGGAGATTGGTCAGGATGGTCAAGAGTCAACCAAGAATCACCAAGAAGCAGGTCTGCAAGGATTTGGAAGCTGATGGAACACAGGTGTCAGTCTCCACAGTCAAGCGTGTTTTACATCGCCATGGACTGAGAGGCTGCCGTGCAAGAAAGAAGCCCTTGCTCCAGAAAAGGCACCTTAAGACTCGGCTGAAGTTTGCTGCTGATCACATGGACAAAGATAAAACCTTCTGGAGGAAAGTTCTCTGGTCAGACGAAACAAAAATTTAGCTGTTTGGCCACAACACCCAGCAATATGTTTGGAGGAGAAAAGGTGAGGCCTTTAATCCCAGGAACACCATGCCTACTGTCAAGCATGGTGGTGGTAGTATTATGCTCTGGGGATGTTTTGCTGCCAGTGGAACTGGTTCTTTGCAGAAAGTAAATGGGATAATGAAGAAGGAGGATTACCTCCAAATTCTGCAGGAAAACTTAAAACCATCAGCCCGAAGGTTGGGTCTTGGGCGCAGTTGGGTGTTCCAACAAGACAATGACCCAAAACACACATCAAAAGTGGTAAAGGAATGGCTAAACCAGGCTAGAATTAAGGTTTTAGAATGGCCTTCCCAAAGTCCTGACTTAAACCCCATTGAGAACATGTGGACAGTGCTAAAGAAACGGGTTCATGCAAGAAAACCATCACATTTAGCTGAACTGCACCAATTCTGTCAAGAAGAAGAGACCTGAAGCTTGCCAGGAGCTTGTGGATGGCTACCAAAAGCGCCTAGTTGCCGTGAAAATGGCCAAGGGACATGTAACCAAATACTAATGTTGCTGTATGTATATTTTTGACCCAGCAGATTTGGTGACATTTTCAGCAGACCCATAATAAATTTACGAAAGAACCAAATTTTATGACTGTTTTTTGTGACAAACATGTATGTGTTCCGATCACTCTATCACAGAAAAATAAGAGTTGTAGAACTTATTGAAAACTCAAGACAGCCATAACATTATGTTTTTTTACAAGTGTATGTAAACTTTTGACCACAACTGTATATGGTTCCTGAAAATGAATGGTTTTGTAAATTAAATGAATACATTCTACAAAGGTACCACATGTCTCTAAATGCATCTTGCTGACTTAAAATGTACTGTTGCTCACATTAAATGTGATCTTGACCAAATGAACATTTTGAATTTGAGAAGTAGTAAATATACTCTTTTGCCAATCAAATATATTTGCAAACACCTTTGCAGCATATTTCTTATAGAGCTCTTATAGGTGGATTTTAAACAATTTTCTTTGCAAATAGCCTCTAGTTTTCCTGACAAAAGTTAAAATGAATTGTATTCAAGTTGATTGAGCAAGGTCTGTGCTTTATACCCATCTGCTGTAGAAGCCATCCTGATTTCAGCTTCAGTGAGCTTTTAACAGATGATTTGACATTATCATCATGGAATCCTTTCTTCACCCATGTAATTTTACCAGTGCCACTGACTGCACCACAACCACAAAGCTTATCAAAGCTTGATAAATCCACCATTATCACTTGTCAGCGTGTTCTTTAAATGAAATGTTGTTACATTTTTTTTAAACAAAGGTTTGCTGATTGTGCTTTGTTCAAGCAATACTGCACAGTAGAACAGTGTATGAATCTATTTGATTCTACTGAACCTTTTGTTCTTTCCATTCTCACCTCTCACCCTAAGTTTTGGTTTTAGGTTGAGGGGTAGTAGATTAGGTTTTAATTTAGGTTTAGGGTAGTAGGTTAAGTTTAGGTTTTGGGTTGAGGGATAGTAGGTGAAGTCTAGGTATTGGGTTTAGTGGTAGTAGGTTAGGTTTAAGTTGAGTGGGAGTAGATTAGGTTTAGGTTGAAGGCTGGTAAACTAAGATTAGGTTTTGGGTTGAGGGATAGTAGGTGAAGTCTAGGTATTGGGTTTAGGGGTAGTAGGTTAGGTTTAAGTTGAGTGGGAGTAGATTAGGTTTAGGTTGAAGGCTGGTAAACTAAGTTTAGGTTTTGGGTTGAGGGGTAGGAGGTTAAGTTCAGGTTTTGGGTTAAGGGGGAAGTAGGTGAAGTTTAAGTATTGGATTTAGGGGTAGTAGGTTAGGTTTAGGTTTTGGGTTGATAGGTTAAGTTTTGGTTTTGGGTTGAGGGGTAGAAGGTTAAGTTTAAGTGTAGTTTGAAGGGTAGTAGGTTAAGTTTTGGTTTTGGGTTGAGGGGAAGAAGGTTAAATTTAAGTGTAGTTTGAGGGGTAGTAGGTTAAGTTTTGGTTTTGAGTTGAGGGGTAGTAGGTTAAGTTTTGGTTTTGGGTTGAGGAGTAGTAAGTTAAGTTTAGGTTTTGGGTTGAGGAGTAGTAAGTTAAGTTTAGGTTTTGGGTTGAGGGGTAGTAGGTTAAATTTAGGTTTAAGAATGAAACGTAGTAGTAGTTTAGGTTTTAGGTTGAGGGGTAGTATGTTAAATTTAGGTTTTGGGTTGAGGGGTAGTAAGTTAAGTTTAGGTTTTGGGTTGAGGGGTAGTAGGTTAAATTTAGGTTTAAGAATGAAACGTAGTAGTAGTTTAGGTTTTAGGTTGAGGGGTAGTATGTTAAATTTAGGTTTTGGGTTGAGGGGTAGTAGGTTAAGTTAAGGTTTTGTGTTGAGGGGTAGTAGGTTAAGTTTAGGTTTCGGGATGAGGGGTAGTAGATTAAGTTTAAGTGTAGTTTGAGGGGTAGTAAGTTAAGTTTAGGTTTTGGGTTGAGGGGTAGTAGGTTAAATTTAGGTTTAAGAATGAAATGTAGTAGTAGTTTAGGTTTTAGGTTGAGGGGTAGTATGTTAAATTTAGGTTTTGGTTTGAGGGGCAGTAGGTTAAGTTAAGGTTTTGTGTTGAGGGGTAGTAGGTTAAGTTTAGGTTTCGGGATGAGGGGTAGTAGATTAAGTTTAAGTGTAGTTTGAGGGGTAGTAGGTTAAGTTTTGGTTTTGGGTTGAGGGGTAGTAGGTTAAGTTTAAGTGTAGTTTGAAGGGTAGTAGAATAAGTTTAGGTTTTGGGTTGAAGGATAGTAGGTGAAGTGTAGGTATTGGATTTATGGGTAGTATGTTAAATTTAGGTTTTGGGTTGAGGGGTAGTAAGTTAAGTTTTGGTTTTGGGTTGAGGGGTAATAGATTAAGTTTAAGTGTAGTTTGAGGGGTATTAGGTTAAGTGTAAGTGTAGTTTGAGGGGTACTAGGTTAAGTTTTGGTTTTGGGTTGAGGGGTAGTAGATTAAGTTTAAATGTAGTTTGAGGGGTAGTAGGTTAAGTTTTGGTTTTGGGTTGAGGGATTATAGGTGAAGTTTAGGTTTGGTTTGAGGGGTAGTGGTTTAAGATTAAGTTTAGGTTGAGGGGTAATAGGTTAGATTTAAGTATAAGTTGAGATATAGTAGGTTAAGTTTATGTTTTAGGTTGAAGGGTAGTGGTTTAAGTTTAAGTATATGTTCAGGGGTAGTATGTTAAGTTTAAATTTAGGTTTTGAGTTAAAGGGTAGAAGGTTAAGTTTAGGTTGAAGTGTTAAGTTCAGGTTTTATGTTTAGGGGTAGCAGGTTAAGTTTAGGTATTGGGTTGAGGGGTAATAGGTTAAGATTAAGTTTAGGTTGAGGGGTAATAGGATGCCCAGACTTCTTTATGGCTTTATAGACTGTATATTAGTATGAACCAGTTGTGAGGTAAAGAGTTAGCGTTGTATTTAAAGATCACAGCAACATTTTCTTTTCACTTATACATACCCAAGACTAAAGAAACAGGAATACACATATAATAACACTGTATGTGTGTGATGTGTGGTGAGTGATTAGTGTGTGTTTCATGTGTGTGTGTAACAGGTAATGGGCACTGCTAACAGTAGAGGTGATAATTCCCTCACTTATGTTTCCCCTCTAAAATATTAAAGACTTTTTTTTTCATAATGGCCATATTAGCACTGGCTATATATTTACATTCGAATTAGCGAATGAACAAGGTCAATACACATCTCAAATACTCTTCTCTTCTCTCTCTTACTCATCACTTACTCACTGTCAAACATGCTCAGAGACAAATATACATCCATTTCACATGAAGCTGCTGAATCTATTGGCAAGTTTGCAGCCTCAAAGCCTCTCTTTATCCCCTCCACATTTCTATTCTTGATTTTCCTATAGTCTTTATTGGAAGTGGAGTCAGCGAGTACATTCCTCAGAATTATCTTTCAAAGCAGGGGGAGAGAAACGGCCTCTCAAAAACAGCTTTGAGCCGCGCCATTCAACTTAACAGCCACAGCGAGCCTGTTTGTGTATTCAGGAGAGGGTGTGTGAGCACGAAGGCCTTTTAACACTTCTGTGCAAAGACTACCAAATATACGCTGTCCTCAGTCCCGCCTTGGTTCAGACTGCTTCCCTTTATTTAAATTTCATGCCTCAACAGTCGCTGTATTAATTCGAGACTGCCACAGAGGCATATCTCACACAACAAAGCAGCGAGTTCCAGTGCTGTTAGAATGAAGCGGAAATGCTTAATCATGAATGAAATTTAACCAATTTGATTGTTGTGCTTGGATATTTACTTATACATTCATGATAACACCCAAATGGCCCTTCATTTAATTAACATAATACCTCTTCAAGTGTTAATAGCTTTACTCAATAAACAGTAGTTTAAGGGTTTAACATTGATTTATCAAACACCAACCCCAATCTCTGTATATCGTTGCTGTCCTATGAAAAAAATACACTTTTGCTTACACTTACTTCCATTTTTGTCTATTTTTAGTTTACTACATAATTTGAAAAGACAAACTGTCCCTTACACGGTGCCATTTTTTTGTTGAATGGACCAATAGAAACTCTTTAAAATTACCTGGAAAAAAAAAAAACTCTTTTTACATTGACTTCTATTGAAAGTTTGCAAGGTTTTTTCTCTCTCCTGTAAAGTTGCTGTTTTGGAGATAAGTGTTTTTCTTTGGACAGCGATAATATGATGTGAATAAATGCACATACACATAGAATGAAACCATTTGGAAATCTTTTAGATCCATATTTGATCCAAAATAGAACATAGAACACAAATTAGATGTTGAAGGTGAACTTATGTATAACTTGACTAATTTAGAACATGTTGAGAATCTGTTGACATATAGATTTTAACTGTATATACATTTATTTACATTTAAGACTGCATCCCTTCTTTCTGGGAATTGGAGGTGTAATTATTTTACCTCATTGTTCATGTGCATAACACCTTACATAAAATAAATGATTTTGTGTAGGCATTGTTCCTAAAACAAACAAAAAAATCCATGGAAAATTAGTAGTACAATGTGTAATAATGTATAAATAACAAAGTGCATCCATTTTATTGCATGTAATAGAAGAGGGTGTGAATCAACCTAACTGAGCTCCAGATAACTCCAAAAGTACAGTAATTTATCCTTAACTTGGTTACTATCAAAAAGCACTGGTTTAAAGCAGACAAAAAAACGCACACTGAGAGCTAGCCAAGCCAAAGTACATCCTCCACCTGATGTTTTTAATTTACCATGTAAACAATAGTACAAGCCAATATTCCCTTATACAAATGTAAAATTCTGACACATTTTGCTGTTGTTTTGTTCTTTAATTGAGAAGCATTATACACAGTCTCATTAATTAAATATAAAACATGATATTTTCAGCAAATCCTAATGTACAATTACTCTGCCTTTTATTTTATAAAAAGAAAACAATTTAAACCTGGGCTCCTCTAAGCAGCTGTCTGAAAATCAGAAAACAAAAAGATCCAAAAATCGATGCCCACAATTCAATGGGAAGCTACTGTATATGCAGACAGTAATGAGTTTCCAGCCTACAGTTTCTACGACATTGACTGTTTTTTTTTTAAAGAAATGTCAGGTCACTGTGTTGGTTGATATGAGATCTTGAAGACCAAAAAAACTCTTAGAAGAACTGCAGCAGTGTTAAGATTACTAGTAAGTATTCTTTTGAATACCATTAGATTTTCCTTGTTTTGTTGGGTTGATCATAAATATTGCCATTTTACTGTGGTACATTGTTTCTTATACAAAGATAATCTTCATGAAAAAGGCAAAGGAAGCAAAAACCTTACTTGTGACCTCATTGCAAACTGTTTGAAGTATTCTACAGAATAGCCATAGACTAATCTCTTTGGCCACAGTTAGCAAAAGTTTGTTTGGAGAAAAAAAAAGTTCATTGCCAACTGTGAAGCATGGGGGCGGGTGTCGGGGCTGTGTTGCTGCCCTGGTGGCATTGGCAATATTGTGTGTATGTAACAGATTCCACAAAATACCAACAAATCCAGGATACAAACGTGGAATACTCTGTGAAAAGTCTAATATCGAAAAAAGATGATGACTGAAATAAATAGATCGAGTAAAATTCTATCTATAAGAACATAACTTTTAGCTGCTACAAAAAGTTGTTGTTGTGATTTCTGACAAAGTGGTGATACTTAGTTCTAACTTTCTCTTAAGTGCCAAAACTTTTGCACGAGCTCCACCCAATCATATATATATATTTTTTTTAACTAACGTACACAAGGAAGTCGAAAATTGAGACATAAGCCTAATTAGATTAAAGAACTTCATACAGAAGGAATGGATATGGAATTAAAATTCTTCATGTAATAATTGATTTGATAGCAAAAGTACAGTATTAATGGGTGGTGTTAGATTCTGAAGGTTAATGTAATACAAAACTAATGTACTGTATCTTACTGGTGAAATATTCATGTGTAATTTGATGTAATTTGATGTATCTGGAAACGTCCTCACTCTACAGTTAAAGGACATTAGTGGGGGAGTGACTGGCTCAGCATGGTTTTAATAAGACCGTCCCGACCCTCCTGATTGCCATCTTTCACTCCATCTCCATCTGCCCGAGCGTCTGATCTGAGGACACCAGGGAACAGGGCTCATTTTGCAGTCCATTAGCAGAGGGCTGGACTCCAATTCCCATGAGTCTTTATGATCGGCGTTTCCTCTCCCCGCTGCCCTCACACTGCGAATCTCTTCACCTCTCTAACCTCGCTCTCCCACACTGACCTTTCCGACACTGTTGGCCAAACACTGTCTCTTATAATGAGCTACTGAAACAAATGCTTTAATGACTGTGTGTGTGTGCGTGTGTGTGTGTGTGTGTGTGTGTGTGTGGTTTAAGGTGGTTTTGAGTAGGATAAGTTTATCATGAATGCTTATTGTCACTGTCATATCAAAACTGTTATTTAAATGTACTATATTAGTGATAGAAAATGAATTATGTTAACATACACTTTTCTCAAAGTTTTTTTTCTGTTAAATAAAAGTTGCCTAGTCATGTACACATTAATTACAACTATGAAATTTGTTTTTAGTAAATATATGACTACATGACATACAATGGAAATATAATACATGCATAGTCAGTGAGATAATAAGCCAAAACAAAATGGTACCACTTTAAAATAAGACTACCTTTATAAAGGGTTTATAAATGGTTTACAATTAGTTTATTAATAGTTACTAATTAGGTTATAAATGCCTTAAAAATTAATAATCATTAATAATCAATTATAACACATACTAGAAAGGGCAACAATGACCTTTTGTTTGCCAAATAGTGAACCCACAGCCATCTATATTGTTGCCCTTTCTACGTATGTGTTATAACTGATTATTAAGGCGTTTACAACCTAATTAGTAACCATTAATAAACTAATTAAACCCTTTATAAAGGTAGTCTTATTTTAAAGTGGTACCAAAAAATCTGTCTGTTTTAGAATATTCCATTTTTAAGAAGTCCAGTCAATTCCAAAACCAAACGTGAGAAACACATATCATTTGTAATAAGTAAAATATTAATTACCTGTATCTGTATCTCTGTAATGTCAGGCACTGGTTTCATATGTATGAATTTTAACTTATGTGCGTGTGTGTGTGTGTGTGTGTGTGTGCCTCATTAGCTGGCTGTAGGGGGTAAGTGTGTGCCAGCATCTCCCTTTTGCTCTCCTCAACTGCCCTTCAAACAGGCCTGGACACACACACACACAAACACAGACTGTATTTCATTAAGGTGTACAGTTACAAAACATCCCCATTATTAACATGCATTAGCCGACTATACAAGCATTCTATACACCAAAACTTTCTAATTGATGGTTTATTCACAGTATTTACCTTTATCTTTTTAACTCTTTAAGATCTGCCCACAAACTATTTAATTGTGCTGAACATCCGGATCATTTTCTCAAAGCACAGAAACACTTTTAAACAACAAGCCAACAGACAGGCCTGAAAACTGTTTAAAAAGGTAAAACAACAAATCTCATTTTAATCATCAGAATAATAATCAAATTTATTGGCCTAGTATGTTCGACACATGCAATGAATGTGGAATTCCTTGCCATTGGTGTCTCTCTCTAGTTCTATAGCAATAGAAACCTTGTATATCCAAATAGTAACTAGTAAAATAGTAATAGTAAATAGTAAATAGAGAACAACAAAAAACACCTTAATGTTTAATGGAAATTAATGTAAAAGGTTTTTATTGTTTTGTATTGGTGCATGTAAATTTAATACAACATTAAAAATTATCCTTCAATTTGACTTTTAGAACTGAAAGAAATGAAGAAAAAAAAAAAAAAAAATATATATATATATATATATATATATATATATATATATATATATATATATATATATATATTATTTTTGCAGGACAACAACGCTAATACTCAGTTGTTTTTTTTTTTTTATTAAAATGCAAAAATGTGATTGGCTACAGCTAAAGATGAGAAAATAGTTGCTTTTGCCAAAACACACTACACAAAAAAGTTACACACACGACATGCAATACAAATGTCTTGTAACTCATGTATGAATTACTATTCTTACAATTATTTCCATTAATAAATTATTAAAATCTAAATATAGTGTACTGTAGCACAGTGGATATCAACACAGATAGGGTTCAATTTCTTGGCCAGGCAAGCCCAACACACCACACTACACCAGTAGAAGTCCTTGGGCAATACTCCAAACACTACATTCGCCAACTTGTGCAACAGAAAAGAGCATCAGCCAAATGTAAATACAGTGCAGTTAACAGTGCATTTTGCTTCAAACAAATTAAGCCTAAATCGTTCGAGTAATTGAGTTATCTACGTACTGATTAGTGGCTGCTCAGGTAAGTCAATTATATTCCTGGTGAGCGCATTTATTCACCTGCCCATATTTCTCACCTGGTTATTACCGGTCCTGTCTTCATGTAATTGACAGATAAAGGAGGATAATGGCCTCTGGAGCTGTTCTAAGTGACAAAGCCGCAGTGATAATGAGTGCGGATCCCACTGAAGAGGTGCCGTGTGAAGCCGTCATTGTTTCATTTCCATACCTGGTGAAGAGAGGACAAAAAAGAGAAGGGGGGGGGGGGGTGAGGGGTGGGAGGGGGGCTTCCATGAGAATGGATCAGCCCACCTAATGAATGGGTGGTGTTGCATTCTTTGATAGCGGTTATTTTACATAAACGCAAAGCAATAAACCTATGCATTATTATTATTGTTATTCAGCTCAAAAGATAAAAAAAAAAAGTTTTACTCTCCCCAATTTAATGTGGTCCACAAAAATGTGATTTAATTTGATAGTTTATGTCAGTTTCTGCTTGATCTGGGCTTGTGGCCTGAGGGGGAAATGCCCTCAGCTCTTTTCTATTCCTCACCATCAATTAGTGGATGGGTCAAAGTTTGTATGTAATCAGGTCTTTAGAAAAGTCAATGGGTGTCATTAACTGCGTAAGATTCTCAGATAACATGAACTCACTTCAGAGGTCAATTGCCTTTAGTCTGATGTTGATGTTGTGGCTCAAAATCAGGCCAGGTTTGTTTCGTCCATTTCGTTTTTTTTCAGTGGCTCACCAATTAACTAAAGCTCGGATCTGCACGGCTCTGCCATTAAATCCAGCTCCATCACTTCCAGCAGAGAGTCTGAATTTCGCCTATGTTTTACATGATTGCTGACCAATTTCTCAAAGTCCCCCTCCCACCCCCAGGAGGACAACAACAAAGCATGTCCTTCTCTGAAGCTATGCAGTTGATTCCGTTTCACAGATTATTTACTCTTTTGTTTCACCACTAGTCGGGTTTGAGGTTTAATGCTTAGCCGGCACAATCGTCCATTAGCATTACTTTCAAGCCCTGTAGGTTGTTGTTCTGAGAGGCTTAGAGCTCAGCCCAACTCTTTGTTGTGGTCAGTGACACTCAGAAGGGGGTCCTATTGGTTAACACAATGAATGAGTGGCTGATATAGCCGGCCGTTGGCTGGTTGAAGGTGGTTGGTTAGAAAAATAGCCTGGAGCAGAACCTCTGAAACACCTCAGAACAAACAAACCAAGACCTGATTAGACCAGAAAAAAAATCAAAAATCATTCCAAGCCTTTCTGCGGCTAGAAACATCGGGAGCGTGTCATTTTATAGAAATCAGTCAAGCGATGGAGCTCTAATGACTTTGAAAAATGGCAATTACATTCTTAATTTTAGGTCACTTAGTTCCAAATTGCTCCCGTAAGCCGACGCGCCGCGCTTCTACGAGGCGCTTACGAATTCGAGTCATGGGTGCCATGCGATCATCAGTTGTTCTCAATTATTTTCATTAAGTCTCTTGATACTGGGACTTCTGCTGCCATCTGTCTCATCATCTCACCGTGGAATTTCAAAGAGCAGCAGGCTGTTATCTCTATCATTGAAATCTGGTCTGTGTGTGTGAGTGCTTAGGGCTGCCGGACCTTCGGGATCACGCTCGGTTCCCTGAGGAGCGAGCCCCCCTCATAGAGCGGGATAAAGAGGGTATCCCTTACACAGCTGACCTTCATCCACTTACCCACCCCCATGGAGCAAAGGCCTACATCAGTCACCACCACTGAGACCATTGTCTGACCCAGGATTTAATCAGGTATTAGTTACCCCAAACCGCAACACAGAGACAGTGAAAGAAAAAAAAAGCTTAAGTGATCTCCACAGCTACCCTACAGCTCACACTACATCAAAGACTCTGGGCTATTGGAGGAATCAGGACTGGGAAATTAAGCTAAATATAGCACTAAGAGGTGTTTTTACTGTTTTGATTTTAGTATTAATTTTAGTTGTTCAAAAAGACAGTGAGATATTACAGTACAATTTTAAACAAATTATTCTAGGCACAAACAGATGATAAGCTGACAAACAGATGATATGGCTGATTTTGTTTATTTTTTAGCACAAAATCTAATCATAAATTCATTAATTTTAAAGAAAATCTGTCTGAATATGTGTAACTGTTCCATTTAAAGTGTACTTTTGATCTATGGCTGCCCATCTGGCATTTATGATCGTCTTTTAACATTAACATTTCGTTGAAAAACAGTATTATCAATTGAAATAATATCAATTTTAAAATAATGTTAAAATAATAAAAAAAAATAACTTAAATGTTTGAGAAATGTTAACAAAATACTAAATATTCAAATTTTAAATATTTGTCTTATGAATCAACAGAATGTCTTGTCCAATGAGTATATCATTGTTATGATTTAATCAGCATTTTATTATATTGTGATCATGGGGAAAAAATCTATAGTAAATGTATCATATGTGGTAAAATGTAGAAAACAACAATAAACTAGAAAGTAAAGTTTGTGAACACACATTACATTTTCTTAATTCTGCTTCAGTCTGATGACCCTTTACTCCATGCAGAAGTTTTTTTTTTTGTTGAAAGTTTGCATTTCTATAGAAACTAAATTAACTGTCTATAAGAACGTGAATAAAATCAAGAATTTATTCAATGTTGAAACAACTTTGTAATATCAATAAAACCGAAACATAATTCAACATTAATTCCAACTTATTATGAAATACACTCATGAATATATGTTATTTTTGCAGCAGGAGTGGTATTAAGTTATCCAAAAGCAGTGTGTAAGACTGGTGAAGGAGAACATGCCAAGATGTATGAAAACTGTGATTAAAAACCAGGGTTATTCCACCAAATATTGATTTCTGACCTCTTAAATCTTTATGATTATGAAATTGTTTTCTTTGCATTATTCTTTGCATCCTTTCTGTGATTTCAGCTATTTTTCATTTTCTGCAAATAAATGCCCTAACAATGACAATTTGGGAGAAATGTTGTCTGTAGTTATAGAATAAAACAACAATGTTCATTTTACTCCAACTTATACCTATAAATAGCAAAATCAGAGAAACTGATTCAGAAACTGAAGTGGTCTCTTATTTTTTTTTTCCACAGCTGTATATGTGTTGGTTACTGGGCTACTGGGCGTATCTACTGTACTCTTGCTGTAATTTGAGCAAATTAGACAAATCTAGATTTTTACCATTTATCTTTTACATTTTTCAGATTTATTTCATGCACAGTAGTCTATAATATCTCATGATCTGCAGCTTATTGTTAGGTTTTAA
Source organism: Astyanax mexicanus (assembly GCF_023375975.1). Classification (NCBI taxonomy): domain Eukaryota; kingdom Metazoa; phylum Chordata; class Actinopteri; order Characiformes; family Acestrorhamphidae; genus Astyanax; species Astyanax mexicanus. The sequence continues at coordinate 38,213,830 of NC_064410.1, forward strand.
ATTCTTCTCGTGCTTCGAACAGTAGTCCTAATGTGTTCTCGAATTACTCTTTCATTTTTCACGCTAATAAATGAGAAGTGGTGGTAAGAACTCTAAATGAAAGAGAAATGTAACTTAGACCCAGTGCCCCTTGCACTAGGAAGTGCCTTATTCCTTGCACATGAGGTCGGTAGCCCTGTAATATCCCGAAGAATGCAGACCATACGGAGGAGTGTGGCCCATATGTTTCTGTTTCCTGTCTGAAGACTCTCTAAACTTCCCCTGAAAAATCCCTAAACCCAACCTGAGGAAATTTCAGCCCTGCTATCAGAATCCACGGCCCACCAAAAGGCTCATGGGCTATAATTACAAAAGCAACAGAATGTGTGTGTGTGTGTGTGTGTGGTATGAGGGGTGCAGTCAGGATTGAGCCGCTGCTATTAGTGGAATGGAGAAGGGTGGGGGTGAGGGGTGGGGGGAGAAAGAAAGAAGTGGGATGGCACCTCCATTGGGAGGCGATAACAGTGATCTCTTGCACCACACTGATGCCAAACTGTCATTAAGCAGTCAATGGCCTAATTATAGCTTTAAACATGGCTTAAGTTAAAAGAGAATACATCATTAATTTCAGACAGTGACAACCTCTTGTCCAAATAGCGCATTCATTAATAATCTAATATCCATTATTTATGATCCAACAGGAGCCAAATGAGTATTTAATGTCATTCAATCCCCCCACTCCCCACCCCTCCCTCCATGCACACACTTTAGAACTCTTAAACTGTACAGATAATAACTTTAAAACAATGAGAATATGTTAATGTTAATCGTAAAGTGTGCACTTCTTGTGTTTGGGGATCCTAGCAGGCCCTAGACCCTTCTATTACTTTTCCTTACCAAGCATTGCTCTTTTCTCTCTCTCTCTCTCTCTCTCTCTCTCTCTCTCTCTCTCTCTTGAACAGAAGAAAGAAATGAAGAAAAAGAAGAAGAAAAAGAAAAAAATAGAAAGACAAAACTATTAAAAAAATGATTTCTTGAGCCGTCATTATTCGACATATTAAGAAAGGCAGTATCAATATAAGTCATATAGACACTGTGTAACAATGTTTTTCAAAATACATCACAAAAAAATTAGAGGAGTGTTAACCTTTACTTTAAAGCACCTTTTCATACATTTTATACAGTATTCTGTCCTTTGTGGGAGTGTTTGATTTTTGCCATTTCTGCAGTGTTGCTTGATTAACTGAAATTACTATTTTAAGTGGTTAAATAACACAGTTTCTAACTTTTAATATGTACAAAAATTCCAACACATCCCTTTACAAACATATTCAGTGATGTCACAACCTATAAACAGCTTTGTAATAGCTGAAAATGCTGAAGACACTTCCTATATGTTCAGCAATTATTAATATTAATTTCACTTTCAGTAATAAATAAAGCTGTCTCCCCCTAATATGTAAAAACAATTAAACTGATCTTTGATACAGAACAAGGTCACCATGAACAATTGAAAATGTTTGATCTACATTTTCATCAAATGTCAATATATATATTATTGTCCACCCTGTTATTGTCCACCCCATATATTTTCTGTGTAGTTTGAATCCTTATGACCTTGATAACTAGCAAAAAATAATCAATTAATTGTTTTTTTGGAAAGATTTGTGGTCCAAAAGGCACTAAAATAAAGAGCTTTTGAAAAAATCTTGGTGCCTTAGAAAATTATGTTAGGAGGTTCTTTAGAGAACCACATCCAATATATGAAAAGGGAATGTATTAAAAAAAACAGATAAAGGTATGTTTTAAAGATAGAACAAGTATGTTTTTTTTTTGCAGATGAATTCTTAATATGTTCCTAGAGAATCATAAAGAAACTCTGGAATATAATCAAGAGGAAGATGGATGATCACAAACCATCAAACCAAGCTGAACTGCTTGAATTTTTGCACCAGGAGTGGCATAAAGTTATCCAAAAGCAGTGTGTAAGACTGGTGGAGGAGAACATGCCAAGCTGCATGAAAACTGTGATTAAAAAACAGGGTTATTCCTCCAAATATTGATTTCTGAACTCTTAAAACTTGATGAATATGAAATTGTTTTCTTTGCATTATTTGAGGTCTGAAAGCTCTGCATCTTTTTTGTTATTTCAGCCATTTCTCGTTTTCTGCAAACAAATGCTCAAAATGAGAATATTTTTTATTTAGAATTTGGGAGAAATGTTGTCCATAGTTTATAGAATAAAACAACAATGTTAATTTTACTCAAATATATACCTATAAATAGCAACATCAGAGAAACTGATTCGGAAACTGAAGTGGTCTCTTAATTTTTGTCATGGTCATGACAGGGGTCATGTTTCTCACATGTGCACAGCTAGTGCTAGACTAGGGTTAGCGAGGGTTAAATATTTTTACCCTTACGACATTTACAGCAAACTACGATGAGGTAAAGCCAATCTCCACTGAACACGACGGCTCATCAGACAGAAGGTTAATGAACCTCTCCCAGCTGCAAATACAAGAACCAATTAGCGTGTCTATGATTTCTTCTTCTTGATAGCTCTCTGGTTTGTTTTTGTCACTTGCCAGCCTGGATCACCTCAGCTGCTGGGCAGTGAAAGTGTGTACACACACTCCACTCTTAACCAGAGTCTATTTACAGGTTTTCTGGACATGTGGTCCACATTGCTGCACAGACGCACAGCAGGACAAACAGTCGAATATGATAGTGTTTACTTTTAACATCAGGCTTTCTCTTTCTCTCAAGTTCACGCAAAAACACACAGTCGCAAACATGCAGACACACATGGAGTTTAGAGTGGTGAAGCTTAATTACAGGAGTCTGTGTTAAGCTGTTATTTTAGCAAATATTTGAGCAGTGACAGCTTCCATATAATGCAATTAGATAAGCAACGCAGTGTTTACTCATCCAACAGAGGGGTCAGCTACGAAAATAATCTGATATGATACCAGCTCTTATCTTCCTGATCAAACAAAAACAATCTGACTGATTTAACTGCCTGAGCCACAGCTTTCACTTGATTTTAGTGAGTAATAGCAGATAATAAAGATCTTTTCACTTCAGAATAATTATCTTTGCATATAAGTTCATTATGATTAATATACAGCTGTGGAAAAAAAAATAAGAGACCACTTCAGTTTCTGAATCAGTTTCTCTGATTTTGCTATTTATAGGTATTTGTTTAAGTAAAATAAACATTCTTGTTTTATTCTATAAACTACAGACAGCATTTCTCCCACATTCCAAAATAAAATAATGTCAATTAGAGCATTTATTTGCAGAAAAAGTGAGAAATGGCTGAAATAACAAACAAAAAAAGATGCAGAGCTTTCAGACCTCAAATAATGCAAAGAAAACAAGTTCATATTCATAAAGTTTAAGAGATCAGAAATCAATATTTGGTGGAATAACCCTGTTTTTTAATCACAGTTTTTGTGCATCTTGGCATGGTCTCCTCCACCAGTCTTACACACTGCTTTTGCATAACTTTATGACACTCCTGGTGCAAAAATTTAAGTAGTTCAGCTTGGTTTGATGGCTTGTGATCATCCATCTTCCTATAATTATATTCCAGAGGTTTTCAATTCGGTAAATCAAAGAAACTCATCATTTTGATGTGGGTTTTTTTCAGAGCTGTATGAAAAATGATCATTTGACTATTATAAGTATAACTCCAATTGTAAAAAAATGTTGCTATGCTGTGCAAAAAGTAAGTAGATATAAATAAAAACAGAATGCAATGACTTGCAAAGTCTATAGACCCATTTTTATTTAGGACTAAACATTTTACCATTTTTTGAAAAAAACATTCACTCATTTAGAACTTGATGGCAGCAAAAAGTCTCCAAAAAGTTTTGCCAGGGCCATGTCTGGGATTGTGTTGCATATCTTTCTCTTTTAACAACAGGCTGTAAACCTGGAGAAACAAATTCCTTGACGTTCTTGAGAGGAATATTGTCCTATTCTGGTCTGATGTAAGGTTCTAGTTTTTTTTTTTTCTTTACCAGACTTATTGTTTCATGTTGCACTAAAGGTTTCTATTGGTCCATATTGGTGTATACATGGCAATTCAGCCCCCAGGATCAGACTCTTCTTCTGCGAAGCCATGCTGTTTTGATGGATGCACTATGGGGGTTAGCATTGTCCTGCTGAAGGAGAGATGTTATGTGGCAGGAGACATATGTTGTCCTAAAACCTCTATATACTGCTCAACATTGATACTGTCTTCCCATATATGTTGGCCCTACACATGCAGAGCATCTGTGGATTCCAAAAAGATTTTTTTTAGAATTTTAGAAGAGTTTTTCTTTTTGCACCAGACCATTTTAAATGAGCTTTGGTCCAGAGAAAATGGCACTGTTTTGGTTGATATTTGTAATATGTTTTTTTCTTCTGCATGACACAGTATTTAACTGTTATATAAAGATACCCTATGGAGAACAACTTTACAATGGTGGTGAGGGAGGCCACGCCCTTTACGTGTAATAGTGGTGACGGGAGCCAATGGGAAAAGCGTGAGACTTACTAAGAGAAAAAACTCTAGAAGGAGTGATCTGACGTGATGTCATAACCTCTGAAATTAAGTAAAAAATATTATTTGAGTTAAATTATTTATTTTAAGTTGTTTTAATAGGGAAAGGATTTGCTTTTAGGCAAACTGAAAAAAAACAAAACAGTTTTAAACCAGAAATCATAATTTTTTATTAGACCAACATAAAAGTGCACTTTAAATCAATGACATTTTTTTCAGTGTGATTAATATTATCAAAATTGTCCTTATTGTCGATTATTATTGCCATCATAATCAAACCACATATTAGTGATTTGGGTGATGTCATTATTTGAATGATGACAGAGATCCTATTCATATTTAACACACACACACACACACACACACAAGTGAGCACACACGCTATTCTCGATAATTACTTAAGTCATGACAGATTGCCTCAGCGTAGGTCACTTTATGGGGTCTCCCCGGCCCCCCGGCCCTCTCTCTCACACACTCCCCCCGGTCTCGTCTCTCGCAGCTCCTGCTAGGACACTCTCCCTCCAGGGGAAATGATTTCCGCCTGGCTGGCTGGCGACGTTTCTGCAGGCGCAGGTTGGCATGAGGCCGGAGAGCGGGTTACGCTGCCATCTGTCTCTGTAAAGTGCCCTGTGTGATGCCCTGCTGGTAATGAACTGCTAATGAAGAGAAGAGACTCTCGCTCTACCTCTCGCGTTCTCTCTCTCGCGTACTCTGAGTCAGCACTATGCTCCCTTCTTTTGCCCAGTTTAATACTGAGTTTAAATTTGGATTCGGTTAAAGAGAGTGACTACTCCTAGTCACTTTTTCTGCTTGTGTCATTATACAGTAAGACATCAGAGAATTCACTGAGCTTATGCTCTGCTAAACTAAAGTGTCAGAAACTGGAAAATACCAATTTTTAGACTTTTAAACATTCAAATTGCTGACAGTTATGATTTTTGTATAGTGAGAAACTCTGAGAAATTCTGGACGATATCCGAGTTAATCATATGTGATGATTGATGCAGACTTTCAGCTCTTCTGCCAGGAAAACTGAAGAACTTGGCAGGAAATGTGAAAAAAATGTGTACCTGATGAGTGTCTAAGAGTTGTGTAATATAGTAAAGAGAAAGAAGGATAAGGGTTTTCTTTGTTCCCTCTTTCTTTCCTGTTTATTCACTTGATATAAAGGTTCTTTACCAATTTAAAGGTTCTTCACAGTTACTCATCTTTATAATGAGTTGGCGTCATCAACAAACTAGTAGTTTATAGGCATATTGCTCAAAGAACCATTTGAATATTAAATTACGTTGCATTGGGCAGACATTTTCATCCAAAGTGACTTACACATAATGATGTACATTAGCAATAGAGAACACCTTTTTTAAAGGAGGCCAATAGGAAATAGTGGGATAAAGAAGGATTTTAAATCTGAATTCCTATGTATACATAAGGACTTTCTCATTTGGTTATAACTGAGCTTATTGTATTGTAGAATATAGTCTATACACACTAGCTGGGAATATTTTCAGAGTAAAAAAGCTAGTCCTTTTGTAAGTCTCTTTTCATAAATAAATCTGTCAAATCCCATTAATATAAATATAGTTATAATATGTAGATCCCCATGATTTCTTTGTTCCATGTGGTGGGTGTCTTTCAACCAGCAAACAAATGTAGGGAGGTTATATTTACTTCCCACTATTTTCTATTCATAATTTTCTACGTTAGATTTAGATATGTTTTTCTTCTCAAAATTAGGAATGTTAAGAAAATGATACTTTGGGTATATTTTCCAACTAAATAAAGATTTGAACATTTTCTAAGTAAAAAACAAAGTGTTAAAACCACAGCACCATACTCTGGCTATATGAATTACTAGAGCTACTACTCTGTTTTATATGTTTTTTGTATTGTTGTTTTATTAATCGCTGTTCATTCATACAAAATTCTTTGCCCAGACATCAGAATGAATTTGGTGCCATGTAACACTGATTTTACAAATCTGAGTTTCCAGTTTTCACAGGTTAAAATTAAGCATGTGTTTTAAAACACAAATAAACTCTAAACTTCTTGTCACTGATGAAAGTAGTCATGTCCAATGTTAAGCTGAGATAAAGGTGTTGGCGTATGGGTCAGCCAGACCTCTCTCTGAATCATTTTTTCCAGTTTATTCCATTTCCACAGCTCAGTTTATTTCCATTGCTACTTACCACCTGTAAGCTATTAAGTCAGGAATTGTCTGCTAAAAAATCACCCTATTTTTTATAGTATACTTTTGCAATGTGTTATTATTTTTTACAATGCTAAAATGACTTTTTTCAGTTTTTAGTTCATTTGTCTTCCTTAAAAGCCCTGACAGTTTACTAGAAAATCTGTAGACTAGATTCTGTGTCATTACCAGTTATTAACGAGACTTGAATGGCAAAAATAATAAAATTAGCACTTTTTTTGAGTTATAATAACATTTTTGACAAAGTCATGAAAATACATGAAGTGTTAAATAGCCGGATATATTTAACAATTACACTTTTTATTAAACCGTATCAAATAACTATAGAGAGGAGAAAGATACATTTATGTGACATGTAATCAAATAAATGTCCAAATGAAGGTTAGCAGCATAATGTAAAATGAACAAAACAAAACAAAAGAAAAAAACTCCTGCCATCGGAAGGGTGATCCAGTCTATTAAGCCTGATTTACGGTTTACAGAAGCATCCCAAAAATAGAATTATATAGAAGAAATAGAATCATTCCACAGCCTCTTAACCTCCATGAAACTGATGGTGGATCCGGACTTATATTATATATAATATTATATGTTATAATTCAACCAGTTTGCCAAGGATTGTGTTGATAATTACTGAATAATATTATTTAGAAATAATAAGAAACAGGTACTTAATTTTTTTTTTTACAATTACTGTAATGTTATGACCTCTCTGTCCTGATTGGTTGGACATTAGTCATCTACTTTGCATCATTGTCTGCTTTATTCACCTTTTTACAGAGCCTGCAGCAGATACAGAGACTTTTCTACAGTACTTAGCATACAGTATATTTTATTATTATATGAGTTATCTGAATGCAAGGACAATTTTAAGAGGTGACATATTTACTGACCAAATTAATAAGAAGCAGTATGCCACTATACCATGCATAGTAAAACATACAAAAAATATATATTTTATAAGCTTTGGTGATCAGATTATATCCACCATCCTCCAATACTGTCTGTCTCTCTTTGCTTCCTCACAAGGCAGCCCTCCCTAATTGCTGCCGATGGCCTTTTTGGCAGTGAGTGTTTGTTTGGTCTCACCGAGGGACTGTGCGAGAGCTCCATTTAAACCACAGACACACACACACACACACACACACACACACACACACACACACGTGTATAAGCAGGGCTGGCTGTGTTGGGAGCCCTGAGGGGGCTGTGGAGAGGAGGGCAGCAGCAGGGCTGTTTGAAGTTCAGCAGATTATCACCTCTGCTTCTCTCCCACTGAAGAGAGCTCACGCTAACAGCACCACCTAATCCACCGTACCCACCCTAACAGCACCTCCTAATCCACCGCACCCACCCTAACAGCCCCTCCTAATCCACTGCACCCACCTGCAGGAGAGGAGAGCACTGCTGGGCCAACAGATGAAAATTTAAAGGTACATTGTGCTGACATCTTCACTAACATGGGAGGACATGCTAGAGTAATACGCGTGACATTATGACGCTATAGCTGACTCCTTACAGGGAGATCTCAACTATTGATGCAAACATGCAAATATCTCAATGATAGTGAAGTTAGATTAAAAACAATACACATTTATATTTTATATAATTGCAGACAGTATGATTTAATGTATTTTTTATGTTATGTCTAGCCAATTTTATATTATTTGTTAATTTATGTCAGTCAGTTTCCCATTCCATTTAAGAGCCAGATGAGCTCTTACTTTGGCGTGTTCATATCTTAACAGCGCACTGCTTTTTTTGCATCTCAGCAGAGGATACTGACGTGCGTGTTCACGCTTGAAGGTACGCCAGAAGCTCATTTAAGGGAACAGCCATGTTATTTTATTCTTTATTGTGTTTATTGTTAATGTAAAGGCTGGATTTGCACACTGCAGTACATTTATTTGTGTGTGTGTAACAAGTAGGGATGTACACGAGCTGAGCGTGCACATCATGCACAGCGCTCCTGCATGACTTAGATAGGACTGGACAGCTGACTGTTGATTGTTGTCAGGGTTTTAATTAGTCAGCGGCACACCTGTGTTTCCTCCTGCCAAGATAGAAACACGTCGGATATTTACCTGAACACACCTCACTTCCAGACCACCACACCCATCGGCATAGAGATATATTTCTTAACTCTGCCACTATATTAACGGCACAGATGCAAGGTGTGACAATAGACTGTTGACAAGGAGTAAGATAGCAACGAGCATAGCAACACACCTTTTACAGGGTGTACGATAGGGCCCTGAGTCTCCAAGGAGCAAAGATGGGCAAAGCAGACCAGCTAGACAACAATACATGAGAAAATTATTTAAACATTTTAAAACAAAAAAAATTTAAAGATTTGCAGAAGGAATTTGCATATGTCTCTCTACAGTGCATACTATCAATAAAACATTTGAGGAATCAGGAGGCATTTCAGTGCATAAACTTAAACTGACAGTCTGAATGACACTTTACAAAACTTTACTGTGCAAAACTAAAGCTTTGTATTAACCATGTCCAATAGTGGGTCACCTTCTATGGTCTTGGAGGCATGACTATGTCAGGTCACTTTTTTTGAAGAAATTGATGCCTCCATTACTTCAAACCAAAGACAAAAAGAACCAACCTAGCTGTTATCAGCAACAGGTCCAATTGGCAAGGTCTGCCATAGTATGAAATGTTAGTTCTGTTAGTTTTACAGTTCTATAGCATCATATACTGCCTTAAAAATGACAACTTTTTAGTGAAGCATCACATGCATGGCTGACATCCCTGCTAAAAAATCCAGCTGATCAGCCATAAAATAGCATATGCTAACACTATGTTCTTTGGCTAGTTCATTAACTATTTCTTGATCAGTATAAATTACCAGGTATGTGTTTTTTGGGTGACCAACTTGTCTTGAGCTAAATTTTTGGTAACACTTTACTTGCATGGTCCATTTTACAGCCTCGTTAATGCTCAACTGACATTCAACTAACATTCAACTGAATGTCTATTAAAATGCAACTTAACACTGTGTTAAATGATTCAAAGTAAATCAACCTAACCCTACACCAAACCCTAACCTTAACCTATACTTTAAATCTAACCCTAAATCCAATTCTAGAATGTTAAGATTAGAGTTTGGGTTTGAGTTGGATGTTGGGTTACATTCAATAGAGAATCATTTACTTTCACCTTTTAGTTCATTTGCATTTAATAGACATGCAGTTGAATGTTAGTTGAATGTCAGTTGAGCATTAATGAGGCCATCAAATGGACCAATCAGGTAAAGTGTTACCAAAGTTTTTAGCAGGGAAGTAATGGAGTGGCTTGCATACAGTTGTGACATGTTTTCTTAACAGAGAATGAGTGCATGTTTTTGTAATGTAAAATGCAAGAAGGACAGCTCCATATTGTTGCACACCAAGATGTGTTAGCAGAATGAATGAAGCAAAATAACATGTGACTGAAATACTTTATCACTTTATCATATGGTTTCTTCAGTGTCAAACATTTTTGATATGTTGTAAGAAAGATTGGCAAAATTACAAAACGGTAAATGCTTTACTCTCTCAGTTTATTTATTATTATTTCTTTACAGACCCGAGGTGGAGGCATGGATGTAAGTTACCAAATGAATGAAAGTTGACCAGATAAAACATGACATATCTTGGGTTCAAATAGCCTGCAATCAAATAAATGTCAAAGTAAATGTTTTTTTTTTGTGAAGCTTCTTCTAATTTGGGGATGAATATATTTGACACAGTGATCATACAACTATTTAAGTACACTTTTCTATGTATATTTTGGTCCTCCAGCTTAAGACATATTGTTCAGCAAGGGGTATAGCTCATTCAGTATCAGTTATTACATTACTAAGAAGCAGGTTTTATCTCATTATGAGTGTGAGAAGTTAAGGTGTGAACCCACAAACAGAACATTGCAGCTAAAGGAATTCATCACATTTTACTTTATATTGTACATATAAGTCTCGTTTTATTCACTGATTAACCGTCAATAGTTCTTTTTTAATGAAAAAAAACCCTAATCTGTGTACCACTGCTATTCGGATACACCTAAACACATAATGAGGGAAATTACACAATGATAAAAACATCAAACAGCTCTGTGAAAGCGTTGACCTCCTGTTTGTCTGGAGCTGTCTGTTTAGAGTCGTTCCAAAGCGCCGGCTCTCTTTCAGCCTGTGTTTGCTGAGATGCTGGGCAGTATATGGAGAGGTCAGAGGTCCCTCTGAACCCCTGCGTTCAGTTCATTGAGAGTTTGCCTTAGCCGGGTCCAGGGTCAGAGGTCGCGTGGGTACAGTAGGAGTGTCTGAAGCACTCCATCACGCTCGCTCGGTGTGAGAACGAGGCTTTCCTTTTGAAAACGTGACACGGCCGCGTCCTCACAACTCGCTCTAAAAGTCGCCTCCCATTCAGCCAGTTGCTATGAGACTTGCTGGCGAGAGAAGCGCATGCGGTTCCCCTGGGCAGTTGCAGGCTCGTTTGTATTGTCCCGCGGTGTGTAAGTGGTAATCATTAGACACCGTTAAACAGCAGGAGCATTTAACAGCTTTTTGGGTGGCTGAAAAGAGAGCACGCACTGAAGCCGGCCTCCGAGACGCGAGAGAAAGGGAGCCTTGTGTTGCTGAAGGTGGAGAAGAGAATGAGGAAAGTTAGGAGAAGCTGGGGGGAGAAAGGAGGGGTGGGGAGTAAAAGGTGAAAAACAACAGAGCGCAGCCGTAAAAGAAACGACCGGCCGGCCGCATATTGGTCGCATTTCTTTTGTGTGGCCGAGGGAGGGCGGAGCTTGTTTAAAATGAAATAGGGTGAGAAAGGGACAAGGCAGAGGAAGAAAGGCATGGTCAATGTTGGCCTGTAAATCCTACAAATCCTTAACTTCATTACATGGCAATTATCGTCTGTAATTGGGATAACAAAGGCTTTGGCCTCGTTGCTGGACTGGGCCGCCGCACTGGAGAAGGCATGGAAGGGTCAGGCCTTTTGCATGATATTAAGTGAATGGACCTGGTGCTTTCACTTGCGACAATGCCTATGTATCTGTTTAGAGATGGTTAAAGGTTTAGGCTTAATAAGTAGTAGGAAGTGACCAATCTGTGGAGGTGACAACTCCATGCTTGTAGGCAATATTGGCTGTGATGGATGGGTGGGAACCTTCTCAGATCAGTTGATCATTGTTCACAGTTTATTCTTAACGCCGTATTCGCGTTTGGGTAGGAAAGGTTGAGTGTGTTGCAGTAAAAATCATTTATTTAGGTTTCCTCTAATCCCAAACACAGTAAATCAGCCAGGACAGCTTTAGTGCCTAAAGTTTTCTAGTTTGCTACTTTAGTAATAGAGGACTATATTAAAGACTTAATAAAACATTGCATGTTGGCTACATATACTGCATTATCCTCACAGCATATCTTCAGTGCAATAAAAAAAAAAGACCATTTTGTAACAGGGTGATATTTAATGTTTACAAAAGCATCATTGTGATGCATGCAATAAATAAATGAATGCATAAAAAATACAAAGAAAAACAGAGAAAGATGAGATTGTTTATCTTTTTGTTTGTGCAAAATTGATTAGCAAAGGTTTGATTTCAGATATTTTCCTAATTCCTCCAGTAATTGCGTGACTTTTATCATTGCATCACCAACGCGGCAATACATCTAACTGAACTTAGCAACGCCTTAATCACCCAAACTATGAATTGGATAGTGGCTACAATTAATATTGTTTTTTTTTTTTTTATTAAGGTTAATGAAGTTAATGTGGTTAAACAAACATACTGACAGACAAATCATTACTGATTAAAAAATAAATAAAACAACTGCTGATTAATAAGAACAAAAGTCACAAATCAGTCACGTCTTATTGTATTTTGAGCATTTAAACAAAACACAAACACTACCAATCTGAACAGTGGTTCACATGGAAAAAATATAGTGTATCCAACAATTAAAAAAATCAAAGAGCTCTAAAGAGCCAATTCAGCTGTATCAATTTGGGTATGTTGGAATTAATGCTCAATGGTTTGTTTCAATATCCCTAATGCAGTGTAAGTATATCATATTTTAGAATGTGTGTTGTGCACATAGTTTTCATACACAGTTTATCAGCCCTATTCTATCCAATTTCTCATTCAAATTCTCAATGAGAGCACACACTGTCATTGTTAATGAACTCTTACTGCAGTGGAAAGCTTAGGAAAGCCCACAATTGTATTAGTCGTGAAGGTTGAGTAATGGTCAACATGCTCATGGCAAGGCAACATGAAGTATCAGAGGTTGAGTGAGGTTAGATAGTGGGTCCCAGATAGATGGGACATTCTATTTCTGAAGAAGTGCATGTTATAACATTCCTCTACCTACAGTATCATATGTGCATTGAGAATATGTTAAAGGGGCCATTACCACCTACAGTGGACAGTGCAGTGACTGGCAGTGTCTGGCTAGAACTGTATCTGCACAATCCACGAACACATCCTCCAGGTCAGGGCAGCATTCTTTGGCATTTATGGGACCAAGGTTATCATTAACAAAAACAAATGAAATAATGAAAACTGAAGAAATGGTGATAAGAAAATGATAACTGAATTGAGAGTAAAACAAACTAAAATGAACTGAAATTACAAATAGAATACCCTTTGTTTTCCTGTTTACTTAATTAATTTACTTAATGATTTAATGATTTAATTTGTTTCCACTCAAGCAGCTTTACAGCGGCGGTGTTGTGCTGAAATCCTGCCCGCGAAGGGGAGTCGGATTCTGCGGGGAGTTGAATTTCGACACAACAGCGGCAACACGAATGAAGTTACTTCTTGTTTACAGTGCTCCCATGTTTTTTTTTTCTGTTTTTTTTTTGTTTTTTAGTTTTATTACATAACACCTTTTTTGAATCCTGTACCTATACTAGAATTAATAAAACTAACTAAAACTAAGCACTAATAAAAAAATAAACGAATTAGAAACTAGCAAACTCACTCTAAAAACTAATTAAAACTAACTGAATTGGAGGAAAAAAGTGAAATGAAAGTGAAAATGAAACAAAATTAAACTATAATAAAAAGCTAAAAATTATTTCAACCTTGTTTAGGACATGACAAAAGTAATGGGACCATATCAATTCCAGTCTCATTATTTTTTTCTGAAATCCAACATTTAATAGTTCAATAGGGCAGTGTGCAATCTGTCACTATTTTGTACTAACATATATATTTAAAAAATCTAATTTTCCTACAACCTGGGACTGTGCAATTTATTTTTATTTCAATTTAATTGAAATTTAAGTCCAAAATTTCATTGTTGAATAGGGCAGTGGGCAAACTGTCACTATTTTGCATCTTGTTTGTTTTTGCTGTGTCTTCTTTATGTAAATATTTTATATGCTATTTTCCAATTTTTTATAATTCTATTTTTAGATTCTTGGTCATTTATTTTAGTTAAATCGGAGTTTTCTCAAATTGTATTGTTTGTGACACCGGAGAGGATTGTACCTTAATTTCGTTATACTTAGTATAATGACAAATAAAGATATTGTATTCTATTCTATTCTAAATTGTCTGTAATGCTCGTTAGACTAAATAAGGCAAAGCAGTTTCTCCAGCCAAGATCAGCAGAATTTGATCATCAGTAAATGTCTCTACAGTCTCTACTAAAGCTGCTGTTTGTAATAAAGTGGTCTGTGAGTTTACACGGCTGCTTATTTAAACCATGCTTCTCAAATAAGAGCAGCATCACGCCCTGTAAAACCCAGCGATGCAGATCTGCCGCTTAGCTGTCCTCGTTTAGTCACCACTTTTAGATCTAATCCACCTCAAACACTTAGCTTTTCAGAAAGATCCTGTTACTCACAACACATGCCAACACATTCATTCATTCATTCAGCGCCGGATGCTTTCCTAAAGCCGGGAGAGTCGGGAGGAGAGGAGGCACAATAATATTTCGATTGATTGAGACCTTCTCCTTCTCAAATTTAACCCGGCGTAATAAGCATTTTGACCAAGGTCAACAGTGCTTGGCTGCCATCATCACTACCTTATTAACCGTGTGGCCTGCAGAGGAACACACAAACACATCATACAAGAGCACCATTCAGCCTTCAGCTGCCCAAGAGTCCAGCCCGAGTGTTAGGACGTCTGATCACACCGAGGTCAAATATTTAATAAAGCAGCTTAAATCATAACATGACCCAGAGAATGAGCAGCTCAAAATAAATGGAGAGGTTTATTCTCATCACTTCTCTTCAACACTTAGCCAAAACTTGCTAAATATACACTGTTTTAAGCTGAGGGACTGTTTGGACATTTTATGTATAAAATATAATAAACATTTGTTTTTGTGACTAACAAATTAAGACTCTCATAATGCTGAAATGAACATAAAAAGAGAGAGATTTACAATCTAATAAAGCTTGAATATTTTTTTATAATAAAACAAATTTACACATGTGCTTCATTCAAGCCAAAAACAATCCTGATCAGTGTGTTTTTCAGGATTTTATTTATTTATTTTTTTTCAGAAAAGGACTCTTGGGAAAAAAATATTTTAGGGAACTAAATATGTCCAAAACTAAATCTGAATATGGAGCAACAACATAAGTTAGTAGCCATCATGTGATGAACAATATTTACAGAATTATTTTCAGCATAGAGAACCATGGAAGGATTAGAATTTAGACCTATTTTAATGAGCATAAAACCTTTAATATTTGTTGGACATTACTTCAAATCTAAATAGTCTGAAAAATATTTTTGTTTTAAAAGCATTCATTCAATTCATGGTGGGTGGTTTAGAGTGGAGTAGAGTCAGGGGGTGCTTTTAAACTAATTTCATGGGTTTTTTTTCCGCTTACAAGGACCCTTAGGATGTCTTAAATATTTTGGACAAGGCAACTTGGTATGTATGGAGATGACTTTCCCAAATTCAATAAATTAAATCAAGAAATCGATCTCTGCATTTGATCATTTATTGAAAATAGCATGAAACTCCACAGTGATGCGTCTAGAGACTCATTTGTATTGAGTAAGATTTAATCCATACTTGAACACATTTTTATAAAATGAAGTGAATGTAAAATGTTTATTATAAACCATTACCACTCAAAATAAAATAAAACTCACTCCAAAATGTAAAAACGTCTGATGTCAGCAAGGTAAAGTATATTAAAGACCAATCCTCTCTATTTGTTTTATATATTATGTTTTATTCATTCAGTTTGTACTGATGTTGTTCATTTTGTTATATATGTTTATAATAATAATTTTCCAGCTTCTTTTTTTTAATGCCTTTATATCAAACAGGCAGTTTTTTTCTACGTCTGTACCTTTAAGACTCATGTATGTGAATAAGCTCTGTTTTGACTGGTTGTAGTCCAGGGAGAAACACTTCCAATAACTTAAATGTGAATAGAATACATTATTTTTGTCTGAATAGGTGGATGCATTAATCACTGTAAATGTGATAATTGTACAGCATAGCATGTGTAATGTGCAAAACAGCAGTATTTTGCCTTGCTTTCTATTATTATCTGATCTTCAGCATGGGTGGTAGTAAAGTAGTTTTAAACAAAGCAGTGAGTTGGTGTCTTTTGGTAGCCTTGCCAACTACGTAACGTGTTCCCACACAGCCATATATTTTTGGTGGCTTATTATTTGAAAAGTTTACGAACAAAAAAACAATTTATAGTAATACCTCTACAATTCTTCCTCACTTTTTGAATAGAGCTATAACTATTTTTTCTAGATGTTATACAAGTAAATGAAATCTCTCTTTCTTATTCTGGATATAGTGAACCTTTCAACCAATTAATTGAAATATGGTACAGCAGTGGTACAAGTCTATTAGCAACATTTTACTATAATTTATTACACAAACTTTTAAATGTAAACTGTGGTGTTAATACACAGTGCTGTGTATTAGGGCACGCTTTCCCCTCATCACTCCAAAGGGTGATGTCGATCAGCACAGGGCATCTGTGAGCTGATGTATCAGAACCGAGTTGCTGCGCTTTCCTCCAAGTGCACTGTGATGCTACTTGTTAAAGCTGCAACAGCAGCAGTTTGAAAAGAGGTGTTGGCTGACTTCACATGTATCGAAGGAGTCATGTTATAGTCTTCACCGTTCTTGTGTTGTGGCATCACTAGTGATGGAGATGATGGAGGATATACAGCTGACTTGCAGCTGAATGGATGGAACAATTGGCCTGCTAAATTGGGAGAAAAATTAGAAATAAATCTTTAAGCATTATTTCCACATGAATAAAACATCCAACATCAACATTGTCTTTTCATTGTCAAAACAAAAAACCTTGCATCTCCACTGTTATCATTATTAGGTTTTACTGTGGCCGTGATGCTGTCTTAGGCAGTGAGTGAGTAAGGCAGTGTTGCCTGGGGGGCAGTAGGGGTTTAGTGTCTTGCTTAAGGGCAGAAACAGTAGTATCCACTACAGTAGAGTCCGGGGATATGAACCTTTGACCTTCTGCCTGTGTGTGTGTGTGTGTAGCCCTGTAGCTTGTCCCTGTCCACTTTCTCACACACACACACACACACACACACACACAAATGCACACATAAAAAAAAAAAAACGCTCCTACTGACAGCGGATGAATTAAACCGGTCAGCCAGAATGTACAAACATAAAACATAACACAACATTTACTCTCTCTCTCTCTACGTCTCTCCGTCTCTCTCTCTCTCTCTCTCTCTCTCTCTCTCTCTCTACTTTCTCTCTCTCTCTCTCTCTCTTTCTCTGAATGTTCTAGCAGAGGACAGAAATGAACAGATGTGCTTTCCATCTCTGTGTAAATGGCTCGTAGTGCTGACCACGGTGGGGATCCGATAATCATCACTGGGATCAGGACAGATTCCCAGCTCAGCCTGAACCCCTTACCCTAAAAGCCTGGAATAAATAACAGAGGAGTTTTCCAGTATAAACATCCTGAATCCCAGTTACAGGGGGTGGGGTGGGGGGGTGGGGGGGGGGGGGGTGAGTAGCGGGGGTTCACCTCGCGTGCTCGGTGTGTTCACATGGACAGCTGTTGTGAAAATGGGTTTTATATATTTGGCAGGTAAAGCTGTTATTTCAGGCCAAACACTCGCGGTGTGACAGGTGAGGACCCGTAAGTGTCAGTGTGCTGTCTGCTGCAGGCTCTGAGACTGTGTGTGTGCTTGTGTGTGTGTGTGTGTTTGTGTGTTAGGGCTAATTAATGAACAGTTAGTGTGTTCCTGGTGAGGGACTCGTTACTGTGCGTTCCTGTGTGTCTGACCCCCACTGTCTCTCTCTCTCTCTCTCTCTCTCTCTCTCTTTATTTCTCACTCTCTCACTCACACACGCACACACACACACACACACACACACATAGTGCCCTTCTGACTACTTTCTCTCTCTCTGTGTCTGTCTCTCTCTCTCTCTCTCTCTCTCTCTAATGAGCCTTAAGGGAATCATTAGAGAGTAATGCAGAATAAATACACCCACCACCCATCACATCTCACACATGCTTATATATATTATCTCTGTCTGTCTGTCTCTCTCTCTCTCTCTCTCTCTCTCTCTCTCTCACACACACACACACACATGAACTGATGATGCCATCTCGTCCCCAGAGTTGTCCAGATTGCCTGTGGCATGTGGTGAGGTGTGCGTGTGTGTGTCTGTGTGTTTTCTGAAGAGAGATCCAAGTGGACGCAGGAAAGCTGTTCAGTTTGCTTTAAGCTAACCTGTGGGCTAAGAGGCGTAAAAATGCTGAGGAGGAAAGAAAAAAAAAAAGCTTCTGACTCAAATTACGCTGTATTAAACACTTATAATATGATGTATCCCTGTATTTATCATAAAATACTGTAACATCTCCAGGGGCGGAGTAACAAGACCAAGCGGTAGATAGTCCAGTTTAGCAACTAAAGACATAAATAACCACAAGAAGCAGTGATTTGCTCTTAAAATGCCAAAAAATCTCCTTCACTAAGGCTCTTATCCACCCTCCACACTAACACCAAGAGGGCGAACATTGATCCTTCAGTGAAAACGGCAAAATTGATGAAACAAACCAACACATAGTAGCTTATGAGCTCACTTCTTTTCATCTCCTGAATACTGATCATTATCACCTGTTTCTCATTTACCGATATCCACTTAAACCAAAGCCGAGGTAGGCTACATTTATTGGCTGATTGTCACAGGAGGCATAAAATAACTTTATATTCCAGCAACACATTCTAACTAGTGATTTCTAAGCTTTTTTGTGTTTATTTTAGCTGTATTTCTTTATGAGTTTTACAGTCACAATCACACTCACTGCTAACAGTACTAACAGTGTATCTTCATAAATGTATACATATTACTTTGACCTCTGTACTTAGGGATCAATCAAAGTCAGTATTTAGAATTTGAATCAACTAGAGCAGGCTGAAGGTTACATATCACTTATAACACATAATAGAAATGTATACACTCATAGAAATATTTATTATTCACCATCTGCATTGCTCCATTAATCAGAAACTGCTCTCCAGATATCTTACTAAGGCTTTTTTGGCATAATTATTGTTATTTAGCACACCAAAAGAACAATCTCCAGTGTTTCATCTCCTAAAAGTTTTGTGTCATTTGCTGTTTGATTTAAACTGTCCTGAAAGAACATTGTATTATTAATAATGGATAATAATTAATAATAGTTAAGAAAATGTGGAATTGTGACTCAGAAAGAAAAGAGCTATTAATAATTATTGATAGTAGTAAGGTAGTATTTAATGCCTAATCCCCGTGTATATTTAACATTTGAAGGAAATTTCTAGAAGACCATCTGTTTACCCTGGTGGTCTATGATTTTTGTGGAAGTAAAGAGACAAAAGCAATGCTTTACTTGTTCAGATGTCAATTAGGAAGAGTGTAAATGACAATATAAGTATAAACAACTTAAACCTAAGCTTTTTCTCTACTGTTAAACATAGTGGAGGGACATTTTTGACCACTTAGACTTCAAAACAAGTAAAAAAAAAACTTGCATCTGTGGTCTTTGGCTTGTTCACATGTGCTTTGATGTGTTCATTGTTTTTACTAATTTCCGCAAATCTGCTTTGCAATAATGTAAAAAAGTATCATAGAAACAAATTTTAAAATGATCTGTAAAGCTATGTATCTTGGCAGTTCAGAGGCTAGATTCAAATTCATGCTAATAAATAGATTAAAATGCACCTTTTTTTTTCTGTGCACCTACATCCAACACCAGACCTGTAATCAAACCTGTGTTCTTCTAACCACCATAAAATAACTTCAAATTCCAGCAACACATTCTAACTAGTGATTTCTAAGCTTATTTGTGTTTATTTTTGTGTGTTTCTGAGTTTTAAAGGCACAGACACACACTGACTGCTGGGATACAGAATTTTAAACCATGTTAATGTAGTGTAGCTAATAGTGTACTGTATATTCAAGGTTGTATACATATATAAATGTGTGGAGCATGAAATATTATCTAATTTATGGTTATGTTTTAGCTTGTAAAACACAACCACAACTGTAAACACATTGATCCGTGTGGGTTGTAGTGCGAGATCTACTGCTGTAGGCAACACATTTGAGAGATTCAAGTGATTTCTAAGCTCATTTGTGTTCATTTTTGCTGCATTCTTGTGTGTTTTCGAGCTTTACAGGCAAAAACACACACTCACTGCTGGGATACAGAGTTTTAAACCATGTTCAGGTAGTCTAACTAATAGTGTATATTCAAGATTGTATACATGTGTACATATTTCTGTGTACTATATAATATGCTTAGAGATCGGTTAAAGTCAGTATTTATTCAGCATTTGGAACAACTAGAGCAAACTTTTCACGTCACTTACAGTATAACACATAATAGCACACTAATAAATTATTCAGTGTTTTTTTTAACTTTGCACAACTTTTAAAAAGCTCTCTAAAAACATCTCTGTAAAGATATTTTATTCAGCCTATTATATGAACCAAGCTAATGTGTAAAGTCTGATCTGTGGACGATTTACTCTATTTAAAGTCATCCAGCGAGAAGAAATACAGTGCGTTCGGCTAAAAATGAGCACAAACAGCTCGTTAACAGCTCAATCTCTCTCCTCTGAGAATCAATTATGAAATTTGAATTGAATTTAAAATGCAGAACATGCTATAAATGAAGCTTAAGACATTGTTTCCGCTGTTGAGGGAGAAGTTGGGGAACCTTTAACTTTCTAACTGTGAAAGTTCTCGGTGTTGTGTGTTTTAATGAGTCTTTCACAACTTTGAGGTTTGTAGGCAGAGTGCCGTAGGGTGGTGCGCTGGTGTTTGATGACAGGGTGGGGTGTGAGTGTGAGTGTGTGTGTGTATGTGTAAGGCACCGTCTCTACATTCTCCTCTCGTCTCCCTAAACACACTAAACACACCGCCGCCTCAGTGTGGGTGCCTGCCAGTCTGCCAACCACTGCCCAAGACACTGCTTTAGACTCGGTTAGATCCCTGCTATTAGGCCTGAGAAAGACACAAGCTGAGCCTTTAATGCGGTTCAATAGCACGTCTCGCCCCAGCGCTCCTTTTTTGTTTGCGTTTAACACTAAAATGATCACCTGTTCAGGTATTTCCTCAAGTCTGAGCAGTCTGAGCACAGCCTCGCCAAAATTACTGTTTGATGTGCTTTACACTATTTTGACTGTTTCGCGGCATGGCGGCATGGCGATCATTATTTCCACGCGGGTATGCGGCTGCTCTTGAAGACCATTTCTTTCCCTTCCTCAGACCCGTCATTAAAATGTTTCAGTTAATTACGGTTTCTGCCCGGATTAGAAAGAAAGAATTTTTGCCTTTCATTTTTGAGAGCCGGCTCTAAGCGCTGGCTCTCGTATCTGCCCACATAATGATGCATTGAATGCCGAATCCCAAGGTAATGATTGTAGTGGAGTGTCCGCAAATCAAGGGCCTTCAGACACTTCAACAATGCTTGGTCTTCAGGACACTGATGATGTTGATGTTTGATACAAGCACAATATCATACTGTATGTGCATCTGTATCAGGCTGCTTGCAGTCTTGATACTACTGATACAAAAATCTGAACACTTGTAACCCATGTTTAAGATACTGATACTAATGCTGATAATTTGGTGATTTTACTGTGTGTGTGTGTGTGTGTGAGCTTGAGTTGAGTGTGTGTGTGTGAGGAAGGGAATGAGCTGGACAAACAAACGGGTTCTAACTTGTCTGAACCTTGTATTGAGGTTCTTTATATCGTCGCTGTCCTATAAAAAACAAGTGTCTCCATTTTTTGTCGATATTAAGTTCACTACATAATTTGAACAGACAAACTGTCCCTTACAATGTGCCAAATTTCAGATTTCAGATGAACGGACCAATAGAAACTCTTCAAAATGACCTGAAATAAACTCTTTTTACATTTGACTTTTAGTCAAAGAAAGTTTAGAAGTTTTTTTTCTGTTTTTTCTTTATTGGACAGCGACAATATATTTTTATCTTAACTTTACAGTCATAAATCTGATCTTCAAACATTAATCTCTTGTTTTCAGTAGTTCAATCTGATCACTTTTATAGATAATTCTTAATAGATTTATCATTTTATTCATTTGTCATTAATGTACATCCATTTTTTATTTCTTCATTTCATGTTTTTTGTTGTGTTACTTGTTGGCAACCACAGGAGGATGGGTTCCCTTTTGAGTTTTGATTTTCTCAAGACTTCCGTCTCTTCTATAACTTTTACACTGTTGTTTTGGGGTAAAAAAAGCATGTATTTCTATTTTTTACATAACAGTTGTTCTTTACATTGTGTTTAAACTCAATGAAAATGAAGCAGACCAATAGAAATGCTCCAACATGATATAAAATCTTTAGTTAGATCATTTATTTTAAGATATTAAGGAGCCCACGTCAGAGTAGAGTTAATATGATTGTAGTAAGATTTGTTCAATAAGCATTAATTACACATTTATAAATAGTAGGCTATGCATTAATATGTGTTAAGTATGATCTGCCTTAGTCTGCTATAGGTCAATCTCTAATATTGCATTTTGCATTTAATTTATTACTTATAAAATACACAGCACACACTGTAGCACTATACATTACTTTTCTGTTATACAAATTATTGAGCATGAAATGAAATTACTAAACGTATGTTTATGTTTTATTGTGTAAAACACAACCACAACCGAATCACGAGGACCTGTGTGGGTTCTAGTGCGAGATCTATTGCTGTAGGTGAGTTTGTCGAGCTTAATAATCACTAACACATCAATAAATGGTCCATACTTTAAAGTAAGGTTCTACTACACTACTTTGAGGCTAAAATGCTAAAATGCACTAATACAAAAAAAAATAAACATTATATATCTATCAAGTACTTTTATCAGGTTATTTAATAGCATAAACAAAATCTCTATTACTTATACTCTATTATCAGTATAAGTTTCACCCAAGAGTTCAGCTTCTCTATGTGTGTATGTGTAAAATGGGTTAAACTTACCTCTAACCTCAGATCAGCTCAAATATTGTTTAGTGGATTTTTCAGGTGTACATACAGTAACAGTTAAAAGTTTGGACACACCTTCTCATTTAATGATTTATGTCTTTATTTAACATATTCTCAGCATTGTAGATTAATATTAAAGACATGAAATCAATCAAAAAACACATATTGTTAAAAAATATATGTTTATAAATAGTTAAAAAGGTGTTTGGTCTCTATAATCTCCTGACCTGATCTCCTGCATCCAACTGAGATGGTGATTTAAAATGGTTTGGGATGAGCTGGAGCTTCACAGCATGAAGGAAAGTTAGTAACTATTGTTCAGCACCTCCAGGAACTCCTTCAAGATGCTGAGAAAACTATTCCAGGTGACTCTCTCTTATGAAGATACGAGAGTGTTAAAATCTGCCCTCAAAGATAAATGTATAAAACACATTCTGACTTCTTTAACACTTTTTTGTTTACAGAATAATGCTGCATGTGTTCCTGTATAGCTTTAATATAGTCTTCAATATTAAATTTACAATGTGAAAAATCATAAAAAGAAAGTAAACACATTGAATAAAAAGAAGTGTGTCCAAACTTTTGACCGGTACTGCCGGTGCTGTACATAGATTATACTCATCACGTGTTTTACAATGTGTGTTTAATGCATAATTGGGGACTCTTTAAAATAAAATAATGTGTCATCAGTCTTATGTGTTGCAAATTAGAATTGCATTTATCCTCCTCCTTTCAAGTTGCCAGATTGGAGATACAAGATTATACTGTTTTTGTCAAACTAACAAAAATATTATTGTGGGGACCTGACTGCATTCATTGACAAGATCACTACCCCAGCTCATCCCAACTCATCCTAAAAGTATTGGATGGAGCACCATCATCCACAGCTCAATGCTGGGTGCCAATAGATTCATGTTTCCAGCTGAGAGTCCTATTCTATTGGCGATACTTCTTCTCTAAAGCCAGACAAACTTTGTGTGTGTGCATTAACATATCCGTGTCAGCAATGGGTGCATCATCTTAAAGTAGGTGAACGCCTTCATTACAAGGCCTGTCAACATTTGGACATATTATGTATATGGTGCATATTATTGCATATGGAAATTTGATACATATGGAACACATGCAAGACCCCAGGTCCTGGTGATGTATGAAAACGAGCCAGTGTGAGTATGGGTGGGTATGAGTGTGTGTTTCACTGCAGATGATGTTCTGATTGCTGAAAGTAATGACCTGTCACTTTGCTATGTCTGGTTGCAAAAACATTATGAGTTCCAGAGGCTCCTAAGCACATTACTGCTGATTAATTGCTGAATGTGTCAGGGTCGCTCAGGTTCGTGTGTCAGGCTGAACTGTCCCCGCACTCGCTTGCATAACAATTAATGTCACTGTCAGGGAGTCCAATGAATTCATATAAAGCAGTATGGAAATGCCTGAATATGTAGATAATTGTAGAATGTATTTAAATATGAAAACTCTATTCTCTCTTTCTTTCTGTTTTTCTAGCTGTGTTCCAAAGTCTATCTATGCTCCTTGGTAGGACTGTCCAATGAGGAGTCCTTTCCAATAGTCTGGTGGTCACGATCTAACAAGGCTTTGTGGTGATATCACACAAAATCGTCACATGACTACATTGAGATTTTCATTTCTTTACTCAAATAATTTAGAAACTATATAAAAAAAATTGGTACCACTTCATAATAAGACTACCTTTACACTCTAAAAAACAGAGGTACGATATGAGTACTTTTTTGTACTCAAAGGTACACTCTTCATAATTGTACCCTCAATGGTACAATACTGGTCTTTACAGGGTCAGATTTGTTCCCTTTGAAGTACAAAGTCATTCCTAACAGCAATAAGTACAGATTTGTACCATTTAACCAGCAAAAAGGTACATTTAGTATTCTGTATCACTGTACTAATAAACAATATATATTTTAATTGCACATTTTTCATTTGAAAGCCAGACAATTTTGGATCATCAAATCTTGGACACATATTTAGTTAATGATAATATTTACAATCTTTATAATCTTTACTGGCACAAAAATATGGGTACAAAAAAGGACTTTCACTGAAAGGTACTTTTTTGTACCTCAATAAAAGGTACAGCCCCAGCGACAAGCTTTGTACTCTTTTAGGTACAAATCTGTACTTACTTTTCTTAGTGTGTATATAGGATTTATAAACGGTTTACAATTAGTTTATTAATGGTTACTAATTAGGTTGTAAATGCCTTAAAAATCATTAATAATCAGTTATAACACATACGTAAAAAGGGCGACTATGACCTGTTGTTTGCCAAATAGTGAACCCACAGCTATATTGTTGCCCTTTCTACGTATGTGTTATAACGGATTATTAATAGTTTTTAAGACATTTAGAACCTAATTAGTAACCATTAATAAACTAATTGAAAACCATTTATAAACCCTTTATAAAGGTAGTCTTATTTTAAAGTGGTACCAAATTATTAAACCAACTCTGTGCCTTTGTTTTTTTTTTTTTTGTTTTTTTTTTTCTTTGTTTTTAATAATTTCAGATTTGGCTTAATTTCTCAATTTTCTTCGTTCTGATTTTCTGTTTTTCCCTCATGCTGGATGTTGCCATGAAGAATACATCAGTTGCGTCCTTCAAATCACTTTTAAATCCTTGATAAAACTATAACACCACTTTCCCATGAACAACAATTTTATAGTCTAAATTTGACAATTTTTAATTTACTACATCATTTGAATACACAAACTGTCCTTTAAACTTTTAAACTTTGTCAAAATTCCTTAATAAATAAAACTTATCTAAAGTTACTTTAAAAAACTCATTTTACATTGACTTCCATTGAAAGTTAACAATATTGCATTTTTCTCCTGTAAAGTCTGTGTTTTTAGTTTTTTTTTCAATTTGAAACTTTAGGCTACTTTATGGAATAAAAATTTGAGGTGCTCTAAGGAACCATAATCATAAACATAAAAGTAACTCAAGGAACATATAATTTTAACAGTGTACAAAGGACCTTTCACTTTGTAACAGCCCATCTAGGATGTGGCCTCAAATTTTATGAGGCTGTAAGCATAATAGGACTGTGAAATATTTCATAGGACAGCTTCTGATATGTGAGAAAAAGCATAGTTTGTATGAAAACGCAGAGCTTGTGTGTATATTGAGTGTGAGGCATCTGCAGTTGCTCAACCCTGCTGGCCAGGAGATGATTTGATGACAAAAGAGCTTAATCCTCCTCAGCCAGAAGCTCTGCCCACACCTAGTATGGCTGTGTCTTTCCTGTCTAAAATGTAAATCTCTGGTATTTGATCTTTAGCCCTATTTGGATATTAGGTTTAATTTTACCTAGGGAGGTGTAGTAATTATTAAACAAGTTATTTTATTTCTGTCTGAACACACCATGGTATTAATTTATACCAGACGGTGTGGAGCTTTTTACCTTTTTAACAACATTACAATTTAAAATCCAGAAGATTAGCCAAATGACTCCTCATAAGCACACCACTTCTGCAGGTTTAGGCAAGTTATTAGCCACTCATATCTGAGACTTTCATGCCAAGATTTCTTATCCCATGCTAATCGGTCATATTTTTCTTGGCATACTGTGGTAAAAATACATTTCTCCACTTTTGCAGTTAAAATTAATCCCGTCCGAATAGGGCTTTAGTCTTACTTCTCATATTACTTTTACAGCGAAAGCACTTTATTTTGTGTCTTATTCATAACTAATAATGACTAAAATCTTAACTATTAGCTTTAGCTAAATACTGTCAATATATGAGCTAATATTGCACTTTTATTTCTTAAATGTTAAAGTATTCACTTTCTAAATATTATTTTAATAAAATACAAAAAAATGTCTTATTCTTATTCTGCATTCTTGTCTGTTATTGTGTTCTTGTGGACTTGGGGAAAGTCATCAGTCTCAGCACAAGTACAGCTCCACTTAGCTCCATGTATGGTAGGTGACTTGTGGTGTCTTCTTACAGTCCAGTAACCCACAATGCACCTCACAGCAGTTTCAGCGGAGGAGAAAGTACATACCTGTTATATGTTATAAGTTATATGTTTTGAAAATAGTACTGTTGTCTGATAAAATATAGTTTTCTATTATTTTTAGGTGAGAATGTAGGGGTTTAGTCTTCAGAAATTTGGTTTATTTGTTAAGGAAGCAGCTATATAAAAATGTCTCCTACGTGTCCCTAAGAAACAATTCCTTCCATGCCCTGAGAGGGTGACATTATCAAGAGGGTGACATTATCAAGTATGCAGTTGTTCCAATTACAGATCATAACAGCTAAGGTAAGACCAGCTCCAGTATACAATGTAGAGATTTACCATTGAATTAAAATCACTTCCTTATTTCTTAGCTCCTCAGAGTTGGTTCTAATGTTGTGGCTGAAGTCTGCTTCACCAGTAACCTGACCACACTGATCCTCTCACCAGTCGATGGCAGATTACCCTGACGTTATACAGTATACTGGTGATAAATGTCTTATACTCTTCCTATTCCTGTATTTCTTCTAATCTGGATAATCTGCGAGTCACATTTTTCAACGCTAACATTTGTATTATTTAATAAATATAACTCCCACATATTTTCCACACTTGTACTCTGCCTACTCTCTGTCTCACTGCTCTGTGATGGACAGCAGGACCATAAGGATGACCACATGGCCTGTTTTCGACATATATCAGCATGGTCAGGGAGTGTGAGCCTCATTTATTATGGCAGACTTGGACAGAAAGGTAAAGGGTGGTCTCAGAGGAGAAATGCTGCAGGAAAGGAAACAGGTGCTTCTGGCTGCAGTGAGAGACGGCACTTCCCCATGTGGGCTCTTTGTATATGTGTGTGTGTGTGTGTGTGTGTGTGTGTGATGCGTCTCAGTGCCTCCAGTGAGGCCACAGCTCTCAGGCTGCTGCTAATGATCTGGAAACGTCTCCATCTCTGCCAGAGCTAAACGTCTCTGGGAGGTTTGAGTGAACACCAGGCTGAGCTGAGTTTAGACTGCTGGATTATTCAGCATTTATTTCTTTCACTGATGCTGCAACTCTGCAGCTTTTTTTTTTTTTTTTTAACACTGATTCATTTAAGAGAACCTTTTCTGTAAAATAAAAAAATGTATATATAGTTATTTTTTGTTTGTTTTATTTAATTCTGTCAGTAAATTGAAAGATGACAAAAGAGCTAATATTATTATTGTTGTTATTATTTTTATTTTTTTATTATGACATTGTGTGATTTTTATTAAATCCCAAGTTTGTCATTCAAGTAACTCAAAAACTGCATTTCCTGAAGAAATCGCAGAATGCATGTGTAGCTGAATTGTAGGAATCAGGAATGAAATCAGCACATAAGATCTCTGACTGAGTCTTGGTTTCTTTCCAAGGGAGTTTTTCCTTGCCACTGTGTCACCATAATAATTGGCATCTCTGTGGTGCTGCTCATAAGATGCGTGGACCTGTTTTTCTCTCTAAAGCTGATTTGTGACAACTTTTGTTGTAAAAAGCTCTATATAAATAAAATTGAATTGAATTGAATCAACCAATAGATGACTGCAGTCAGTATGACTGTTAATTAGAGTTAATTCGTTTGTGGAGCTGCAGTGAAGGACTACATGCAGTTGGGTGGTGTTCAGGCCAATGAAACCTAATGAAACCTAAAACAGTGTATGAAAATGAATGGGCAGAAATAGGAGAAACGAGGATGAAAAAACAATAAACAGATGAGTGCAGTCAGTACAGCTGTAGATAATAGCTTGGGGACCTGCACAGAATGAGAACATGCAGTTGCTGGTGGCTGCTGGACAAATAAGATATTAAGGGTTTGGATGTGGTGAAAATAAATGGTATTGAAAAGGAGAAAAGATGTTAAAATAAAGGAAAATGAAAATAAAATTAAATTAAATCAATTTTAGAGTTTAGGTGGTCGAGATACCAGCAGAAAAATATTATAAAGAAGAGTAAATCAGAAAACTGGAATCAGAATCAGAATAATTTTATTTTGCCAAGTATGTTACAAATACAAGGAATTTGTCTTGGTGAGAGCAACACATGTATGACATTTAACAATTACATAGACTATTAACTAACATTACACTACAAAATAAGGTACAATAAACAATACATAGAATAAGAATATAGTTAAAAGTACTAAAGGAATAAAGGGACTGAAGAACAACAAAAGCTAGGAGATAAATGAAATGAAATGAAATAAAATAAAATAATTTTAACTGTACACTGTAGCTGGTGTAGATCTCCTGAAGCATTGACTGAAACCATTTAACAACACTCCAGAAACCACATAGAAAACCGTTTTTTTTATCCTATAACAGTTAAATACAAATTAAGAAAATGTATTTTTAATGCATTCTTAAAACACAATTTTGGTCTAATTTCAACTGGTGGAACTAAACGGAACAAGGTTGTGTTGATGGAATGACACATAACAGAGTGAGACATTTCAGACTGTTTAAACACAGCTAGAGTTTAATGGGACTTTTTATGTGATTCTGTCAGATATTCCAGCAAACACACAAGACAGATTTGGTCAAAAGCCTCCAAAGTCAAACACAGAATCTTTTGTTTTATGTACCAGCAAGACAAAAAGGCTTTAGACTGAAAAAAAGAGAGATGTTCCAAAATATCCCCTTCTCAAATAAGACGTAAAAATAGGTTTATTTCTGAGGGGCAGCAGTCGAGAGAGTGTTTTGCCCTGCAGTTATTGATGCACCCAGACCGGTTAAAGCTATGAATGATGGTTAAATCCATTCAACGTGTTTGTTCTTCTGAAAGAATCAGATTGGCCGGAGGACTCAATCTATTGCCTGCCCGTAGGTGGATTGTAATGGCTGATGATTGTCTATAATGCATTATACATTATTCAGCCTCCCCAGTTCACATCTATCCCCTACTTCAAATACGTCCCCCACCTCCCCCCGCTCTCTCCCTATCGCTGCCTTAAGCCAGTCCGGATGGATGAATAATGTTTAAAAAAAAAATCAATTTAAGGGATTGGGTCTGTTTATCAGCGCTGTCTTTAAAGACTCATCGTTCCTCCTGCAGTGTTGAGAGAGAATCTAGTGTGTGTGTGTGTGTGTGTGTGTTTTCATGTGTGTGTGTATATATGTGTGTGTGTAGTGAGTAAGTGAAAGGAACAATATGTATGTTCCGTATATGTGTTTTGATGCAGTGAGAGTACTGAGAAATCTCATGCATGTGCATCACTCCCTTCCCATGCTAAAATATGAGGATGCATAAAGTGAAGGGAGGAATATTAGTGAGGGTCTTTTACCGCTGTCACTCTCCATCTGCCCCCCGCCTTCCCCAGCGAGGGGGTGTGAGTTTTATTTACATTTCACTGCAGCGATTAGACCCTCATTAGTGCAGCTCAAGAGGGGTCTGAATGAGCCAGGAGTCACTGAGCAGCTCGGTGTGTGTGTGCTCACTGCCTGCCTGAGCTAAAGGGACTCATCTGGTTTCAGATGAATTGTATTTTAATCGTGCTGGAATTAAAATAGAAAAGGATGATGGTGATGATGCTCATTTACACAAATCTGTAACATATTGTGTGAGTCATTTGGACACTTAATTAATCCTGTGCATGGTAAAATTCTAAAAAAAAGTTATTTTCAATGACAGACGACATGTGGTTCTTTAAAATCAAATTACAGCAGCAACATATAATCATTACATAGTCCTAAACTGAGCCCTTTGTGTATATAGAGGTGTAGAATCTCAGTACTCAAAGTGATTTTCAATACAATGCTTCTAAAAAAACTTCTTGTTCTGAAGCAGCTTTCCATTCAACCAAGGCTCAAAAGGAAAACTCTCCAACAACATGAAAAAAAGGCTCAAAAACAAACAAAAAAAAAAACATATGAGAAAGAACCACTGGACAGAACAACTCAATTTATTCGAATACTCTGTAAAAACATGAGGAAGAACTAGTGAGAACCCAAGCTAATAGCATGCAGAACCAATACTTAAACTCAAAAGAAAGACTCTCTAAGAGTACAGGAAAGAACAACTAAGTTAAACAACAAATCAATTTAAATGCTCTATAAGAGCATGATGTAGAACTACCGAGTAGAACCAAGACTCAAGACAAGAAAGAAAACTCTCTAAGAACATGAAAAAAAAACATGTCTCAATTTAAACATTCTTTAGGACTATGTGGAAGAACCAGTGAGCCCAAAGCTCATAAGGAAAACTCACTAATAGCATGAAGAAGGAATATTGAGTACAACCAAGCCTCAAATTTAAAAGAAATGGGGCATGAGGACAACACACTAAGTAAAACCAGAAATCAAATCAAGTACATTTTCAAGAGCATAAGGAAGAACTACTGAGAAGAACCAAGACCCAATTTAAACATTCTTTAAAAGAATGAGGAAGAACCAGTGAGAGAAACAAAGGGTCATAAGAAAAACTTGCTAATAGCATGGACAAGAAATATTGAGTAGAACCAAGCCTCAAATTCAAAAGACAAAATGTATAAGAGCATGAAGAAAAAACTTCTGAGTAACATCTGAGTAAAACTTCAACTCAAATTAAGTACATTTTCAAGAGCATGAGGAAGAACTTCTGAGAAGAACCAAGACTTAGAGAGAAACTTTCTAGGAGCAACAAAGACTCAAACTTAAAAAGAAAAAACTCTTTAAGAGTAGAGTAAAGAACCACCTATTAAAAACAAAACTCAAGTTGAATCTATATTTAAGCGCAAGACAAGAAGAAGAAGTGAGAGAACCCAATGGTGAAGGTCTAGTGAGCAGAACCAAGACTCAAACTCAAAGGAGAATTTATCTATAAGAAAATATGAGAAAGAACCACTCAGTTAAACCACAACTCAAATATAATATTTTTTTAAGCATGAGAAAGAACCAAGACTCAATGAGAATCTCTTTTAGACAGTAAGAAATAATCAGTGATTAGTACCAAAACTCTCTAAGAGTACAAAGAAGCAACTGAAAGAACTAGTGAACAACACCTAAACTCAAATGGATAACTCTCTAAGAACATGAGAATGAACCACTGAGGAGAACCACAACTCAACTTGAATATTATTGAAGATCATGTGAGAGAAACCAATGAAACCAAGGGAACACTTTATAATTGAATGAAAAAGGAACACTAAAGGGAATCAAGGCTTCTTCTTTAAAGGAAAAAAATAAGAGCACAATGAAATTCTACTAACTAAAACTAAGTACATATTTAAGAGCATAAGGAACAACTACTAACAAGATATAAAGAAAGACATAAATAAAAATATGAAAAAGAACTCTCTAAGAACTTGAGGAAATACATTTTGAGAAAAACCAAGACTTGTAAAGAAAAGGTTCATAAAAAGGTCAAAATGGCAAGTATTTTATAAGGGAATGGTTCTATGTACAACTGTGAAAACATACAGAACCATTTAAATACATTTGAACTTGTTTGTTGTGTGGTTAAATGGTTTATGGTTCATTGATAAAACTTCTATATTGTTACTGACACACAAAATGCAAGCTTTATATGAGCAGTAGTAAAAAACCTTGGCAACTTTCAATGGAAGTCAATGAAAAAATATACAATACTTATACCATTAATGAAGTGTTTTTGGATCATTTCTTTTGGTCCATTCATCATAAAGTTTGGACACAAAATATACAACCAACTCCTGACAACAAAGATTTCTTCACAAAATTTATAAAAATGTAAAAAAAAAAAATAAATAGTGGTATTTTAAACAGGGATTTTTTTTGTCAGACAACAATTATATGCTTCCTTATACACTTTTAAAAATGTTTCTACACAGCACCAAAAGGGGTTTCTGCCACTGCTTTGAGCCAAAGAACCCTTTTTCACTACTTTACGGAACCCTTGTACTATTTCAGTGTATCTCTTCTCAAAACGGCCCCTGAAACGCTCACATTTTTGATAACGCTCTCTAATTTCCACATGACTCAATGCCTTAAGTCTGCTTTATTCATTTGAATTGCTCTCTAATAATAAGCATCTCCACTTCGTAATTGATCTGCCGTTTTGTGACAATGGCGCGATGATGCGGAAAGCGCTCAGGTAGCTCGTGGGCTGTAACTAAGCGCCTGCTCTCAACATGAATGCCATTTTTGGTGTGCCAAAGCTAATAGAGGGTGCTACAGTAGTGTTAAAATCAAACCTCCCTCGGTACACTCCCCTGCACCCTGCACACACACATAAGGCCTGGCTACAAACGCACACACTCCTTTGTTCTTCCGTTTGAAAAAGAAAAAATGCAGTGAGAAAAAGGGGAAATATTTATAAGGGCCCGGAAAGAGTATGTGTGTGTGTGTGTGCGCGTGTGTATGTGTCGGCGGGTATATAGGCCTATGTGAATGTGTGTGTGTATGTGTGTGTGTGCGCACTCTACGGCTTGTCCCTGAAGATCGCCACAGAGATGGGGGTGATTAGAGGAAATAAAAACAGCAGCAGCGGCCTCATTAGCATAATGATTTCCCCTCACGCTCCGATGAGCCACAGAGAAAGAGAGAGAGAGATACTGAGAGGAAGAGAGAGGGAGACTGAAAGAGAGAAAGCGAGAGAGAGAGAGAGAGAGAGAGAGAGACTGAGAGAAAAAGAGAGAGAGAGAGAGAGAGAGAGAGAGAGAGAGAGAGAGAGAGACTCCCAGGGCTCCTTAAGCATTTGAAGCATGTTAATAATCATTAAGGGTCTAAGAGTGGAGAGGAGGGGGAGCATGTGTGAGCCTATGTGTGTGTGTGTGTGTGTGTGTGTGTGTGTTAAAGGGCTGAGTGACTGGTTCACCTGGGCAGGGCCAAATTAACCTCTCATCTCCTCCTGCCTCCCCACTGCCACACTGCCTCCATAAGGGACCTATTAGAGAAGGCTTTGAAACGGAAAAGTGCCTGCACTCCCTCTGCTTTTGGCTCTGTCCATCAAGTCCAGGCTACTGCTTTTAATATAGAGCTCTCTCTCTCTCTCTCCCCTCTCTCTTTGGAGATGCTAATGGCCTATCCTGGGAGATTAGATAAAACAGTGCAGAAATCAGCTCATTAGCAGACACAGATGCCGCGGAGGATGGAGTGGCATATCAACACAGTGGCTCTCTCTCTTTTCTCTCCAACCAGCCGTTCAGCTCACCGCCCGCCTTTTACTTACCATAACACACACAAGGCACCCTCACTGGGCCATGCTGTTTGAATTACAGGCCGCTACGTGACAGGACGACGCCCGCCGACGTATAGAGAGGATGCAGGCCTGAAGAGGAGTCAGTCAGTGCACAGCCATAGGTTAATGGGAGCCATTGAAAATTATAAATACACTGCAATAGATGATAAAACATAGGTTTATGAACTTGTGTGTACATGGATGTGATAGATAGATAGATAGATAGATAGATAGATAGATAGATAGATAGATAGATAGATAGATAGATAGATAGATAGATAGATAGATAGATAGATAGATAGATAGATAGATCATATTCATTTAGATTTTTTTATATTTTTAATATGCACTCCACTAGTCTTTTACAATGCTTTTGGTAGATGTAATGTCACTCCTAGTGCAAAGGTTTAGCTTGGTTTGATGGCTTGTTAGCATCTATCTTCTTCTTGATTAAATTCCAGATGTTTTCAACTGTTGTTTCTAAATGAATATGAATTTGTTGTCTTTGCACTGCATCTTTTTGCTTATTTTGGCCTAATTTTCTGCAAATAAATGATCTAAATGACAATATTTCTGTGTAAGATTTGGGATACATTTTGTCAGAAGTTTATAAAATAAAACAATGATATTCAGTTTATACAAACATATACCTAAAATAGTAAAATCAGAGATGTGTATCTATACAATTTCTATAAAAATAGACATTAAAAAATGGCAACAAGTGTTCTTAGTGTAGTGCCTTAAAATAACCATATTTAGCTCCCAACTCTCTATAAATTGTTCTAGACAGATATTAATTTGTTGATGACTTATGTAAAAAAATCTAAATAATTGTTTAACTTAATCTAAAAGTTCTAGAAACTAAAAGAGATAAGACTCTTTTTAAGATATACTGGCTTTTTAATGAACTAAGCTTGGTTAATTTAAGAATAATTTTAGAGAACCTTTTTTGGCACTATATACTATATGTATAGTCATTTTTGAGCATTGGTATTGTTAAAGTTGTTGCATTTATATGTACAGTATTTGTATAATATGTTTATAATATGTATAATATGTTTATAATATGTTTAATATAGTGGTTATGCACATTTATAATGGTTTTCATAGGAAATATTGTTAATATAAAAAGTTTAAGATAGATAGTTCAAAAGGTTTGATGCAAAATCACTTAGAATTATTGATTTTATTCTTATCTTGCTCCAAAATGACAATTTTATAGGAGAAGGAAAAAGCCATTCTAAGTTTCACTGGTGTAAAAATGTATATACATAATTTAGCATTGATCATTTCTCTGGAGCAATAGACACAATGGATAAAAATGGTTTAAAATTAAATATAGGGTCACTGGGATATACAGGCATACAGAACACGAAATATAAGGAGCATGCAGGCCTGCGGAGTGGACAGTCATAGGTTAATAGAAATGATTAAAAAGATTAATAAAATAAATAAAAATATGGAGTGGTGTTGGGATGTAATTCAGTAACGCAGGGTGATATGTGTGACAGAGTATCAAAATCAATTAGCTTTCAATCATCAAAAGACATTTCTCATTCATATCAATTATGCAGGGTCTCGCCTTGCCGTGCGAGGCGCCAGCTGTTCATAAT
The DNA here is from genome assembly GCF_023375975.1 of Astyanax mexicanus. Lineage (NCBI taxonomy): Eukaryota > Metazoa > Chordata > Actinopteri > Characiformes > Acestrorhamphidae > Astyanax > Astyanax mexicanus. The sequence continues at coordinate 38,249,810 of NC_064410.1, forward strand.
CGCCATGGCGACGACCCTGCCTGTTAGCATTTGACCTTCGTGTCTGTAGGCCAGATTTAATTGGCTCCCACATCAGCTTAAGAGGCTGTGGCGAACTGTCCATGACCAGATAAATGAGTACAAGATATGAGACGTTTATGATAACCCGTGAAAACTGAGCGCAGGTCATTCGGTGTTTGTGTTTATGTGTGGCTGTGAGTGGAAGAGAGAAAAAAGTGTGTGTGTGTGTGTGTGTATGTGTGTGTATGTGTGTGTGTATAATGCACTGCTTCAGAAGCTAAAGGTTCAAGGGGAAACACATCTCAGAAGTAAAAGAAATAAGCAGAAATCCCCATACCTAATGTGCTTTTATTCCGAGTGCATAGGCAATCATATTCTAATGAGATCAGAAGCCCATGCCCAGGTTCACTTCAACAGCAATGCACAATCTCAGCTTCATTTCCAAGTCAAACGAGTCCTCTGTCACCGTCCTCACCGAGACTTCACACTATTCTTCTGCTTTCTGCTCTATATGGTAAATATACGCATTGTGAGATGATTTATTTACTCTGTGAAAAGGAAATGGTCAGTTCTTGGCCTTTAGCAGACAATACGCTCAGGCTCACACAATCAGAGATGCCCTATCAGCTGTTTGTGGTCTATTTTTAGTCAAAAAAAAGTCAAATGCCATTGTCATTTAGAGACTATATATTTAGAGACAGTCTTCTCTAGATCTTTTTTTAGATTATCATCTTATTTAACCTACAGTACCAGTCAAAAGCTGGGAGACACCTACTCACTTATGTTATTTTCTAAATAGATTATTATAGATTAATATGAAAAACATTAAAACCATTAGAGGACACATATGGAATTAAATAGTGTACATAAAAAAATGTTTGTCCTCTACAATCCTCTGACCTGAACCTGATCAACTGAGATGGTGATTTGAGGTGATTTGGGATGAGCTGAAGCTTCACAGCATGAAGGAAAAGCAGAAACTCTCGTTCAGCACCTCCAGGAACTCCTCATCTTAAAGAAGCTCAGAAAACTATTCCAGATGAGTCTACCTCATGAAGACACTGAGAAATAAATAGCAAGAGTGTTCAAATCTGTCCTCAAAGCTAAATATGGCTATTTAAAAGAATCCAAAATTTTAAAAAAGGTTCTGGTTTGTTTAAGACTTAAGACACTATTCACAAAATAATTCTGCATTCCTTTATAGCTTCAATATTAATTTCACTTCAGTATTAAATCATAAAATAAAAGAAAACATGCTGAATGATCTAACATCGGTTAATAAACTTTTTCCAAATACAATTTCAACTCAGTCCTAACACTAAACCTGATACTTAATGTTTTAATTTGTTTAACATACTGATAATCAATGCATGATCACATCAGCACTGATGTTGACTTTGACTCAGTGCCACACAAATGCACACGCACATATATAGTACCAGTTAAACGTTTAGACATACCTTAAATGTAGTGTTTTTTCATTACTTAAAAAATCGCTGTGTCCTATGCTCCCTCTCTCGCTCTTTACATATACTTAATAGCAGCGTAGCATGTGTATGCAGCACTATGTGTGCGTATGAGTACGCATGCTGGTGTTTAGTTTTGCGTACCATTTTGTACACATGAGAAATGAGACTGGGTTGAAAATCGAAATCATATATTAATACTAAAATCATCCAAACTATGAAAAACAAATGTAAACAAGAATATGTTGTATATTTTAGATTATTCAAAATATCTATTGCTTTGATAGCAGTGTTGCACATCTCGGCTGAATTTTCTCAATCAGACATATGAGTTAGAGTAATCTGGAATGGCGTTCAGTTAACAGCTGTGCTGAACGTTCTTGCCCTTCTTAATGTGTTGTAAAGTTGTAAATCAGTTGTTAAGTTGGGAAGAGGTAGAGTTTGTATACGGTGAATAATTCTATTCGAGTAATGATCTAATCCAAATTATTGCAAAACTACTCAACTAAGTAAAGAAAAACAAATACCTTAAAACATTTGGATTAGTCAATCTGAAAAATGTCAAGAACTTTGAAAGTATCCTCAAGTGCAGTCGCAAAGACCATCAAAAAATGATGATGAAACTGGTTCTCATCAGGACCGCCCCAGGAAAGAAAGTTTAAGTGTTTTTTTTTTTCTGTTGCACAGGATAAGTTCATCAGAGTTACCAGCCTCAGAAACCACAAGTTGACAGCCCCCAGATAAGATCCCATTTTGGTTTGTTTAACACATTTAAACTATATAATTCCTTATGTGTTCCTTCATAGCCTGAACAGCTATTAATTCACAATGTCGGAAAAAAAAAAACATTAAATGAGAAAGTGTGTTGAACTTTTGACAGATACTGTATATACAGCTCTGGAAAAAATAAGAGACCACTTAAAATTTAGTTTCTTTGATTTTACGAAATTGAAAAACATCTGAAAAATAATAAAGAGGACAATGGATGATCACAAGCCATCAAACCAAGCTGAACTGCTTGTATTTTTGCACCAGGAGTGCCATAAAGTTATCCAAAAGCAGTATGTAAGACTAGTGGAGGAGAACATTCCAAGATGCACGAAAACTGTGAATAAAAAACAGGGTTATTCCACCAAATATTGATTTCTGAACTCAATAAATGAATATGAATGTCTTTGTCTTTGCATTATTTGAGGTCTAAAAGCTCTGCATCTTTTTTTTTTGTTATTTCAGCCCTTTCCCATTTTCTGCAAATAAATGCTCTAAAAGACAATATTGTTTTTTTAGAATTTGGGAGAAAAAATGTATGTAGTTTATAGAATAAATAAAACAACGGTGTGTATCTATATATACACAAATCTATGGGCCTTGATTAGCAGAAATAAAGTTTTTTTCTTTTTATTTTGTTAAAAAAACTGTAGGAAACACACACACACACACACACACACACAGGCACACACACATATATTTACAGTCCTGGTTCAGAAGAATGGAGCAGGCTTTGCATTCATTCACATTCATGTCTCCTCCAACCTGGGGGCCTGACATTCCTCCTCCTGGGAGTGCTTAAGCATCTCTCTCTCTCTCTTTCTTAGTCTCTCTCTCTCTCTCTCTCTCTCTCTCTCATTCTCTCTCTCTCTCTCTCTCTCTCTCTCTCAGCCAGGCCGAGGGGGCCGAGATTAGTCTAACCAGATTAGAGGACCCTAATGCAATATGCCTCTCCACTCCCCTCCTCAGCAAATACACCCATGTGAAAGTAACACACGTCCCCGCGTCACTCATTCAGCCTGCGTTCCACTGGGAGCGGCTCTGTGTAAAGCAGGCCATGCTGTGAGTGTATAGAGTAACAAATAAGCCCTGTAGAACACACTACTGTAAACAACCGGACAACCTGATCAGATTCCAGTGGATGATAGTAATCAGTGCAGGACTGTGGGGGTGTATTTAGACAACACATAGTCTACAGCAGCATGGCACAGTGATTTTGAGATGCTCTTATCTGATAGCAGAAGAAAACACTGGCTCAGATATTTCCACAGAAAAAAAGGAAATACTGCATAGTACATACACTTATATGCTAAAAGTCATGGGATGTAAATTAGTTGTAGGTACTGTAGTATGAAAATTTATGTCACCTCCGGGCACACCAGGCTTGGGAATGCCTACACCTGTACAGTATATGTTGGTGAGGTGTGTTCTTGTGAGAGGGTTTAAGCACTAGACATTGTGCTCATGGCAAGGCAGCATGAATTATATGAATTATCATGAATATCATAAAAAGTTCAAGTGAGACCGGATAGTAGATGCCAGTTGGGTTGGATACTTTGCTTTTAGCATTTCGTATCTACAGTGTCATGTATACTGTAAATACATAATGATCATGACTAGCAACATCTGTCTAGAACCATCAATGTGAACAGACACACAAGCGTCACGACTACCAGAAATCACATCAACATCCACGTTTAATAACAGTTCTTGGCATATATGGGCTACAAGTGTAAGTGACACAAAACCCCTTTTCTCTGCAGTAAAATATGTTATTTCCATTCTGAAATACTTAATAATTTTAGATCAGTAAGAGGAATCAGCCTTAAATATTGCATGTTTTAAAATAGATATAACAACTAGACAACTGTAGTGAAATGCAAAGTTTAAAGGACATAAAAAGTAAACAGACAAGCAAGCGATTCTGTCAGAAATCACATCCACATTAAACACAGGTCTTGGCCTGTATACGGGCTAAGTATAGCTGATAGAAAACCCTTTTTCTCTGTTTTAGAGCTGCCAGTAAACTCTCTACTCCACTTAATAACTTCATATCAGTAAGAGGAATCAACCCTAAATATTATATGTTTGAAAATAGACTGTAGACTTTAAAATAGACTAGACAATTACTTTTATTAAAGGAAAGGTTTGGAGAACATGAAATGTTTGATTGGTATTCACCTTAATTCTGCACAACATCTACATTGTCATGTGTACTTGAAACACATAACGATCATGACCAGCAGCATCTGTCTCGAACTGCCCATGTGAACAGACAAGCAAGTATATAGTACAATTGTAGTATGTAGAAAAATGATCATAAAGTGATACCTCAGGAAAAAAACCTTACCTAAGTTTTGAGGTGCTATCTTGTGAGTGAGTGAGGCTGAACACTGAACAGCATACTCATGGCAAGGCAATGTGAATTATCATGCATTAATGCAAGGCCTGATAATGAGTGCCACAGTGTCACGTGTGCAGGAGCAATATCTTGCATCATAGATAACATTACCACCATAGTGTTCTATAGCTTCCATGGTAATACTAATACTAATGTCTGTGTACTAGACAAAGATTATACTGTATTTACTTTTTAATATATAGTTTTTTAAATGATACATTGTAGAAAATTAGGCATCTTAAAGCAATTAATTTTAAACAGTTTTAGCCCAAACGAATCATAGTGATGTATGTGTCACAGACCCTTTAAAAGATGCATTTTAATTTGATTTTACCAAATTAAAAACCTCTGGAATGTAAACAAGAGGAAGATGGATGATCACAAGCCATCAAACCAAGCTGAACTGCTTGAACTTTTGCTCCAGGAATGGCATAAAGTTATCCAAAAGCAGTGTGTAAGACTGGTGAAGGAGGACATGCCAAGAAGCATGAAATAAATGCTCTAAATGACAATATTTTTATTTGGAATTTGGGAGAAATGTTGGCCGTAGTTTATAAAATAAAACAAAAATGTTAATTTTACTCAAACATAAATCTATAAATAGCAAAATCAGAGAAACTGATTCAGAAACTGAAGTGGTCTCTTGATTTTTTTTTTCAGAGCTGTATATTGAACATCTAGAGAGCATCACAGGACAATGTATGAATGTGTGTTTACTTATCTGACCTTATATACAGAGGTGTGCTGGGTTAATGCTGTAGATAAAACTAGCTCATTTTAAATATGTAGGATTTTTTGCTTCTATGGCTCTGTTCTATTCTATTCCATTCATTTTATCCATTCAACTGCTTCATTAAATGTTTTACATTTTATAGAACTACTTCTGACCTGATTTCCACACCAGAATGTTACAATACAAGTTAAACATGCTATTGTCTCATTTATGTTACATCAGGATTTTAACCTTAAAATATTTAGTCATGTGGCCACAATAAGAAAAACATGACTGAGATGCTCATTGAATTTATCTGATTTAATTTAGAATTTAGCATCAATATTCAGAACTGGGTCTGGGCTCTTATGAGTTAGAAATCAGTTATCAGAGTCTGCTGCAGGTACTCGAGGTCCCAGTATCACCACTGGAACAGAAAAAGTGCTATCATGGCATCTCTAATCCACGCAACAGGGCTTAAAAACCCTGGCCAAACAGCCAGGAGCCGAGCAGCTCTCCCGAAGCTGCTGTTTCCATGGCAATTAAGTGATGCCATATTTTGACATGATAATGTCGCGGAGCGGCCACTGGCTGACTTTGTGGGGTTGGGAGCGGGGGATAATCTATTCCTTCCCTTTGTGGGGCAAGCCCGTGGGGTGAGGAGAGGAAAGTACCGGGAGACTCCTCTGTCTTCAATCATATCAAAGGAAAGCTTCTCCATTAGAAACACAAAGACATCTGAAGTAGGAGAAAGAGAGCTGAGGTCTATTTCCTGTCTAAATGTATTCTGGGAAATCATCTGGATTTATTCCTCTTGGTAGACTGTGGATATGGGAGTGACTGTCTGTGTGTTTTCAGGACAAAAATGTTCAGGGACTTTTTGGGGGGGGGGTTATCTTTTAAAACTTGAAAACTGAAAATGCAAAACTTTTTTTTTTTAGTTTCCGAGGCTTATATTTTATCCATGTATACATTTTATTCATATACTATTGAATTAAATACCAATGCAATTTTTCGAAATGATAATTTAACAGGAAAAAAAAAAAACACATTTGGATATGCTTCTGTGGCATTTTTCTATTGGTCATCTTCTCATCATAAGGTTTAGATGTAATATAAGGGGAAAAAAAACTGGTGACACCTTCTATGTCTATAAGACACTATTAACACATTCATAACACAGCATTATCAATTTATAAAGGCATTATTGATACAGCTTATATTGCATTATGATCACAATTTGTAGTGCTAATAAATGTGGATACAAGATGTGAATATTTATAGCCATGTTTATTATGCATTTAGAATTGTGATCAATCGTTGTTTAAATATGTTACATGGCTACAGTTAAAAATGTCATATATGTATCATTAATAATACATCCCCATGATAAAAAAAAAAAAAAACTGAGACAGATTTTTTTTTTTTATGTTGAGATAACATACCTAAAAACTACTGTATATGATAATATGTACAGACAGATAGAGAGCCAGAGAGGCAGACAGACAGACAGACAGACAAGATAGATAAATAAATAAGCCATAATTTTCTCCCAAATTATGAATAATTATAATTATAATTTAGAGCATTTATTTGCAGACAATGAGAAACGGACAAAATGATAAAAAATAATGCAGTGCTTTAAGACAACAACAATACTAATGTTTTAAGAGATCAGCAATCAATATTACGGTGGAATAATCCTGAGCTTTCATGCATCTTGGCATGCACTCCACCAGTCTTTCACAATGCTTTTGGGTGACCTTATGTCACTCCTAGTGCAAAGAGATAGCATCCATCTTCCTCTTGATTCCATTCCAGATGTTTTCAATTCTTGTTTCTAAATTAATATGAATTTGTTGTATTAGCATTATTTGAGGTCTGAAAGCACTGCATCTTTTTTTGCCTATTTTGACCTCATTTTCTGCAAATAAATGCTCTAAATAACAATATTTCTATTTAGAATTTGGGATACATGTTGTCAGTAGTTTATAGAATAAAACAACACTGTTCAGTTTATTCAAACATATACCTATAAATAGTGAATTTTCTAAAATTTTACATGCATACATACATAGGTACCTAGATATATATATATATATATATATATATATATATATATATGTATGTACATACTCGTACATACTGTACATAAATATATAATGTGAGGGTCTCTATGAGCCATGCAGTCGACTCAGTCCTAAATATGTCTATAGTGATGTTCTGAAGCATGCAGTGTCTTCACCTGTATGGACTGTCAGTCCAACCACTGTGTGAATCTATTAATTATGGATAGAGAGAAGATTAAAGATTCATGCTCGGCTGATAAACGGTTTGCCGATCATGTCTGCTCTGGGGATTTCACAAAATGGAGGCTTGACTGGCTGTCAGGACAGGGCAGAGGGAGAGGTGGTCATACGTGACAGAATCCAGCTTATATTTCCTGCTCTGTGCTTCATAAAGGAGTAAAGAATGGAAGCATTAAAACAGCAGATCCAGCAACTGGTGCTTTTTATCAATTAGGGTATATCGATTGATCTATGCTTCCTGGACTTTGAAATGTAAAGATTTCGTCAAACGTTGAAAGGAGAGATAGCATAATAGCAATAATATGGTTTCATTGTGTATTAACACACTTACCTAACTGTTGTTGGGTACACAGTGTTTCCATTTGTGCACCCACAACTCAACTACCACAAACTGTAATAATTAATGCGTCCAAGGTAGTTACATGGTAATTATTGGACCTGTCATTGTTATTACTCTAAACTATATCTTAATAACTCATCAATGGGACAGAACTGTAAGGAGTTAATCCATTTTATTCATTAAAATCAATTTTAAGTCTGTATATAAGAGTCTATATTACACTTCCTTACAGTTTAAGAACTTCATTACACATTAAAAGTAGATATGGCATCCTTGTTTAGTAATGCACTTACCCAACCAATAGAAATGCAGTTAAAGCTGATTTTTATTGTTTGTTTTATATTCTGTGTTAATTGTAAATTTAGTTCTGCATTTGAATTAACATTTCCTTATTCATGTATCCACACCTGGATTAAACATCCTTATATAATAATACGCATATTACAAAAGTTCCAAAATCCATCACTTGGTGGAAGTGGTAATTTCATGGTAATTACAGGATATGTTATTGTTGTTAACTGACAGTACAGATTAATATCTCATAAATATGCTAGGAATGTTAGGGATCATTGGTTTTAAACCTTTTTAAATCAATTTTAAAACTATGTATGAGGGTTTAATCTACATTTCCATTATGTTTGTTATCTTAAAATGCATCTTAATTGCCTATCAATAGGTAAAAATGGAAGGGTTAATCAGTTCTATCCATTTAAAATCAATTTTAAGAGAGTTTAAATTAAATGTATGACTTAGGTGGTAGTTTTATCATTAAATATGTTAATGTTTTTTATCTTAAAATAAATCTTAATGGTCTATCAATAAGTAATAATACAAGGGTTAATCAGTTTTATCTATTTAAAATCAATTTTAAGACTCTGTATGAGGGATTAACCTACAGTTTTTTTAGGATTTCGTCTGTTATAAATAAAATCCATGACTTAGGTGGTAGTTACATGATAATAACTGAATAATATTAATTTGTAATAACCTATGGGTTAATCAGTTTTAGTCATTTAAAATTTTAAGACTCTGTATGAGGGTTTAAACTATAATTCCTTAGAATTTCGACTGTTATAATTAAAACGTATGACTAAGGTGGTAGTTACATTATTGAATATGTTAATGTTGTTATCTTAAAATACTTCCTAATTGCCTATCAATAGGTAAAATGTGAGGGTTAATCAGTCTTATCTATTTAAAATCAATTTTAAGAGGGTTTTTAAAAGGGTTCCATATAATTTAAACTGTTATAATTAAATCATCAATGTAAAAATCATTTTTACAGATTTATACTTCAGTTTAGGAAAAAGAAAAATATATGGTATGTGATGATATGGTGTCCTTGTGTATTAATACAGAAATGTTTGGTCCATGTGTTTTGCATCCTGTATAAAAAATGTGCTTCTGATTTGTGTAGCGCACCCTCTGAACCTCACCGCTCAACACTGAAACCCATCATCTGGCCGCCAGTCATCAACCGCAGCGTTTCCTTTTCTGCTCTCTGAAGTTACTCACTCTTATATGTGTCAGTTGTGATATTTAGATGTGTTTATGGCAGTGGATCATTAAGCTGTTCAGACATTAGCAGTGTGGTCAGTCAGTAAGTAACTGGCGCATGCGTCTCGTGCTTTTTTAGGTGTGGTGTAAGAAACGATCAGTTTTTTTTTTATTTCTTGTGTGTGTGTTTATCATTTGAATGTTCTTTCTCTCTGTGTACTTTAGCTGAGAGCTGAATGCCTTTCTGTGGTGGGCTTTGCTCAATAGGCTTTCACCCAAGCTGAAAACGGCTTTCACCCTCCTCCTTCACATGCGCTCAAAGGCCGTCGCTGAAGGGCTCTCTGAAGTCTTCACGCGTTAGATTATAAAAAGCTCTTTATTTACCTTACTATTTGTGAAATCAGAGACTTCTTCAACCCTACACTTCACTAAGTGTCACTTATTGTTTCAATTTCAAGAGCCCACACTTTACACCCAACTATTAGAAAGACACTGAAAAATAATATTTTATAATATTTAAAGTTTTCCATTAAACACTTAATTAATTAAAATCCATAGCTAAGTGTTAGTCACATGAGAATTGCTATATATGCTTTGGTTATTACTTTACAATACATCTTAATAACGTATTAATAGGATTGTAATCTAAGAAGTTAATCAGTTTTATCCACAGGGTTTATATGAAGCAATAGTATTACTTGTATCATTATTATACTGTAATTACATAGTAATTACTGGATATTGGTTATAAATGTACTGAACAGTGGTATGGTTGTCATCAAAACAAATGTTAAGCACCTATGTGAGGGTTTATGACTTCAGTTCATTACAATTCCTGTATATAAATATGTAATATGGTGCATTATATAGTAATTACTATGTAGTAGTAACATAAATTTCATGATAACAGATGTATAGTAATGCTTTTAATGGTCTACATAAGGGTCTACAGCTCTATTTTATTACAATCACAGTACATAAGTAGTTTTAAAATGTTTTAATAGTAATTACTATGTAATATTTTTATTTTTTATTATAGCTCAGAATAATCTGTCTCATAGGTCTATTGGGAGGTTCATAGATTTAGTTCATTACAGTTTAATCACTATACATAACTTACATGTATTAAATAATAACTGATCAATGGTAAAGGCCTGTGTAAGAGTTTTAACATCAGACTATTTTAATTCTTAAAAATAAATGTGTATTAGGGCATATTATATAGTAAGTACTATGTAGTAACATATATTTGATTAAGATTAAAGTATAATCCAGCCAATGATTTTAATGGTTTATACAAAGGGTCCAGTTTATGACAAACCCACTACATCAATAGTTTTTAAGATGTATTTTATAGTAATTACTATGTTATAATAGGACTATTTATTATAGCCCTCTTATGGAGCTATATAAGGGTTCATAGTTTCAGTTTATCCCATTTTTTTTTTAAATATACAGTTTTGTATATTAACTTACATGTATTAAACAATAACTGATCAATGGTAACATAATCAAGTGATAAAAACAAAATTTAAATGCCTGTGTAAGTTTAGTATTAGGTTAGTATTACAGTTAAATCCCTGTACATAAACTTGCATTAAACATGTATTAAATAATATCTGATCAATGGTATGGTAGTCTTCTACATCAGGTTTAACACTCTATGTGAGGGTCTACACTGTAGTACTCCACATTAAAATCTATATAACTTCCAGATTAGCTTCATAGCAGCTACTAAATAACTATTAGCTGAATATTAAGCCTGTACTTTTAAATAAAGGTAAAATGTTGAATTACACAAAAGCCACAAATATTATCCCTTTAGCAAAAAAAAAAAAAAATCCCACAAAAATGCTAAACGCACCATATCAGTGTTTATAATCTGCAGGCCGTCCTGTTGAAAACGATCTGATTAGCTGGTAATCCTGACCTAAAGGTGACTGGGTTTGGAGGATCAGGCTAAAGGAAGCTAATGTGAGCAGACACAGGTTACGTTCTCTTCAGGACAAACATCTGTACAGGGGCTCACTTGTTCCTGATGAAATCAGAACATTTAGACCTTTATTGAAAAAGTGATTAAATGAAAATAGTCCCTAATCCAGGCCATCGTCTGCTGTGTCGCTTCGCCCACACGCCTCTGTTGAACATCTGTAACTTAATTCTGTTTAGTTTCAGCAGCAAGCTTAGCGCAGAAGTGTGTCCGCCAGGTTAAAGCAACATGACGTAGTGTCAGTTAAAGCTTCAGTATAAGCTGCAGAAGGCGGCTGATTTTCTTAACTTCGACTTAATGAAGTGGCTGCTTAACCATGCTTCCTCTCAAACGTTTATGAGTACAGAGTATAATATCTCATTGGACCTTTCTGAATTCATTTCAAAACAATAGCAAACATTTTTTGTTAGATTTCTTTTATAAGGAAACAACATTAAAAGATACAGTACTGTGCAAAAGTTTTAGGCAGCAAAGCAAATAATGCTATTTCATTTATTTCAGCAATATGAGTGTTTTTACCTGAAGAATGCACCATACATAATTTGAATTGATGCAAATAAACATACGTACGATAAAATGTAACAAGGAATTCTCATTATTAACTACGGTACGCCCTCAGCCAGCATGTGCATACGTTTAGTTCCGTCAGCAGCTCACCTGATTTATCAATTTACCAAACCAGGTGTTGATATGATAAGAACTAGAAATAACTCTATTAAACTCAGATAAGGAGAGATTAGGAAATGTTTTAAGGAAGGAAAACTGTTGTTTATATTCATTGTAATGCTGATAATGTTTTAATAAGCTAATAAACACTTACTGCACAGATAAGAGGCTTTTTTTCTCTATTGAAATTCATACAGGTGTCTAAAACATTTGCACAATACTATATAATTTTACTATATTAACAGAATCTACAACAATAATTCACACTGCTTCACAGGAACTATTTATTAAGGTATGTTAAGTATGTTGAGAAAACTTTTTTTAATACATTGTTAGAGACGCACAACCAAAATTGCACAGGTCAGATATTTCAATTTGATTAATTTTTCAAATCAATATTAGGCTTTAGATTTTTCTTTTTTACATTTCCAGAAGTGCAGAACCCTTATGTGATGTTAATTTCTTTTACTGCATTTCTAACCCTCAGCAAAATGCTATAATAATCCATTAATTAATTTAAATCATTTAATCCAATGTATATTAATCAGAATTGATAGATAATGTATTAACATAAAAAAAACACTGGATCAGCATCAGCCTAGACTTCCCACATCACTGCATCCCTGCTGCTATTGTTTTATTATTTATTCTAATAGTACTCCCACGTTTATCCTGCTCTCTTCACTGTAAAGTGGACGTTAGTGATGAGATGATGGAGATGGAGGTGGAGGTGAAGTTAGAGTAGATGTGTGTGTAGCAGCAGCATCAGCAGCAGAGATGCTGGGAGACATCTAAAAGACTTTCACAGGCTCATGTGGAGCACCACGGCAAATGCTATTCCTCAATTATTCACACAGTTTAAATGGCAGCTGCTGCAGGCAGTGTGTGTGTGTGTGTGTGTGTGTGTCTCTCTGTGAGGGTGTGTATGTTTGTGCTTATGTGGGTGAATGACAGATTAATGTGTATTATTTTTGATTGTTCATCTGTTTTTTTTTATTCTATTATTGATTTTTGCTTAATTATTTTAAATTCAATAATATACTGTTTTAATTCGTATCCATAACGTGTGTGTTAGTTACTTATGGAGTAATTAATGGCTATAATTCATATTACAGTGTAATAAATCTGTAATGCCTTAAAATAAGCATGCATTACAAAGCAGTACTTATGACAGGATGTCTCAAGTAATTATTAATTAGTTAACGAGTTAGTACATTATTAATCAGTACAATATATTTTTAAACTAACGTTTTAAGCATTAAAATGTAGTTAAGTTTAATAATGTCTTAACTAGTGGAATTTATAATATTATAGTAAAGGTTGAGACATTACTTAAACATTTAACAACGTTTATTGATGTGGTAAGTACTGTTAATTGTGACCCTCTTTAAAAAGTGTTACCAATAAATCTTAATTAACTGATTAATAGTTCTGTAATCTAAGATTTAAATTAGTTTTGTCCATTTAAAATGATTATCAAGGGTGACTAAAATTGCATTAACAATTATAGAGATGTATAATACAGTAATTACGTAATAATTACAATATAATTAAGATTGGCTTATTTACTTTAATTTTTTGCTACATTTTAAATTGTTTCTCAGTTATTTTCACTAATAAACGAAGATGAATGGATTACATTTCCATTTTTAATGCAATTTCCCACAATATCATTATTTAAGCTTTCTTTTATTCTTAATGTTGCATAGGAACAATTTATTCAAATCATGTATAATTAGATATAAGCTGTTGATATATCCTTTATGACATATTAAAAAAATATTTTGTCAGAACTCTTGAATGGATGTTTCCCTATGTTTATATCTGTAAAGATTCAAGACCACAGGCAATTAGATTAGATGTTTAATCTATTATCATAAATGAATTATTAATGGCTTAATAGCTTATTAATTGTTGAATGCTAATTGTACTCATGTGGATTGGTCCCTGTCATAACAGTGTGGTTATTTTTGTACTGTAAAAGGCTGTTACTGTCACAAGGCTGCCCTCTATCTGCCAGCACGAGGAAATTCACAGTGCAGGAGTACATACCCAGTTTTGAGTACATACTGTATCATATCTTGAGATATTGTGAAATACATATTTTTAGCAGGAAAGCAGGTTGTTCTGTAATCATGTTACACATGCTATATGTTCTAAAGTCTGTATATAGACCTGTTCATCTCAAATTCCATAAATCAAAGGTATTGAAGGGAATTGTTAACTCTTAATGCTGCATTAAAAACATCTACTTATTTAATAATAATAATAATAATCTTGAAATTTGGAACAAAACGGGTGATTGATGGACATTCAGTTCAGGATTACAATCAACAGGCCAGCTTATCTCACAGGAGGCACTGGATGGAGCTTCATCACTCCAGAGAACATACAGCTCTGGAAAAAAAATAAGAGACCACTTAATGATGATGAGTTTCTTTGATTTTACCAAATTGAAAACCTCTGGAATATAATCAAGAGGAAGATGGATGATTACAAGCCATCAAACCAAGCTGAACTGCTTAAATTATTGCACCTGGAGTGGCATAAAGTTATCCAAAAGCAGTGTGTAAGACTGGTGGAGGAGAACATGTCAAGATGCATGAAAACTGTGATTAAAAACAGGGTTATTCCACCAAATATTGATTTCTGAACTCTAAAAACTTTATGAAGATGAATTTGTTTTCTTTGCATTATCTGCATCTTTTTTTTTGCTATTTCAGCCATTTCTCATTTTCTCTGCTCTAAATGCTCTAAATGACAATATTTTCATTTGGAATTTAGAATAAATGTTGTCTGTAGTTTATAGAATAAAACAACAATGTTCATTTTACTCAAACATATATCTATAAATAGCAAAATCAGAGAAACTGATTCAGAAACTAAAGTGGTCTCTTAATTTTTTTTCCAGAACTGTAGTTCTACTCCAGAACCCAGAGTACTCAAGAGTACTTCAGAGTACTTTTGAAAGTTTTGAAAGTTGTGAGGTGTTATCTTGTGAATGAGATTTAATACTGAGCAGCATGTTCATGGCATGGTTAAATGAAATATCTATCACTGATAGTTGGTCTGATAGTGGGTGCCAGATGGATAGAACAGTCTAATTAACATTTCTTAATCCACAGTGTAACTTGTGTACCAGGAGTATGTGTAATGATATGTAGCACATCAGTGTAGAAACTGTGTATCTATTGAATTGGATACAGCGTAGTCCAAGACTAGGCTTAGTCACTGTTTCAAAAACTGCCCCTTAGCTTATAGGCTGTGTTCATAACAAATACAATACATTTACCTAGTAAATGTTTCTCAATTTACAGAGACCATTAGATTATTGAGAATAATTCAGCAGAGAGAAAAAAAACAGACACTGTGGCCTTCCTGACCAATTTTAATTGAGTATATCAAGGTTTAACCACACGGTGGAGATCTGGTGCCTAGATCAACTGTACACTCTCAATACCTCTCAATACACACTCTGTGAGTGTGCTAAAGCTGCCATACACACATAACACATAATAGTAAAACACATAAAATAAATAGAGGCATATATATAGGTACTGTTGATATTAAAACAATACATATATTGAAAAAGAAGCATGCCTTTTTATTGTTTCAAAATTGCTTGATAAATGCAAGAAAACAAGATAAAGCACAATTATTTCTATCCAATAATGCATGATGTTCCAGTTAAAGTTGCATTGTAGTATTTAGTATTTTTGTTAAACCTATTTTGTTTCACCTACAACATAAAGTAATAGATATGAATTGCTATTATTGTATTAGTGTTCTTTATATTTTGTATATATATATATATATATATATATATATATATATATATATATATATATATATATATATATATATATATATATATATACAATCAAATACCAAATTGCACTCGCAATTTTATGGCTTCTTTATGTCTAAAACTAATTCAAGTGCATTGCTGCTAACTTTGTGCTAACACGCTACTAGAATCCAGGCCTTGGAGATACTAAATAAATCATACAATTGATTTTTATGACAAAGTTTTGAGATTTTAAGCCTAAATTTAAAACCTAGGTCTACTAGTTCGCCTCCATCTGTGTCCATAACATAGAGCTGAATAAAGTAATGCATGTATGTAATTGTTATTTAGATTTAGTTAAGTAAACTTAAACTTGCAGTTATTATGCATAAATTGTATATTTCTGATTTAGTTTTGTGTTTTTATTGGAATTGCTTTGCACAACAATTCTACTTGCATAATGTTATGATCAGGACATTACAATATATTTGTATATAGTTTTATTTTTAATTATTTTAGCTAAAATATAGATTTGAAATACTGATAGATCACTTGATGGAGGAAAAAATGCTACAGAATAAACAATACAGCACACAGTTAGCAGCAATTTTGAGCTACCAGTTCAGTAACTGATGCTTTCTCTTATATGCTACAACATCAAGGACAGGAAAATATGAAATAGAACCTGCCAATGGCAACTGACTAAACTCAATTATGATGATTTAGATGTTTAAACTGAAAGATTCCATTTGAATGTATAGTATATGTGTCTAAAAATTCTCACCTAACCCAAAGTAGTTGAAGAACAGTCCCACCTGTTTAAACTGGGAGGTGTTTTCTTGTGAGTGAGGCTGCACAGTGGCCAGTGTGCTCATGGCAAGGCAACATGAGTTATTAGTTTAAGCAAGTTGTGTGGGCACTTAATATTCCTCCACTCACAGTGTTATAGTCATTGGTGGTCACTGGGTAAGGGTCTACACACTACGTTGACCTACCTTTGTTGTATGTAAATGAAAATTTACAAGGAATATGTTTGAAGCACCGATTGTGTTGTATTTAGAAATATCAAAGTTTACTCAAAAACAGATTTAATGTGTTTGAGTTCAAATTAATTCTAAAACTCTCCCTGTATTATTCTGAGGTGTTTTTGCTGTCAGTGATTAATTAATGATCTGTTGAGAGCACCTACAGATGGAGTTAAGAATACACACACACACGCACACACATATACACACACTGTCAGCTGTCCATCACTACTGTAATTGATGATCTGGCCAATCCTGTGTCTGTGCGACCCCCTGCCAAGGAAACTTGTACTGTATCCACTCAGCACAGCCGCCTGTCAATCAAAGCTTAAGGCTCGTATAAGCACACTGTCAGTCAGGGCCTCGGTCAGTGTTCTTTCCTGGCCAGGAAGAACCAAATCAATCCCAGTTTGGTGCAAATGAGTTCTTAAGACATGGCTCCGCATTGAAGATGTCTGTTTGATTGAACCTTTAGTTCAGTCTTTCTCTCTGAAACAGAAGTCTTTCTCTGAGTCACACAACTGAACAAAATTAGGGTGGATTGCTGGAATGATCAAAATCTTATCAGTATTTTGAGAATAATAAAATATATAGTGCACAGGATTTACTCTATTTAAAAATATGTACTACAATACTACTGTCCTTTACTGTATATACTGAATTAAAACTGTAAAGAACGTCTTAAAATGTATTTTGTTTGGACTTAATAAGTACATGGCTTGATGTATGTGGATTGATCATGAAGTGTTACCTCAGGGGGCAGTTGAAGAACAACCATGCCTGTTTAAAATGGGAGGTGTTATCTATCAGTGAGTGAGGCTGAACACTGGCCAGTGTGCTCATGGCAAGGCAATGTAAATTATTGGTTCAAGCAAGGCCTGATTGTGGTGAAAGTTAGATGGCACATTCCATTTCCAGTTCAAGTTGTGTGGGCATTTAATATTCCTCCATTCACAGTGTAAGAGTTTACATGGTTGGTGTGACACAGTGGATAACACCACTACCTGTCAGTGAGCTACCACATCAAGTGGGAGACTAGGGTTCAATTCCTGATCTGGGTGACTATGCTGTGCTACATCAATAAGAGTCGTTGGTGGTCATTGGGTGAGGGTCTATGTACTTCATTGGCTCACCTTTGTAATATGTAAATTAAAATGTACTAGTAGTATGTGGATATCACAGAGGGTAATAATAGTATATGATTGAGATCGTGGGTCTCCATTCAAACAGACAAGGAACTCTAGCAAAATATCACATAGACATTCAGTAAATTCAAGATAAATATCCCACAGGTCAGTGTTGCATTCTTTAGCTTTCATGATACATGGGGCAAAACATCAGTATTTAACTCATATACCCTAAAGATAGTCTATAAGAGTTAAAATGTTAAAAAAAAACAATACTCTCATCACCATTAGAGTTAGGGTTAAGATCTGGACCAGGGTCTGTAGGAAAATTGGGAAAAAAGGATGAATTTAAAACATACAGCTCTGGACAAAATCAACAGACCATTTCAGTTTTTTTTTCAGATTTTGCTATTTATAGGTATATGTTTGAGTAAAATGAGCATTGTGTTTTTTTCTATAAACTACAGACAACATTTCTTTTAAATTCCAAATATAATATTGTCATTCAGAGCATTTATTTGCAGAAAATTAGAAATGTCTGAAATAACAAAAAGGATGCAGAGCTTTTAGACCTCAAATAATGCATAGAAAACAAGTCCATATTCATAAAGTTTTAAGAGTTCAAAAATCAATATTTGGTGGAATAACCCTGTTTTTTAATTACAGTTTTCATGCATCTTGACATGTTCTCCTCCAGTAGTCTTACACACTTTTTTTGGATAATTTATGCCAATCCTGGTGGAAAAATTCAAGCAGTTCAGCTTGGTTTGATGGCTTGTGATCATCCATCTTACTCTCATCATCCTTATCATTTTTAAGTGGTCTATTATTTTTTCCAGAGTTGTAGTTAGTACAATGAAAGCTACAGCTATTTACGATGCATCTCATTTGTCTTATCCAAATAAAGTGTTACCAAAGGCAGCAATAATAAATAGCTATCAGGCTTTAAAACAGCATGAATTTTGTTGTTTTTATACCATCAATATATCATTAAAAGCAAAGCCCATCTTATCTCTTGTCAGGTCTGTTGTGTTGAAACTCGATGCAAACTCTGAATAAAGACGTTGTCCCTTGGGTGACCTGAGTTTGTAATTAAGATGGAGAGTAGTTGTTAGTGTGTGCAGTGTAGCCTAAGGCGCTGAGCCCCTGAGGTTAGCCCTGAAGAACACAGAGGCAGCGACTGATCTGGAATCGCTCTGTGCTTCAGCCAAAGACTAGAAGTTCAGATTAGGCTTTTGACGCAGAATATGAATGAGCTGATTTGATTACGGTGTTATGTAACTACAGCGAAGTGAAACTGGGAAAGGGTCGCCTGTGGAAGAAAAAGGGAAGTCCTCTGAAATGATGAAGGAGCCCTATTCATCTTAATCAGCATTGTGTTCTCAAACACTTAGGGTCACCATGTCGGCAATATAACCTTTTTAATCACATTATCACAGTGCCATTGTGTTCCGGCCAGTTTTGAGATTAAGATTCTGTAATAACTGATCAGGCTGTTTGAGCTCGTGTGAATGGCAGCCTAAATATCCAATCTGGATACATTCATCTCTGCGACTAATCGCTGCACGGATAATACTGTAATATCGCCAGCCCTGCAAATAGCTCCAAATTAAAGCAGATTAGCCAGGGCTTTATCAGAGACGTTGCTCTCCTGTTGCTCTTTTCAAGCCTGGATCTCCTCCTACCCCTCTGGTGTGGCTGCAGATTTCAGGGCTGATCTTTAGGAACCTTTCTTTCGGGAGTTTAGCGAAGTGTGGGGTTGTTGAGGTACCTGGAGAAGAGCATGCTTTCATTGCTCCACCTGAACAATAGCCAGTGGCCTGCAACCCCCAGGTTCTTCTGAGCCACAAAAGCTGTGAGAATCGGCCTCACTCGTCTGAATAGATTTGTTAAAGGCCCCCGGTGGATGGGAGAGGGCAAGGCCCGACAGCCTGGGCCTCGTGTTCAACGCTAGCCCAATTGGAGGCGCCCGGCATGGGTCTAGGAGGTTCCCCACCCTCCCCCTCTCCTCGGCCTCCGTCACGCTGAGATAATCAGGTTTGTGTGAGGAGTTTGTGCTCTTTTGACAGTCATCATCCCCTCATTGATCCCATTACACCCAAGCCTCCATTGTTCTCCCAAAGTGTTTGAAATGCCTAGTGGAGAAGAGGGGAGGGGCAGGCTTTTCTCAATCCTGTCAATCAACCGGGACATTTTTCTCACTGTTGCCATAGTCTGGGGTGAGGGGTCAGGAAAACAGTGAATGAGAGCTGACGAAGCGATAATAATGGTATATTTGAGACGGCTTTTTCAGCGGGGGAAATTCCCCAGGCGCACTAACACACAGTGAGTAAATGAAGACATGTTTGGATACCACGGCCACGCTGAGAGGGTGAGGGGGAAAAAGGGGGGAAGATACTGCCGTTTGAAAACTTAAATAGGCTTAGGAAAATTTTACCCATGAGTCTCGAGGAGAAACCCCCACTGAATTCGTGGCCCTTCGGAGGCCCTTTGTTCCGCTGCCCATAAGCTCTGCAGAGGAGCTGGAGTGACCCGCCTGGATTGACACGGGCCTCGAAGGGTTTGTTTTCTTAGCTGTGATTCGACCGATCAATTGTATAGTAGTCTTTCTGTTGTGGAATGAAAGTCGCCTGTGATGATTTCAGGGGGGACCTAACTTGTCTACCTTTGACATGAGATACTAAGTCACAGTATGAGTCATTTATGGTAGTGAGGTAAGGAAAATAAATAATAATCTTCAAAGAGCTGTAGGTTTTGGGTCATTGCAGAGCCAGCGTTTTAACATCGCCTAATTCCTTATTTAAAGAGTCCGTATACTTTTATATTTTTACATTTTCTTCCAGTTTATCTCTTTCTCTGATATCCATTTATGGTTTTTGATTGGTTTTATGCATCACAACCATTCACTGTCACGGAGGCTTTATTTTTGTATATTAGCTCTGTTCTGATTGGAAGCCTTCTAACCTCAACTATATTTAAATAAAGTTAAACAACAAAACTGTGTTAAAAACTTTAATGTAAATGAATAAAGTAAGCTAAACTATTGTAGGCTGAATATGTGAAAATATGTAATTAAATACACCAAATTCATAATGGATTGTTTGAGCACCTTAGATTTGATATTGTCACTGTCAGAGCCCAAAACATCTTCAAAATAAAATGTTATAGTTGAAGGAAAATCCTTTAAAAAAACTTTCAATGGAAGTCAAATTAAAAATATTTTGTTCCAAGTATTTTAAGCATTTCTACTGCTACATTTATCATGAACCTCTGAAGCAATAACTGTCAGATTCACAAAATGTCAAAAGTGAAAAACAGCAAAAATGAAAAAATCAAGGTTCTTGAGTGATACGCACAATATATAGAAACTACACTGCAAAAACGTGTGTTTTTTTATAACCCATATTCACCTGTTCAGCCTACAGCAGTTAAATTTATTATTAATCATAATTCTATTGGTTTCAGCCTGAAACCTCCTTTTATTTTATGGCAAAAGTCAATGCATCACTTATTCAATATATACAGTATAATTAGTTTATATAAAGTAGTATAGTTTTTTTTCATACAGTAACTCTCTTAGTTATGCAGGCCATATAGAATACATCATAATATCATCCTAATATAGAGCAGTTTCAGTGTACAATTAAACAAAACCATGCTACTTCCAACCACCATGTGACCCTCTATGCATTTGAAATCCTAAAGCCCTCGAGTCAATCTCTGATTTCGATTATTTAGATTATTTTGACATCATTTAAAGAAAGAAAATCAAACCCAGTTTACAAACAATATTGTGAGCTGTCACAGCCATGCAAAATATATATCACAATTTCATCAATATCATCATCACTTGAGTTAGGTGTTAAAGTTTTTAATTAGCTTGAATTAGCTGTTTGTCAGTGGTTTGTAAAGCCTGTCCAATCTCTGAACAGTAGTAATAAAAGGATGCATTTGTGGGCGGAGCATGCATAGGTCAATTAGCTCAGAGTTCAGTCTGATGTATCATGCCATGTCGTACCGTAGCCCTCTTGGACGGTTGGAGATAGGGGGCCATAGCTTAAAAGCTTCATGGAGGTTAAGAAAGACATCCACGCTAATAGTCTAATGACCCTCTTAACCTAGGACCACTTTGAGACCAGCTGGTGATCTTCCCACTGAATTATGAGGAAAAGAAAGATAGGACATCCTTAAGTATCTTTGGCACAACACAACAGAAGGTGGCACTAGTCCTCCTGTCTACCAGTGACAAGAGTGCAAGTGATATATATAGTATATAGTGTTCAGACATATTGTGTACATCCCATGTCAACATATTTGACTAAATATCAACTGATTTACTAAATGAAAATAAATACATGCCCTTTGCAGCATTTGTTTGTTGGGTTATTTTGTTGGGTGATGGAATTGATGGATGGTTTTGGTTTTAATGTTTCTTGTCTAAATGTTAATTCATTAAATAAAGAGAAAGCATGCTCCAATATATTTGTTGTATATGTGAAATTAACATACTGCCTATATAAGTAGTGGAAAATAAAAGGTTCTTGAGTGACTGCACCAATATAAATGTTTGTATTAATTTTTGACATGAGGATGAGAATGTCTGTAGGATGTCTGTAGTTCTTTAAATTGTGTATAAATACCTTTAAAAAATGACCCAAAGCAATAATTAAAAAATATTAGGAAATAAATCACTTTGTATTGACCCTTCACTGAAAGTGGTTTTAAAGGATCTCTACATTTGTCACGTGGTCCCTGTCTGTTCTCGTGTTTCTGTGTTTATTTACCTTTTCTGTGCCTGTCTCTGCTTGTGACTGTTAGTGTGTCTCCCACGTGATCCGTGTTCCTCAGTGTTTCTTGCCCTCACCTGTGTTCATTTGTAACTCCGCCCCTTAGCCCCAGGTGTTTTCTGTTTCCCGTGTGTGTGTTACACTATTTATAGTCCGTGCTCCCTTTCCCTCGTGTCGGTTCTTGTGCTTTGTTAGCCTGTTATGGTTGCGTCTTTGTTCCCCATAATTCTTGTTTTCAGTTTAGTTTCAGTTTATTTGTTTATTTTTGTCTTTTGTTATCTGTGTAATAAATTCACTCGCATTTGCATCCGCTCTCCTCGTCCTTCCTGCCCGCATCCTGACAGAAGAACCGACCGAACAATGGATGCAGCGAGTGGCTTCTACCTGGGTTCCAGATTGGCGATCCGCCGCACCTCCCTTTCTCGCGGCGTGCTGGAGGAGCAGCCTTCTCTTAACTCCTCAGCTAACCGGCGCCGGAGGAGGAAAAGACGGCAGCGGCGTTCTCAGCGCTCCCGCTCGCCAGAGGAGGATCCTCTCAAGGGGGGAGCACTTTTTGGGGGGGCGCACCGTGTTGGCAGGGACGCAGGTTGTGAGGAGTCTTATTTCTGGGATTATATAGACTTCCTCACACCTGCGTCCAGCTCGGAGGAGGAGGAGGGAGATTACCTCCCTACACCAGCCCGTCGGCCGTTGCCTCCAGGGGCAGTTCTGCCTCCCGCATGCCTTTGTCCGCCCTGGTTCCTGAACGGCTCCGAGCCGATCTTCACCGGCGACCCAGCGCCCTCTGAGCCGATCTTCACCGGCGACCCAGCGCCCTCTGAGCCGATCTTCACCGGCGATCCAGCGCCCTCTGAGCCGATCTTCACCGGCGATCCAGCGCCCTCTGAGCCGGTCTTCGGCGACGACCCAGCGCTCTCCGAGCCAGACTTCAGCGGCGACCCAGCGCTCTCCGAGCCAGACTTCAGCGGCGACCCAGCGCTCTCTGAGCCGGACTTCAGCGGCGACCCAGCGCTCTCCGAGCCGATCTTCACCGGCGACCCAGCGCCCTCTGAGCCGATCTTCACCGGCGACCCAGCGCCCTCTGAGCCGATCTTCACCGGCGATCCAGCGCCCTCTGAGCCGATCTTCACCGGCGATCCAGCGCCCTCTGAGCCGGTCTTCGGCGACGACCCAGCGCTCTCCGAGCCAGACTTCAGCGGCGACCCAGCGCTCTCTGAGCCGGACTTCAGCGGCGACCCAGCGCTCTCCGAGCCGGACTTCAGCGGCGATCCAGCGCTCTCCGAGCCGGACTTCACCGGCAGACCTACGGTCAACGCACCTACTCCTGTGACCGTGGCTCCCGTTACCACGCCCACTCCCAGGCCCCGCCTTTCCAGGCCTGCTCCGAGGCCACCTGAACTATTTTCTGGAGCTGTGCCCAGGCTGGTCCCACAGACATTTCCACAGACTTTTGCCAGTCCTGGGCACGCATCTATGTTTTTCGTGCCCCTGTCTCTTCCTGTTATGGTTCCTGTCTCTGTCTATGTTCCAGTTCCTGTCCCTGGTGGTTTTTCTGTTCCAGTCCCTGTCACGATGTTTGTTTCTGTCCCCATTACTGTTTTCATTCCGGTCCCTTTGCCCAGTAATGTCCAGTAATGTCTCCTCTCAGGTGTCCTCTGTTCTAGTCTTGTGTTTTGTTTCTTTTTTGGTTTCCGCCCTCTCCTGACCGGCTCCTGGGGGTTTGTTTTTTCGCGCCCCAGGAGTTGCGCGTTAAGGGGAGGGTTCTGTCACGTGGTCCCTGTCTGTTCTCGTGTTTCTGTGTTTATTTACCTTTTCTGTGCCTGTCTCTGCTTGTGACTGTTAGTGTGTCTCCCACGTGATCCGTGTTCCTCAGTGTTTCTTGCCCTCACCTGTGTTCATTTGTAACTCCGCCCCTTAGCCCCAGGTGTTTTCTGTTTCCCGTGTGTGTGTTACACTATTTATAGTCCGTGCTCCCTTTCCCTCGTGTCGGTTCTTGTGCTTTGTTAGCCTGTTATGGTTGCGTCTTTGTTCCCCATAATTCTTGTTTTCAGTTTAGTTTCAGTTTATTTGTTTATTTTTGTCTTTTGTTATCTGTGTAATAAATTCACTCGCATTTGCATCCGCTCTCCTCGTCCTTCCTGCCCGCATCCTGACAACATTACTCTCATTCTAGATTTAATGAAGGACTGAGACACATCTTTCAAACCACCTTTAAAATGGTTTGGATCCAATGCAGTGGCAATTTAATCTGCTAAAAGTTGTATTTGTTCTGCAAGTCACCAGAACAGCCTCTGTGTTTAGAGAATCCAGTTGTAATTTGGAAGGATTGGAGGATACAATGGCCACAAATGGTTACTCAAATGATTAGTCTGCACTTTACTGTACCATGCCAGTGGGGACCTGTTAGCCGGAGCTGATGTTAAATATGTCCAGACTCATTCCTGCATGCTAATATGTAAGACAGAGCATACTAATACTAGCTAACTAATTGCAAAAAGCACAACCTCATCTCACATTACCACAGGAACTGTCCAACACCAGACATTACTGTGGCTTCAAGTATGGTTAGCTAACCATACTAATAAAACCGGGCCCATCCTGACGCGCTAATATTTCATTGGGCTTAGTCTTTACCTTTGATTGATTTACTGTGGCGTTGTTTCGATAAGCTTCTGCAGTGTCACAAGATTTATGTCAATCCAGTGCTGCACTAATTTTTCACCAAGATCTTGCAGCGTTGATGATGGTACATGGATGAACAATCCATGTGTGAAAACGATGATCTCACGCTTTCTAAACCACTTTTTCACAATTCCAGCCCTCATGAATCCTGGCATTGAATATCTTGGAATATGGCAGTGTCATCAGGGAAGAAAAAAATCCATTGATGGAAAAACCTGGTCTATATTCAGTATATTCAGGTAGTCAGCTGACCTCATTCTTTCAGCACACACTGTTGTTGAACCTAAACCTGACCAACTGCAGCATCCCCAGATCATTTACTTAGTTAAATACAGGTGGCGACCTTTTTTTTGGCCAGGCAGTGTTAGTGTACCATGCCAAACTATGTCTGTGTGAAAAAGTCACCAGAACTGTGTACCAGTAAGTGTTTTGACATTTACTAAGCATTAAGGATTGGCCTCAAGACTTGACTGAGCTTTTTTGTGGATATTTGAAAATGAAATTCATGCGATTCATGACTTTAATTAGATTAACAACTACATACAAAGTGGCAGCAACAATAATAGTCATAGACAATAGCGTGAGATGCCATTCATACTTTTCCAAGATAAAGACTGTGTATTGACTGGACAGACAGGATAGACACGAGCTTCAGATTCTGGTGTCAGTATGAGGCCACGGGTTGATTTATGACCTCTTAATGTGACCATGAGCTTCGGTAAAGGGGACCACACAATTACTCCAAAAAGGCTTGTTATTTTCAGCTCAGTGTTCTGCTCTGTGTGGCCTGTTGTCTCCCTGCAGCATCTGAAAGCGCATTCATCACGGCCCTCTTTATAAATCAGCCGGGACGCTCCCACGGCAGCCCCGAGCTCCCGCCAGTCCCAGCGAGCACATCTGATTTCACTCTGGACGGTTGTTTTCTTTTATTAAGGTGAGCCATCCGTCTTTGTTGTAGCGCAGAGGGATATTTTATAAAGAGTAAAAACGTATAGAACAGAAGAACAGGCTCAGACCCTAAAGATAACAATACCATTCAGACATCTATTTAAATCCACAGTGGCCCTCCTGTGGCCACTCTGGGACAGGCAGACCCTTTTAATGGTCCAGAAATAAACTTTCACTTAGCGCTGTGCTCAGCAAATATGTGCTTTGGTGTCTACAATGTACTGTACGCTTCTCAGGGTTACATTTATTTTTATGAACATCTTTTTAAAGTATTATTTAAGGATTGTAAGAAAAAAAAACCTAAAGAGGATTTTGCTAGCTTTTTAAATCTACATAATTTAGTTCATTTAGTTTATATGGTTGATAAGAATTTGTGCAAAAAAAAACAAGATCTCAAGTGAGTTAAATTATATTAACAACTACATTATATATAACAAATTATATTACACAAAGCAGCAGAAACAAAAAAAAGAAGTGTGCTATAAAAAAGGTAAATCTAAAGAAACTGCAGAAGATAAAGGGTACTTTTTCCTAATGTTTTAAAAACAAAAACCTATAGTGTAATTTTTATGATGTTTTACATTTATACACCATTCAGTTGATTAGACAAAAACAAAAACCTACAAAGTGGTTTATATCAATGGCCCATTAGAGAAAAAATACTTTCACTTTTTTTGCAATGGTTGTGATATAAACCAGGGGTCACAATGCCTACATCACAAATATTGCCATTTTATTTGCTATGCAAAACAAGCAGTGCACCAACACATATCTACCTCTTTTTTTACATATGTTCTTTATGGAATTTTTTACAGGTGATATGTCAGGTTTTTAGGTCTGTTTGCTTACTATCACAGTGTTTAAGCTAATTTCTTTAAAACATCTCACACAAAACAACTCTAAGCTCTGGATTTTTAGCTTTCTAAGCTTTAAATTTTAGCTTTCTAAATTAGGTAAATAAACTAGATTCAAACATAAAAATGGATGAGACTTTTTATATTGCCATGTTTCTGTCTGGACTAGCTAGAGAAACTTTTGACTGGGATTCTCGCCATCTTACTTTCAACCAATTGAGTTTAATGCTGCCATGTGGAAACTAGCGTGTACAGGCAGTGTCTCTACAAAAGGCTAAATGGGCAACAAGTTAAGTATCAGAAGCAGGAATGCAATGTCCACATATGAGGACACAGGGTCTCAAAAAGCTAAAGGATTATTTCATTTAAAAAATGAATATGATTATGAAATTCAAAATTCAAAATTTCCTTTTGAATGTTGTTTATCATGATAAGCCTTAATGGAGTCTATGGTACCCTTCCAATTTGATTTTAGAGAAATGAATCCAAAAATATATTTCACATTGTCAAACCAGTGCAACCAGTGACCAGTGCCTTTAATGGCTTTGCTACAAGACCCAAAAAGACCCAAAGCAAAGCTGATTTTTTTTTTCAAATAGACACCATGTTTGTTTAGTAAATATAATAATGCAATAGTAAAGGTGCAGATTGGGATTTTATCGCAAAACAAATAAAAATTCTTGGTTGCTTTGTTTGCCTCTGAAACAAAAAAGCTACTTAAATCAAGTTTAACCCCTGAGCAGTATGCATAAGTGACAGTTAATAGAAGAAAAAAAAATGTTAACTTATATTTTGACTCGACAGCACATCTATATATTAGCACAAAGAAAGTAAACTGTTGGACACTGGGAATGGAAGAGAAAATAAAATTGAGAATGGTTTGTTTTGTCACTGAAACACATAGGGATGAGACGAGCTACAAATCAAACTGCAAACAGCCAGCATTGTACAACGTATGTACAAGGTTCTTGTACGTTTAGCCTGAAGCCTTTTAGTATTAGCTTTAGCATTAGCATGTAGTAACCATAATCAAAAGCTGAGAGTGCTAAATGCTAACAATAGCAATGTAGACTCTACTTTCAAAATCAGATTCATTTAAACATAGGCTAGAACCTTTAACAGTTAAAAGCCCATTTTCCACCAGAGACAGACTAAATACTGAAGCTGTGCACATGACAAAAAGGGGCAAATTGCTGACCTACTGCTGCACTGTATCAGAGCACTCACCTGAAGAGAAGAGCATTCATGCAGCATTGGCTTTCTGTGGATCACTGTTAAGCAGACTAATTGTCTAAGTGCACTGAGCTAATAAAACAAGGATAATAGAAAATAATAGTGGAATGAACTGATTTCACAGGTCCCAGAAGAAGCTTTATATATAAAAAGGCTCATGTCTGATGAGCGGTAAATAATTAATGGAATAATGTGGATTTTACTCTAAAACAGCATTAAAGGTTTCAGTTTTTGGTGAGCGCAGTTGCGAGTGGTGGTAAGTTTCTTTGGATGATTTAATGTATAAGTGTGTTTCTTTACGTGTGTTTTTTATGCTTCCTTAGGCAAGGAGAATATTAACTACTTACAAATTATCTGTTATGTCTTCTTACCTATCAGGTTCTGTCCTCCTCTAGAACCAATTAATATCATATGCTGTGAATAGGTAGCATTTAATATTCAAACATTTTATAAATAATCATGTTTATTAGTGCTGTTAAATTGACACATTAATCAAAGAAAGAAAATAACGCTTTTAAAAAATGAATGCTCTTTGTAACGGCCCTACAGTTCCGGTCACTGTCACTGTAATGTGATTGAGGTGAATAAATCGGCCCATAGTAACTGAAGACCAGAATAACAATACAATAACATTATTCTGATATCTAAAATCAGTGATTAATTGATGTTGGATTGGGGCTAACTTCTCTGTCCTCCTATTACATTTCTGTAAAGCTGCTTTGTGACAACATAATTTGTAAAAAGGACTGTAAAAAATACATTTGATCTGTCTGTAACTAAACACTTGAGTGAACTATAGCCATAATTCATATATCATGAGATGACATCTATCTGTTATCAAAAATTACCGATTAATTCAGCTCGGAAAAACAGTAGGCCATAACATAACATAAATTTGCCATTTTGAGCTTCATAATAAAACTCCCCAAGGCCAGATCATATTGATAAAAGAATAATATAGTACAGAAAATTAAAAACATATTTATTTTATAACTTCTGGCATATGTGACCATCTTCTATATATACACATGTATGTATTCCAAAATTGATAAATATTCCTTAAATAATAATAAAATAGAGATAAAAGGTTTTTGCTTGACATAGACATTGTCTTCTTCAGACTCCAGACTCCAGATCTAAAATTAATAAACTACAGTATTAAAACCTATTTATTTATTTAGTGTTTAGCCTTTTTAGTACAGCACCAGTGCAATGTTTGGACACACCTCTTCTTCTTATCTAATATGTTGTCTTTCTTTTTATGATTATTTTCATTTATTCATTAAAATTTACTAAAGACTGTAAAGCTGTACAGTAACGCATGCCAAATAATTTCGTAAACAAAAAGTGTTAAACAAACCAGAATATGATTTATATTTTAGATTCTTCTAAGTAGCCACATTTAGTTTTGAGGACAGATCTGCACACTCTTGGTATTTTAGTCTCAGTGGTTTCATGAGGTAAAGTCACCTGGAATAGTTTTCTCAGCGTCTTGAAGGAGTTCTTGAAGGTGCTGAACCATAGTTGCACACTGTGGAGCTCCAGCTCATCCCAAATCACCTCAAATCCCTCATCTTAATTGGGTTTAGGACAGGGGATTGTGGAGGCCAGACACTTTTTTAGTTTACTACATAATTCCATATATGTCCCTTAATTGGTTTTATGTATTTTATACTAATCTACAATGAAGAAAATAAATTAAAGAGAGAAAAACATTGAATCAGAAGTTTTTTTTCTAAAGTTTTGATTGGTACTGTGCGTTTTCCATAATCTAGTGAACTCACAGACTAATAGGATCCATGTAAATAAAATAAATTAGTGGTATCCTTATTTTTAAGATTGGGTACTAAATCATACAGTATGTAGGTACACTACATACTGTATAATAAGTATAATACATACCCTTATATTAACCTCAGTTTATTTTTTTATTAACACACACACACATTTCATCATGACATCATATTGGCCTGCATTAGATCCCATTACTACCTTGACTGCAAAATGATTACAGCTGATAATGGGATAGACACACAAGCACCTCTTAAACATGTTGACGCACACACTCCCAGTCTGGTGGGGGTCTCGGTAATGGAGTCATTACAGGCTTCAGTGGTTTGAGGACTTATCACAGGATACAGGAGGCCTATGGGGAGAAAAAAAAAATCAAATGAGTTCACCCAAGCGCACAAAAGACTGTTTCATTAAGCCGAGCCCATATCAGCCGGGGACAAGCATACAGCAGCCTTCGCTCTTCAGCCGGGATCAGCTCATTTATTAAAGAGGAACTAATGGGATTGAGCTTAATGTAAACTGCACTCGTCTGTTTGAGTACTGTGTTTAAAGCGGCCATTATTCTGCTTGTCACAAAGAGACTACAGGGATGATCTAAGAGCTGCCGGTGTCCATTTTTCTTCGGCCCTGGGGATGCCTTCTGACCGCGGGACCACTGCTTATCACATGTCTGTCAGCATATGTGTATATATGTGTGTGTGTGTGTGTCTGTTGTGTGTCTTCATCAGTAAAACATCTCCACGCCACTCATGTCAGCTTATCTGTTTTATGACAGCTAGCATTTATTGACAAGATCATAGCCTCTTTATTCTGCTGTCCGGGGATGAGAGACGCCTTTCTTTTATTACCTCAATCTCTACATACAGAAGCACATAGAGAGGATCCATACTACGACTACGTCTTATGGGGACTCTGAAGCTATGATATATTTCCTAAATGTGTTATTGTGGCCACAAGCTCTCATAATACTTGTAAGAAGACAGTATTGTATACAAACAGTAAACCACATCCAGGAACCAACCAATTATAGCTACTTTTTTTGAATAAAATGTTTGTCCATTCATTTTTAATTAAATTAAAATGTTATCACTTTCTTTGTGCCTTGATTTGACTTCCTCTACTTCTCTATTTCTGATATTAACTAGACCTCTAAATGGGACAGTTTATATTTTGGTCCATATGAACATTTCCAGAAAATGAATACCTCAAGAAAAATCTCACAAAGTATCCCAAAACAGCAAATTTACATAAGAGAGATAAACCCATTTTAAATTTCAAGTCAGATGTAAAAAAAAAAAAAAAAAAGGAAAAGTCGATGTAAAAAAAATATATTTTAGATACTTTAGCAGAATTTCCACTGGTCTATTCAGCAAGAAATTCTGGCACAGTGTAAGGGACAGTCTGTGTGTTTAAATTATGTAGTAGACTAAAAATTGACAAAAATGGAGATACTGTTTTTTCATTGGTCAGCAAATTCTCTCTGAAGTTTTAGACACCTCTAAAAGTGTCTAAAAGAACTAAAAAATACCATATATTGGCAATAATTGCTTGTAATAATTGTTTATTATAGTGGCAATAATCATTTCCTCAGTAAAACCATAACTTTATAATAAATACAAATAAGCAAATACAGCAATAAACAAAGTAGAGTAGAATTTATGCCACTGCCAATATATTAGGTGAGTAGTGATGGAAGAATCCACTATTTTCTACAAAACTAGGTATGTTATGTTTACCTGGACCTATTGTGATATACAATGTGGCATTATATACTCTTATTGCATAGATAAATAGTTTAAAATGTTGTGTCTATATCTGTTTTTTTTTTACTAGAACACCAACATTTTTCATTTCCCCTTTGGGAACAATATCTATCAATTACCATCATTTCTCTTCATGTCCATATGCTTCTATATATGTCTATCTTTCTGGACAGGCAGAATGCAGAAAGTCAAATTGGCTAAAGGAAGACAAGAAGGACGGGGTAAGAGTGTCATTCGATCCCTAACGCTCCCCCCTCTTCCCCAGTCAGTGCTTTATGTAATTGAGTCAAATGGGCCATATTAACCCTAGCCAGCTTGTGATGGGCCATGCCATTGATCACATAAACAGTTGGCAGGTATCCTGTTTCTCCATCACGTCTTCCCCTCCCCTCCTGCGGCTGAAGTGGACACAGAAGCTGAGGGAAGAACGATCCCCAGGAATTATGGAGTGGCAGCCCCCGTGGGACCGCAGGAAGTGGAGCTTTATTGACTGCTGTCAGTCTCTCAGGGGGAGGTCAATGGCCAAGCACCAGGCAATTTACTGGACCAGACCAAACGTCAATGGCTCAATATCGCCCAGATTCGGCTCAGACAATGAAGCTTTGAGAAACACTCTATTCATCAGCAGCGGGGTATACGGTGCAGTACAGCATCGCTGGGGCTTATCTCCCAATAACAGCTGTAGGACAGCACAGGCTAAAAGCTACACTCGGCTCAAATGGTGTGGTGACAAGCTGTCCACCGGTTGTCCAAATCATTTGAGAGTCATCAGTGTCATGATGTATCCCGTGGTGTATCCTCTTACTAAAGACGGGGATGTCTAAATGGGGTTTGAAATATAAAGAGGGTGTATGTCATAGTCTGGCATGGCTTGTTCAGCCTTGGTGGTCAGTGTCTTGGGGGGTCCTGACCATGCCTGTTCATGTCCGTGTGTGTCTACACATGGTTGAACAGTAAAATTGAAAACGGAATTCATTCTGGATCATTTTTACTACATGTTTTATTACATGGTATAACATGTTTTTTCAGGCAATCACATACAGTAAGTTTACAGTATTGCTAAAAAGTATTTAAGTACTTGACTTTAAGTAAAAAATTAAGTTAAGCTTTGTACAAGTTGATGTTAATCAAAGACAAACTGTCCAGTTGTGGGAAGTCCTGGTTCCTCTCAGCAGTTCACCCACACCCTCTTTAGGGGCTAGTGTTGGATCCTTCAGTGCATTTTCTTCCTGTTTTTTTCAGAGTTTCTGTAGTGTTTTCCTCACATTCTATGTTCTTATAAAGGATATTTTCTACAATAGAGTTTCTCTATTGAGTCCTGGTTCCTCTTAGCAGTTCATTCACACCCTCCAATGGAGATTCGCCTTTTGCGTCGTGGTTAGTTTTTTAAGTAGTTGTATTCATGTTCATATTGGTCTTAGATGCTTTTCAGGTATTTCTGTACTTGAGTCTTGAACCTTCGTTTTCTTCAACAGTTTCTCTCTATATAAGTCATCTTAGTGTTTTTCCTTACACCTAAGTTCTTATAAAGGACTTTTTCACATGTTCTTAGGAAGTCATTTTTGTCCTGCTCTTACAGAGTTTCTTTATCGAGTCCTTTCAGCAGGTCATCCACACCATCTAATAGAAATTCACCTTTTGCGTTGTGGTTACTTTCAGTAATTCTCCTTTATGCTCTTTAGCTCTTGAGAGCTTCCTCACCTAAGTCAAGGGTCTCTCAGTGGTTCTTATTCTTATTTTTAAGAGTGTTTCTGTACTTAAGTCTTGCTTTTAGGGAGTTTACTTTTAGGTCCCTGTTAATAGTGATTTTTTTGTGTTTTTTAAAAAACTTGTTTTGAATTTTGGTTGATTTCTGTGTTTTTGTATCCATGCTCTTATAGAATGTTTCTTTTGAGTCCTGGTTCTTCTCAATGGTCTACACTATGTATTGAAGTTTTGCCTTTTGTGTACTGGTTCCTCTCAGCTTTTCTTCTTTTTGTTCATAGAGAGTTTTTATACTTAAGTCTTGTTTCACTGTAGTGTTTTTTATCTTGTGCACAGTTAGCGCTTTTCCACTTACATGGAACTTGCAACGTTTTGGGTCGCGAACCTAATTTTAAACTGGTTTGGCATGTTTCCACCAACAAAAGTAGGTTTCACATTCAGGAATGTTTTTTTGCAGCAAGAACCAAAGAATACTAGGTACTTCAGCATGAACCGTTACAACATCTGTGGGCATATCTCTTTGTACAGGAGCACCGCCACTGTGCAACACCCTCTGTTGAAGACGTATGTGATGTTTTGATGGTTCCACTAAAACTGGTTGAAACGCTGTGTGGTTCACTGACAAGCACCACAGCTTTCATTAACCCGAACATAATTGGTTCAAGAACCAGAGTTATTTTGGTGGAAAGCTTAAAGAGTGTCTCTTTTTGATATTTGGTTCATCTCAATGTTTTTTCTTCAAGTTTTTAGGACGTGTCTCTTGATTTAGAAAGTTGAAAAGTGCAAAGTCTAATGAAATCAATGCATTTATTACACATAATTAGTGTATATCTCATAACATTGGTTGCTTGTGTTATTGCTTAAAACATTTGTCCTTTTAATCCAGGTAAAACTGACAGATGGGGAAGTGTGTGAGAGAGAGAGATGGATGGAAAGAGAGAGAGAGAGAGAGAGAGAGAGAGAGAGAGAGAGAGTCACTGGTGGTGGGAAAAAAAATTACAGTAGGCCTCCAAAGATCTCGTCCCCTAAAAGCCTATTGATTGCACTTTGACCCATCGTTATGGTTGAAGTCTTTTAGAAACTGGCAGTGTTCTCCTCTGCCTGACTGGAGCTGTCATTACACATTTCCCTTAGAATAGGCTGTTCGTTCTGAGCAGCCTAAGCTGTCCAGACCTTATTCACACTCCTACACACAGCCACAAGCCATTTCAGTGTCACCATTTAAACCCTTTCTGTTGTCTTTCATAAGCACATCATTTTTGAAAAACAAAAAAAAAGCTTCAGCTGATGTTATAGTGCCTACATACTTTTGTACACCTATAAACACGCATTATATTAAATAAAAACTCAACAAGATGTTTATATGAAGTTACATGAATCCACCAGACGGTGGCGCCTCCATTCAGGGAGAGCAACTGAAGGAAAACAGCAGACACAGCAGACACTTTTTTTATTTATCTCATTTGTAGAAGTCAGTAGTAGAGTCATGTTTATATAAAGCATATAAGCATATGTACAGATGCTTTATGAAAGTGAAGATGCACTCACTATTTTGTCATATTTCAAATAAAAAGAAAAAAGTGAGTGCCCCATCAAAGCAAAAATATGAGTCTTATTACTATTATATGCTCAAAGATTTATTAGAATTCAATATTTCAATTGAGATATCTTTTTTAACTTATTTTGTAGTTTTTTTTTTTTTGCAGACAGACAGAGATAAAAGAAGATAGAGATAGACAAAGATAGACAGAGGGATAGATAGATATGTAGAGAGTACTTTATATAGTAAAAGAGGCTAAAACGTTTTTCCAGCAGCATCGGTCCCAGCGGAGGCAGGATTGAATGTGGGTGAATAATACATGTCTGGTGAGGGAGTAATGAAGCGGCAGTGATGGGGAGGAATACGCCGGCTCTCAGCGGGACGGGGAAATGCATACTTTAAAGAGTGGCTTCTCTCTCTGTGGCACTGGCCTGGAAAACAAGCCAAGCAGACGCACAAACCCACCGCCAGACCGGTGCAACTTCACACAACTGCTGCTTGGAGTGGATATTCAAGGAGGCTGAAGCTGCTTCCCTGTGTTTCTCTAACCATGATACTGGATCCAGAGCTCCCTTGTAAAAGAAAAGTGTATTAAGTATATATTTTAGATGTGTACTTAACATGGAAAAGTACATGCTTTAAAAAAATCTATCTATCTATCTATCTATCTATCTATCTATCTATCTATCTATCTATCTATCTATCTATCTATCTATCTATCTATCTATCTATCTATCTATCTATCTATCTACTTTGTATATGTACTACTTATGGCAACTTAAGTATATTTCAGTTGTAATTAAGCTATATTTAAATACGACATAAAAGCATTAAATTGTGCTTTTGATTGTTTTGTTTTTTCGTGCAACTTCTGCAAACTTAAGTAGATTTAAGCATGTATTTAGTATGTAATTATGTATTTAATCACACTACATATATTCTCAGTATCAACACAACATATAATTTAAAGCATTGCTTAAAAATACATTTGATGAAAATACAGAGAAATACATAGTATTTTTAATCTAATTTACTTCTAATTTAACTTACTTTTAATGCTCTTAAGTATATTAGTTTGCTATAACTAGATTTGAACAATATAATGAAGTTTATAGTTATTATGGTACGCACTATTTTGTTATCTGATTTAGAATATATTAATATTTTGCTCTCTTCTTCTTGTTATTATTTTTCTGAAAGAGTTTTTAAAATATATTGACTCACTCTCTTTTAGCACACAGGACTGAAATGGCTCTATTCCTATAAGCAATATTTCCTTCTTTATACCAAAAAACACTATAAACTCTCTAATTCAGTAACTGCTGTGATTATATATGTTCTATATGTTACAGTATATTACACATCTCTGCACTTTATCCTTTCCACTTTTCTTTATACCGTATCGGTACTGCACTGTCCTGTCTGTTAAACTGTCTCTTGTCTGCTGTATTGATTGTATTTATTGTAGCGTCATAGATTTATGTTGTACTAACATCACACCTTTCATTTTACATTTGTCTATTGTTTTGTTTTGTGTTGCAGCATGGTTCCGGAGGAACGTAATTTTGTTACACTGTGTACCTGTACTCTGCCTCTTGACTCGACTCGACTTGACTGAGGGGATCTTTTAATTAAGTAAAGAGTCATTTTGTAACGAAATACAGTTTGACATTTCTAAAGTAACCGTCCCCGCTCTGCAGACCTCTCCAACCTGAAACTCTGAGCTTTTTCTGCCTGTGTCTGTCAGAGAGGGTTCCTGTGTAAAAGGGGAATGAAGTGTCAGAGATCACTTGACACAGGGTCCCCTCGGTGCTCCTCTTCAGAGCCGGAGTGTGTGAGAAAAGAGCCAACTCCCTCCCCGACTCCTGTCCTTCCTCTTTTTCCTTCCATTTTCTGCCTGGATGAACAAATCGTCTGCCTGAGAGCATTCTCTTCATCCCCCTGGACTCCATCCACTCCAGGCCGCAGGAGCAGGACAGACAGACATGGAGGGGTATGGAGGGAAGAAAAGAGAAAGAAAGGACTTCAGGAAAGGAAAGCTGAGACTCCAGAGGGTAGAAAAATTGAGAGATGGGTAAATGGTGGGCAGAAGCCAGGGGTTGAGGGTCAACCATGTGGAGATTTAGCTGTGTTTTCTGTTTTTTAGGATGCACTTCTAAAACTGGAAAGGACGCTATAAAAGAACCAGCTTTAGATTTCTGATAAACCCTTTAACAGATGATTCTTTTAATGAACAGCATTTGAAGAAGCATATAACACATGGTACATCTATTTTGTGAAATAAAATAACATTTAACTTTCCACTGAAGGAGCTTCCATTTAAAAAGTCATTGTCAATTGACATTTTTACACATCATTTAGATGATCCATAAAATGAGCATCTTATCTAATTGTAGCATCAAATTGGGCAGTTCATGTTTATAGTTTAACAGAAAACCCTATTTCCTGAAAATGGCACGCTTTGGTACTGGCATTGAAGGACCCTTTTCTACTGGAATAACAGAATAATGATAGATGATAGATAAATACTCCATAATACTCCATACATATTATCATTTTTTTCTAGTGGGTGCATCATTCTCATTTATACCAAGAAATTGCACCCTCTTGCTCCCCTGTATCCCCTTTAAGTCTGCAATTGGCCACAATGACCCCATGCTGATCCAGAATTTCTTTTGATTACTTCGAAAGATTACTTTGAAAACATGTTGAAAAAAATAGTTTTTAGTTTAAAGAAGGAAAGGAACCTTAACATCATGTAAAGAATCAATATCAGTTCCAATAGCATGAGTTATTTGTAAGACCTCATATAGATGTTATTTAACTTTACAACAATTGAACTTTTACACAAAAGCAATCATCCTCTGAACAAAGAAAAACTAAACAAAAGGGTGATCCTTCTGTAGGATTGAGAAATGAATGCAGATCCAAGGATTACTGGTTAGAATCACAGGTACCATGCAGATTTCCATCAGCAGCCAGAGTCTGAGAGAGCACAACTGGCCTCGTTCTCTCAGAGGTGGGTAGGTGGCACTCTTCCCCTCATCACTCCCAGCGTGTTGTTGCTCAGCACTGGCATCTGTTAGCTGATGTATTGAAGCTGGGTTGCTGCACTTTCCCCTGAGTGTACTGGCTAAGCAGTATTGCTACATTAGTGATAGTTTGAAAAGCGGTAGTTTGGGGGCTGAGTTCATATGTATCAGAGAAGGTTGTTTTGTGATAGGTGGAGTTCTAATGAGTGGGTTTAGTGATTGGTCTTCAAAATTGGAGAGAAAATAGGATAATATTAATAAGTAGAGAAAAAAGAGAGTATCTATTTAGAGGTTTTACACATGGTGTGAAGAACCCTTTTTTAGAACTTCATCCTTAAGAGTATAAATGGAGGTTCTTTACACTTCGTAGGCACAACTCTTTTAAAAAGATAAATGAACGAGCAATCTTGGTTCTTCTCTGGCATTGCTCTCTGGCAGGAACCCCATTTCAGAACGTCTATTGTTAAAAGTGCCCCGCTATTGTATGTAAGTGTTGCACTAAGTGAAATTAAGCCCATTTCCAGACAGAGGATCCTCCCCAGGGGGAAACGTGAAAAGAGAACCTCCCCTCAAATGAATGACATTTAATTTGTCTCATGATAAGAGGCCTCATATATTGAACAAGCTCTGTTGTCTGTGTTTTGAACAGGAGTGGAAATAAATCTTTCACTCAGACGGGGCGCTTCTCTCACGTCCAACAAAAAAACCTGTCACTCAAAGTTGCTGGCAATTTGTATTTGCCTGTAACAATGAAGGATGGTATTCTCATCTGAGCGCGGAGCGCCAGCTTCAAAACATTTACCTTGGAGCGTCTCAATCAGCCGAGAGGAAAACACTGCAGCAGGTTATGATGCGCGGCTGCCAGACGTAGCAGTCAGGCTGGAGAAGACTCAATCGAAGAGCTGCCACTCCCAGTCAATGGCTTAAAGGGTTGGAAGTCTCTCAGTGATGTCTTTTTTCTAATGTGCACAACCACAAAACTCACGAGGAGCTATCAAATCCCAGCTGCCCAGAAAATCACTTTAGTAACACTTTCTAAGAATCAGGTATCTATAAAGCATTATAAATGCATTCATACTGCTTTATAACACTTGACATAAGCCTTACTAACTAAACATAATTGTTTATAATCTCAAACATAAAACATTATAAAACCACAGTGTAAATCTTTATATCACAAAGCGATATAATGCATTATAATTTATTCATAGTTGCTGTTCTTAACATTATTGTCAGACTGGTTTCATAAAGCTTAATAGACTCACATTATGCTTTATCAAGATCCACAGTGATGCCTTCCCTCTAACTGCTATATGCAATATTTATATGAAAATTGTTCTGTAAATGCACATAACATCTAATGAACGCTTATAAGCACTTTTCACAGACTTTAGGTAAAGTGATGAGTTATTCCACATCACCAAATGTATATAGCAAATTATAAAGCTTCATAAGCGCTTTTCACAGACTTTTTATAATTTGTCATATGCCTTTGGTAATGTGGAATAACTCATTACTTTATCTAAAGTCTGTTAAAAGTGCTTATAAAGCTTTATAATTTGTTATATGCCTATGGTGATGTGGAATAACATGACTTTTTTACACACAAGCCTGTGAAAAGCACTTATAAATGTATATTAGACGTTATGTGCATTTACAGAACAATTCAGTTAGAGGGAAGGCATCGCTGTGCATCTTGATGAAGCCTTATGTAAGTTAACACAACATCTATTAAGCTTTATGAAACAGGTCTCAACAATAATGTTAAGAACAGCAACTACACATATAATATAATGCATCATATCGCTTTGTGCTATAAAGCTTTATACTGTGGTGTTATAACGTTTTATGTTTGAGATTATAAACATTTAGGTATGGTCAGAAATGCTTATGTCAAGGGTCATAAAGCATTATGAATGGTTTATGAAGCTTTACAAATGCATTTATAATGCTTTATAGATACCTGATTCATAGAAAGTGTTACCATCACTTTTTCTCTACATTCACACTTTACTTTACAACCACATTGCTTCTAGCACTAATAATAGATTGACTATAGCTGCTTGGGCACAAAAAATGAGATTTGAGCTGTTTGTGCTGTCATATGTAATATTTTCTATTGATAAACTAATTTCATCGTGCCATTATTAAAAAAATGATTATGTAATGCATGTGTAATGCTAAATGCCAGACTTAGAATGCTCAGCATAAAGCTGTAGAGGTTCCTAATGGCGTCCAGCAATGACCCATCTCATACAGCATGGCTATTCTCACACAATCCCTGCAGATTTTGCAGTGTTTATTGCACCTTAGATATCCCACACATTTTCAAATGGGGATGAGATTGGTGATGCAGCTTTTGATATGTAAGACATGTGACCAAACAGTCAGAAATTCAGCAATTGTACTGGGTTTGTGAGACAATACTTTAACTGTAGCATCTTTCAAGCATCAGTTGAAAGATACTCTTATTTAAAGCACATTGTTCAGCATCACACTGAATGACCGGGGAGGAAATGAGCCATATTTACCATCCAGAGACATTTTTAATCTTGGATTTTATTGCATTTTAAAGCTTTATCTTTAGCACTTTTGGTTTATTTAGCTGGACAGTGCCATGCTTCATTTCCCCTCGAGAGACTCCACTGTAATAAGAATCCACAAGCTGTATGAATAAGAGCGAGAGGAGCTGAACTATTGATTGAATGTATGATTTAGAGGAAATTGAACAGATACTGGGAGCAACATACAGCCACTGTTGCTCTTGCTGGACATCGGTGATGAAACTTAGAAGCTGCTTTTACTCTAGTTTTCGTGTTCAAATATGTTGTGAAGCTAGTGTTCATCCCATGGAATTATTTTTTTTATTATTGAAAGTACTAAAGATATTTACAGCTCTGGAAAAAATTAAGAGACCACTTCAGTTTCTGAATCAGTTTCTCTGATTTTGCTATATATAGTTAAAATGAACATTGTTATTTTATTCTATAAACTACTGACAACATTTATCCCAAATTCCAAATAAAAATATTGTCATTTAGAGCTAAGAAAACAAGTTCATATTCATAAAGAGTTCAGAAATCAATATTTGGTGGAATAACCCTGGTTTTAATCACAGTTTTCATGCATCTTGGCATGTTCTCCTCCACCAGTCTTACACACTGCTTTTGGGTAACTTCATGGCACTCCTGATGCAAACATTGAAGCAGTTCAGCTTGGTTTGATGGCTTGTGATCATCCATCTTCCTCTGGATTATATTCCAGAGGTTTTCAATTTGGTAAAATCAAATAAACTCATCATTTTAAGTTGTTCCTTTTTTCCAGAGCTGTGTTGTTATTTTGTCCACTCATATTCCATGAATACAATAATAACATTTTTTATTGGAATTTGT
Source organism: Astyanax mexicanus (assembly GCF_023375975.1). Taxonomy (NCBI): domain Eukaryota; kingdom Metazoa; phylum Chordata; class Actinopteri; order Characiformes; family Acestrorhamphidae; genus Astyanax; species Astyanax mexicanus. Next base: position 38,291,627 of record NC_064410.1, read on the forward strand.
TTGATATTCATACTTTCATACTGTCATTCATTTAATGACATATTTGTGGAGTATGAAATATGATTAGCTTTGAAACCTGAAAAAGCACTTATACTATGCATCAGTTATTAATTTTAATGCACCCATTACTCTTTCTTTCCAAATGAATATCTACCCAGTGTCTCAGAAGTGACAAAGTGACATAAAAAATTTAGGTCATTGGTGAATTTTGAAGAAAGTGATATAAATTTATTAAAATGGAAAAAAAACTAATTCTGCCTGTTACCTGCTTCAGTCCAAGATAGCACCTCTTTTTAAAGTCTGTCAACCAGGCAAAGATTTTAGGAGTGCATTTTAGAGGCATGATTAGCAGTTAATTTCTCACCAAGAGGTACACTACTTAATACTATACCACACTTAGGTCTGACCCTGCGTGATTGGCTGAAAGGTGTTCTGTGAGTGCCATTATCAGCTAGTAATGCATTGTACCTAAAGCTCTCCATGTATTACTCTACCACATACAGGTAACCTAGCAACAATGCAGCGCTTATAAGCCAAACAGTGCAGCTACAAACAGAGCAGCAATGAAACTCTTTTAACTCGCAGAGTTTTTCGTATTTTTTAGTCCTTTTTAACTCAAAATCATTCAGTAAACAGTGAAAATGGAACTGTGGTATAATGGCAATAATACAATGTGTAATATTGGCACTGCTGTGCTGATCTACGGCACTCGGCCTGCTCGTGTATCATTGCTTAAATATCCTCTGGGATCCTTTATAAAGCAGCAGGTGAAACATGTGCCTTCTTATAGGAAGACCCAGTATCTAATCAGACCACACCCCAAATCATTTACATATCTACCTGAGACATACTGTAACTGCATTCTGAGCTTTGCAGCAATTCTGTAACTACTGTATATTATTGACTAATATGTAGTAAATGTTTTATTTGGTGGTCAAATCACTGAATACAGTGAGAAGATAAAATGAGTAAGGAGGAGGACATGTGTAAATCTGTTTTCGTGCTGATCTATGAAGCTGAAAACTGCTTTAAACGCAAAATCTGGAGCATACACAAGTCATAGCAAGTGCAAAAGTGATCCAGTGGGGAAAACACAAGGATCTAGCACTTAGAAGACCGGATGTGTGTTATACACGTTAGAATCTGAACAAACAAGAGTGAAAACATAGGGTTAGAGGTTATAGCTTGCAGCGCGGGGCACGTTTATATGTGTTTCCATCTCTAATGAAGAGTCTGGAGGAGCTCCTGGACCTCAAGAACTAAGTGTTGAGTAAATGCACCGAAACCTCTTCATCAATTATGGATATTAAGTGAACTGGAACATGCCAAACCTCTTAGCCGCAACGGTGAGAAAGCGCTGTGAGCTGCAAAGATGTCAGCTGGCATCTCAGGTACTGTATATCTCCATCCTGAGAGACCAACTTAGGACACTTTGAGTGTGAGAGATAAAGGATTTATTTGGTGGAAAATGGGCCTAAAATACCCTTTAGGAATATTGACTTATTTAAAAAAAAAACAGTGAACAGTAAATTATAGAGCTATAATAATATTATTTGTTCCCCAGATAATTATTATCAGGGGTTTAGAGACATTTTAGGAATAAAGTCATTCATGTTTGTGTTTGTCTTTATTTCTGTTCATTTTAACCTTAAGAAAAAATAATTTCTTCTAAAAGATAAAATGAGTTTACTGCATCTTTCCTCATAAGTATAGAATATTCTGTCCCATATGTATGCTGTGTATGTTTTGTGTGATGAGTATACTATATTTTGTTTGAAGAGTATACTATACTATCAGACATATGTCTGATGAGTGCCATATGTATACTGTATTTTGTCCCATATGTATACTGTATTTTGTCCCATATATACGCTGTGTATGTTTTGTTTGATGAGTATACTATATTTTGTTTGAATAGTTTACTATACTATCAGACATATGACTGATGAGTACCATATGTATACTGTATTTTGTCCAATATGTATACTGTTTTTTGTCCCATAAGTATACTGTATTTTGTCCCATATGTATACTGTATTTTGTCCAATATGTATACTGTTTTTGTCCCATATGTATACTGTATTTTGTCCCATATGTATACTGTATTTTGTCCAATATGTATACTGTATTTTGTCCCATATGTATACTGTATTTTGTCCCATATGTATACTGTATTTTGTCCCATATGTATACTGTATTTTGTCCCATATGTATACTGTATTTTGTCCGATATGTATACTGTATTTTGTCCAATATGTATACTGTATTTTGTCCCATATGTATACTGTATTTTGTCCCATATGTATACTGTATTTTGTCCCATATGTATACTGTATTTTGTCCGATATGTATACTGTATTTTGTCCAATATGTATACTGTATTTTGTCCCATATGTATACTGTATTTTGTCCCATATGTATACTGTATTTTGTCCAATATGTATACTGTATTTTGTCCCATATGTATACTGTATTTTGTCCCATATGTATACTGTATTTTGTCCAATATGTATACTGTATTTTGTCCCATATGTATACTGTATTTTGTCCCATATGTATACTGTATTTTGTCCCATATGTGTACTGTGTTTTGTCCCATATGTGGACTGTATTTTGCCTCATATATATTATGTGTTTTCTGTTATAAATATAATGCATTTAATTTCATGAGTATAGTGTATTTTTCCATATATGTATACTTTATTTTGTCTTATGAGTATAGTATACTCTGCCTAATATTCATTAGTGTATTTTGTCTCATATTTATACTTTATTTTATCTCATGAGTATTGTGCGTTTCCTGTCATAAATATAAAGTATCTTGTCTCATGAGTATAATGTATTTTACCTCATATGTATACTTTATTTTGTCTTATAAGTATAAAGTATTTTCTGTCATAAATATAATGCATCTTGTCTCATGAGTATAATGTATTTTGCCTCATATGTATACTTTATTTTGTCTCATAAGTATAATGTATTTTCTGTCATAAATATAATGCATTTTGTCTCATGAGCATATCTTTTTGTCTGTCATTAATATAGTGTATTTTGCTAAGCATGCTGTATCTTATTGCATAAGTTAATTGTATTTTGCCTCATTACTATACAAAATATTGTCTCATAAGTGTTTTATGTTTTGCCCCTGACATATACTGTGTTTTGATTTATTTCAGTAGTTGTTGTTAGTTATAAAGGAAGCTGCTGAATTTGTATCTGTCCTGATTCAGAATCTGAGCTACAGTGCGAGTCATTCATCAGTATTTACCTGAGGTGTGTTTGTTAAGAACTGCTCATCTAAGTAAATGTGTAATGAAGTCTTTTCTTTTGTCCCCTGCCCCGCCCTCATAACGCTGTTTAATTGTAGCCAAGTGTCTGAAAGTACAGAGCAAAGCAATTATGCTAATCGTCTCTCAGTGGTCATCAATCATGTGCAGGCGGGCTGTGTGTGAAGTGTGGGCTAGCAGGCAGGTGTTGAAGTGAACACGTCCTCATTAATGAGAGGAAGCCTGAGGCTCTGCTACAGGACTCTCCAAAGCAAAAGAGCATTTGGAGGAACAGGACAAGCCTGCTTTCTCCTGTGTTCACTTTGAATATATTAAACTAACTTAAAATATGCACTTTTTTATTTTTACTATAATTATCTCGATAATGTTCTGTTGAATTATTGATTTGGAATTGAAGAGAAAAGTTAATCATAATATAACAGGATATACAAATTAAAATCTAATATTAATACATAATAAAAACTTATTTTATGAAACAAACATTACTTAGAATTATATAAGAAACTTGAAAACATTAGAATAAGTCCATGGTCTACATGCATTTTTAGTTAGTAAACATATGTATATGTTGGTTAGAACACAGTTAGAAAAAAAAACAATTGAAAAAATAGAGATAGAATAATAATACATTTGAAGAACACATTAGAAAATGGTAGAACATTGTAACAGAACTATACAGTTAAAAGAACAGAATTAGGTCAAAATAAGACAGGAAATACTGTTGAGTTAAAATGATGCAGCTTAAAGAACAAAACAAAAACATTAGAATATAAAGAAGAACTAGGTAGAAGAACAAGGAAGAAATACTTGAGAAATATAGAAAAACACAGAAGAACACAGAAAAAACACAGAATTGCAAAAATGGAAGAGCACAATTAGAAGATCAGAGTTAGAAAAACACAGTTAGAAGCAAAACTAGAAGAGCACAACTAGAAGAACACAGAAGAACACAGTTACAGGCAGTCACTGTATGGATTTGTTCAGTTCCACCAGCTGCTGACTTGTTTAACTGAAATAAAGAAAAACCCAGAAGAGCTAAAGTTAGAAGAACACATTTGGAAGTACACAATTTTAGGAACAAGTTAGAAGATCACATTTTGAAGAGCACAGTTAGAAGAACACAGTTAGAAGAACACAATTTGAAGAGCACAATTTGAAGAGCACAATTTGAAGAGCACAATTTGAAGAGCACAATTCGAAAAATTAGAAGAGCACAGTTAGAAGAAAACAGAAGAGCAAAACTAGAAGAGAAATATTAGAACACAGTTAGAAGAACACAGTTAGAAGAACACAGAAGAGCAAAAGTAGAAGAGACCAATTAGAAGAACACAATTTAAAGAGCACAGTTAGAAGAATTAGAAGAGCACAGTTAGAAAAACACAGAAGAGCAAAACTAGAAGAGAACAATTAGAAGAACAATTACACTCTAAGAAATATAAGTACAGATTTGTACTTAAAAGAGTACAAAGCTTGTCGCTGGGGCTGTACCTTATATTGAGGCACAAAAAAGTACTTTTCAGTGAAAGTCCTTTTTTGTACCCATGTTTTTTGTGGCAGTAAAGATCATAAAGATTATAAACGTTATCATCAACTAAATATGGCTCAAAAACTTGATGATACAAAATTGTCTGGCTTTCAAATAAAAAAATGTGCAATTTAAATATATATTGTTTATTAGTGCAGTGATGCAGAATACTGAATGTACCCTTTGGCTGGTAAAATGGTACAAATCTGTACTTATTGCTGTTAGAAATGACTTTGTACTTCAGAGGGAACAAACCTGACCCTGTAAAGACCAATATTGTACCTTTGAGGGTACAATTATAAAGAGTGTACCTTCGAGTACAAAAAAGTACTCATGTCGTACCTCTGTTTTTTAGAGTGTAGAAGAACACAGGCAGTCACTGTATGGATTTTTTTTTTCAGTTTCACCAGCTGCTCACTTATTTTAATGAAAGGAAGGACTAAAAAGATAAAAATAGGTGTAAGATGGGAACTAGGCATATAGCAAACAATAATGTATTTTTAATTTTTTTTGTTTTTGTTTCGGTATTTTAATATTTTTTTATCTATTTGACTTTATCTGCCAGCCAGACAATGCAAGGTGCCACAGCACTTATTAAGTGATGGATGTGGCAGAGGAGTTTCTTTGTTGTTATTTTCTTTTAGTTCTGTTTTTATTATTATTTTACATTGAACTGAATGAAGTGCGCTTTTTATTAATACTCCACCTGTATTCGGGGGAAACCACGCCCATTCCCGTCAGATTTCGTCAGTACTCCATATTAAATGAACTAATCTGAGTGGGAACTACTAGCCAATCCCGCCGCAGAAGCTCGGCGGTTATAGCCAATCGTAGCGTGGTGGGCGTGGTCTTCCTGATTACGGGCGGAAAAACAAACGGCGCGCTGCTGGAGCAGATTCACCTGCATTAGTAAGAAGATCGCTGCAGATGAACTGATGACCCTCAGCTCCACTTTCTGCATTGAGATGCGCTTCCTCCTGCCTGCTGGACTTTCATCTTAGCCATGTCATACACTCAGTTTGGCTATTCCTATTCAGCAGCTCCACAGGTAAGAACAAGGGAAAATGTGAATTTAAGAGTTTTGTTATTGAATTTTTATTTTGTACTTTTGATTTGAGCTTTGATTCTTCATGTGAGGTTCAGATCATCTGTGATGATTTTTTATTATCTTATAATCTGTTTTAATATATGGTTCAGTAATTACTGGAGTTGTAATGTTTTTAACAAGTTACAAATTCAGCTTATTCACTTGCATATTAGGTTTATATTTAATTTGTATTTTCATTTTGATATAACTCACTTCTTGTATTGGTCTGTAATGTTAAATTTGTATCTATACATTATTTGTTATATTTGTAACACATTTGACTCACATTTTACTGATATGATTTTAAAAGGTATTTAAACAACTACTAAACAAAAGCTTGCCATCTGAAACAGACTGTATTAGTCTGTATAGATTAATTTAATATATTTAATGCATAAACCAGTTTTTGTATGTATATAATTACTTAATTCTGCCTCTGACAATGTTAGTAAATCTTGATCTCTCTGAAGTCTGCATATTTTTACATTTTTATTTAAAACTCTATTTTAACATTTATTAGTGCACCGACCGAAAGTTTAGTAAAATATATAGAGCATGAAAAATCCACACCTCCTTAAATCTAGGTTCCTAAATGGTTCCTGGTTTGGAGGATTAGTTTAGAGGAAGCTATAAAAAGCCTTAATTGGTAGTGAACCTCAACACTGTTAAACTGTATCATAATATCATAAAAAGTCTCCAAATTAACATCTATTAAAAGTAGGTACTTAATATAAACCTGATATAAACCTTATCTATCCATCCATCCATTCATCCTCCCTTTTCCAACAGCTTCTATGGTCCTCCAATGCTCTGGGTGCGTGCTATGAGTCTGGTAGCGGTTCTCCATTAGAAGCTGGAGTAGTGGCCTCTCCGCAGAGCTCTCTCTGCTGCCCGGTGTACGACAGCAGGCTGGTGGCCTCTACCAGACATGACCTGAACTCCACTTATGGGAAAAACCACAGCTATGGGACTTACAGTTCATATGGGACTGACTCGACCTCTCTCTATTCTCTGGTATGCATTTTACTTTGACCTTTATTTAGGATGATAATTGTTAGATATGTTAGATAAGTTATAACAAGACTGGAACCATTTTTACTTTGGAAAAAAAATCACTCTATAGTGTTTATATAGTTCTTTGTATATAATTTTTGTACAGAATATAAATTTTGTACAGAATTTTTTGTACAAAAGAAGGGAATACATTCAGAATTCTTGTTTTTTTTTTCTTAGTCAAAGAACCATTTGAATGTATAGATTGACCTTTACACATTTATGTCAGACAACTTGTTTTATTAGGTCACTTTAATGGATTTAAATGCTTAAAATGCTTTGGTACTGTATGACATAAAAACACATATACTTGTTTTTTAAAGCTAAAGAGCTGTTCAATAGTCCAGCTCATCAGATAATCATTTAGGAGTTCAATCAAGGATTCAGAAACTTTAGAACAGGGCTGTGGGGTCTCAGGACTGAAGAGGAGAAGATCTTTATGATGCTTAATAACATACAGTAACAATAGAAAATATGATGCATAATAAATAAAGGCAGTGCAATATTTGAGCTCTTCTAGAATACCCTAACATGACAAATTCTACCTTTTCTATACTATTAAAAGTGTTTTTTGTTTACTATAATTTTTCTATCATGAAGTGCCTTCATATTTCAAGAAATACACGTGTTAAAAAAGCTATTTTTTTAGCTTTTTTATATAAAAAAGACAGAATACGAAAAAGGTTATTCATTAAAAGTGCTCATTTGACTAAAAAGCAGATTCAAATGTAAATTATTTTAATCGAACTCATGTTTAATGTGGTGTTTTTGTTGATAGGGCAAGCTTGGTGAGAAAGATGGAACAGCATCAGCACAGTCGAGGGTCACCCAGGGGCCAGGGTATTACCCATGTGATCATCCATTCGGACAATATCAATATGAAGGATATGGGTAAGATATTCAGTATCATTTTTATATTGAAAAGGTTGTGCCTTTGTGTTAATAAATACATCTCTTTTAAGCATGAGTCTTCAAAGAATTAAAAGCCAACCTAGTTTAAGTTCTATAGAACTGTAAAAAAAAAAAAAAACTAGAAGACTAACTAGAAGACTGTAAACCCCTTTTAGATACAGCTCTATGGATGTTAGTACGAGAAGGAAGAACGCCACCAGGGAGACCACCAGCACTCTGAAGGCGTGGCTGCAGGAGCACAAGAGGAACCCGTACCCCACCAAGGGCGAGAAGATCATGCTGGCCATCATCACCAAGATGACCCTCACGCAGGTGTCCACCTGGTTCGCCAACGCCAGGAGAAGACTCAAGAAGGAGAACAAAATGACCTGGTCCCCTCGCAACAAAGCTTCAGATGAGAAGGGCTGCGATGAGGACAGTGATGATGTGGAGGGGTCTCAAGAGGAGACCATGAAATCTGAGAAGGAATCTGACGGTAAGTGTGTCTGTTTCTTTATGTTTTATGAGCTATATTTTACTGATTTATTTAATTGCCAATAGGCATGCCATGATAGCTAAATTTGTCTGGACACTTGTGATGAACAAAATTACTGTCATGTCATTTTAAGACAACTTTAATCACTGGTGCAATGATATTTAATTTAATAGCATAATAATGTATTGAATGAATAAAATAGAACTACTGTTTTTAAACTGACCTGCATAATGGCTCATTATGCCTTCACTTTAGAAGGCTCACCTCACTTAGGGAAACATTGTGTTTTTTATAATGAGACAAAAATAACATAATTATCACAAAAGGCCTACTTGTAGAGGCCTGCTTAGTAGCTTTATTAGGTAGACCATGTACCTGTACAGTGGCCCAAATAATATTTATATAACCAAACTATTTCAAAACTGATATTTTGGCAATGTAGTCTTTTTCATTAAAAGTGGTAGACGAGTATGTTTCATAATACAGCATTTTTTCCAGGTTTGCATCCAAAATGTTCAGAATCCCATCAATAGACACCAATCCAATGACTCTACTATTGAAATAAAAGCTCAAAACCTCTGCTCTTCTGCTTCTATGCTTATTCTACATTAGTTATGTTTTATAATATAGCCTAAAGAACTTTAATGACACTTACCAATGGCTAAAATGCCCAAATACAAGGCTCTGAGTGGAGTAAAGCACTGTTGCTATGATTCGAGGATTGCTACAATCTGGTTTAAATCCTGGATACTAGGCCTTCCAAACATCTATATTGTCACTGTCCAATAAAAACTTGTATTTCCAAAACAGAAAATTCACAGGAGAGAAATTAATCCTTTTTAACTATCATTTGAGTCCATTTTGTGTCATTTTGGAGAATTTCTATTAGTTCATTCATCAAGAAATTGTGACAAAGTGTAAGGAAGTGTTTGTTTGTTCAAATTATGTAGTAAACTTAAACTAAACAAAAATCTTGCCTTTCATTGGACAGCATCGATATCTCCTTGGGCATTTTATGAAGAACACTTAGCCTCTACCCTCTCCATCAATGTGAAAAGGCCACTGTAGAAACTCTACTTACTCATAAATATCCGTGTCTCTTTCTTTCAGACAACCCAAGAGCAGATGATACAGATTTGCCACAAAGCGATTTGGAGGACTTGGACCTGACCGAGTCAGACAGCTCCGAGTGTGAACCCAAAGCATCGTTCAGCAGGAGCACTCGCTCAAGCTCACATGACTGCGTAGATCAGCGCTTCAGAGAGCCTCTCTTACACATCTCTCTTCCAGAGACTTCGGTGAAGTACGACGGTTTCAGCAAAGCCTGCTTAGGATCGACGGCCGAAAGCAGCCAATCCTCAAAGACTTTCTACCCTCATCAGGAAGCACAGACGCCCGAGACCAAGCCCAAAATCTGGTCACTCGCACAGACTGCCACCTCGCTAAACCACGCCGACTACCCGTCATGCATGCACAAAGGTCAGAGCATGAGGTCGTCCTCGGCAGAATGCCATTTAGACTCAGACCTGGCAGAAAGCCAACAAGACTCTCCGGTGTCCAGTCTGAGGAACTGGATCGACGGCGTCTTCCACGATCCCTTGTATTCACAGAGCAACTTGAACCAGACGTTCTCCGGAGCTTCTGGATTATGGACGGGCTCCCCCAGCTGCCCGACGTCAGAGAACACTTTCCACGGACTGCAAGAGCCTGTTACACCCAGCCAGCTTACATAATCAACAGTGGAATAGGCTTAAAAGACAGACTCCTTAATGTAAACGAAAAAAGGGAGCGATTCTTTGGAGCGACACCATATAAGAGAACCACCTATGGACTGTTTTCTAGAAAACGGTGGTAAAGAAAGTGTGAAGAACCTTTTTAAATTGGCCATATCACGGAATCACAGAAATGTAAAATATAAAATGAAATGTAAACACCTTTTTTTTATTATTTTAATATATTTAATGTAGTATGTAAACCTTATCAGATTATTATTTATTGCCCAGCCTGTACAGTCTATGGATGGAAATAGGCAGCAAGGAAAAAGGCCATGGTTTATGTGAAGTCACAAAAAACACTGTACTGGCATATAGTTATCTCTTTTTCTTAGCATACACCAATTTAGTCCTGCCTTTTTATGACCATATACAAATTATAAGGAGTGGTTTTTTTTTTCAAACTAGGCCAAATAAAGGGCACTCATGTAAGAATAAGAAATACAAGATTGGTGTCCTAGACAGAAATTAAACCTAGCCCTAGATTAAATATCCATTTGAAAGTCGGTGTAGTCCAAGACTAGACTTAATCCCTGTCTGGGAAACTGTTCTAAAGTGTTTAATTACAAGAAATATGGAGAAGCAGGGGATTGGTTGGTCACATAAACATGATTATTGGTTGTTGTACAAACAGCTTAAGTTGATGGACTAAAGGAATATTGAGGATATAGGTATAAAAACTCTATAGGCAAATTGACAGACAGGGATTCAGCCTAGTCTTTGGATACACAACATTTTGAAAGGAGATTTACCATCGAAGGTAAAAATATGTAAAGTCTATGACTATGCTTAATCCTTGTCTGAGAAACCCTAAATTACCAATTTAACGTAAACACTAGGAACTGTTAAGCATTATTATTCCCAAGGCACTGTTTTATGTTTTATTTTATATAGATCTTCCAGATAAATCTGAAACACCACTATGCTAAAATACCAGAACTGGGGCTTTTGTTGTCTGCAGTGCCATCTATTTACTTTTACTACAGTAATTGTAACTGATTTTGCTGCAGGTGTTTATTTAACATTGAGGTGTTTGCTGTGGTACTTTTTGGGGTAAATCTGGGGTAACAGCACAGTGGAAATGCAGGTTTTAACCCCACAAAATGTCTTGCCAGTGTTCACTACTGTATGATAGCACACCACACAGATATGCCAAACTAATTTATTATTTATCACACCAAAATAAAGGGTTGCTTTGTGAAGAAAGCATGGAATTGTTGTTCACTGTCCGTAGTGCTGAAAGAATCGCTCTGGGCCCAGTTTCCCCAAAGCACTGTAGCATTAAGAACATCTTAACATGTAGAGAGAGAGAGAGAGAGATTGCTCAGTGTGATGCTCACTCGACCATCTAAGCATTTGGGAAACCCACCCCTGATTTTATAAGGAAATTTCTCTTTATCTTTTTACAGAAAAAGGTAAACACAAAAAAGCTCTTCCAAAGAATAACCATTTACTGTATCAGTTCTTCTTTACTTCATTTGTTTGTATTTTCCTTATTATAGCAAATTACATTGCCTAGCCCACAAAAAAGTGGTTGGACCACCTTTAGCTTTGATTGTGGCAATCATTCACTGTGGCATTGTTTCAATAAGCTTCTACAATGTAACAAGATTTATTTTAATCCAGTGTTTCATTAATTTTTCACCAAGATCTTGCAGCATTGATGATGGTACAGTCTGACCAACCGCTGCACAAAGCCTTCTCCAGCACATCCCAAAGATTCTCAATGGGGTTAAGGTCTGGACTCTGTTGTGAACAATCCATGTGTGAAAATTATGATCTCATGCTCCCTGAATCACTCTTTCAAAATTCCAGACCCATAAATCCTGACATTGTCATCTTGGAATATTCCTGGCCATTTGGGAAGAAAGATCCATTGATGGAATAACCTGGTCTATATTCAGTATATTCATGTAGTCAGCTGACCTCATTCTTTCAGCACATACTGTTGCTGAACCTAGATCTGACCAACTGCAGCATCAATCCCAGATCATTTCCTCAGTTAAATCTAGGTGCCGCATTTGTTTTGTTTTTTTGGTCAGGCAGTGGATTACGGTATGTTTCGCACTGTAAGGTACACTTAAATGCTTTACTTTAATTTTCCCAAAAACTCAACAGGTTGCCTTTTAAACCAGTGCATCTTGTGTATGAATTTTACCAGTCAGTTTGTAAGGAGCAGTAAAGCCACTCCAGCGTTATACAGGAGTTTCAGTTTAACACCAGGGCTGGAGTAGCATTAGCATTAGCTGCTAACCGCGCTCGCTGTTTCCCCGTTCAGAGGGGAGTATTATCGGCCTGTAGCCTGCTACTAACCCCAGCTAGCACTGCTGGAGCAGTTAGCCGCTAATGCTAATGCTCCAGCCTTAGTGTTGGAGAAATTCGGGAATCTAAGCTTACTGCGCCTTATAATCCAGTGCGCCTTATGCATGAAAATAGGCCCAAAAATAGATATTGCGCCTTATGTGAGCCTCATAGTGCGAAAAATACGGTATATTGTTCTAAAAAAAGCACATTTTAGTTTTTAATGTAACAATGTTGCTATTTATGGTTAGTATTTGGAAGGACTTATTAATACATATTTAAAGATCATTTCATTCTGCATCTCTAGCAAAAAAACTGAAATAAAGAACAGTCAATCCATTAAAAAAATAATAATTACACAACTAACACACATCCAATAAAACCCTCCTCAGGAAGTGTTGCTTCCATTAATTGGCCCTGTTTCCTATATTATAATAATGTCAGTAGAGGATTGCGGAGTCAGAAAACTGCTTCGTCAGCACCATTAGCTGCTACATGTACACAGACACAGTTCTATTGATAAGAGACGACCGCTGGCACTGAAAGTAATCGGTTTGTTCACTGATAGAACAAGTTACCACCCCCAGGGAGAGAGAAACAGCCCAGCTGAAGTAATGTATGTTGACTCATGAAGAAGTGGAAGTTAAACAGATAATTTTCTGCTGTCACTGGAGCTTTAATAGCTTCATGCAATACAGAGATCCGTTCAGAAGATAATAGACTGTTTTTGTTAAAAGTGATATAAACTCTGCTGTGGATCCCACTTTATAATATGTGTCTATAATAACTGTGTAGTTACACATTAACAATATATGTATTTACAGTGTAACTACTGGTGAAATATGCATGGTTACAGATTTATTACAGTTGTACAGGTTATATATTTGCAGGTGTCAGGGTACCACTTTAAAATGAGGCTTCTTTATAAAGGGTTTGTAAGTAATTTATAAATGAGTGTATTAATGTTTATTAATCTGGTTGTAAATACTATAAAAAAACATTAATAAGCAGTTAAAATACATGCTGTAAATAGAAAGGGTAAATAAAACCTGTTGTTTACCAAATAGTGATTCCACATTCCAATTTATACTGTTTATCCTACTTGCTCCTTTCCATCAGTCAGCATTAACATACTGTATCTAATAAAATCAGTTTTAATTTAATACATCTTGTTAATATACACCACATTATGATTACTGGATTATTAATTCATCTGTATAGTTAAGCAAGTACAAATTTTAACAGAAATGTCAAGGCAAAGTTAAGCATCCAGAAAGACCTGAATATTTACAGTATAAATTAATGTGGACTCACATATTTATATGTTTTAGCTGCTTATTAATGACTTTTAAAGTATTTACAACATGTGGTACCAGAACAAGTTTATAAGTGTGTGTGTATAAATTAATTAATTTCTTCAACAGCTTCTGTGTGGTACTAAAAATCATTATTCAGGTTTCTCTATGTGAAGATGGACAAAATATTCTGATATATCAAACTGACCTTTATACACACATTTAATTGCATAATCTGTACAACTGTAATTAATATGTAGCAATGCATTCTTCACCAGTAGTTACACTGTTATAACATCGATTGTTAATGTGTAACGACACAGTTATTAGAGACAGCCTTATTATAAAGTGGGATCCTGCTGTGTTTAACAGAACACATAAATGTATTTAAGGGTCCGTATCATGAAGAACACTTTCATTGTTTAATTATTATTTAATTATTTACACATTCATTTTAAAATCGCTTTTAAAGACCTTTAAAGATCTGACTAACTTTTTGGTAGATATAATTCTGAGCCACTACTCTATAGAAGAATCTATAGAACTTAGCTTATCCTCATTGTGTTATCTCCACCAATTGGTATGTTATGCTAAATATATATATAGCTCTGATCCATACATTTCTCCACATGTTGTTTTGGTGTCATTTTAGAAGGCTAGCATACTACTTTCTACATTATTTAAGGATATTATAGTTTCAGAGGTCTTGAATGGATACAAATTTTGTTTTACAGAATATACTTTTATATCTTTGCCATTCGTGTTGATTTTATTATGAGATGACACCTCAAACATTTGATAAATGATAAAAAATATTTTAAAAAATCTTTGGTAGGGAAATTAAAATTTTTCTCTGACCAATAGTTCTTTAAACCTTTAAATGTTTAAATGATCTTCATGTAATGGACAAGTTTTCAGAACTGTTTTACAAATATGTCTTCTTAAAGGAACTGAAAGTGGTTCCTCTAGAACATTGCTCCAAAAACTCATCCTTGAACTATCAAACTCAACTCAGCACATTTAGCTCCTACACTATATTACCAAAAGTATTCACTCACCCATCCAAATAATTGAACTCAGGTTCCAATTACTTCTATGACCACAAGTGTATAAACCCAGGCACCTAGACATGCAGACTGCTTCTACAAGCACTAGTGAAAATCCATTTTTTTTATTATTTACTCAATACTAAATATTCCACAGTCAACTGTCAATAATATAATAACAGTCAATCACTACATACCTCCAACTTCATGTAGCTTCAGATTAACTCAAGAACAGTAGAGAGAAGAAGAGAGTTGAGAGCTTCATTAAATGGGTTTCCATGGCAGAGCAGCTTAAGCCTTAGCCTTACATCACCAAACACAAGCCAGGAGAGATTTTTTTTTTCCTCTATACAGTGTAATTTTATTGTTTGGGGTTATTTTTTCTTATGCTCTTTTGGATCAGCTCCCAAACTTCTTGGTAATGTTCTATAGATCTCACTTAAATGTTGGCTTACCCTTGTAAATCAAGTATAAGCCAAAAATGACAGCTCAGTACTGGGCTGTCAAAATACTAATACTCAAAAATACTACACAATTAATATAGAAATTAAAAAAACTTTTGCAGCAATTTGGTACTAAGTAATTTTAAAGCAGTTTTAAGTGGTTGGAAATGTGTATTTATTTGTATTCGTAAAGCAGTATTCAAAGCTAAAACACAAGATAAACTTACATCAAATAAGCAGTAGAGTATCACTCACTGTAGCCTATTGTGATAGCAGTTTGCTCTTGCTTATTTTGCAGGTTTGAAGCTGGGGATGATGATGATAAAGTATTCATTAGAACAGAGGAGAAATCCGCCGCAGCCTTGTGTGGAATTAACGATTTCAGGTTAAATAATTCAGGATGAATTCACCCGAGAATTCCATTCTTTTTCAGCGTTATAAATAAATTACGTTTAAGGTAATAAATAAAGACATCCGGATTCTTCGCCAAGTTGACTTATTTCTAAGTCGAGTTAAAGAGAAAAGCGGCTGAACTGCAAGGATAGGACAGCTTGCAGAGGATGCATAAAAGCTTCTACTGCCAGCAAAATTTAAAACAGATAAAATACTTAAATTTGTGCACATTTTAGAATATTGAACAGCAGTAGATCTCAAACCCAAAAATGCATAAAAGAGACTTGAGAAAATCACTACAATTAGATTTCATGTGGGCCTAGTGATATAAGATAGCAATATAAGATATTCAACAACTAATCCACTACATGTGAAAATTGTGATAATATTGCGGATGATTTGTGACCCATTCCTTCTTAAACTAATTGCGGTAACACTTTCTATGAATGTCATCTCTATTAGACTGTATAACCACATTCATGACATATTATAATGCATTCATAAGGCATTATAAACATGGCTATAAATATTTATAAAAACGCATAACCCATTGCTTATTAAGCATTATAACTTGTGATCATAATACATTATAAGCTGTGCTTAATAATCTAGTCCCACATTGCAAGCCTGGCACTTTACTTAGAGGGCACAAAGACCTGTTATAATACATTATAATTGACTATAATTAATATTATATTTAAGACAATAATAATTTATGAGTGGTTAAATATATATTTATAGGATTATTTAGGGTGTGTTTAAAAGTTGGAAGCTTTTTTAGTCATGATACAGTCTGTAAACTGGGACTGAGTTTCTTGGTATTGATGTATAACAAGTTATAAACAGTTATTAATGAATTATAATCACAGTTCATGATGCATAATAAACACGGCTATGATGAATTATACATTTTTATAAATATGTATAGCCAGGTTCACAGGTGGTTATTTTAGATTTTTTTGTAAACCTGTCTTAAAATGTAAGGGATACTGAACCTTCGTTGGGCTGGTGGGACGACTTTAAGCGGACAGAGGAAAATAGCCCTTATTTTTAAATCTAAAACTTGACAGGTATGGTATAGAAATCTTTTAATAGCAAGAAGTGTAGTGTATTCCAGCACAACATGTTGCTTTTGCTGTTACTGTGGAGGCTTATACAGGTTACTTTGAATAAAAGAAGACAAAAATCTGGTAAATAAACAATGAGCCAAAAAAAAAAAACGTTTACCCTCCATTCATTTCCTTATTATTTATACTGCTTTTACTGTCTACTGTGGTTCTCGTGTAACCAGACTGTCACCCATAGCAGGTACATTTAGCAGAAGCTCTTGTCCTGGAACACTAACATGATATTTACAGCGCCGCTAACACAACACTCTGTTCCTCCAGCCATGTAATGCCATTATGTCCAGTTTGTTACTCAAGATGTGGTTTGTGGAGTGAGGATGTGTTTGGTTTCTGTGTTTCTCACTGAAAGACGAAGTAAAACATGCGACCTCACAAAGCCTCTGTGCTGTAAACACACCCCCAGCGACCCGTCTATGGCAATCCCACACACATACAACAGCTGTTTTATATTACATCTGAAAAATACAGGTTTTGGGGTCAAAGTTGCCAAATTGTCTCTGACATTCTAGAAATGGGGTGTTCAGGGTTTCTATACAAAAGCTATTGGTTCTATATAGAATTTGGGGTCAATTTGACCTCATTCAATGTTTAATGTTTTAAATAAGTGATTGAAATGATCATGTTTTACTTCATATTTATTGACTTTTCCTAATTTAATGGGAACAATTGGGTAAAAAAAAAATAACATGATGATTTGTTTTCAGTGTCCTGTACACCTGTGGGATGCATCAGTGTTTTTTTAGGGTCAAATGGACCCCAGGGTGTTTTAGCTGTATAAAACATAATAAAAAAAATCAGCATTTTACTCACATTAGTTTTTAATTATGTGAATGTCAATAAACATGCAATTTTATAATCTTTAAAAAAACTTTAGAGCCCTAACCTAGCATAACTATAACTGTATTACTGCAAGAACCAAAAATAGTTCACATGACAGTATGACAACTTTGAGATTTAAACCATGCTGTGGAACAAAATATGGTTCCTACAAAGATATCAACAGTTGACACAACAGCAGCTTCTAAACCAGTCCTAAACCAGCACTTGAGAACAAACTAAGCACTTGAGAACATTCTGCCATGCCCAGATCTTCTAGTTAAAGCCAATTTTAGACCTCATACCATAGAATGGTATATTTCAGCTTGTGGTTTATATTTTTGAATAAAAAAAAAGGTTTGTCTACATTAAAGAGTTTACGCACACAATTAATTTAGAATTAGTAACGCATTATTTTTTTTTCTTAGATTTTTTTTAAATACAAATAATTCCGCCATAAAATTTGACCCCAGGATAAACTTGCACAGTAGCAAATTTTCAGTGTTCAGTGTTAAAGCAGCTTTACACTGCACAGATATTTGCGCTCGCTGTAACACGGAATCTTTTTGCTATATTTACTTTCTTGCTCCCACGCCAGTCAGCTCTGACCAATCAGAGGAGACAATGTGCTCACGTGGTTTATTAGTGCGCACTGTGGTGCATTTAAGTTTATTCCTGTGTGAAACCAAACCAAACAAGAAAACAAGCAAGAAAGTATTCCACTGATCTGGACCATAGAAACCAACTACAGGTGTAAAAAATGCCCTTTTATACTCAGAAAAAAGCAAATTATCATGCATTCTTTATTCCAGATCTCCACGTTGACTTTATCTCACCTTACACATAAAAGTATCTACTAGTATTTTAATATAAATATAATTGCATTTTTAATTTTTTTACAATATTTTTTTTATTACATTTAAATATCTACTATTAAAAACCTAGAAAGAGCAAGTGCGATTAGTCGCAGTTAATCACAGAATAGTGTTGTGACAAACTGTGTTATTGTTTTAACGATTATCGCCACTATGAAAATGCATAAATGAATACACTTATGCATACACATCAAAGAAATGCACACAGAGCACACAAGTAAGTGTTAGATTCCAGTATTATTCATAATATAGATAAAGATTCTCAGGAACTATCTTTGACAGCCCAACATTACATTACAACATTACAACATTATCTAAGGTCCTGCATAAATTGGCCATAGCTTTTCTTAATGCACACTCCAGGGTGTTTTTGCAACAGGACAATGCTTGTCCACACACTGCTGCCATCTGAAGAGATTACACACTAAGAAAAGTAAGTACAGATTTGTACTTAAAAAGGTACAAAGCGTGTCGCTGGGGCTGTACCTTATATTGAGGTACAAAAAAAGTACCTTTCAGTGAAAGTCCTTTTTTGTACCCATGGTTATTGTGCCAGTAAAGATTATAAACATTATAAACATTATCATCTAAATATCATCTAAACTAAATATGGCTCAAAAACTTGATGGTCGAAAATTGTGTGGCTTTCAAATAAAAAATGTGCAATTAAAATAAATATTGTTTATTAGTACAGTGATACAGAATACTGAATGTACCTTTTGGCCGAATAAATGGTACAATTCTGTACTTATTGCTGTTAGGAATGACTTTGTACATCAGAGGGAACAAATCTGATCCTGTAAAGACCAATATTGTTCCTTTGTGGGTACAATTATAAAGAGTGTACCTTTGAGTACAAAAAAGTACTCATATCGTACCTCTGTTTTTTAGAGTGTAGATTATAGACATCAGACATAATTTTATAACACAGCCAGCTGTATTGCTATACATATCTCTGATACATATCTTTGTGGGAAATATCTCTTTCAATTAGCGTTGCAATCCAGCACTTCCTTCTGGGTGCATTTTTCTGATGATCACTGGTCAGTATAAACGTTAATATTCTGCCCTTCTACACCCACCTATGGACTTACCTTCAAGCTGGTTTTGCTTAGGCCTGTGGATCTGAAACACTCATTTCTCAGTTCAATAGAGTCTTGGATTGACCATTAACCCCCAAGCTATGCGCATACACACGCACACACACACGCACACACACACATGCACTGAGGTATATGTCATCATACAGTCTGTGCCTGCACTGAGAAACATGACACCGCCTCATAAGTAAAGGTCATGACTTTAGTTCATATGGCACAAGCGAGTTAATAATGACAGTTAGTTAAAGTGAGCTGCAATAACAAGGTGAATTTTGAGTGCTTCAGGGTCTTTTGAGGAATAATTAAGAGGGTGGGGGAGTGTGGCGCGTGTGTACTGGACCGGTTGGCTGTGTGTGTGTTCCCAAATGAGCTGTGAAGATGAATTGATTGCAGAGTTCAGTGTAATTACTGCGAGTATGTTGTATCTTCCAAAATTGTCCGGTTATTGATTCTAAATTCTACTTTAACGCTCTCCTGGTGAAACTACAGACAAAAAAAGACGTAAAAGAAATATCAGTATCTGAACCCTTTGAAATTTCATGGAGTGTTTAATGAGTGTTTTCAATAAAGACCGGGAGGATCATAATTTTTTTTGTGTTATTCTTTTAGGTACATTATATTGGTTAATACCCTTGGATGAAGATGACTCAAAAACAAAAACAATTATTTCTCTCTTATAAATATGTAACCAAAAAACTGCAAATAAATAAATCAAACAGTAAATGAACTATTATGTAAAAAGTGGTGCTTGTCTCTAAGTTATCTGCTCAGAGACAAAAATATGAATACAATATTAATGAAGAAATCAACTAAACAAAAAAAAAAGCTAGAAGCAAATTAACATATCATTCAAGAAATATTGATTAAAAAAATAATATTAAAGTAGCCAAGTTATGCAGAAAATATTACTAAACATTACAGTGTATCTGTACTATATTTTAAATAGAGAAAGTAACTATACTAAAATATATATATTTATCCCTTCCCATTAGGTCCCACTGATCCATGTTTATTCATGATTAAGAGTTAAAAAAAACAAACTCCATTATCCTTATTTTTAGCTAAATTAAAATAATATAAAATAAATTTGACTAAAATCTAATAATTATAATAATAATAATAATAATGATAACATTTTAGTTCGTATAAAATGTTATACTGTAAAGCTAGAACAGTATGTATTTTTACATAAACATACAGTACCAGTCAAAAGTTTGGACACACCTTAAATTCAGTGTTTTATATATATATATATATTTTTTTTTTGCATTGTAGATTAATACTAAAGTCATCCAAACTATGAATGAAAACATATACATTTATTTAATAAAAATAAAAGTGTTAAACAACCCAGAAAATGTGTTATATATTTTAGATTATTCAAAGTAGCAACTTTTGCTGCCAGCTCTTGAATTTACTACTGTATTTAATGAACTGACTAGGGAACGAGCAAACCATCAAAAAACAAAAAAACAACTTTAATGCGTGTCGCTTTGAGGATGTCCAACACAACACTGCCGTATTGCATTATGGTATATAGTATACTATAAATTCTAGCACACATTGTCTGTATATTATGTATTGAGAGGCGTTGTGGGTGTTTGATAGTAAACTATATAGAAAATAAAAATGTATCTTTGAGATTTCGAACAGCACAAGCAAACCGATGACACACTATACAGTATAGTGCACTATATAGTATTTTTGTAATAGAGAGAGCCTTAGAAGGCACACGTTAACAGCACCTCAGATAAGAGCCTCCTAAATGCTTCTTCACAGAGTATTTTGGTTTGTTTAACACTTTTAAGTTACTAAATGATTCCTTATGTGTTCCTTTTTCGTCTGGTAAATGTACTGTTAGGAGTCTTGCCCAAGGACTTGTCCAATCAAACTGTCCTAAGTCTAAAACAGAGTAGGCATTGTTGTTACCCAACTCCTGAGGGTACAAGGAAAAAAATAATTTTTAAAAATGACAAAAAAATCAAATAGAGCTCTTGAATTCTTGTGAAGTGAAGAGCAATCAAGAACGGTCCAGTGTTGCAGACAGTACCTGATTCGACAGCAATCTTCCCTGTAAAAGCTTTAAGGATTTTTTTTCCCTTTAAACCAACACGTCCCTATATCTTTCCCACTTCCACTTTAGCCCCATGAATAATAGACAGTGTGATTTTCTATGCAGCACAATTCATATGCTCAGTTTCACTTCAAAATTTCGCTCTGAGCGATGTTTGAACTAGCCATCTGCCTACGAGGCCCGCGCTGCTGCTATTGGGCAGAGAAAAAAAAAAAAAAAAAAGGAGGAAAGGAATGCAGAAGCCCTTAACAATGAATCCTTTCCCATACCTATCACACAAACTGGACAGGACATAGCGCCGATGAGGGTTAATAAGCATCACACTGTCTCCTGCTTTCTGTCACCGGCCCCCCAATTATAGCAGCATGGCTGCTCCTCTCCAACCTGAGAGCCTGCAGCTGGAAAACTCAGTTCCACTGCACGCACCACCAGAGACCCCTACACTGCCTCTACACTGCCACTGGGCCAATTTGGCATGGCCATGCCGACGGAGAATACTCTTGATGAAATATATATATGATCTTCCTCAAACATGTATTGTTCCGCCCTGCTGTTTCTTATCAGACTGAATCCCCTCTGACACTCGACAAAGTTAGCAGGATGAGACTGGAGCCTGCTCTGCCTTTGCTTTAAGAACCAAGTTATCTTTCACTCTCCCCGGGCTTTTGTTCCTGCTTCTTCTTCTTCTGCTGCTGCTGCTTCCTTCTCTGCTTCGTCTTCTTCACACAGACATGCTCCTGACAGTTGAAGAAGCTGGACAATTGTCTACTCAACTGAGTGATGGAGGACTAGTCAATGGAAGCACATTTACACACATCTATACATCTTACAAAAAGTGTATTTGTAAGTGTATATGTAAGTTAAGTGCTAATACAGCTCATTTAAAAATGATGAGTTTCTATGATTTTACCAAATTGAAAACTTCTAGAATATAATCAAAAGGAAGATAGATGGATGATCACAAGCCATCAAACCAAGCTGAACTGCTTGAATTGTTGAACCAGGAGTAAAGGCATAAAGTTATCCAAAAGCAGTGTGTAAGACTGGTGGAGGAGAACATGCCAAGATGTCTGAAAAATGGGATTAAAAACCAGGGTTATTCCACCATATATTGATTTCTGAACTCTTAAAACTTTATAATGATAAACTTGTTTTCTTTGCATTATTTGAGGTCTGAAAGCTCTGCATCTTTTTTGTTATTTCAGCAGTTTCTCATTTTCTACTAATAAACGCTCTAAATGACAAAATATTTTTATTTGGAGAAATATTTTTATTTGTGAGAAATGTTGTCCCTAGTTTATAGAATAAAACAGAAATGTTCATTTTACTCAAACATATACCTATAAATAGCCAAATCAGAGAAACTGATTCAGAAACTGAAGTGGTCTCTTATTGTTTTCCAGAGCTGTATGTTAATGTAAAGCTGGTTATAAGAGGTTATTATAAGAAGTTGCTGCCACCTACTGGGACTACTGTGTGGGTTTCACTTATTTGCTAATGCAATCTTCATTCTATTGATTTTTGTTTAAGATCAATAAAGTACTGTATGTCAACAAAGACATCCCGAAAGTTTGAGACAGAGGGAAATAACAGGAATGTGAGACGATGTAGTGAACTACAGGGTATACAGGGCACCACCTTGAATCCTAGGTTTAAAAAAATCAGCTATTAATCCTACTGCAGACACTATTTTGAATTGTGAAGTACCATAGGGTTCAAATGTAGGGACAATAAAGCTGAGGTTATGTAGTTATGAGAGTGAGGAACTGAAGTGTGGGCTTACATGTAGAGTCTAAGGGGTTAATACAAAAGAAAAAGTTAATACAAAAGAAATGCAAAGCTACAAAAATGAAATACAAATAAAATAGATTACAAATTAATGTTTAGAAGACAAGACAACCATGTGCATCATATTTATGATGGGTAGGATTATGGGGCTTGCTCATGGGCCCACCAGTGGCGGCCCACCAAACCCAGGTATCAAACCCACAGTCTTGTTGCTGATGGCCCAGTGCTCTAAATGCTGAGCCACCACTGCCCACTACTATTTAGCACACAAGTAATCAACAAGATGCCCCAAGTTTACCAACATGAACCACATTACTAACTGCATTAATTGCTTACTATCAAGGGCGTAGGAGCGGGCTTGATATTGGGGGGGACACATTTGCCAATATGAACCCAAGCCCACCCAATAGTTTCCTAGAACAACATTTGTGGAAATTACTTTTAATTAAAAGTAAATTATTATTATAAGGTGATTTTACAACCTAAACATTACATACAACTAAAAATTATGCAAGCAATGTCTGAATTATGTACATATGACAAAAATTTTCAGTTATCACCTAATATTTAAAATAATATAACAGATTATTATTATTGTTATTATTATTATTATTATTATTATTATTATTATTATTATTATTATTATTATTATTATGTATTGGCATGTCAATTCTGTTGTATATTTACATTTTCTCCTGCACTTTTATTTTTTTCTACTGAGAGCTCTTCTTAAGATGGTGTCCTTTTATGTAAAAGAATGTAACTTTACGTTTCATAGAGACTTTTATAAACGTCAGGATATGTGGTCTTACTGTGAAATACAAATGAACAGAAGTCACGTTACAGCAGTGTTTCTCAACCCAGTTCTTACATATTCTACTGCATATTAAAACTGTTCTGCATATTCTAGAGCTTCCTCTGGTGGATATACATGATTAATTTAGGCTCCATAGGGGGCTAAAGGATTTTAACAGGTAAACTCAGTAAATGACTGTTTATTAGCTGATCAGGTGGAAAACACTAGTTTAGGGCAGTGATCGGGGTTAAGTAACTGCTTTAAACTACCAACTTAAAGTACTGTACGAAATTCTGGCGATCATCTACATCCAGCTTCTAGATAACTAGTTAGTTAAATTTTCGTTCATTATAGCTCACAGTAAGTCCTGTAATCCTAAATGAATAAACAGTTTGAAAATTAAAGTGATTAGCTGATCAGGTACAGGGAAACATTACATATATATTTTATTTTTTTCTTTAACCCTGACTCCCAATCTAGCTAATTCCAAAGATAAGCTTACACACTAACACAGCTGCAGTTTATTAATCACAGTGGGTTTAAACTGTGTGCTGATTCAGAGACGTGTATTTTTAACCAGCTATCAGAAACATATCATCACAGTTGAAGTGGTTAGCCTATCGTTACCTTTCTTTTAGAAAAATCTCAGTATATCCATATCTGTTTTAAAATCAGCTGAAGCTGCGGCGTCCCGATCCCGCTGCTAAATCTCACAGCGAGGGGGCGGGGCTTCCCCAACAGCAAACTGCCTCTGCTCCTCGCGCCGCAAAACCAGCAAGCTGATTGGCTGTTTCTACTGAGAGGCGTGACTTAATACCTGAACCGGCTCCGTGATTGGTCCGGTCTGTCTCCTCATTAATAGTACAGCTGACCTGAGCGAACTGATATCATTTTTGGGGGGGGACAAATCCACCTGTTTCTAATATTGGGTGGGACATGTCCCACCCATCCCCCCCGGTTCCTACGCCTATGCTTACTATTGATAAAGTTCAATGTATAATTCAGGCACAAATAAAACACATTTTCTTTACTACATGACTCCCTGCCCACCCATTACTGACTTATCTTTACTGCCTGATTTTTGTATTTATTTTGATTTTTACTTGAAATTATTGAGTCTAATTTTCAGTTATGTTGTGCTTACTTATATTAACAAAAATAAAATGCACAATTACATATGATATTTATTTGCTGTAGCAGAGTTTTGATTTCACTAAATTGAAAACCTGAAAAAAACTGAACTCCTTGAATGTATGCACCAGGAGTGGTTATCCAAAAGCAGTGTGTAAGACTGGTGGAGGAGAACATGCTGAGATGCATGAAAACTGTGATTAAAAACCAGGGTTATTCCACCAAAGATTTCTGAACTCTTAAAACTTTATGAATATGAACTTGTTTTCTTTGCATTATTTGAGGTCTGAAAGCTCTGCATCTCATTTATTATTTCAGTCATTTTTTACTCAAAGGAAATCTCAAATAGCAAAATCAGAAAAACTGATTCAGAAAATTAACCCATCATGCTATTGTATTTGTTCAGATTTGAAAATATTAAAGCAGTGTCAGAAAGTCTTAATCAACTACGGTACCAAAGACATTTTCTTATCAGCCGTGCAAAGATAAACAGCGCCCTCTGCCTGTAAATAAGGAGAAGCTTCACAAAGTTACTGGTCATATGAGATACATAAGAAGGAATTCAAATGTTAAAAGCTAAAGCTTTTCATTTAAATATTTTTTTTTGTTATGTACAGCTCTGCCTGCATTCTTAGATACGGTTTTCCAAGATTTTGCTCTCTTCTTCGAAAAACATATCCACCAGGGCTTCTACATCCAATTAATCTCACCCTTCAGAAAAAAAAACAGTTGCACACTGTTGCACAAGCATCATATACAGAGTTCCTTATTTCTAGACCCATTATCCATTTTTTTTCAGGTACACTGAGCACATAGGAGCACTTTGTAGTTGTACTATAATAACATCTGACCTCCAGAGGCCAGATTCTCTCACCTGAGCTGTGAATTTCTGCAGCTCCTCCAGAGTGACACTCGGCCTCTTGGCTGCTTCTCTTACCAGTGCTATCCTTATAGTTTCGTTGCATATTTATCATTTGTTATTCTCCAACACTACCCTGTTCTTTAGTAATCAAAACCCTACAGGAACACCACAAATTATTATATGGGTGGCAGATCATCCTCAGCACTCTAGTGACACTGACATGATGTTTTACTAGTGTGTGTTGTGCCGGTATGAGCTGGACTGACAATAGTTCACCAACACCATGTGTCAGCAGAGTCACTGCAGTGCTGAGAATAACCCTCCATACAAATAATAACTGATCTTTGATGATCCTGACATTTGAAGAACATGGTAAAAAAAAAAAGGAAAATAAAGTATGAAGACAAACAGAAAGACTACAGTTTGTTATTAAAGAGCTAAAAAGAGTTACTATATGCTCACTGGAGCTTAAAAATGGATAATAGGTCTAGAAAAAAGGATAGTGTGGTGTAAATTATTAACAAAATAAATTGTGATTGGTGCATAAGATTTAATAACAGTTACAGAAGTTACAGAAATTTGAAAAATAGAAGTACACTACTGTTTTCATAGTAAGATTTTATTTTTTACAGGAAACGAATGAAGCATTTGTCAAAGGAAATAATTTATAACAAGCAGACTATGAAGACGTTTTTTTCAGTGATGGTGTTTCTGCTGAAACTGCCGTCCACAGTATCCACATGTGCCCACTTTGGTCAGTTTGTCCTGTGTGAGAAGTGTGAGAAGAAATTGTATGAATTATTACAAATTTTACTATTTAATCCTTAATCCAGATCCATGTTAACTTAACATTAGTTTTAACTTATGTTTAATACTTAACTTATGTTTATTAGTTAACTTCACAGTAGAAAATAGTGTTTTTTAGAGGCATTACATTTAATATTACAGATTTTTTGATGTTCCTTTAATACAATAAAAGCATTAAAAAGCCAATGATGCTTCCTGCAGTCTGCAGAACTAGTTGGTTTCAGATAGGCTGTGTTCTATTTTGAAGGCAGATAGGGTGTTTTCAGGTTGACTGAGATACTGAGTTGTTAAATCATGTTATTTACATCGAGATTCAGGTGCTGCCAAGCTTAATAGGGATTAAGCCTTGTCGTACACAATGTTTTCCTTAAAATGGAAAATCTACATTTAAAGCACTGCGCAGTCAAAGACTAGCTTAATCCCTGTTTGAGAAACTGCCCCTAAATTTCCTCCATTAGAAGACTGTATTTCAGGTTTCCAATCCTGAATATAGCAGGGTTCTTCTAGTCCTGGAGGTTTGGTGATTTATCTAATTAACAACACCTGGTTTGACACCTTTACTAACTGTCCAGTGTTCTAAGTAAAAAACAATCCCTGATCTTCCAGGCCAGAAACTGAAGATTTCTGTCACATGTATTTAATTTACTCCACTGTCATACTTATAATCCCATTATTAAGTTAGTGGAATATTATGTTAACTGTGCATGTACACTTGCACAGTGTACATGCACAGAATTTCAGAATTTCAAGTAAGATGTATTCCTATTTTATTCACTGCTGTTTAACAGAGCTGTTCAGTAATTATATGAATTTAAGGCACACCATTTTCTGTTCGTGTAGTTATTGATAAAAACTGCTTACCAAGTTAATGTAGACCTTGGGGTGACCGAGAGCTCCTCCACCCCCATCACAAGAAACCACTCTTGCTTCTAGATCAGACACTGGCTCCTCTGCAACCAGTTTGATGGCGAAGTTCTCATTCACCTACATAATAAGAGATTAACAGGAACATAAACGAGAGAATAATTCCACAATATGGACAAATACATTTCAATCAATCTTCAATGATAGCATGTTTGCATTTAATGTTACCTCTTTTTGTCTACCCACGAATCTCATTCTTCTCACATCATTTTCATCATAAACCTGCAATCAAAAATACATTTTAGTATAAATCTGAAAGTAAATTCATCATCTCTTTATCATGCTGATAGTGGACCAACACCAGAAAAGACATGTCTCTCCAAACCAACACTGATTGTGGAAACTTCACACTAGACCTCAAGCAGCTTGTACTGTGCTTCTCTCTACTCTTTTTCCAGGCTCTGCTCCCTTGATTTACAAATAAAATGTAAAATTTACTGATGATCAGTGATGGGTTGTAGATCCAGGTCATCTACTGGTGTTGGTTCACTGTGTTATATCAAGTCCAAAGTCAGTACAGTTTTTTATTTTTCCAGAAAATCTTTCAGCACTTCATGCTTCCCTCTGCTGACAACTTTTATGGAGATGCAGATTTCATTTTCCAGCAGGACTTGGCACACTGCCCACACTGCCAAAAGTACCAATTGGTCTTACATAATATTCGAATTTTCTGAGAGACTGACTTTCTTTCCATAATCATCAACAATAAAATAAATGAACGCTTAAAATGGATCTTTCTGTGTGTAATACATCTATATAATATATGAATTTCACATTTTAACTGAGTTACTGAAATAAAGTAACTTTTCAATGATATTCTAATTTTTAGTTGCACCTGAAGAAAATGAAACAGGCCTAATTACACACAAAAAGGATGAGATGAGTGAGAGAGTGAGAGAGAGAGAGAAATACAAACAGAAAGTGAGATCAAGAGAGAGACAGAGACAGATAGAGGGAGACAGATATAAAGATTGAGACAGACAGATAGAGAGATAGAGAGAAAGAGAGAGAGAAATACAAACAGAAAGTAAGATAAAGAGAGAGACAGAGACAGAGAGAGACAGATAGAAAGATTGAGACAGAGATAGAGAGAGAGAGAAAGAGAGAGAGAGAGATACAAACAGAAAGTGAGATGAATGGGAGAGAGAGACAGACAGAGAGGGAGACAGAAAGATCGAGACAGATAGAGAGATAGAGAAAGAGTCGTTCTCGAAGAAGAAGCTGAGACCATAACACTATCAGCCAAAATACGTCTCAGCTCTACATCATCACAGAAATCAGCTTAATCAACAGACTAATCACAACTCTTCTTAAATAATTACAACATACAACTGTTATTAATATCTTATTCATTTATTTTCTTTTTTTATTATTTATTTATATTTACTTTTATATGTAAGATATGTTAATATATACATTTGTATATGTATTGTATTTTTTTACCTTTTGTATATTAACTTCTTGTTTCATTGCTTTGGCAAAAGTTGTTAATTGCAATTCATGCCAATAAAGCTTTTTTAAATTTTAATTGAAAAAATTGAAAGAAAGATAGAGAAAGAGAGATAGATAGAGAGAGAGAGATAGATAGATAGAGAGAGAAAGAGAGAGAGAGACAAACAGAGACTGACAGGCAGACATCATAAGTATACGACGACATATGCAATTAACAGTGTCCAGAGTACTGGAAATCGAGCTAAGAGCGAAATAAATACCTAGGTGATTTAATAAAAAAATGTTCAGCACTTATTATTATTATTTTAAAACCAGAGTGCTTTAAAGATAAACTGTTGATAGTTAATTATCCAGTTACATTTAAACAGCACTGCATTGTGTCTCTTTTATTAGTTTATATATATAGGCCTCCTCAATCCAGCTTAATTCCAGCCACAAATACTGTTGAAATTAAAACAGCTGAAAAATTTTCAGAGCTGCTCGGCTGTTTACACAGTTTGCAAAGTGAAGGTGGATAGATAGCTAGCATACAGCTAACGCTAACTAGGTTAGCGATCACTGCTGAAGGAAAACAGTCCGGTATATTTCAGAAGCCAGACGTTACCTGCCCAGTGTGAGTGATCTTTTCCCCGTAGTTTGAAACAGGTACAGTGTAGCTCTGAGCAGGAACCACAGAAAGCCTCAAAACTCCGAGTAAAATCCTCGTATTTTTACCGAAGGACAACATCTTGGGGAAGGAGGCTGCCATGTTTCTCCTCACAGCTCCTCCGCTCCGGGCTTCCCTCTGCTGACCCCTAGTGCCCAACAGCGCTGTTCAAAAATGTTATAGTGTGTTTTACAGACTGTTTACATACGTTTCGCACACATAAACTTACACGTCGGAAAGAATGAACACCACACATAGACAAAAAAAATACATTAAAATAAAACATCAGAAAAAAAGAAAAAATCTTATGAATTCTTCAATAACGCTTCAGTAATCTGAGCGCACCGGTACAGCAGATGGCGCTGAACGCAGGTAGAACTTCTGTCTGGTCCTTCAGGGTCAGCCTCATTCCTTTGTTCTATTGTGCACTTTCTAGTGTTGTCTCAAATTTCCCCACAAATAAGAGCCCTTAATCAGATTTTTTTTTACTGCACTGGTGAACATATGGAAGCCCATTCCCGCCACCTAAAAAATAAAAATAATTGAGATAGTATCACAATATGTTGACTTAGTATCTCAAAATATTGACTTAGTATCTCAAAATATTGACTTAGTATCTCAAAATATTGAGATAGTTTGAATTTAGGTTAAATTAAGGTGTTCTTTTTTTGTAATTTAATTATTAAATAATTGTATCAGTTTCAAAATAATTGCAAAGTAAAGGAAAATTTAATCAATCTTATATAAAAAAAAAATACATTTGTCGGTAGCCCACCAAAGAGAATAATCACCAGTGTTATATGCGCTAAAAGATTCTATGAAACAAATAATGCAATCAATTTAGTACAGAAGTGTAAGAAATGTTACATAGCCAATCAAATTGAAGTATTATAGTGTCTTGTCCCACATTTCATAGTAGAATTTATATGTTAAAAAAATATTAAATATTAATAAGGTATAGTATATATGGTTGTGGTGTGAATATTACAGCTCGAAAATGTTATAGTTTTTTTTATTAATTATTTCATGATTGCTTTTGGGCATGCAGCTTTTTTTATAATGATGTTGGGAATATGAAGTGTTGAGTAGGGAGTAGTGCGCAGGGAATAGGGTGTAGGGTATAGGTGTCATCGCTTCTGTATGAAACGGCCCAACGACTTTTCTCAAAGTCATCTACGTCACAGGAAGTGTCGTTTTCAAGCTGGACTGGTGCAGAGAGAGAAACATGCGCACAGATCAATAAACGGGATTATAACAGACCCGCATATAACAAATATCAGTATTTAACGCTTTATAGAAACAGGTAGGTATTCTTACTTAACTGTGCGCCATTTAAATGAAGGGTATCCGGTATTATAGGTAAAGAATCTATTATTACCTGACCTAGCTAGCTAGCTAACGTTAGTTAGCTTTAATTAAGTTAGCTAGCGTTAGTTAGTTAACCTAGGTTAGCTAGGGGTAGCTAAACTAAATCACAGAACGAAAGCAGCAGAGGAAGTGGTAGCTGAAATGAGACAAAACCGGCAGCATTTGGTGCTGCACTGTCCAGATTTAGCCATGTTGCCAAATCTGAAGATTTTAAGAAAAACACACTGGAAAATTGCAGTTTCTTGTATTTTTTTAGTTTGTAATTTGTACCATTCCCTATAACCGGCATGTTACACTAAGAGCAGATAGTAAGTGAAATCTCGGATAATATAAAAAAAAAATAGTCAGTCATTAAGTTACACACTATACGCTTACAAGATGCTTAATTTAATATTGTAATACCGTACAAGTGTGCAATTTTTAGATGTGTAATAATTTTACAGTGTTTTCATGTGCAGTTTTAATGTTCACATTTAAATTTACTTCACATATTTTTGATGCTTTATTATTGATATTTTTTTTTATTATCTGGAGATTTTAAGAAAACCACACTGGAAATGGCAGTGGTGAGATCCCAAAAACGAAATATAACGATGATGCACAGTATAATGTCAGTATACTTAAATGACAAACCATTGTTTTGTGAAAAATGCTTCATTTAGTAGTATCAGTATTATTCAGTTTCTTGTATTTTAGTCTGTAATTTGTATTCATTTTATTCTTTACAATCTCTAGATGTGTAACAATTTTTATGTGCAGTTTTAATATTGACATGTAAATATATTTCACTCATTTTTGATACTTTATCATTCTTAATTTTAAATCTTCAAAATCATTCAAATTTTTAAATTGTTTGTTATCTCTCTCTAATGTGGGGGCTTGGCTATCCCTTTGCTGCTGTAATTTCTTCATTGCTGCATTTCTCCACTGTGGGACTCATAATGGATTTTCTTATCTTAGTAAATGTGTTGATAAATTAGGGTTTAATACAAGAGTAAATGGCACATTTCATGTGCTTATATCTACAGTGTGGGGCTGTAATGAGTGTATCGAGTGCTATTGAGTGCTGCCTTGCTGTTGTTCTGCCTGAATTTGCCATAAAGCAAGCCATTAAACTTTAATATTTTTGAATTATATTTAAAATGACTGTACAGTTAGTTATATTATTTAAGCCTTTTTCCCAATTTGCCTGTTTTCAGCTCCCTGTACAGGTGGTGGCGCCATGGCACCGCTGTTTCTTCCTCGTCTAGTCAGCTCCCTGACCCGGCAGCTGTCTCATGTTGTGAAGTTTGCGGCTGCCAGCTCCTTACCTGCAGCGAGTGCCCAGCGCTGCATCTCCACTGTCACAGCTGCTTTGGCTCCAGCCAGAGGAATCTTCAGCCCTGTTCAGGGTCTGCGCAGCCCACTCTGCTCACCTTTGGTTGGACAGTGTCAGCAGCTCCTGTGTGTGCAGCCTTCTGCCGGCATGAAAACCAAAACAGCGCTGAAGAAACGCTGCAAAGACTGCTTTTTTGTTCGCCGCAGAGGACGGCTGTTTGTTTATTGCAAAACCCACCCAAGACACAAACAACGGCAGGGATGAGTTTCTTCTGGTTGATCCCACTCTTTGTTGTATTTCACTTCTTTTCTGTAATAATAAAGATATGTGTATCACTGTAATGCTAAAGCTTCTGTGTGTGTTTGGGTAGATATTTCTGCATTGCCCTAAGTGTTCCATAAGATCAGATCAGAAAAAACTTCTCTCATTCAGATTGTTTTTTAAATTGTTTTCTCTACTGGTACCCTTATGGCATGTGTGCACTTTTATGTGCCAAAACCACCATCAGCGTCTGTAAATATTGGCAAAATTTATGAATATGCACAAATGTGTGTGACCTCAAAAAATGATTAACTAAATACTGACTATTATGCAGTATGTAAACTGTT
Organism: Astyanax mexicanus; assembly: GCF_023375975.1. Classification (NCBI taxonomy): domain Eukaryota; kingdom Metazoa; phylum Chordata; class Actinopteri; order Characiformes; family Acestrorhamphidae; genus Astyanax; species Astyanax mexicanus. The sequence continues at coordinate 38,324,908 of NC_064410.1, forward strand.
TTAATACAACATTTAAACGATTTAAACAATTTTTATTGAAGAAAAGCAAACCATTTTTTTACAACATGCACACAGGGAAGGCAGTGGTGTCATCTTCAACAAAGCACTCATGGCTTCACCAGCACACAGGGATCATCATTGTCCAGCCCTCAATTTCGGAGTTTTTAGCATCATGCACTATCCATAAAATACTTTTCTAGAGTGGTTTAATGTGGAACAGTATTGTAGAAAAAAATGACAATTTGTTTCTGCAGAACTGCAAAACTACCTGCAAAAAACAAAATCTTATCAAGTAAAACTATCAAATTTTAAGGCAATAAATCGTATTTTCTTTCTCTCATGAGCATTGTCTTACTAAGCGTTGTAAGTGTAACATTGTTTTACTGATTTTATAAACAATTAACTTATTCAGTTTTACTTAGAAGTTTCTTATTTTAAAGAATTTACATTTTTAACTCAAATAAGTTTGAAATTTAAGCCAGACAATAAGGGAATTTTCTTACTTAACTCATTTTAAGACTTTGTGATTTGAGACTTTTGCTTATTTTAAGAATTTTTACTACTAAAAATGAGCTCACCCCATTGGCAGAATTTTGCTTAATTTAAGTATAAAAATCTACATATAAATGTACATATATTTTATCTAGTTTTTTTTTGCAGTATGCATACTATGTGCAGGGCAATGGGGTGGAGCAATGGGAGCTTCTTTTAAAGACAAAACAGTAACAAAATAAAACGTAGATTTAAATTGCTTTGTAGCCACTGTGACCCTGGAGATCCCATCACCACTGTAAAAACGAGTTGATGATTTTTCTGCATAATGCAACATCTCACACCTAAACATTAATTTTCATGCGGTCAGTTGGCCCATGTAATGGAAAATAGAGGAATTTGATGTCAACAATGCCCATGTTTGGAAATATAAGCTGTAAAAACAACCTGTTTTAAATTAATTGGTTATGTCATGTCACACAAAGTACTAGTGCATCTCAAAAAATTTAATATCATTCAAAATTTACTTTATTTCAGTTCAAAATAATATTCAAATTTTCTTCAACACTGATATTTGTTTTTTTTTTGCTGTAAGCCATAATCATCAACAATAAAAGATACAAACGCTTAAAATAGATTCTTCTGTGTGTAATACATCTATATAATAGATTAGTTTCACATTTTGAACTGAATCACTGAAATAAAGTAACTTTTCAATGATATTCAAATTTTATGAGAACATTATTGAATGTATTGATGAACATTCACAGATTAGACTGTTTTTTTTTTTGTAAAGGACAATAGAGGACAATAGTTGTCACTAAAATGCAAAATGTATTATTTATTCTAATTTTTGAGCATTTTATTGGTTGAGTAATCATGAGATTTTGATACAATGTTAAGCAACAACTGACAAATTTCTAAAATGTGTAAAGAGGTTGGTTATCCACAACTCTCCTGCTTGTGACGCGCCCACTCATCACGCATGCGCGGCAGAGCGAGGGGGCGGGGCCGGGGTGATGAGCGCTGCGGGCGAGGGCAGCTCAGAACGGGTTTGTTATTCCTCTCAAACAGTGGAAGAGTTTCAGAAACAGCAGCTTTAAACACGGGGAGACTGTGGAAACATGAGGTTCGCGAAAAGGAAACGGTTAACCCTGGCGGACGGAGAGGACTCTCAGCTCTCAGCACAGTTTATTAACCCCTTCATACACGAGCTGCGGCTCACCGCTCTCCAGAAAGTCAAGGTAAGAGAAGCTCCTGAAGTTTCCGTGCGGATGGAGGAGCAGCTGAAACCTGAATGTTCCCCTACTGTTTCTACTGTTCTCATAGTTTAGAAACCTAAACAAGAAAACTTCAAATCGAACTGGAGGTTAAATAAAATAAAATAAACAGACTTTAGTTGGGGAAAAATTAATCTTACCAGTTTACCACAACATTTGTGCTGTTTTCTTCTATATATTATCTTCTGATGTAGAGCCCTAGTGTGTGGTTGATATGTGTGTTATTAAATTGATGATCCAGTAGCATGATATAAATAAGCATAGTGGCAGTAATTATTATTATTATTTATTTTTTGCTAATTTATGACTCATTGTATTTTATTGCTGTACTTCTAATATGTTTTCTATTAGACTATAAGACTATTAGAATGCTTTATTTTGTGTAAATCTGGCTGTTAGTCAATACACAATAAACAAGAGTAAAGAATTACACTCTTATTATTGTTACTCATATTAGTGTACTAAGTACACTAATATCTATACTATGATCAATTAAGTGTAATGCTGTGTTATATATACATACTAGTGCAGGGGTGTCCAAACTACGCCCCCCGGCCCATTTGCAGCCCGTTTCCTTTTTTGGAGCGGCCCTCGAGGTATTTTAGAAATAGAATGAAAGTTGGACCGCTGTTAAGCAGGTTTTTATAATGTGCGCATTTCTAGCGCAGAAAAGCGGGCCAAAAAGGTCTAAAAGCGAAGAGGGTGCGCATTGCTAGCGCAGAAAAACGGGCCAAAGAGTCTAAAAGCGGAGAGAGCGTGCTTTTCTAGCGCAGAAAAATGGACCAAAGAGTCTAAAAGCGGAGAGAGCGTGCTTTTCTAGCGCAGAAAAACGGGCCAAAGAGTCTAAAAGCGGAGAGGGTGCGCGTTTCTAGCGCAGAAAAATGGACCAAAGAGTCTAAAAGCGGAGAGGGTGCGCATTTCTAGCGCAGAAAAACGGGCCAAACAGTCTAAAAGCGGAGAGAGCGTGCTTTTCTAGCGCAGAAAAATGGACCAAAGAGTCTAAAAGCGGAGAGGGTGCGCATTTCTAGCGCAGAAAACAGGGCAAAGAGTCTAAAAGCGGAGAGGGTGCGCGTTTCTAGCGCAGAAAAACAGGCCAAAGAGTCTAAAAGTTGACGTAATTAAGGAGTTTAATATTAAGAGACATCAAGAAATTAAACATCAATTTGAAAAAAAAAGTTTGGACACCCCTGTACTAGTGTCTCTCACAAAATTAGAATATAATTGAAAAGTTACTTTATTTCAGTAATTCAGTAACTCATATATTATATAGATGTGATACACACAAAGTGATCTATTTTAAGCGTTAATTTTTATTTATTTTTTTTAGTTGATGATTATGAACTACAGCCAAAGAAAACCCAAAAATCAGTGTCTCAGAAAATTATAATATTATATAAGACCATTTTGTACATTTGACAGTTTGGGCAGTGTGCCAAGTCCTGCTGGAAAATGAAATCCACATCTCCATAAGCATAAAGAGCTGTAAGATTCTATAGGAAAACACTGCACTGACTTTAGACTTGATATAACACAGTGGACCAACACCAGCAGATGACAAACCATCACTGATTGTGGAAACTTTTCACACTAGACCTCAGCTTGAAGCAGTTTGGACTGTGTGCCTCTTCACTCTTCTTCCAGACTCTGGTCCCTTGATTTTCAAATGAAATGCAAAATATATTGATAGTCACTGATTGTTTAAAGAGACATGTCATCTTTTATGGAGATGTGGATTTCATTTCCCCACACTGCCAAAAGTACCAACTGGTCTTATATAATATTTAATTTTTTTTCTGACTATGAAAGCCATAATCATCAACAATAAAATAGATAAATAAATGTTATGCTGGTTAGGCTTTTGCAGTTTTAATTCACTGGAATTTTGCTACAAATATTGTTTTAAAAATATTTTTACATGAGCCAAACTCTGTATTCCAATCTGAGAAATACACTATATATTCAAAAGCGTATATACAACTTGTAATTAGGGCTGCAACAATTATTTGAACGTTTGTGTCTAATTTGTTACAGCACCAGACCACACAATTCAGTGCTGGGGACAGAAATGCAAAACGAGAGGGGTAATAGGCTCACTCTCACAGTTTACACTGTGTCTGGGTCTGTGTCTCCAAAAGTGCTCAAACACAACAGATTACACATTTACTCACTACTCGTAGTACATTCCACATCTTTTGGACATTACATGATGTTTAAATCAGAGTTTTAGCTGTTCCTTCATTCTAAAGCAAGGAAGGCCATGGCGTAAATAATTATTGATCAACTGACTAATAAAAAAATAATCATCATAGTTGCATCCCTACTTGTCATCCAACATTTCTTTTGAAACCAACGGTACAATTTGGTATTTTGTTGCAATAACAGTCTCTATTTTTATGAGGAGGCTTTTTTTCTAAGTAACCTTAACTTTGAGGATTTGTTTGCAATATATCATGAGAACATTAACATGGTGAAGTAGTATTGTTGATTCCGAAGAGTCAATCGAGCTCCATCCCTACAGAGAGTGCAGTCCTACTGCTCCACAGATGTATACTGGAGGATTATACCTTATTGACCGTTCTTTCTATGGAGAATGCAGTATATAATCAATGTGTGTTTGTGCAGCTGAAGGCCTCTGTCTGTGGCAGTGGGTGCACAGATGGATGCACACACATAACATATTTTTATGTATATCACTCAAAAGCTGGCTGCATATGTTCAATGCCATAAAATGCATTATTAAAAATTCTTTTCTGCACAGTTTTGCATTATATTAAGTCTCCAGTTAGTTACCTGCCTTGATTTAAGCCAAAGCTGTTCAATATAGTTACGGGAAAAGGGGTGTGCAAATGTTACAAAGAAGTCTCGTCAAAAAAGAAATTCTTGGAATGTGGTAGGAATCTAAAAGCATGTAAAGAATTGCCTGCCTGTCTTAAACCAATCAGTGTTTATGATGCAACCATTTCCAATAAAGAAGACTATAAGTACTCATCTCAATTCACTAAGAACTAGGGGTGTGCCATATCGTATCGTACACGATAATACCGCCAAAATTTTTTGATATCGTGAGCGATATTATGCCCTGAAATATCGTGCCATATCACCCACCCCCAATTATCACATCAGGGTACTACTTTTATGCTGTTTTTAGCAAAAGAACAATTCACACTGTTCGCCTTTCCCATTTCCCATCTACTAGAGACAGATTATATCTGTCCAGTATCATTTAATTTACTTTAATCCTGGAGATATGTAGAACGCATTATTAGTACCATGATATTCTGGATTAATGTTCTTGAGCTTTTACAAATCTAAGTAATTTCTGGTATTTTTAAAAATCTCAGTTAAGGGTGTGCCATATCATATCACGTGCAGTAAGAAAATTTAATATTGATTTTGGTGCATTAGTCTTTTCTTGAAATCATTTTTTTAATTCAGTATTTCGTCAAATCGCCAAGAGTAACGTTATCGCGAAAATACCATGAAATATCGTGATATTATTTTAGAGCCATAGCGCCCACCCCTACTAAGAACCTCATTCTCTCGCACCCTTTTTTTTTTTTTCAAGTAAGAATCTCATACCGACTGTGAAGCATGGTGGTGGATGTGTCATGGCTTGAGGGTGCTTTGCATCATCAGAACTTGGGCACTTTGTTAACATTCTGATTTGTATTAGAGAACTCTTCAAGGCATCATCTGAAACTAAAGCACAACTGGGTCATACGACAAGGCAAAGCACACCACCATGTCTACTCTGCAGTGATTAAAAATGATAAGAAATGCAGATTTTGGAATGGTATAGCTACCCCTATAGAAACCCTATAGAAATGTGGCAGAACCTGAAATTATCAGTTGATGCTTCAAGGCTTAAAAACGTCATTGAGCGTCAGCAGATCTACAGGGAGGAGTGGGCCAGAATTCCTTCATAGCATTGTGAAACACTAAGGAACTAAGGAACTACAACAGAAAGAGTTATTGCTGCTTTGTGGATTGTTGAAAGAAAGCTGGTGTTCACAGTTTCATACAGGGGGTTAGGTGTTAAGTATCTATCATGTTAGGTGTTTTGTTTTCTCAAACATTTCCCTTGAATTAATATTAATGCAGGGAACAAGCTCTTCATGACACTGTAGTTTACATTGAATCTGATCTGTAGACCAACCCAGTACCCTTTGTGGTGTGCTCATGTTCCTCCCAAGCATCGCAAAGCAAATTTTTCCTTTCATCTTCCTCTTTATAATCTCTCATGATCATGATCCTGTTTATGAAAAGGAGATGTAAAGCAAGAGAGGAAGTTCATCAACGGAACTCATCTGATCAGGGAATTTAGTCTTGTCTCTGTTTGGAGAGAGTGAGAGCGGCAAACATCACATAGTTTTTCTTATTTTTTTATGTATCAATCCATGTTTATCTTGGCAAATCATAAAAAAAAAACCTTTTTAAAAAACAAAACATATGTTTGTCCCATTTTACTATATTATTGCACTTCTAAAACATATTGTGAAGTTGTCAGTGATGTCGTCATAACTATGCTCACTTCTAACCTCATGATTCAGACTCATGATGGTTTAAATATCTGTGCAACCTTCTCTGTACTTCCTGTATACACCACTTTGGTTACAAAATGTGACTTCTACACATTCTACACAAAGCATGCTTTATACAGTTCAGGAATGCTAATTATTCTATGTTTAAAACTAGGGGTGGGCAATATTATATCGTATACAATATATTGTGACGCAGAAATATTGTGATATTAAAAATCCATATCGTGATAATAGGGCTGTTCTGTCTTAAAAGTAGTCTTATTATTTACTGTGAAGCTTTAAGTGTATTTATTGTATAATTGTTTTAGTTTGCAGTTTATATGCATGCACTAAATATTCTGCAATATTTTTTGCTGCATTATATTATTTTATGCTATATTATTTATTTAGCCTGTATCTTGATATGCTGTTATACTCTTATACTATATTCCTGAAATTAATTAATTATTTTTCTGTTTTCCTATATCGCCAAGTATATAGTTATTGCGAAAATACCCTGAAATATCGTGATATTATTTTAGAGCCATATCGCCCACCCCTAGTTAAAACACATAAAATGTTTTTTCTTTTTTTTTTATAGTTGGGAGTAGGGTTGCAACGGTATGAGATTTTCACGGTATGATAATCGTCTCAGAAAATACCGCGGTATCACGGTTATCACTGTATCACAGTTTGTTACATATATTATTAAACTGACCCTTAAAGAAATTACAACAAAGTTTTTTTGTTCAATTAACTATTTATTGTAGAAACCTGGAACAATTATATAGATAATGTCTCCTTAAAGAAAAATAAGCTGTACACCATCAGGTGAAGGAAACCGGGTTTTTCCACTACTCTTAAGGGCATTAAGAGTGTATATTAAAAAAAAAAAAAAAAAAAAAAAAAAAAAAATATATATATATATATATATATATATATATATATATATATATATATATATAAATATAAATATATACACACATACACACACACACACACACACACACACACACACACACACACACACACACATTACACACATTACATGTCCTCTAAGAACTAAATATCTGTATTTAAAATATTCAGTACAATTATTTAAGTTTAAATTATTTAAATATTATTTAAAATATTTAATAAACTGAGCCTGGGTCAGTGTCTGATCAACAACTGTTGTAAACGTCCGTTTTACTGCCAAGTTGGTATATAACCAGATACTGCAGAAAGAGGGGATTTATTTCTGACATGATCCTCACAATAGAGATTTCTATTTTAAGGCTTTCACACCGAGTCTGGTTTTAACATATGAAAAACAGGCACGTCAGAATTTAAAAATGAACGCATGTAAATGAATGGCGTCTTTCACATCCAGTCCGGCCAGGACCTTTACACGGACACGTGAATCTATCGTAGCACGCACTTCACGCCTGTACCTGCGTGCCCAAATTTCTCAGCGCTCTCAGCGCTTTTGCGGGCGCTTACCGCATGGGTTGTGCACGACTACAAAGAGGTTTTATTTAGGTTCAGATTAAAATTTAAACTAAACACATATTTTGCGCTGCACAGCGGGGTGGTGTTCTCGGAGATGGGAGAACAGGTTTGAGGTATGTCCACCTTTAGCTGTGACTTTACAGCCACATTGATTATAAATCGGATAACCATCCTCGGGTGCGTTCGGCGGGTCTCTGAAATAGTCCCACACTGCTGATTTTAGTTTAGCCTTTTTTTAGGCGGACGGAGATTTGTTTAGTCTGATGCACTTTCTGCCGTTCTCCCCGCTGTGTGCTGTGAGTAGCTGAAGCGGAGCAGAGTTGCGCATGCGCGGGTGAGTTTCTCCGCTGGCTTGCGTTTTACCGGTAATAAGCAAACACACACGGTATGGTAACCGTGCATTTTGATACCATGTTATACCGTGAAACCGGTTACCGCTGCAACCCTAGTTGGGAGCCAGTGGTCCTGTTTCTTTTGCGTGTGTATTTGTGCTATTTCAAACCGAACATAAAAACCTTATCGGTTGCAGCCCAAGCACTTCAAAACGTCAGCACTGGTCCAAATGCCTTCATGCTCTGCACATTTTATTGAGGATGTCTCAAGAGATATATTGTGGCACAGACAAATATTCCAGCATTTCAGACCATGCTGCTGTTCCAATTGCAGAATGACTAAACCAAGTACACCCATTCTTGGATGCTGGTACTTGCAAAGTGAACATGCCAGGTCTGTAAGTAAGCTTCTCTGGTCATGGTGTATTGTGTTGAATTTGGGTTGGAATTTGTAGGAAGGTTGGTCTCTAGATAGAAGATCCTTTATTTTGGGGTGTAAAAATACACTGTACACTTTAGATTCTCTCATGTTAGAAAATTGGGTAAGCTAGCTAGTTAGCTAGCACCCCATTACTTTATTAAAACATGAGACCATTACAATGACTTTTATGAGTGATGCACAGACATTATGTCTGTATTGCATCCAGTGGGATGCATTGGTTGGTTTGGTTTAAAGTAGACTTGTCTGACCCACATTCTACTTCTGCAAAGTCACACGTGTAGGTGTGGGCAGAAAGTGTTTTTTTTTTGTGTATGTTATTTGGTGTGGATAAGGTGTTTGTTTACATCCAAAGCACTTCCTGATTCCTAGTTCTGCTGGTTTTATGATAAAATCACACCCAGTAACTGACCTTTCAGAAGAAACCTACTGCCAAAACAGTGCAGAAAACCAGTTAATGTGTAGCTCACTAGCTTTGTGTTATTGGGTAAAAAGAGTGGTAAAAGAGACACATTATGACTACATATTTCATTCATATTATTATTACGTAGCAGATATCCCTGTATAGATTAGATATATTTACAAATTGTAAGTCTCCATATCTGCGATTGGTGATAATCAGCACTTAGTACTTTAGTTGTGGTTTGATAAAATAAAATAAACTCAAGTGTTTTTATGTGGTACCGCATTTTACAGACTATAAAGCACACTATTAATGACCTTTTTTCTGGTCTATTTCCATACATAAGGCACACCAGATTATAAAGTGCATTTTAAGTGACAATAGTAAGGAACTCCTAATTCAACAGGTCTCGCCACTGGGGGCGCCTAAAAAAAAACTGTTTATTTGGGTGAGTTAAGCCCTTCTGTTTATTTAAAGTAAGCTTAGATTTTTAGTATTTTAGCTCAGTTTACAGCGCTTATTGCTAGTAAATGCTACCCGACAGTGCTACAGTGAGAAACCCTACAACATGACTGGTAAAATTCATTTAAGGATTTTAAGTGCGTTTTATAGTGTGAAAAAATACTTTAATATAATTGGGTTGGTAGACTTTGCTGGTGGGCTCCTCCTACAGCTACTATTGTAAATAATATTCCATTTAAAGCATCTTTGTCTTTGTTTATATTGTTTGTTTGTTTAGTTAATTAGGTTAGTTATTTGTCTAGAGATTTAAAAAATCAGCTATGTATCAGTATTAGACACATGTTTCATTTAAGAAAAAAATATTTTTATATTATTTCTTTAAATGGCCAATTCTAAGAGCGGCTCAGATCATATTTGTGAATTAAGGATTACAACATATTTGTGTAAGGCTCCATCAGTACCTTATGGAGGAAACTGTGTAAAATCTTTAAACACCACTAACCGGATTCCCCTCTCCAGGGTGCAGCACATCATATATAACAAACATCACTATCCACACAAATGTAGCTGTAAACTACATTTAACCGCATCCAAAAGAGCAGCATCGCAGCAATTAGAAGGCTTAATATGGTATGTCTCTGTACATTTGTTGTATTAAATTAGGGCTGAAGCGTATGTCATTTCAGCATTGATTCCGAGATGTATGTATGTGCAATAGTCACATCGCAGGATGTGCAATGTTCAATTACATTTTTTTTTACTTTTTTGCTGCAAAGTACCAAACTGTCTCAGTATACAAGACATCTACCAGATAAATCATTATATATTCCCAGTATAATTTACTTTACTTCAAATATTGATTTGAATAATGTCTTGTGAAATTCCTTCCTTAAAATTGCAGTTTATATTACAGAACAACAAAATATGCATTGCCTTTATTTCGGCGATAGAAAATGATTGTTTATTTGTTTTTAGTGCATTTCAGGAGCAGATGGAGGATGGGATGCACTAGGAAAGGGGCTGGTATTGGGACCTTATAGGCAGGGAGGTGGGGAGAAGTGTGTTTTTCTCTGGTTTTCTTCCTGTGGGATATACCACATGATGTGAGCTGGTGGGATTAGAAAACTGAGTAATTAATTATGCTTTCTGCATTTCTCCAATTCTGTCTATGTTAAATTGAGCTAATGCTAACATTTACAGTTAGCATTAAACATCCAGTATGCTATGCTCAGAATATTAATATTGCACTCATTTTGTCCCGTGTGATTGGTTAAAGGGTGAGAGCTCATTTGCATTTGTGCTCCTTTGTGGCCTAGAGTGACGTCAGCGTTGCAAAGACTAATATAACTATATAGATTAATGTACTGCACAGTGCAGTAGTACTTTGTTTAGCACATCATACTCTATGTGTGTCCCCCTCATTCGGGTTTCCAGGCTGGTATTTCCTCCATCACTCCCCCATCTCTTTCCCCGGGGGAGCTATAGCCCTGGCTTGGAGATCTTTTTAATCGTCCTGTCTGGAGAGGCCGCAGGTGTTGACAGCTGCTCCAGATAAATAAATAAACAGACTCCTCCCCCTCCCCCACTGCTCATCTCCTCCTGATGCACTCATTGAGAGGGCGTAAGAAGCACATCCTCATTTAATCACCACTCTATGACATGGCCTGCTTTATTGGTGTCAGTGACATTGGCCTAACAAGGTTATTTAGGAGCACGGCTGCCACACACAACCTCCAGAGACTGATCTTATTAGGGCCTCATAACAATCTGCAGATGATGTTTCTCCTGGCTCATTATTTTATACCATCAGTCCAGTCAGAGGTTATAGAGTATGTCCGTGTAAATCATCAGAAAAAGCTGAAGGCGTCTCTAGCATGCTACTCCAATCTCAGCAAGCTTCTAATTGTATTATGTAACTTTGGTGAGGCATATTCTTTCAAACAGCTTGTCCAGAAATGCATGTGAACAGTGTGTAAGAGTGGATCACAATGAAAATTGTATTTCCTGACTGTAGGCTAGAAGTTGAGCAAAAAAAAATCAATTCTTGTTGATTACATTTATATTTATATGCATTGTGTGGACATAATTTGACACTGCCATAGAAGAACCACTATAGTTTCATAAAGGATCATATTTGTTATACAAATATGTGACTCCACACTGTCCACAATATTAGACATGAAAGCAACATTAAGGAAAAATTGAAATACTGACCTGATCAAGTCTAGCAGCTTTTACTAAAGAAAAAAAAGCCTTGTCTGTTAGTCATTAAAATAGTTAATTAATTAGTCAGAATTTAGGTCAAATTCCCAATTAATTTTGATATTGATTTAATGGCATATCGCTTTATTCTCTGTTGAGGCTGTGCACTCATTTACACATTGATAAAACTTGATTTGACTGGGTGTACTTTTGCACTAGAGCTGGACGATATAGTCAAAATTTGTATCACAATATGTTTTTTAATCTCAATCGATACAATTCTGATATCCATATGGACAGTATAAAAGCCACCTCCCATGAGGTAGGTAATCATGGACTGATAAAGCTGGATAATTTGGTAGAAATATTCTATCATTATATTTTTAAAGATATTTTCATGATACTTCAATATTTAACATGTATCACAATGCTCTTTTGTGTGTAGCACAGTGATTTTTGCTGAACATTATCCAATTTTAACAGGATTTTTGACACACTTTGTAATGAAAGGTACATTTGTCGATATGTTTTTTAAGGCATATTGCCGATACTATGAGAAAATAATCATGATACAATAAAAGATTGATATATTGTCCAGCTCTATTTGAACAATTGAGTAGAAAGTATTTCAAGATGTAAAATGCTTAACATATAGTGTCTTTGTAGAACAGCGTATTGCATGTGTACACACAAAGTTCAAGTTTCATAAAAATAAATCTAACCTAATTTTTTAAAATGACATAAAAAATTGCTAAGATAAAAAGCAGGTGAAGATTTGTTCACTAATTGTTTGACTCTAAAAGGAAAAAAAACATAATGAATAAGTGAGCTACAAGCATTACTTATGCTTGCCAAATTGTGGGAAAAGCTATTTAACAATATATAATGTTCAGCATTTACTTATCTAATTTACTAATATGAAATCAGTAAATTATTAAAACCATTACAATAACTTTTTTGCCATCTTATAATATGAGTCACAGGCATAATTCTTGGAATTTGGAAGCTCACACCTTTGCTCAGTTTAAATATTCAGTAGCTCTGTGGGTGTCTGGGTGTGTGTCAGTGTGAGTGTGTGTGTGAGAGAGAGCACACCTGTGCTCATGTATTGCTGTGTTGTTTGAAACTGGCAGTGATCCCAGTAACACAAACTGCATGCTGCTGTATATCCAGCAGCGAAATCAGCACTACACTGTTTAATGGAAGCAAAAACATGTTTACAGTAACTTTCCTTAACTTGTGATTAATAATGTATGCTTTACTGATATCATGGAATGTGGGCTGCTGTGTGATGTATGTTGTATCATACACTATATTAATGTCTAGCGAATTGTGTTTGGTGACGCAAGATTGAATGCAGCTGCTCGACCATGAAAACGCATTCCATGAAGCGATCTAATCTCTATTGTTCTTAAGATAATGTGAAGTTGAGTTTAGATTCTCTGCCTGACCTGATTTTTTTTAGCTATTTTTATTTTACACAAAGCTATGGTATGATAAGCACAAAGTAACAATTCAAACTGTTTTTTGCACAACTGTTAGTTGCACAAGTTATAATGTTATAATTGTTATGTTATAATCACGCATCTCTGGGGCGCACACGTGAGCTCCTCCACATGTCCGCATTATGCACTTTACCGTAGCTGTTCTTAATAAACTATGCTTCTTCAGTGTTGCAATGTTAATTATCATCATTCTGAACAGATTTCGCTCATTCAAACATCCCGTAAATGTTTTTAAAAGGCTCAATTTTAACATTTTACTTACTATAGAATGTCAGGTTTAAATCGGGCTCATAATGACAGTTTATGGGGCAGATCAGGCTGAAGAATCTGAAGAACAGTATTCTCCTCAGCATCCGCTGACCACGCTCTGTAATTTATGCTGACAAAGCGAGTTGCTTTTGTATCCACTGGCTTCCACTTTATGATATCACTGGCAGTTAATTGTGGAATATTTAGTAGTGAGGAAATTTCATGACTGGATTTGTTGCACAGGTGCTTCATCCTAACACGGTACCACACTGGAATTCACTGAGTTCCTGAGAGTGACACAATCTTTCACTGATGTTTGTAGAAGCAGTCTGCATGTCAAGGTGCTTGGTTTTATACACCTTGGACCATGAAAGTGATTAGAACGTGAGTTAAGTGATTCAATAATTCATTTTTACACTAGTGAAAAAACAGGTTTTTTTAATATATTTGATATATATATTGTAAATCTATATTGTTTAGTATTTTGTAACATTATTTAATATTATTTATTCATGAGGAATCATTTCTGTTGGTCCATTTATTAAATGTTATGTAAATGTAAAGGTTTAAATTTAAAAGATCAGAAACTGGAGAAAAGTTTTTTTTGTTTAAAAACTGTGGCTTTATTTTATTTTTATTTTTATTTTATTTTTATTTCTATTTTTATTGATTTAGGTTATAGTTGTTTATATTCCAATTCCATGTCTACATATTGCTATCAGTTACAAGTAAATGCACTTTTTAAAAAATAAATATCAGTAATAAGTATCAGTAATAATATCAGTAATAATATCAGTGGCTTAAACTATTTCTGAGAAGTATATATGGAGTATGTCCTTCAAACAAAAATTGCTATTATGGCAGGCTTATGTTGAAGTGTGTTGCATTGTGTTAATTGTTATATTTGCAATTGACAATAATATCAGAATAATTGGCACATAAATTATTGGACAAAGGTTGAGGTTTAAGAACTGAACACATGTTTCACACTGATGTTTGATGTTGTATTTGTTAAGCCTTAGAAGAGCAGAACATTCAGTTAATGCTGGACTATTGCACTGCAAAGCACTACTGCCCTGGTAAATCTAAAGGAATAAATGTTGGATTTTTTGCAGAAAAGTCCTCGTAAATTTAGGCACAGTTGTTACATTTTGGTATTATTTGCATCAGGAGAAATTTACATTCACAATTTTGAGCACCTGCATCTTTCCACAGTGCTATATTCCAGTGCCAGCAATGAAAATGAGGAATAATTTTGAGCATAAAATATTGATGAAGGACCTGAGGTGTCATTCTGAAGGTCATTGTGATGACCTGGACACTCCACCACCAAGCTTATGACCACTGGCTGTTTGCATCAGGGTCAGAGGTCAATGCTCAATCCTTCCATGTCTCAAAACAACAAAAAAAAATGTTTCAGACCGCAGAGCTATAAATAATGATTTTCCTCAGTGCTGTCATTGCTCCTCTTTTCATTTTTATACATATGCTCTCTGCTTCGACTGAGTTTACACAGTGCTGTAAACTGGTATGTGTTGCGTCTTTGTCTTTGAGTGCATTATTGAACAATATGCTTGGCTTGTAGATTCCCACTAGATTTGTTTATATAAATCTTATTTTAGATTGCATGTTTTTCTTGACTGTACTAAAAAAGGAAAATAGAAAATCTTAAGATTTAATTTTAATAGAAGACGGGCAGTGCCTTTTACATGTTTCATAAAATACGATTACCAGTTGGTTTCGAGTATTCCAGCAAGGTATGCGCTGCCACTATGATCAGTTCAAATCCTGTTAATTTAGCTTGCCATTGGCTACCGGAGCCCTGAGAGAGCACAGTTGGCCCTGCTGGGTAGATGGCGCTCTTGCCCCACATCACTCCAAAGGGTGATGTCGATCAGCACAAGGCATCTGTTAGCTGATGTATTGGAACTTGTATTGGAAAAAAATCTAATCAAGTTGCAATATATATATCAAGTTGTTAGAAAATGAAGTTTATTTAAATCGTTTACTTTCAGTATTTCTCCTTACAGATTTCTTTTGTTTTTGCTTAATTGATCTCAGTTTTCCTAAAATGTGGTTAATCACACTTTATTCATGTGGGCATTTACTTTTTCACACAGGTCCAGGTTAGTTTGGATAGGTTTATTACCTTCATAAATGAAATCATAAAAAGTGCTTTTTATCTTTGTCTGATATTGAAATGTATTTGATAATCTGAGATATGTGAGTAAATAGTTCTCATGTATGCCCAGACAGAGAAATCTGAAAATATTTAGGTTAAGAGATTCTAAAAGATTTAGGTTAAGAGATTTCTTTATCTAATTTTTAGACTTTGCTCCAGTTTAGGAATTTGGAATATGCTGTTTACCTGACTGCCTAAATAATCAGATAACTGTAGTATTCCAAATATGAATCCTCAATCAGATCATGAAGATAATATATTTAACTCTTAATTTGTTTTTTTTTTCTTGACCGTGACGATATACAGTATTTAATATAAAAGCTTGTGCCAAATCAGAAAATCCATATATATATATATATATATATATATATATATATATATATATATATATATATATATATATATATATATATATATATATATATATATATATATATATATTGTAAAGAATTTACTACTACTTCACAACCATACCTAAGCACTAAAATGCTGTATATGTATCTACTGAAGTATTTTTTGTCTCTAACTTTTACTTCACTACATATTTTTAATTAGTTTAATTAGCTTTTTTTGTGCTGCATCGTTACTTGTTACAATTATATTGACAATTATATTGACATGTACATTTTACTGCCTCTTTTTACTGTTTTCTGTAATAAATGCATAATACAGTACCGTACTTTTACTTTCAGTACTTGAGTAGCACATTTTAGAATATATTAGTTACAACACTTCAGTAAAAAATGTGTAATACTTAAGTAGAAGAACACTACAAAATCTACTCATCACTTTGAAAAAGTATTTTACTTAACTCTGGCTCTGTAGTACTTTATACTTCTCTACAAAAAACATATTTTGCATTATAGTGGAACTTTCTTTAAACTTTAGAGTCACGATTCAAATAATTATTTTTGTGAGACTTTTTTTCCCATGTTGCCTAATAATAATGAGTTTTCCATGCTGATTTTTTGAGCATCTTTATTGGCCGTGTAAAACAGGGTTTTTGCATTTGGTTGCAGTCTGTGAAATGAAAGCCTGACTTAAACATGTGATGCAACAAACCAGTTACATAATTAAATTATTATTAATGTTTATCAAATGTCATATATGTCAAAAAAGACAACTGTTCACCAACAGTAAAACAATAGACATAATTGTACATATTTTTATCATGTATTGTATTGTAGTTTTTAATTTTTTTTAACAAATGCCAATGTAACAGAGAGCCAGTCCTACTGTTCACATCTGCAATTGCATAGCCTGGTAATAAAAAAAAGCAAATTAAGGAAAAATCTTGTTAGAATTTTTTACTTTTTCTGTTGTTAAATGAGAAGAATGAGAAGTATAGAAGTGAAAGAATGAATAAAACAGTTTTCATTGAATAAAAAAAAGAGGGTGGGGTTAGGTAAAAACGCTGGTGGGCCAAATATTGCCCACAGGCCGCAATGTGGGCAGCCCTGGTTAAAAGGGACCTGCTGATTTAAACACTAGTATCTGAGTCCCATAGTGTTTTGTAGGAATTTTAACTGAACATACAGAATGAGGTCCTTCTGTCCCTGAAGCTCTTTAGCTTTATCACAGAGCTTATCGTGGAAAGATGGATGGAGCGAGTCATGCTTTGAACTTTTCTCTCGGCGACAGTGCAGAAGATCTCCGCTCTGCTGTGCTTTCGGGTAACACTTGGGTGAAGCTGTAGTTGGATGTAATCTAAATGCTAATGCCGCTAGCCAGCTTTAGTTTCTCCTGCGTCTGGACAGATTTTCTCTCAGGCTTATGCAACTTAGGGAAATGAAATTCATTCTCACTGCAACTTTCGCTCACATCTCTCTTCCCAGCCTTCACAAATCATTCTCAGCAGGTGTGCTGCTGTGTGTCTGCTATTACACTGTCCTGTTTATGACTGGAGTGTTGTACTATCCTTTGCTGCATGGGGGTGTGAAATTGTACGATTTGAACGGAGGTTTTGGAGGCGAGGGGTGATTATTTGCAGGTCACAGTGTAGCCTGTAATTCATGTCTGGTGGTGTGATGTGTGATTGATGTTTGATTCTGGCTATTTTTCTCCTCTTTCTTCTCTCTTGAACAGATTGCAGTGATGACAGTGACCCTCTTCCCAGTTCGATTGCTCTTTGCTGCATTTATGATGTTGTTGGCGTGGCCTTTTGCCTTTGTGGCCACCGTGGGCTGTTCAGAGGACGCAGTGGAGCCTCTGTCCTGGTGGAGATGGTAGGTGGAATCTTTAGAATACTACATTTAGGGAATGTTCAAGTAAAAGTCCGTTTAGGATTGCTTAGATCTATTATGTCCCGCATTGTGTCATGTCTCAAGATAAAATGTACTTTATTTTCTGGAACCAACCTCACTTAAAATCTCCAAGCACTTGCTTTGACAATGCATGAGATATGCATATGCTTGTACTGTAGAGAGCAGTTTTGTTAGCAGTGTTTACTAGCTCTGCTGATACTCACTGTTCTGAGGTAAGTAGTGTTCTCTCAATAGGGGTATCCTGTTAGTGTTGTTCCGTTTTAAGTTTTGAAAAATATTTGAGTCAGATATTTACAGTTTTATATAATATGACCAGCCCTCAGGATCAGTATACTTGTACAAATCGATACTTCTATCTCTAGATATTACCTTCTAGTAACTACAGCTCTGGAAAAAAAAATAAGAAGAAGCTGCCTGTTTTCTCTCTACTCCACTTAATAATTCCAGATCAGTAACAGGAATCAACCCAAATTCTGCAGGTTTAAAAAAAATATAGATTTTAAAATGAAGTTCAGGAGATTTTATTCATTATATTTTGACAGTTTTACTCAAATATTTTTTGTTCTACTTTCTGTTACAATGATGCTTTTCAGACATAAATCCTGGCCTGTTAATATGACAAAGTTCTTCTTGAACTATGTGCAACTGTGTTTCCAAAAAATGTTGTAAAATATTGTAGTGGCTTTTTGAAATAATTTGACTCTAAAGTGATTTAGAGCAAAGCACCTGCTATCTTTTATCCTCTCAGTTGTGTTTATTTAATGTGGTGGTTTTAAATACTGGGTGAGAATTGTAAATTATGGAATTGGAAGGAAAATTGGAAATACTATAGATATTATATATAGCTATAAATAGGTCAGCTACCGGCAATGCTCTGGATACATTTTGGCTAAATTTTACACATTTGTGTTTTCCACATGCTTTAACAGACAGAGACTCGAATTTATTTAAAATCAGCGGCTTTCGTCAGCTAATTAGCTAATCAGCTGATATATTAGTTGATATATTAGATTGTGTGTGTGTGTGTGTGTGTGTGTATGTGTGTGCACACATGGATGCACGTGCTTGCACAAAAGCAGTGTGAGAATGTGAGGGGCTGGCTGTGTTTTTATCAGGTGCTGGCTCCAGAAACCTCCACTTTACTGGTCATGAAAGCCTCTCTCCTGCTGTGAGTGCTCTGTGTGAGTGTGATTTTGTAAGAGTGTGTTTTAATGAGCTGTGTGTGTGTTTACGAGTCTCTTAAAGCATTCTTTTGCGAATTGAAGTTAAGTGTCAGCACAAACAGGACCCAACCTTCACACAACATCTTTACACATACAAAAAAATGCTCTACAAGTCACCTGTAAAAGCTTGAACTGGAAAAAAGGTCTTAAATTGAATATTCATGCTTCATAATCTACAGAATGCTTTCAGGAAACACTTCTGAGTTCTCAGACAAAACCTTGAGAGAAGTGTGTGTTTGAAGCTGTAATAAAGGTGGCTGGACGGCTAACTTGAGAAATATAAAATAAAAAGGGCACCCACTTCAGTCCAGTCAAGCATGCCCTTGCTCACAAAACTTTGCAGACAAAATTGATCTGCAGTAATAACCGCATTATGCAGTTCAGTGATATTTAGATTTAGGTTTTATTAAAATGTTTTCTGATTTTTGTTTGAAGCTGCAGATCTGGTTTCATAACTGTACATAAAATTAATGCTATCTTTGATAATCTTACACTTTTTTACAACTGCTAAACAGTACTTTAGATACCTTTTCTAAACTCTAAATAAGGCAACACACCTAACTTATACAATTAACCAAATAGTTAATTTCCTGCACAAAAGCAACTAGGGGTGTGACGATATTTCTCGTCAAGCTTAAACCCATCTCGCGAAAAAAAAACAAAAAACAGTAGGTGAGCTCCGTGGTACTGTTAAAAAGCTCCGTGGTACAGTTAAAAAGCTCCGCGTGACAGTAGGTGAGCTTTGCGGTACAGTTAAAAAGCTCCGCGTGACAGTAGGTGAGCTCGACGTGACTGTTTCATAGGCAGTTGTACTAATCCCTGCTCTGTACTGTATTTAAAAAAAATCCTGTCTCTGTTTGCACTTCAAGCATAGTCTTAATATGCCTGGTTATGGTTATGCATAGTTAAATTACAAGAGATTTAGGAGAAAAAACACAAACCTATAGTCTTAATATGACTGGTTGTGGTTTGCACTTATTGTTTGCACTATATAAGACCTAGGAAAGTTTTATTTTTGTTTTTTATTCTTATTCTTATTCCTTTTTCTTATAGAATCAATGTGTGAGAGAAACCAGTCTGTTAAGTTTGTGTTATATGATTTTGTCAAATAAAACTCTAGTTTTCAAGCCATTTTTTATTTTTGAGGTTTTCTTTAAAATTTTATTTTTAAATCTCGTCTCTTCTCGTTCTCGTGAACCAAGTATCGTGTCTCGTCTCGTCTTGTGATATTAGTGTCTCGTCACATCCCTAAAAGCAACACAAAAACCTGGATCAACATCAGCTAATTCCTGCTTCAGGCCTACAGTATTCACAGTGCAACCACTCTCCATTATTAAAATAAAGATATTATAGATATAAAGCTCTGGATAAAAATGTTTTAGCCTCATTATGTAACTTTAATCATAGTACTAATAATAAACTAAAAGAGCCCTTATATCTGTATCGCTAGTTTTATATCAGTTTTATATTGGGCTCGGATCGTAGCTGAAAAAAGTGGATCGTCGCATCACTACCTCCAGGTACTTGCTGCCCTCATAACCCACAATTGCCTGTTATTCTGCTCTTCTCCCTCTTTAGGCTGGTGGATCTGGCCCTGAAGGCCATTATGAGGGCGATGTGGTTTTCTGGAGGTTTCCATTGGGTGCGTGTGAAAGGAAGACCAGCTCTACCCAGTGAAGCACCCATCCTAACACTGGCACCACACTCCTCATACTTCGATGCTATCCCTGTGACCAGGACCATGGCCTCTATCGTCATGAAGGCAGAGAGCAGAAATGTTCCCGTCTGGGGAAGTGAGTTAACTCCATTGTTGTTGTTGTTGTTTTTTTTCTCAGTTGCTACATTTTTACACAGAGAGATAGGTGTTTCTGTTGTAAAATAAAATGTAAAAAATAGGGGATTGGTTCGAAAAAATCTCTACACTCTTAATTGGTGGACACAGTCCATGTTTTTTGTGAAAAAAAAACACACACACACACAACATGACGGCAGAGCAGTGTTGCCAACTTTGTCGCTATATTTAGCTACTTTTCAGACCCTCTAGCGACTTTTTTTTTGTAAAAAAGCGACTAGCGACAAATCTAGCGAGTTTTTGCGGTGTTATTGGAGACTTTTGGCGACTCTGAGATGAACACATGCTCTTCAGTTACTGACCTCCGCGCAGCAGTGAGCCCCGCCCCACAACACTCACAGTGCAGTCTCACACACTCAGCACACACACACACCGCCCACGAACACACTGTGCGTGCTGACTGACCCCGGCCTGTATTTACAGAGCAGAAATATAAATATAAAAGTGTCTTCAGTGTGACACGAAAAAAAAATCACTGAATTTAACTCACACAGTCTGAGACAGTCACTCACCTCATTTACCATGTAGCCTGTCACTCACCTCATCCACAGTGTCTCCCTCTTTGTAAAAAGCTACTCAACAATTTGTCTATAATAGGTTTGAAAATAAAGAAAACTTAAGAAAGCTAAAAAAAAAATTATAAAATAAAAAACTGCTCTTATAATAACGTTTAACAACACGGCAAAAAACTGATTTATGTAATTTATGTAAAAATAAAGTTATTTTGAGACTTGACTGCCTATTTAAAAAGCAACAGAAGTTGTTCATTTGTTGGAGTTCATTTGTATAATTTCTAACATATGTAGAGTGTTTTTTACTCACTTTTTTCTCTCACAATGTTAATCCTTTACAGCTTCAAAAACATGTTATGCAAATTAGGCGATGACGTCATTTAGCAACTTCTAGCGACTTTATAAAAAGTAAATTAACAAATAATATATTTCGATATAAATCGTCCAGCCCTACCAACCACCCCTAATAAAAATAAAAAAACAGCTTTCAATTCTGTATGTTAAGTTATTAGACAGTAACACAGAGAATTGTACTAAATACATTTTGAAAAGATTTGAGAAGTCTTCCTAAACTACTGACATTGCAGTTAGGAAGGTGGGTTTGAGTTCTTGTCAAACTGTTATCTCTGGCTTCACTGAGTGTCTCTATGTTTTTGACGCAGTTACGCTCTTTCTTTCTTTTCTCCCTCCCTCTGCTCCTGTCCTGTTCCTGTCTCATAGCCCTGATCAAGTTTATCCGGCCAGTGTTCGTGTCCCGCTCAGATCAGGACTCTCGCAGGAAGACTGTAGAAGAGATCAAACGCAGAGCTTTCTCTGCAGGAGAGTGGCCTCAGGTAACACACACACTTTCACACACAAGGTGCAAAAAGGTGTGGACTGCATTTCAACGCTACACTAACAGTCTCTTCGTAATACTAAAGATTTTTAACCATAATCATTATTTCAGTTTATTCCTTAGTCTTTTATAACTGTTTTTTACATTGTTTGATCTTTTATTTAAGAAATAAACCAATAGAAATGCTCTATATTACTGCAACATTGAAGTTCAGAAGGTTTTGACCTTTTCTGATAAAGTTAATGTAATATACATTGCCTTGCAAAAGTATTTGGCCCCCTAAAACTTTTGAACCTTTGCTGCGATTACAGCTGCAAGTCGCTTGGGGTATGTCTTTATCAGTTTTGCACATTCAGAGACTGACATTTTTGCCCATTCTTCCTTGCAAAACAGCTGGAGCTTAATGAGGTTGGATGGAGAGCGTTGGTTTGTGAACAGCAGTTTTCAGCTCTTTCCACAGATTCTCCATTGGATTCAGGTCTGGACTTTGACTTGGCCACTGGATACGTTTATTTGTGAACCGTTCCATTGCAGATTTTGCTTTATGTTTTGGATCATTGTCTTGTTGGAAGATAAATCTCTGTCCTAGTCTCAGGTCTTTTGCAGACTCCAACAGGTTTTCTTCCAGAATGGTCTTGTATTTGGCTCCATCCATCTTCCCATTGATTTTAACCATCTTCCCTGTCCCTGCTGAAGAAAAGCAGGCCCAAACTATGATGCTGCCACCACCATATTTGACAGTGGGGATGGTGTGTTCAGAGTGATGAACTGTGTTTCTTTTACGCCATCTGACCAGAGCACCTTCTTCCACATGTTTGGTGTGTCTCCCAGGTGGCTTGTGGCAAATTTTAAAGGAGACTTTTTATGGATATCTTTGAGAAATGGCTTTCTTCTTGCCACTCTTCCATAAAGGCCAGATTTGTGGAGTGTACGACCGATTGTTGTCCTGTGGACAGGTTGAAAAGGTTGAAAATTTCAAAGGGCGCCGAATACTTTTGCAAGGCACTGTATATACTGTATGATGTACATACCTTCTATAACTGACACTGAAACAATGTAAAGTTCAATGTTCCTTTAATTTCTTTATGCACATACAGTAAATATTTATTGTTTTAATGTAATTGACATCAATGTATTTAATTGCAAGTGATTGTTTGGATATGATTTATATATTTCTATGTTGTATAAAGAATTTATTGCATATTTAATATTTGATAATTATCCATGTTCATCATGTTGCTTAATTTCCTGCTGTCAGCACACTCTCACTACTGGGTTGCTTTCAGATGATGGTATTTCCAGAGGGGACGTGCACCAACAGATCCTGCCTCATTGCGTTTAAGCCTGGTATGTGTTCTGTCTCCTTGCTTTCTGTTTGCCTGCTCTCTGTCCAGCACAGCCTATTCCTACATAATCATTAAAACACACATTACCTTCAATGCTTTCAAGTAGTACAACATTTGTGTTTAGAAGAGAAACTATTTTACTATGCTTTTATTTTATTATTTTACTTTGATAAAAAATGTTCCTCTGCAATTATTACTGGCGTTTTAGTTGTATGGGTAGAGGTTTGGGTTATTTAATATGTCTGGGAGAAGTGGATGTGTTCACACTGCTAAAAAATATGTCTGAAATGTGGTTTGAGTCATCTGAATGATCCAGATACTGTATAATCCTGATACTGAAGATGAATGAAGTTACCAGGAGTAAACAGGTGATAGTCCGATACATCTTTTTTTTTTTTTGCTAAAAGGGCACACAGACTTCCAGTTGGTGTAATGCTGTGATTTATTTATTTTTTAAATTATTTTTTCATTTTTTGGCATGCTTGATCAATTATAACTTGAATTCCACAACCTTTTTTTTATAAGTTTTGTTGGTGACCATGAGTACCCTTTTTTTAATACATTCTTCTAATGCATCGTGTCTCACAGTAAAAGTAAATAAACCTGGTTTCATTTCTCTTCAGTGGCCATCAAGTTACTGGATCTGAATCAAATAGAACACATCTGGGCTGTAGTAAAAGGGGAGATACAGAAGATATTTGTTTGTACTCGATACAATTTTGAGGAAAACATACACACCACAGATTGCCAGATTGACAGTCTCTGGGTAGTGAACCTCTTGGTGAGAGATTTTTAGCTGCTAGACATGCCTTTACGATGTACTCAAAGATATTTTGGCTAGTTTACAGACTTTGAGAGAGGGAATATCATTGGAGTGAGAGAGACAGCTCCGTCTCTGTGTGTTGACGAGTCTGGCTGCGTGGTGGAAGAAGCTGTTGCAGAGTCTGGTAGCGGAGGCTCGGATGCTCCGGTATCTTCTGCCAGATGGCATCAGAGTGAAGAGTTCGTATAAGGGATGGGTGGGGTCATCCACAATGCTGGTGGCTTTGCGGATGCAGTTTTTGGTGTAGCTGTCAGTGATAGCGGGGGAGAGAAACTCTTATGATCTTTTCAGCTTCTACCTTTCAAGCTTCTGCCTTTCTTTCTGTCTTTCTTTCTGCCTTTCTTCCTAAACTAATCAGCTTCTTTGACAACAGTTAGGTTCAAGTATAGACCAGTGCATGATAGAGGTCAGGTGCTTCTATCTTGCCTTTGCGGTAAAGTTTCTCAGTGCCAAAACTGCATGTTTAAAAATGTGATGAGCCATCATATACAACAGTCGCTTTTCCCTAGCAGTGATTTAATGTGTGTAGCCTCTCAAGGCATTTTTCAGCAGGATAATGCTCACCCACACACAGCAAGGGCATTCTCAGGCTTTTCTGCACCAGATGACAACAGTTCTTTGGCCTGTCCAGTCATCAGATTGCTAATCATTTAATCACATTTTTTGGACCAACTGGGACGCCAGCTTCGGCAGTCTATGAGTGTGCATATACACATATTACTTTCTGAGCTTATGCAGTATAAAACTCTGGCACAGTATTCTGCATGTAAGTCTGTTTGTGTGCTTGTTGGTCTTTTTCTCTTCATCTCCTGTGGACCGTTGCGGTTCACAGAGCTGAGAGCTGCAGCTTTTGGCTTCCTCTTCCTGTGTGCGCTGTCCAGTCGTGTTATTTTGTGCTGATCCCCTCCCACCCATCGCTTATTGTGCTTACTCCGTGCTCCGAATCCCCCTCTTTCTCTCCTCTTATCCCTCGTTTGGTTTCCCCCTGTCTGCCTGTCGGACTTTGTTTTCTGCATCCTTTATTTCTGGTGGTTTCACTGTGCCAGCGCACATCAGCAGTGGAGGTCTACAGCCAGACACATTTTCACAACAAAGTCTGTTCCAGAGAGTTGGCACATGATCGAGAATAGTCTGGCTTTGCTTTAAATCAGTCATCTACACATAAATGTGAGGGCCAACAGCCTAATGAATGCTTTTGATGTAGTATATTTTGGTGAAAATATGTTTGAACAAATAACAGTTACATATTGAAAATTTTTATTAGATTAGATTAGATGAAATAATAGTATAAGGTTTAGGGTAACGATTATTACTGTTTTTAGCTTTTGTTGTATTTTATCTATCTTTATAGATACAGTGATGTGAAAAAGGTATTTGACCCTACTTTTTCCAATTTCGTCCTATTTTCTCCTAATTTACACTGCCAATTACCCAACCCATTCATTAGGACATCCCCTATCACTAATAATGCCCCAACACCAGGAGGGTGAAGACTAGCACATGCCTCCTCCGATACATGTGAAGTCAGCCACCACATCTTTTCGAGCTGCAGCTGATGCAGCATTACTGAATAGCATCTCAGCACACTCGGAGGAAAGCGCAGCGGCTCGGTTCTGATACATCAGCTCATAGGCACTTTGTGCAGCGGACATCACCCTTTGTAGTGAGGGGAGAGAGCGGCATTTGCCCACTCAAAGAGATCAAGACCAATTATGCTCTTTCAGGGCTGCCTCTGTGCAGTGTTCGAAACTTGCATTTTTCAGATAAACAAAATTGTTTAAATATAAGACAATGAAAATATAAATAATGTATTAATGGAGTAAATCTGTCCAAATCATCATGGCCCTATGTGAAAAAAGTTTTTGCCCCTAAACATAATTTGTTTGGGCCACTCTTTGTGGCAACAACTGCAGTCAAGCGTTGGCAATAACTGGCAGTGAGTCTTTTACATCTCTGAGGATGTGAATGAGAATTTTGGCTCATAATGGAAGTCATAGAAAGTAATTGTTTAACATTGGTCATGCCACAGCATCTCAATTAAACTTTGACTAGGCCACCCCAAAACCTTATTTTTTTTAAGCCATTCAGAGCTGGGCCTGCTGGTGTGCTTCAGATCATTGTCCTGCTGCAGAACCCAAGTATGCCTGAGCTTAAGGCCACAAACGGATGGCCGAACGTTCTCCTTCAGCATTTTCTGGTAGAGAGCAGAATTAATGGTTCCATCCATTAATGACAGCAAGTTATTCAGGTCCTGAAGCAGCAAAGCAGCCCCAGAAAATCCCACTACCACCATCATGTTTGACTTTCAGTATGATGTTCTTTTTCTGAAAATATGTGTTCGTTTATGTCAGATGTAACTGGACACACTTTCCAATAATTATTTTCCCTTAGGGAAAATCAAGATGTTTTCTGGCAAATAAGAGACGGGCCTTTGTGTTCTTTTTGGTCAGAAGTGGTTTTTGCCTCAGAACCATCCCTTGGTTACCATTTTCACCCAGTTTCTTTTTAATTATTTAATCATAATCACTGCCTTAACTGAGGCAGGTGTGGCTTGCAGTTCTTCAGATGTTTGTTCTTGGTTCTTTTGCAACCTCCTGGATGAGTTGTCCATGAATTTTGGAGTAATATTGGAAGGCCAGTCACTCCTGGGAAGGTTCACCAGTGTTTTAATAGAAATATGTATGGGGCAAATACCTTTTCACTACACTGTAATTGAATCATGGTATTTAAAACCTGTTAGAAATTCAGGAACAGCATATTTAGCTGAAATAAACACAAAGCCTTTAGCTGAAATATACACAAAGCCTTAGTGTAAGACAACAAACACACTTCTGAGCTACATTTATAATAATAGGGGGATTTTGTATCAGTAAAAAAATCTAAATATACACACAGTCAGCAGTAACTTCAGCAGCATTGTCCTCTTGCAGTCTGGTTTGCACAGTTGTTTTTTCCCATTTATCATTGCTTTAATGCTTAATGTTATTAGCGATGTTTACTCTCTTTATTTACCCTTCATAATCCAAACTGAAACAGTGTGTGCCATTCTAGAAAGCACTCGCACTAAGTATACATGCATGCACTCATGCAGACACAGCCATACTGAGTCATGTTACTGTGAAATAGGACAGTTAAGGCTGGTCTTTGTTTGTATGCCACTCCTACATTCAGTCTACTGTAAACTGAGGGCACAAACACTAGCATTAAAAGCCAGTTTACAAAACTAACAATGGAAAAGGTTTTGTGGTAACTGTTGAAACATATTTTAAGGGATAAAAGCTTTTGGTTTATGTTTGATTTTGGACAATCCGCTCATATTTGCTGCTCTTCCTGCAGGTGCATTTATTCCAGGCGTTCCTGTTCAGCCGGTAGTTCTGCGCTATCCCAATGAGATGGTAAGAGAAAAAAAGCCTGTCAGAGACCCACCCATTTTACAACACAGACCTGAATTTTTCTTCATAAATCATTATTTATAGTACCTTTCAAAAGTACAAAAGTTGTACACACCTTAAATTAAGTGTTTTTTTTAATTATTTTAACATTTTCTGCATTGTCCATTAATAATCCAAACTATGAAGAAAAACATGGAATTATTTAGTAAAATAATAACAAGTGTTTAAAAATATGAATAAGAATATGTTTTATATTTTAGATTCTTCAAAGTAGGCATCTCATGTTTAGATGACAGCTTTGCACATCTTGGCTGGATTTTCTCTGTCAGCTTTATGAGGTAGAGTCACCTGGAATGGTCAACTTTCAGTTAACAGCTGTACTGAACTTGTCAGGAGTTAATAACCTGAATGTCTTGCCTCTTAAAGTGTTTGAGAGGATCAGTTGTAAAGTTGTGAAGAGGTAGAGTTGGTATACATTCGCCATATTTGAGTAATGTTCTAGTCCATATTATGGCAAGAACTACTCAACTAAGTAAAGAAAAAAATGTTTTTTTTTTTTTTAAGTCAGTTAATCTGAATAATTGAATATGTGCAGTTACACAGATCATCAAAAACGTTATGATGAAACTGGCTCTCATCAGGACCGCCCCAGAAAAGGAGGACCAAGAGCTACCCGTGTTGCACAGGATACCGAGTTCCCAGCCTAAGAAAACACAAGTTTACAGCACCCAAGATAAAATTTACAGCACCTAAAGTTGTTTAACACTTACGTTTAATATGCAAGTTCTTATTCATAGTCTGGATGACTTTAGTATTCATTTACAATGTAGGAAAAAAGGAAAACATTAAATGAGAAGGTGTGTCCAAACATTTGACTGGTACTGCATTCATGAAGAACTATATATTTGTTGAGTTCTCCATGCAGTATCATGAATCTTCATTACATTAGCATACCTCTCTCACTTACATACTCATGTCTGTAGTGTGTTTGCTTGTGTTTAAAACTAAACTAAACTGACTTTCTTCTTTTTTTTTTTTCCCCTTATTAATGATAGGACACAATATCGTGGACATGGCAGGGACCAGGAGCGTGAGTTTCCTTCTGATCTTCTGTTCTCTCTCTTCTTCTCTTTTTTTAATACATCCTTTCCCTTGTCTTATTCTTTTTTACCTTATTTTCTCTTGTCTTCTGTACCTTTTTTTTCTTTTCTGTTTTGTATTCTCCTGTTATCCTGTTTTTTTTTTTTCATCCCATCTTCTCTGTGCCGTTTTCGTCTTTTCTTCTTGCCATCTCTGTTTTGTTCTCTTCTGGTCTTTTCTTCTGGTCTTTTTACCTCTACTCTCTTTTCTTCTCTCTATATTCTCTCTTGCGTTCTTAGCATAGTCTTGTCTGCTTCTCTCTTTTTTCTCTTTTTATTTTTTTCTCTTGTCTTCTCATGTCTCCTTTTTTTTTTTCCTATCTTTCCACTCCGTCTTTTGTCTTTCCTTTTCCCTTTATATTATCCTCTTGCCTTATTTATTTTACTTCTCAGTGTTCTTTTCTGTATTCTAGATTCTTTTCTGTCTTCTCTTCTCTCTTGTGTTCCCTCCTTTTTTCCACTCTGTTGTTCTTTGGTCCTCTTCTCTCATTTGCCATCTTTATTTTTGTAGTATTTTCTCTTTTTGCTTTTTCATCTTGTTTCCCTCTTGTGTTCTATTTTGTTCTCTCTTCTTTAGTCTTATTTTCACCATTTTATTTTATCTCTTTGTATTTTCTTGTTTACTTTAATATTTTCTCCTCATCTTCTTACTTCTCATCTTCTTTCCTGTCTTCTCATTTGCCTTCTGTCTCTTCATCAAAACTTTAGTCTATTGTCTTTTCTTGTCTTATTTGTGTATCCCTTTTATTAATGAGTGAATTGTTGATCTTTTCAGATTCAAGATTTTATGGCTCACTTTGTGTCAGCTGCATAATTCTATAGAAATAGAGGTCAGATGTTTTTATGAATGTTTTAATTCTTCACAACTATATATTTGTGGTTTTTGTTCTGCACAGATTATGATTTTATAAAACTGCTTGTTTGTGTTTGCTTAGTATCTCCCTACATACACTCCTTCAGAAGAGGAGAAAAGAGACCCAGCTCTGTTTGCGAGCAACGTGAGGTGTATAATGGCCAAGTGAGTGTCTGATACAGACCTTCTGTTTAGTTATACAGGAAACTGTTGCATACTTCTTAATTTAGGATATAATATTTTATAGTGTTTCTAAGTGGCCATTAATATTGTGACAATAAATACTGTCACTGTAACACTGGACCAAAAAAATGATTTTTTGCTTTTAGTGTTAAAAAATGCCAAAATATAAAATAAAATAAGAAAATATATTGTTTTAATTTAAAAATGACTAGATTAATGTAAATGTTTCAAATATCTTACATTGACTTCTAAGTTTAGAAGTCTTTTTGGAGATTTTGTCTGAGAGTCACATGACGAGCACAGCATAGTCTTATCTTAAATATTCCTGATGTTGTGCTGCTTTGCGAATCATCTCTGGGTTTTTGATTGTCTGTTAAATCTCGAGGGCTCTGCAGCTGCCTACCACTGACTACTCATTCGAGGACTGTCGTCTTGCGATGGCCAAAGGCCCCCTGTGTCTGCCCAGTCATACCTGTCTGCTGGAGTTCTCCAGGCTGGTGCGTAGGCTCGGGTGAGTCTGCAGGTACCTGCTTATGTTTTATTCCGCTTGATCTGTTGATCGGTTTATATGAATGAATTCATGTTCTATAGGAGAAAGTTGCTTATATTTTTATTTTCCTCTACAATCAAAATAATTCATCATCTCATTCATGAAATCAGATTATTTACAATAATATTATTTGATTAATTGTGAATAATTCTTCTTCTTAAGATTTATTTATTTAATAATGCATATTTTACTTGTAAACAAAACAATGCATGTAAGGTTGGCCAAATGGAATTATGGAATGGAATAATATAAGGGTGTCGTAGCTTCCTGAACTTTTTAGAAAAAAGGAAAATAAGTTTCTCATTTTTTTTAGCTGTTTTTATAAGCCCATATATATAGTTTTTTTAATTTTTTTAATCTATGTAAATGTAGTCACATTTTTTTATTTACACTCTCATTTTTATAAGTGTCTGCCTGTCTGTCTGTCTGTATGTCTGTGTCATTTTGTGTGCATATACAGTACCAGTCAAACCTTTGGACACACCCCTTTTCTCTTCTCAGTCAATCAATCTGATCATTTTATTTCTTTTTATAATTGTTTAGACTTTAAATTTAATACTAAAGACATTAACATTATACGGAAAAGCATGCAGAATAAATTTTTAAACAAAGTTTTAAACAAACCAGAATACAGAAAACCAGAATATGTTTTTATAATTTAGATTCTTCTAAAGTACCACATTTATCTTTGAGGACAGATAGGATTTGCACACTCTTGGTATTTTAATCTCAGTGTCTTCTTGAGGGAGAGTCACCTGGAATAGTTTTCTCAGCATCTTGAAGGAGTTTTGGAGGTGCTGAACAATAGTTGCTGCTTTTCCTTCATGCTGTGAAGCTCCAGCTCATCCCAAATCATCTATCTTAGTTGATCAGGTTCGGATCAGGTGATTGTGGAGGACAAACACTTTTTTACTGTTTACTACATAATTCCATATGTGTCCCTTAATTGTTATCATGTCTTTGATATTGATACACAATGAAGAAAAGTAATGAAATTATAATAACCATCTAAATAAATAGTTAATTGAAATTGTATGTGATTGGAAGGCCATTAAAAGCTTAGTATAAGGACAGTCCTTGAAAGTTATTGAACGTTTAAAGCTCTCTAGCAGTAACAGTGAGCGTATGTCAGTGTGTGAGATGTGGAGTGTTGAGTCATGGAAAATCACAGGGCAGAGTGTGGCACTGTATTTGTGCCCTCCAGCACGCTGCTGTATCCCAGCTACCTCCTGAAGAGAGGGACATGAAGCATGTGCTTTACTCGGTCTGGATTAAAAGTTGTGGATTGATTTCAGATGGCTGATGCTGTATCTCCTGAGCTTCTGTTCATTGTTACTTGGTGGAAAGGACCTCACACTCTGAGAACAGCGCCCTCTAGTAAATAAAGAGTGTCAGTATATTTTCAGAAAGCAGATGAATTCTCAGACCACCTGCAGATGAGGGATGTTTCACTGAAATTATTCCTAAAAAAAACCTTTGAAGTGATTTAGGATACAAATTTTAAGACACTTTGCTTTGGTTACTGCACAGCAGGGATGCAAAACGTCACCTTCAATCTTACAGACACTGACACACACAAAACCAAAAATGTAATGATCAGTTGTGATCACATTGTTCTTTCATTTAGTGAACTGTACAGTGTACCAACTGTTAAATATGGTGGTGGAAGCAGCATGTTTTGAAATTGCCACATTGAACTGTAAATCTTATAATAAAGAAAGAGGACTACCTTAGAGCACAGTCCATGTCAATAGACATTAATATCAGGTTGTATGTTGGTCATGATGTCAGATGACAAAAAATGACGTCAGAATAGTGTGTAATACTGTTACGTCTGTGACTAGAGGTCTGTGCGTAACTGCTTTTTTAATTTAATTTAATTAAATTTAATTAGTGGCATTTTTCTACATGTATATGTGTTCACACTCCCTCATCGCCTGGATTGGTTGAACTCCGCTCCTACCAATAACAATTAAATTATTTCCCACAAGATATTCTGACGGGTCCCACAAATCCCGCGGGAGTGCAGGCCTGTGCCTCAAACCAACTTGGACCTAGCTTGATGACCTTCCCAAAGCCCAGAGCTTGAATATTATTCACTGACCTAAATACCTATTATTTTGACTACCAATTCTATAAAAGACGAGATGCACCTTGCTAACTGACATTTAACCAATTATTAATTGAGTTGTATTATTATTTTTTACTTGTGCACCAAATCTATGTTTTTATCTATTAGACACATGTGTTGTACACTCATTCTGGCCACAGTTCAAGAAATTGTCCATGATGAATGTAAAAACATTTTTAGAATCTGACATTTTAGATGGTTAATTTTTAATGCCTTGTAGATGCTTAACTAACATTTACCTAAATGTACATTTAATGCAAATCTTACTTTAATGTAAATTCTCTATTAAATAATAATTATTGAATATAACCCTACACCTAACTCTGTCTACCCACTATACCTATACTATACTCTAACCTTAATTTTGGGATGTTTAAGTTTTTGGTTAGAGGTTTAGGTTAATGGTAGGATTAAGGTTAGGTTTTAGGGTTCGGATTGAGGTTGGCATAAGCATTGAGAATCTTTTCTATTTAGCTGAAAGTTCAGTTGCAATTAATAGATACTTTGATTAATGTTAGTTGAGAAACAGTATATTTTATTGGTTTGTAATCTATCTTGCAGACTGAATGGAAGAGTGACGGATCAATTCCTGCATGAAGAGAGCAGTCGTGCACGAAAGCTCTGTGGACACAAACTAAGCCTGGAGGCTTTTGCAGAATATGTAAACCTGCCTATTACAGAAGCACTGCAGGACATCTTTGCCCTCTTTGAGGAGGTACAGCTGGCTTTTTAAAATGTTGTTCATATTTATACTGTGCTTAATATAATTAGAATGATTCAAGTAACATTTCCTAAAAGATTTGCATTTATGAATTTCTTTCAGTTGCCCAGGAACTCTGTATCACACAATTGTTTCTGCACACAGTATTCAATTAAAATACATTTTAACAAAGCACTTTCACAGATCTAAAATGGATCTAGGTATAAACATATTTCAATACTTGGTATATCTAAATGCTATAGCAAACTGTACAAAGTGGCCTCATGCTTTTGATTATCTTGTTTTTTTTTTCCAGCATGATCAGGTGGATGTGAGGGAGTATGTCATTGCTCTCTCTGTGGTCTGCAGACCTGTCAGATATTTGGAGACCATTCAGCTGGCCTTCAGGGTGAGTCAGCTTTGGTTTGGAAATTCAGGTCCAGAAAGTAAGATTTGTTAGGAATTAAGATGTAAGTTCTTAAAAAAGCACGCACAAAAACTGTACCAGTCAAAGGTTAAATGTTAAACAACCCAACATATGTGAAGCATTTAGGTGTCTCATATCTGGGGTGCTGTTAACTTGCAGTTTCTATGGCTGGTATTTTTGATAAACGTATCCTGTGCAACAGAAGTAACTCTTGGTGTTCCTTTTCTGAGGTGGTCCAGTTTTATCATAAAGTTTTTGAAGGTCTTTTCTGACTGCACTTGAGGATACTTTCAAAGTTCTTGAAATTTTTAGATTGACTCACCTTAAAGTATTTTTTTTCTTTACTTAGTTGAATAGTTCTTACCATAATATGGATTCAAACATTATTCAAATAGAGCTTTTCACACCTTTCACAACTTAACTATTGCTCTCAAATTAAGAGGCTAGTAATTAGATAAATTAGATATAAAACATATTCTGGTTTGTTTAACATTTTTGTTAACTAAGTAATTAAGTTATATCTTATATGTAATATCTTTCACACAAATTCCAAAACTTAGGAACTGCATTGTTGGGTACATTATTTAATCAGAGTCTGTTTAATTATCTGCATTTACAGATGTGTTAAAATCAGTCTGACCAATCTCAGCTTAGCTTTGTTGATCAGCAGATCTCCGTCCTCATGGTCAATATCTGATCTTCTTCTGAGCAGAACACAAAAGTCTATATGACGAGCAACATACTGACTATGAAACTGTGAATATTAAAGAAATCATTCATATTAATGCCATTTTTTTTAATGTTTGTCTTGATGCATCCTACTCCTAAAAGCAGACAATGAGCCAAGAAAGAGTGGATCTTTTATGTGTTTAAAGTGGTCTAAATGCAGTCATTTTTGTCATGTGCAACGTATTTGCTGTCTGTGCGGTAGTGTGAACAGCAAAAACACACTGTACCACATAATAAAGTTGCCCAAATCAACTTTCATAGTCATACAAGGCAGTGTTTGCTGTAACAGGTCAGATTGGAATTTGTCTTTTGTGTCTAGATATTTGCCAAAAAGGTACCAAATATTTGCAACAACGACTTATTGTACTAACAGAATTTTCTGTGTAAAAGTATGGTAAAATGCTCACGAATATTTTTGAAAAAGTTTAAAGAAACCAAAAGACACACCAAAAAATTTCCATAGACGATTAATGTGCACTTTTTACAGCAAGCTTCATTGTGCTCCTTTATTGCTCCTGTGATGGTGGTATAGGTGAAACCGAAACATCAGGTGAAGCATAGCTTTTTTAAAAATGCAAGTCGGTTTAGAAGAGATGAGTGTCAGACTTTGGTTACTTTAAAAATCTGTGAAAAAGTCTTAAAACTTTGGTTTTGGTGAGAAAATCAGATTTGTTCCACTGTACCTGCTGTGTCTACATCAAACCCAATGAAACTCCTCCACATTCTTTATTTGTATCCTGCTCTGTCTTATTTCCCCATGGCTCACCACACGCATTCCACTGTGGTCCTCCCAGGACGAGGTGTATCTCTGCTCTACTGCATTCTATGGGAAAATGCCTCCTCCACTCCCTGTTGATTTACATTTCCTTGAGCAGTTTTCAGTAACACACATGAATGAGTTGTGAAACCTTCAGGAGAATCTGAATGGGAGGATCAGGTGGATCTGATTAGAGCTGCAGTAAAACTCTCCAGGAGAATCAGCAGGAGATTAACTCATTAACAGTTACAGCACACACACATACACACACACAGTTGCACCAAGCAAAATTGTTTCTCAGTCAGTTTAAATGTTTTAACATTTCTTTTTACAAATCTTGCTCTGTAATGTTGATGTTATATTTATAGCATGTGATTTTAAGCAGTTTCTGTTATATGCAGATGTTTGAGGCTGAAGAGGATGGGGCTATAGTAGAGGACGAGCTAGCTGTCATTCTGAAAACAGCTCTTGGAGTGGCAGATCTCACTGTCTGTGATGTCTTCAGAGCCATTGATACTGGAGACAAGGGGAAGATCACATTTGGTATGTATGTGAAAACCTGAATTTAGCACATGCATATAAATTAGCATTTGGTCTAAACACTGCAAATGCTGTTACTACTATTATATACTAGTTCATCTCAAAAAATAGAAAATCATTGAAAAGCTACTTTATTGTAGTAATTCAGTCTAAAATGTGAAACTCTGTATATATTATATAGATGTATTACAGTCACAGTAATCTATTTTAAGTGTATATTTTTTTTATTGTCATTGATTATGGCTCCCAGCCAATGAAAACACAAAATTCAGTCACTCAGAAAAGTAGAATATTATATAAGACCAACTGGTACTTATGGCAGTGTGGGCAGTGTGCCAAGTCCTGCTGGAAAATGAAATCTGCATCTGAAAAATGAAATCTCTTTATAAAGGTTGTTTTTATAAATTGTTTTTATACAAATTTTTCTTTCTTTCAGAGGATTTCTGCACGTTTTTGGAGGGCTGTCCAAACTTTATAGAGCTGTACCACTGTGTTCCCGATCAGACCTCACACACCTTTTCTGAACCCTCAGTTTCCATAACCAACCACACACACAACAAGAAGCACGACTAAGACATGTTTTGTTGATTTGCGTGTGTGTGTGTGTGTGTATATGTATGTGTGTCTGAATGCATTTATATTACCACTGAGTGTGAGTATAAGGGAGAGATTTTTTTGATGATATTTTGAAATTAAACTTCATTTGTGTGGATTTGGGCAATTTACTCATTATTTTTCTTCTTTATCTTTTTTATCTGTTTTTTTTTACTGACAGATTTTTAAAATGATCTTCAGAAATGTAATGGGACTTTTTTAATATATATTTTTTTATTCCTCCTTTGCTTTTTGGACAGGTAATCTATTTATTCCAGGCCAAGCTTTCTATATTATATAAAGTTTCATTCTGTTTGTAATTTTGAGACATGTTGAGAGATTTGATTTTAATACAGAAATACTGAAAACCCTTTGAGTGCGTTCTTGTGTGTGTTTTTTTATGTAAGCATTGCTATAATTTTATAGTAATAATTAGTATGTGTTTATTATTTCCTGTTTACACCAGATACTAGATGTATAGTAGTGTTTTGTTTTTTTGCTTTGACATAATGTTCAGTTACCTGGGGGTCCTGGGGTAGTTTTCTTTTTTATGGGGGATCCTCTGTGATTTTATTCCCATCCTGAATTACTATGTATGTGTTCTTCTCATACGTCCTCTAGGAAAATTACAGGCTGAATTACCTACTGTTTTTCACTGAACTCCGTGGTCCCCTAGTAATTTTAGTCCCGTCTGGACGCACATCTCTGAGTTTTGTCACCTTGCGTTTAATAAAATAGCTATTTGTCCACTGCCACAAACTGTAATTTTACTTTGGGCGCGCGTTTCCACAGAAATCCACGCAAACACAACAGCGAGTGGAAATGGAGGAGCTACTGAACGCGATGTCATGTGACCTAGAGAGCCAAAAAAAGACTTGCTTGTCCTCCTGTTTTTTCATTTGCAGTCTGGATGCAGGAGTTTTATCACTGAGTAGAATTGAATACTGAGAAATTAATCCTGTCTAGATAGGGTTTTAGACACCTATCTCTTTCTAACACTTATCAGCTGCTTTATGTTATAGCTCCAGTTTGAGACTGTAGCTCATCTGGCAGTTGATGAACAACAGTCAGGCTTTGTAATTCTTATGTCAGTTTCTGACCACAGAGCTGCTATTGGTTGGGTATGTTGGGTGATGAAACCAGTGTTAAACTGGTAGTGATTTTATAAGTGTTTAAAAAAAAAAAAAACATTAACAACATCAATGCAGCTGATACACTTGAACCAGCAACACAATAATCATCAGCTACAAATGCATTTAAATATAATAAAATCATGTATTAATAATAACCATTTTTCCAAATGTGCCCAAACTTTTGCCCAAAGTTGAATAATGAATCCTTTTTAAGGTCCTGTCTTTAGGAATGTAGTGTCCTTCTCCACCAGCAGAGGGGGATCTACACTAAGTGATGTGAGAAATGGCTTGCACTGTTTGAAAAGTGTGTGTGTGTGTGTGGTGTTTTGCTTTATTTCAGAATGTAAGTAGTGGTGAAACTGATGGTGTCACATATGGTTAATGTTATTAATTTGACTGAAATGCGTAATTTGTTCACTTATTATTAATTAATGGAGTTATTTAGCTTTGCTCCTTCACTGTTTGGACTGTAAGCAGTGTACAGTTTGAAAGCCTTGTTTGCTGCTCTGATTCTCATTGATGTAATTGTTTTTTATAGGGTTGTGCATGATGTCATTATTTGGAGAAAATTACAGAAGGATCAGGAGACCAGAGCAGGTTGGTGTCCAGTGTGTGTGTGTATTTGTGTGTTGGCTAAGCTTACCTCATCACACACACACACACTGTCCTTGAAGGTCATTGCCACTGGGAAAGAAGTCTTAACCCTTCACAGCCCACACTGTAAGAACTGTGTTATTTTAACTGTGAACACTAAAAGGTAATTTCACCCATTCTGTACAAATCTTTTGGACATAAATTAAGTCATGCAGACTGGCTCAATATTGATTTGCTTGCTTCTAGATTTTATGTATTGAACCAGGGTTTCTTTTTACGGTGGTGATGATGTGAATTAGACATATAAAGAGAGCCTGTGTCACTTACACTTAGAATGTTATCAATAATCAAACAAAACAATTGAAGATCATAGGTTATAGTATAGAGGCATTTAGCTTAACTAAAATTTAACATCTTTGAAATGCTCAATTGCTTAAAATGAGCTTCATCATTCTATAAAGAAAGGAATGCACAGCTGAATGAGCTTCTCTACAGGCTCTGATTTGCAAATATAACAAAAATAAGTACACTTTAAACAAGTAGACAATTTAGACAGCACTGGCAGACATACAGCTCTAGAAAAAAATAAAAGACCACTTAATGAAGTTTTTTCTTGGTTTTACCAAATTGAAAACCTCTGGAATATAATCAAGAGGAAGATGGATGATCACAAGCCATAAAACCAAACTGAACTGCTTGAATTTTTGCACCAAGAGTGGCATAAAGTTATCCAAAAGCAGCGTGTAAGACTGGTGGAAAACAGTGATTAAAAACCAGGGTTATTCCACCAAATATTGATTTCTGAACTCTTAAGACTTCATGAATATGAATTGTTTTCTTTGCATTATTTAAGGTATGAAAGCGCTGCATCTTTTTTTTTTTTTTTTTTTTGACATTTCTCATTTTCTTCAGATTAATGCTCTAAATGACAATATTTATATTTGGAATTTGGGAGAAATGTCTGTAGTTTATAGAATAAAACAATGTTATGCTTGATTGGTGTGTATATGCTATTTACAGGTATATGTTTGAGTAAAATAAATATTTGTTGTTGAATTTCTCCCAAATTCCAAATAAAATATTGCCATTTAGAGCATTTATCTGCAGAAAATGAGAAATGGCTGAAATGACAAAAAAAAATATGCAGAGCTTTTAGACCTCAAATAATGCAAAGAAAACAAGTTCATATTGATGAAGTTTTAAGAGTTCAGAAATCAATATTTGGGGGAATATTCCTGGTTTTTAATAACATTTTTATGCATCTTGACATGTTCTCCTCCACCAGTCTTACACACTGCTTTTGGATCATTTTATGGCAATCCGAGTACAAGAATTCAAGCAGTTCAGCTTGGTTTGATGGCTTGGTTTGATGGCTTGTGACCATCCAGCTTCCTCTTGATTATATGTCAGATGTTTTTGATTTGGTAAAATCAAAGAAACTCATCTTATGTATTTATTTTTTCAGAGCTGTATACATGTATATATAGAGAGACAATAGAATTAAAAAAAACATATTGCACTTCGGACTATAACAGAATAATAAATAAATTAGAATTTTGGTCTTATTATGACATTATTATTTAAAATTATTATTTAAAAAGTTAATGTAATAAAAAAAATGAGACTTGCCATTGTGACTAGTGACTATATTTAAGTAGAGAACATCATCTTCTGTTTGACAAATAATGCTCTTAATATTTGCATGGTAAATTATATTTATCACCATTTTTGTTGTTGTATTTTTGGTCTATTACCTATCCATATTTGTTCTCTCCGTCTTTTTTTTTCTTCTCAATCTCTCTTGATGTAAACACACAAGCATGTGCTCTTTGTTTTTTTTTTTTTGTTTTTTTTTTTTATAAATATTTTATGTAAATGCTTACTTACACCACCATAAGGTGGCGCTAGCACACTTAGGATCCAGCCCCAGTCTGCACCCACCTCCCCCCCCCCCCCACCCTCCACTGGCTGAAGGAAAAGCATTACATCATTGCTTGTGTAAAAATAGACTGAGAGCTGGTTTCTTGGGTTCTTGGAAGTGGAGCATTTTGCCACCTGTGTCAGGGCTGTTAATAGATAATGACATCATCTGAAATTGTTCATGGAAAAGCGGGATTTGGTGCACATCTGCACCCAACTGATGGAGCTGCTAAGCAGCTTGTCTTGCTGAATTAACCGGAGTGTCCTTGATAGTAGGACTTAGCCCTAAATGGCTTTGCCGTTTGTCTGTCTTTGTCACGTCTGTCATGGCTCTAATGAACGATGATGTGAGGAAATGAGCACACGGTCGTTTGTAGAACATCGTAAACTTTTGAAAAACAGGAGCAGATCTCCCTTCTCTCGCGCTGTTTGCCTCATTCTCATGCAGAAACACATTCCACAGCCTGATGTTTACTGAGCGAGGGAAAAAGTCTACACTTACTGCTTATATAAAGTAATCCATCTCATCAATGAATCCTTCTCATCTCAGGCACTTTCATGCAGGAATGAGATTTCAGGTCTCTGTTAGACTGAGGAGAGTAAAGCAGTGAATAAAATATCACATCTACACACTGCTGACTCTCCCTTCACTTACTTTTCACGCTAATTGTGTTGGTATATTTTATTCATGTGGCAATGAGGTACACATTTCAACCAAGTAAAAATTCAATGCTCTGTGTTCTGGTACTGATATCTATTGACCCTAGAATACCTTTTTAAAAAATTGTGTTGAAAATATTGCAAAATGAGCCACGGTGGAGTACAGATAAAATCTGATTAAAAAAAAATATATTATCTGTAGGCAAAAATACAAAAACAAAACAAGGTTAAACTGTCTTTAAAAAAGCTGAACCCCCTCATATCATACTCCTCTTATACTGTGTTTGGTTTAGTTCGACATGTGTTCGTCTGGGCTGGAAATGTAATGTGGTGAATATAACCAAAATCATCATCAATAGAGTTACAAGGTCAGGCTTAAGTTTCATTGAGAAAACTTCATTTAAAAGTATGTGGATGACTCCCATAAGAGCAGTGGATGGTGGATAAGATGGTTGATCAGCAGTTGAGACCCTTATCCACCCTGTAACCCAACACCAGCAAGATGGATTATGCTCCAGACCTGGAACCTCAGCAACTAAATCCCATTAATCTAAACAACACGTAGCACATACTGAACATCAGCTGCAATCCTTGGTTACACAGCAGGGGAAAAATATTTACAGTCATATGAAAAAGTTTGGGCACCCCTATTAATCTTAATCTTAAACTTAATCTTAATCCAACTTGCAATTGGCCACCTTAAATTCCTTCTCATGATTGAATACACCTGGCTATGAAGTGCAAAGCTTAATGAGGTTACCAAACCAATTTTGTGCTTCAGTAAGTCAGTAAAAAGTAGTAAGGAGTATTCAAATCAATAAAATGATAAGGGTGCCCATACTTTTGCACCGGTAAAATTTTGGTTTAATGCATATTACACATTTTCTGTTAGTACAATAAACCTCATTTAAATCCTGAACTATTACTGTGTCCATCAGTTATTAGATATATCAAACTGAAATGGCTGTTGCAAACACCCAAATATTTAGAACTAAAAATGATTAAGATTAATTGGGGCGCCCAAACTTTTTCATATGACTGTAATACACTTCTGATTTCACACCTACAAAGAATAGAGAGGTCTGTAATTTCTATGGTAGGTACATTTCAACTGTGAGAAAAATATTTAAAAATCACATTGTATGATTTTTTTGAAATAATTAATTACTTTACATTTTATTGGATGATACAATACAATAGGAAAAACAAAACTCAATATTTGGTACAGAAACCTGTTCGCAATTACAAAGGTACAGAGGACATTTCCTGTCCTGTTCCTGGGATTTTGGCCCATCCTTACATACAGACAGGCATACTTTTCCCATCGTTATGATAGCAAAGGCACGCCAAAAGTAGAATTTTCAGTAGTTGTTCTTGGGAACACATAATAAGCAGGAAGAAGGTGGTGATAAAAAAAAAAGATGCCTACATGAATGTAAATCAGACGTGTTCCCTTCAAGATCCAAACCACTAGTAGATCAGAAAGATCAGATTATTTCTCTTCTGGAACAGGATTCTACAGACAAACAAAAAACAAGAATAAATTGTATGAATATTATGGTGAAGTAAAAGAAAGCTTTTTAAAGCATCATCTGTTCACATCATCTGTTAAACATGGTGAAGGCAGATGATGTCACACTATGACTTGTGCATGTATGACTGCAAGTAAGACTGGGTCCTAGCCTTTGTTGATGGTGTGATGGCCTGTAGAAGTGTATAGAGTTATATTTCGGCTCAGATTCAATCAAATTTAGCAAAAAACGGGGATGGCTTATTCACAGTAGCACTTGATAATGACCCAAATAAGAGAAAAAAAACATCCAGGAGTTGTTTAAATCAAATAAACAAAAATGAAATAATCTTAACTTAAGTGTGCATGATTTTTTTATGGCTAAAGACAAACCTAGAGTCAGAAAGATCCACAAACAAGCAGCAGCTGAAATCAGCTACAGTAAAGACCTTGGAGAGCATATATGTCACATCTCCGCCTGTGTGTGTCTTGAGTTTTTTCCCTATATTGGTTCCATGTGCTCCTGTCCTCTGTTTTCCTGTCTTGTTTTGTTACAATCCCGTGTCAATCCTAGCCCCGCCTGTGTCATCATTTGTAACCCCGCCCCCTTGTTACTTCCCAAGGTGTCCCGTGTCTGTGCCTGTGTATAAATACCCCATGTGTTTCTTTGTTCTCAGTTGTGCTTTTTGTAATGAATCTGAGACAGGATGCAAATGTCATTACAAAAAAAAAACTAAGACAAAAAAGAAGCAAAAGTAGACCAAGAAACAAACAAACTAAAGAAACCAAGCCAGAAACATACACAATAAGGCAGAACTAATGCTCAAACTGACAGAAATCACACTATAAAGCAAGGTTGAACATGACAAGGTCCATCAAAAAGCACGACAGAGAACACAGGAGCACATGGGGTAATAACACACAGGCACAGACAAGGGACACCTGGGAAGGTAACAAGGGGGCGGGGTTACAAAAGAGACAGGCGGGGTTAGGGCAGAGACAGGATAATAACAAAACATGGCCATATGCTTAAAGAGCACATGACTGGGAACACAAGACAGGAAAACAGGGGACAGGAGAACATGGGACCAAAATAGGGAAAACATTAAAAAGACACAGGCTAAGGCATGACAACATAAAGGGAGGAATCTAATTATCAGTATCATAATAATGTTTATAGCTCCCAGACTTTAAGCAGTCACTGAGTGCAAACGACTTGCATCCAAGTATTAAAAATAATGTTTTATTATTATTATTATTATTATTATTATTATTGGTTTGTCCAATTACTTGAACCATTCAAACCAAATAGTGTATTGTGTGTATTGACTATTTAAAAATGGCTGAAATTCCTGAAATTAGTGCTATGCACTATTGTTATTATTATAACTCCTTGAATAAAATCTGAACATCTTCACTTCAGGCACATCTTGAATGCCAAATACTTTTTTTTGTTGACGAAAACGAGTGAATATATAGTGAATATATGCTAACAAGACATAAATTGTATTCATAGACTGTCCCACGTCTCCTCAGAGTGCTGCATGCTATGTTTGTGTATGATGGTGATGGTTGTTTGTACAGATATATAGAAGAACATGAAGATCAAGGAAAGACAACGCGCCATACGGCACGTGTTGACATTTCTTTTTTTCTTTTCTTTTTCATTATCTCGGGGAATGAGATGGGTGATGGACGTTTCACACGCGCTGTTGTTTCTCAGCTGCTCTTTAGTCTAACTAAAGTTAAGCCTGGTGACATTTGACGGTCTGCATTCGGCGACAAGTCCGTCCTATTGCCGAGCATTAGCATGATAATGATGAGGAGTATGGATTATGATATTTGGGGAGCCGGGCTTTCATCCCGTCTCCCTGTCCCTCTCCATGTATAATCAGCCGCTGCCCGTCTTTGATGAGCGGGGAGAATTTCATTAAATTGCTGATAGGGGCCTTCACCATGCCTGAGGCTTTTTTCCCCCCAGTCCCACCAGCCCTCACACACACACACACACACACACACATATATATATATATATATAAATATACGTCTGTGCAGCTATTCATATATGCAAACAATTCTGTCAAATCTCCCAGCACCTGACAGCAATGTGAACCCAATAAACCAATATGGAGATAAGAGCTGGTGTCGGTAGGCAGAACTAATATTATTTGTGTGGTGGAAAGCGTTTATCTGTCACGGGCGGAGAATTGATGGTTTTGTGTCACTTTTGTTTAATAATGATGTAGCAATCGCAATATGCCCACTGGCTCCCGGCTCTATTAAAGTTCAAAAGAT
Source organism: Astyanax mexicanus (assembly GCF_023375975.1). Taxonomy (NCBI): domain Eukaryota; kingdom Metazoa; phylum Chordata; class Actinopteri; order Characiformes; family Acestrorhamphidae; genus Astyanax; species Astyanax mexicanus. Next base: position 38,369,427 of record NC_064410.1, read on the forward strand.
TATCCAAATTAAAATCTCATTTGGAATATTGCTTTTCGCCAATAGTAGGTGGATCCTATTGAATATGATATTTCTCACTTTGCTATCCAATTAACATTTCCATGTTCAACAAACCGCACTGATGGCAAATACCAGCAGGCTTATTTGACCATGGAATATTATGATAGCTTCCTCTAAAGCAGCCAAACTTTAGCTTAATGAAACTTTTTTTTTTTTTTAATTTGACAACTGACAACACGCGTATATTTAGTGAGATCTGACCACCGTGGCACCTCCATTAACATAACAAGCTGCTTCTACATTCCCAGCAGTGACAATAGGTGTCTAAAACCTTATCTTAATGACAGTATTTTATCACATTGGCTCATTATGTGTCATCATGTTGAATTAAAGTGATTGGTTACAGCGTGGCTGGCGGTTACTTGCATAACACACGCATTCTTGATCATTTGCCGCGCTGGCCTACAGCTGATAGCGGAGTTTAATGCATGCGGCTCTCCTGGTAATGTTGAGTGACGGGCTGTGATCACAGAAGGCATCAGCTGTCAGGTTTTCAGCCCAGGGACTTTGCCTGTCTCTGCATATTCCACCGTACAGTCATGATATTCTAACACATGCATGTATTCATGACGGGACTCGAATCTCAGCTCTGGTCTGGGACCGGGAGATACCTTTACGAGATACGCTCAGATAGATTGGCAGAAAGTTTTCACACTCGTTTAGTCTCCGGTTTACACAGACGAACCGCTGTCGTATAAAAAAAAAAAAAAGCTTTTTGCTGATTATTTGCATTCGTATGCTTATTCTCTTTCTTAAGCTGTCTTAAAAAACAGATGAGTAATTAATCAAAGATTCTATTTTAAACTAATACTGTAAGATAAACACCGTAAAGTACCTGTCAAAAGTTTGAACACATCTCTTCTCAATCAATTTTTTTTTCTTTATATGTTTTTTTTTTTTTCTACACTGTAAAAATGTAATTTAAATATTAAATACATTAAAGCCATACAGGAATTATTATGTATGTATTATTATTACACTACCGTTCAAAAGTTTGGGGTCACTCAAACAATTTTGTGTTTTCCATGAAAGGTCACACTTATTCACCACCATACGTTGTGAAATTAATAGAAAATAGAGTCAAGACATTGACAAGGTTAGAAATAATGATTTGTATTTGAAATAACATTGTTTTTACATCAAACTTTGCTTTCATCAAAGAATCCTCCATTTGCAGCAATTACAGCATTGCACACCTTTGGCATTCTAGCTGTTAATTTGTTGAGGTAAGCTGGAGAAATTGCACCCCACGCTTCTAGAAGCAGCTCCCACAAGTTGGATTGGTTGGATGGGCACTTCTGGCGTACCATACGGTCAAGCTGCTCCTACAACAGCTCAATGGGGTTCAGATCTGGTGACTGCGCTGGCCACTCCATTACCAATAGAATACCAGCTGCCTGCTTCTGCTGTAAATAGTTCTTGCACAATTTGGAGGTGTGTTTAGGGTCACTGTCCTGTTGTAGGACAAAATTGGCTCCGATCAGGCGCTGTCCACTGGGTATGGCATGGCGTTGCAAAATGGAGTGATAGCCTTCCTTATTCAGAATCCCTTTTACCCTGTACAAATCTCCCACCTTACCAGCACCAAAGCAACCCCAGACCATCACATTACCTCCACCATGCTTAACAGATGGCGTCAGGCATTCTTCCAGCATCTTTTCATTTGTTCTGCGTCTCACAAACGTTCTTCTTTGTGATCCAAACACCTCAAACTTGGATTCATGCGTCCACAACACTTTTTTTCCAGTCTTCCTCTGTCCAATGTCTGTGTTCTTTTTCTTTTATTAGCCAGTCTCAGATATGGCTTTTTCTTTGCCACTCTGCCCTGAAGCCCAAAATCCCGCAGCCGCCTCTTCACTGTAGATGTTGACACTGGTGTTTTGTGGGTACTATTTAATGAAGATGCCAGTTGGGGATCTGTGAGGCATCTGTTTCTCAAACTAGAGACTCTAATGTACTTATCTTCTTGCTTAGTTGTGCAACGCGGCCTCCCACTTCTTTTTCTACTCTGGTTAGAGCCTGTTTGTGCTGTCCTCTGAAGGGAGTAGTACACACCGTTGTAGGAAATCTTCAATTTCTTAGCAATTTCTCGCATGGAATAGCCTTCATTTCTAAGAACAAGAATAGACTGTCGAGTTTCAGATGAAAGTTCTCTTTTTCTGGCCATTTTGAGCGTTTAATTGACCCCGCAAATGTGATGCTCCAGAAACTCAATCTGCTCAAAGGAAGGTCAGTTTTGTAGCTTCTGTAATGAGCTAGACTGTTTTCAGGTGTGTGAACATGATTGCACAAGGGTTTTCTAATCATCAATTAGCCTTCTGAGCCAATGAGCAAACACATTGTACCATTAGAACACTGAAGTGATAGTTGCTGGAAATGGGCCTCTATACACCTATGTAGATATTGCACCAAAACCAGACATTTGCAGCTAGAATAGTCATTTACCACATTAGCAACGTACAGAGTGTATTTGTTTAAAGTTAGGACTAGTTTAAAGTTATCTTCATTGAAAAGTACAGTGCTTTTCCTTCAAAAATAAGGACGTTTCAATGTGACCCCAAACTTTTGAACGGTAGTGTATGTAAACAAAACATGTTAAACAGACCAGAATAAGTTTTATACTTTAGATTCTTCCAAGTACCCCATTTATTTAATACAATGTATCTATTTTATTGCACTTTTTACAACAAATGATCCAAAGCAGCTTTACAGAGACACAGGTCCAAGCCTCTTAAAAGGAACCCGTCCTCTTCTGGTGAGATTATGTTTGCTCTAACAAATACACATTTTTTGCTAGAAATATTTCAAAAACTAACTCAAGTCCAATATTTATTCATCAGTGGAAATTCAGAAAATATAAAATAATGCTCCAGTTAAAGGTGCATTATGTAGGACCTGAGAGCGAGTGTGTAAAATGGCTACAGCAGTCCAATTTGAAAACACCACAAAGAGTAGTCTGCTCCGCCCACCCCTCCCCAGCCACGAAACTTATTTGGGTTGTCAAATTCAGCAGGCTGAATCTACACAACGTCTTCTAAAACCAGCTCTGCGATGTGCCGGACTGCGCAAGCTCCGCGGTGTGCCGGACCGAGGCTCCGCGGTGTGACGGACCGCGCGAGTGTGTTGGACCACGCGATTTCCGCGGTGTGTCGGACCGCGGCTCTGTGAAAGTACCTGACTGAATTAGCTAGCCAGGTAGCTTACCTGTTCAGGAGAAAAGTAGCAGCTCTGGTTCGGTCTTGTAGTCTTTTTGAGCTCTAAGTCTCCAACTTTTAAACTCACTGCCAGTTTTCACTCTTGTTATATCCCTGCTTTGGTCACTGAGCTTTTTTGAGACATGCTGAGGCTTTTTAAGCTGTGTAGCAGCTGAGGTTTAACTGAACCAGCTCTGCTAGCTCCTTTTGCTGTGCTGCGCTGCTGTAGTACTGGCAACCTCAGGGGGCGGAGTTAGTGTTGGGGAACGAGCAGCAGGAGGAGTCAGAGGACAAAACAAACACAAAACAGGGGACGGACTGCAGACTTAAAATAGGAACGAACTGCTGAATCCGTGCTGACAAGAGCTGCCAGTGCTCTCACTCAACATGTTTCCTTAATATCTGATGATACATCCTGATCATTTTATCATTTACTACTGAAAATTAGTTACATAGTGGTCCTTTAACATCCAATTGTTTTATTCAACATCATTGAACATAATTTATCAGTTATTTTATATCACTTTTCTGTTTAGTTTTTCACACTCACTTTTGAATATACATTTTGTAGAGAATTTTTCAATTTCAGGATCACACATTCACTAAACATTATTTTTCAGTGTTATTATGTATCAGTTTTCTCTTTAAGCATTACAGAGTTTTCATTTTCAGAAAAATGTTTTGTAACATTAAATATATGCAACTGAAATTATTATCAAAATATACACAATTCAACTCACTTTTAAATGTGTCTGACTTAAATTTTGAATTTTGTAGATTTTTTTTAATTTCATTTAATTATTTCAGTAAATATTATGCATCAGTTTTTTTTTTTGTTTCAGTTGTTACTAGAAAATTGGTGGTCTTCCAACTTTAAGATTCATTTATAAGAAACAGTAAATACTATAACCAAATCAGTGGGTCAATATTATATTAAAAATATTAATCTGGTTTAGAAAGGCTGCTTGGTTGACCAGCTATCCTTGCACTCATCTATTTAAACAGGTTTAGCTTTGAGGACAGATCTGCACACTCTTGGTGTTTTAATCTCAGTGTCTTCATGAGGGAGAGTCACCTGGAATAGTTTTCTCAGCATCTTGAAGGAGTTCCTGGAGGTGTTGAACAATAGTTGCTGCTTTTTCTTCACGCGAAGCTCCAGCTCATCCCAAATCACCTCAAATCACCATCTCAGTTGGGTTTAGATCAGGGGGTTGTGGAGGACAAACACTTTTTGTTTACTATGTGATTTCATATGTGTCCCTTCATATTGTATTACAATGTAGTTAATAAATTACATAAAGGAATAAAGACAAAACATTGAATGAGGTGTGTCCAAACTTTTGCCGGGTACTTTATACTAATCTTAATAATATGGGTTTAGCAGATAGGTACACAAAAAATGTATGTACTTACCTGTTTTGCATTAGCAAGAAGGGCTAAAGCGTTGATTGCATGCACACATCACTGCAACATCTCCTAACACCATTGCTGATGCACTTGTATTGATGTATCCAAAACATTTTCTAATATTGTAGCTCTCCCATACTTAAAAAACAGTCTGGCTTCTTGTACCTATTGGGAATATTTGAGTATACTTAACTGAAACTTTAAGCTACACTACATACGCTTTACTTAAACTAGTTAGTATCAGTAAGTATTAGTACGCAGTTGGGGCACTCTCGTGCAACTTGGGACCTTTCCGTTTAAAACTAATAACAGTAATATTTTTCACATTAATATATTCTATTTTAGTTACTTTTACAGTGGGTTTCATATGCTGTCTGCTATTTAAAGTTATTAATTTTCTTATATTTCTTTTTAAAATTTCTCTGTCACTCTAATTTGAGTACTGATCAATAGACACTACAGCTGACTAGTCTGTTCAATACAGTATTTTACAGGAATGTTTATTCCTGCAGAGCCAAACCTCAACCCACCCACAAATTTCATAGACAGGAACAGCATTTTAGACTCATGTTTGTTCGATCAGAAAACTCCAAGACTGTAGATCAACCAGCGATCCCACCCCACTCTCAGCTATCTTAATTCACCAACCAGCCATCACACTCCATCATCCAGCCAACCCACCCCACTCTCAGCTACCTTAATTCACCAACCAGCCATCCCACCTCACCCTCAGCCATCTAAATTCACCAACCAGCCATCACACCCCATCATCCAGCCGTCCCACCCCAAGCTCAGCTATCTTAATTCACCAACCAGCCATCCCATCTCACCCTCAGCCATCTAAATTCATCAACCAGCCATCATACCCCATCATCCAGCCGTCCCACCTCACCCTTAGCCATCTAAATTCACCAACCAGCCATCATCCAGCCATCCCACCCCAAGCTCAGCTATCTTAATTCACCAACCAGCCATCCCACCCCACCCTCAGCCATCTAAATTCACCAACCAGCCATCACACCCCATCATCCAGCCATCCCACCTCACCCTCAGCTTTCTGACTTCACCTACCAGCCATCTCACCCCACTCTCAGCTATCTCTCCCACACCCAACCCAGCCGAAGCCACAGCCATCTCACCCCAGCCCTGTGTAAAATACCTGCTGAAATAAAATAGTATTGATTATGATGTTGGTCCACACTTCAGTTTACCTCAAATCGAATACAGTTAGTAAAGGATTTACAGTAGTTACCTGTTTCTAGCCTGTAGAGGTCAATATAATTCTCTCAGGTGGTTTAGTACTGTTGCAGAGTGTGAACTTGCTATGCTCTATACTGTCGCCACCAAAGTGACATCCATTGGCTTTCGAGAGCTCACGGTCTTTCATCCTCAGACCACTGAACACGCTACTTTTCACATATTCCACATGACAGATATCTTCATAAAGGAGGAATTTCTGGGCTTTTGTTGAGCTCCGGCCCATCAGGAGAGCAGGGAGACAGAGCGTGTGAAGGGGGCTTCAGCAGCACACACAGAGCGGCTCCGTCAGAGAGAGAGAGAGAGCGCTGCAGGGGAAATGAGATGAGACTGCATGCTCCATTGACTGAGCTGCTGAATATGACTCACCCTGGATGAGGCTCTTTCTACACCTGCTGTGCTTCTGCTGCAGGGCTTATGGCTTCAACTTAACCCTCCTGTTTCCTTCAGATTGACTTTACTTCCTCTGTGTTTAGATTCCAAGAAGACCTAGTGCTTTATGTATAATTCATAATAATAGTAATAGTAATAATAATAATAATAGGAAGAAGAAGAAGAAAATAATTTATTGAGGCCTTCTAATCAATAACCATAATCAAAAATTCCTTCCTCCTTTTGGGAGATCAGTTATTTTCTTTCCTATTTTAAGTTATTTAGGCTATTAATAAATGGAAAAATGAAAAAAAAAAAGTAAATAGAATAACCTGTATTTATTAATTTCCCACTCAAAGTATTTTTTCTCTTGACCTAAATTAACTTAATAAACATAACTGAAGCCATAATCTTCCCTATTGAAACAAAAGCGAGGTGCACACTCAGGCCCTGTCCAGACATATCTGGATATTTTTAGAAACATATTTAAAAAAAAAAAACTCCCGTCCAAACAAAAGGACAGTTTCTGGTCTCTCTTCAGTGTTGTTGTACAGACAGGGAAAACAGCGCTCTAAGAAATTGCTGACATCACATCACATGCGTCACATTTCTGTCTGAATCTCAAATACCTCCTCATTCTGTAAGTCATCAAAAAGTGCAATATGATGCAAACAGGTACCTCTAGACTCTAGACATTTTGACAAATAAATAAATGTAAATTCTGTTCTGTTACAAGTACATAATGCTTTAAATTTAGAATATTTATCTATTTTTGTCATTAAAATTGTATGGCATTCATTACTACACTATTTAATCCTCTGTATTTCTTCTTACTTCATGGTGTCTTCAGACATCTGATGTCCTTCTTCATAAGGTGACTCAAACTTATGATCTCCTTTTTTTGCTTGACAATCAGACAGTTGTGCCACTCTAGAGCTGTGAAACCATATATAATTATGTGTCTAAAAAAAAGCAAGAAAATGTATATTTACCCATAAACATGGCTCTTATTCACCAACCCACAAACTCATATGCTTAAATACTCAGTTTTCATGAAGATTCTGATGTTCACCATTTTTTAATCATTTTACTAAGACTAGATAGCAGTGAAAAATACATTTAAGACAATAGAAACATATTGATGAAAGACTCCGTATGGTTTTTCCATTCTGGAATAAACAGATCAGTCTGCTCATCAGGTGTGAAAGGATCAAATGTCCAAAAACAAAGTGCTCAATTTATTTTAAAATAACGCTCTGTGTGTAGTTACTTTCATATTTTTAATTTTGTACATACACTACTTTTTATTGATGTTACAGTCAGTATTTTATTGTAGTTTGACAGCTCAGCCAAACACAGTGACATATTTAAGTGTAATATATATGTATATGTTCATTTTCTGATATAATTTGTATCTTGGGATGCAGACATTTTTATACAATTATTTGGCCTAAAACTGAACAATTTGAAACATACTGAATACTGAACACCAAACCTGCTTTGCCTCTTTTTTACCATTGTATTATCATTATCATCATCAAAAAAATGTTTTTTTTTTATAGTTTTTTTATGAAAAAAAAAAAGATTCTAATTTAACAAAAAATACTGAACACTGTGGGTTGAGGTTATGGTTAACACTAGGTTCAGGATGATGGTTAGGATTGTTTTTTTTTGGCTGAGGCTAAAGTTAAAGTTAGGCTTAAGGCCATGCTGAAGATAAATACTAGGTGTGGGTTGAGGTTACAGTTAAGACTAGGTTTCAGTTGATGAATAGGATTATGTTTTGGGTGACATACCAGAGTTCAAAAGAGGACAAATTGTTGGTGCACGTCTTGCTCCTCGCATCTGTGACCAAGACAGCAAGTCTTGGTGATGTATCAAGAGCCACGGTATCCAGGGTAATGTCAGCATACCACCAAGAAGGACCAACCACATCCAACAGGATTAACTGTGAACGCAAGAGGAAGCTGTTTGAAAGGGATGTTGGGGTGCTAACCCAGATTGTATCCAAAAAACATAAAACCACGGCTTCCCAAATCACGGCAGAATTCAATGTGCACCTTAACTCTCCTGTTTCCACCAGAACTGTCCATCAGGAAAATATTATTGTGGTCTAAAACCAGGTGTTTCAGTTTCATTGTCCAATCCCTGTATATTTTATTCATACATATTAAATATTATTTCTAATTTCTTATTAAATGTTTTCAATCTCTTTGATGCTGTAAATGCTCGGCAGCTTTGTAAATGAGGGTCATCCTCAATGTTTTAATTAGTGAAAATAAAGGTTGATTGCTTGATTGAAAATCAAGTGTTACCTGAACTCTTTTACTTTTCCACTGATATTGAAAAAGATCTTTCGCTTCTCCCATAAAATTCAATGTAAGGTTTTTGCATGACAAAATCATATGAATTTGCGAAGTATATGTAGATCAACAGGCAATAAATGACAGCCCTGATGATGTTGTTCCACACTAATTCTTATAAGAGCAGAGCAGTGAGTGCATCCAGAGCGACCGCAGCACTGCATGTTCTGTAATGCTGGGTAATGGATTATTAGCGCTGCTATACTGAGGCCTGTGAATGGTGTATATCAGAGGGGATGACTCACTGCTCGGCTGGGGGAGGAGACAGGGCGGGATGAGTCATCGCTGCCTTCCCTCAATCTGTTTACAGCCCCTCAGATACGAGATGACCCGCCGATAGACCACCAGCCAATCAGAGGGCCGACGCTTCCCCCGGTTAAAAATCAGAGCCAGCACCACTGATATTATCACAGCACGCATGAACGATAGATATCAGAGGACGTGAAGAGACCAGCGGGCACCGCAGTTTGAGTATGCTTAGAATTTATTGAGCACGTTTGGTTGGACAGGAGCCTTCAAAATCCTTAGCCTTAGTTCTTCCAATCGAACGAAACGAAAAAAAAAAGAGAAAAGCTTGAATACACAAGTGACCAAGAAACAGCAGAGCGAAAGATAACAAGGAAATGAGGAAAATTCGAGTTAACATAATGAAAAGAAATGACTTAAGTGGAGTAATCAAGGTACATTGCTCTGGAGTGCCTTTGCAGATTAACAGCATTATGTGCTTCCTCCTTCTTCTTCTTCACGACTGCTGTGAATAAGAGGTGTTAGTGCTGCCAGCACTCATCACCATTTTGTTCCTGCTCAATAAGGTGAATTACATGATCAAGAGGTTGCCAGGTAACCACAAAAGAAAGGACGCATGTAAGCCAAACCTCTTCAGCATGTGAACTGAACTGTGACTGAAATGGGTCCTTAGTTGTGTTTTATGGTATTTTTGAGTTTGTCAGCCTTTTAACCAAATAGTAAAGTGGAATTCTATCATGATTTTGAGGTCCTATAAACTTTCCTTTTTCTTTATCAGAAAAATTTGTTTCTCACCAAGAATCACAATATGAAAAGCCTCTAAAGTTAGAACCTGAAGTTAAGCACAAACTGAACAACTTTAACACATTAATTCTGATAGTACCATATTTTTTAGAGTCAGTAAGTTGTGTGAATTTGGGGATTTAGAGACTGAGAACTTTTGATGCATGGAAATGTAAATAAATGGATTCCTGCGTGAAATTAAGGGTTGTTCTGTTGATTTTATTTATTTATAATTTTTTTCCTACATTGTAAATGAAAAATTAAGTCATTCAGACTATGAAGGAATACGTAAATAATCATGTAGAAACTTAAAAGTGTTAAACAAACCAAAATACTCTGAGAAGCATTGTTAATTTTTTTTCTGTGCAACAGTGGTAACTCTTGCTCTTCTATTCCTTTGGCAGTTCTGATAAGAGCCAGTTTCATCAGTTTCATAACTCATTCCAAGATGTGCAAAGCTGTCATCTAAGCAAGAGGTACGTACTTCTAAAATATCTAAAATATAAAACATATTTTGGTTTGTTCAACACTTTTATGGTTACTACATAATTTCATACGTTTTATTTTTTTTTCCATAGTTTGGATGACCTTAGTATTGTATAGTGCAAAATGTAGAGATCAGTTATAACTAATGAACCCACCAGACCACTCTGTTTTTAGAATGAATATATTAGAATATATTAGTCCTGCTATTCAATAGAATATTTGTAGTTAGGCTTATTTGGAGAGGGCTTATATTGCCTTATGTAAATAATAAATTCTAAATATTATTTAATGAACAGCACAATACTTTTACTAACTTTCAGTCAGAATTCAGTTTGTGTGTGTACAGAGCTTTAAACACAGCTCAGCCACTCATGTGTCAGATAATGTGACTGGTGCTGATGGAGGTTAATGATGAAAGAGTTTCAGTTTCATTTCATTTACTTACATTTCTACAGCTAATAGGGAATTAAATAGTCTCTCCCTGTGAAGTGCAATACTAATGAGGGAGTGGAATCCATTTCAGTCACAGCCTTACAAGTTTTATAAGTGTGTTAGAATAGCAATATCTGATTTTATCTTTAAAAATAAACAATGCAATAAATATGAACGGTATGACTTACTTATGAATACAAATCAATAAAAAAGTCAGTAACACAAAACTGGCACATAATAAACCATAATAAAATAATCTGTAATTTCTTTCTCAAAAGTATGGACATTTTCTCACTTCCTGGAAAGGCCTGGATACACCAAAGCAATGTTTTAATAAATGTACAGGGACGACAAAAAAAGAAAAGCTGTAATAATACGCGTTTATTATCCTGCCATCTCTATTTGTTCTTCTCATAAAGGCAGCAGTAAAGTGTATTGTTATAACTTGTATTATTACTACTATTTAATAAAAGCCCAAATTTGTTTACAATTGGTAAAATTTTAAAATTACTGAAAAGTTACTTTATTTCAGTAATTTAGTTCAAAATGTGAAACTCATATATTAGATAGATGTATTACACATAGAATGATCTATTTTAAATGTTTTTTTTTCTTTTATTGTTGACGATTATGGCTTACAGCCAATGAAAACCCAAAAATCAGTGTCTCAGAAAATTATAATATTATATAAGACCAATTGGTACATGACTTGACTCTCCACACTATCCGAAATCTTGCATCACTTTATACTTTCCACTACTAACAACTTTTATGGAGATGTGGATTTCATTTTCCAGCAGGACTTAGCACACTGTCCATATTGCCAAAAGTACAGTCTTCTATAATGTAAAAATTTTCTGAGACACTGATTTTTGGGTTTTTATTGGCCCCAGCTCTGGTACATCAGCCAACAGATGCCTGTGCCAGCCAGCATCACAATGGTAGTAGTAGTGAGTAAAATCAGGGTCATATTTCCAATGAGGATGTCTTTAACTCAGTTGCTGCGGGTTGTTCTACGTTCTTGGGTTCACTAAACCAGAAGGATGATCAAGCCTTTGCTGTTGAAGCACCAAGACAGGGACAAAGAGGGTGAAATTGGTTGATTTGATTTGATTTCATTCATTTTCAAAAATATTTCTTCAACTGCATCACTTAAAGTATTTACAGTATGTAGTAAGGCTGCACGATATTGGAATTTTTTTTTTTTTTGATGTCACCAGCCCCACCCCAACCCACGCACTGTCTTGCGTCCGGACCAATCAAGAGCTGAATCGGCGCTGAGCACTCAAAACCCGAGGAAAACAGAAAAACAACAGTAATTGGCTCTTTAATCGGGCATTTAAATGGCCGATTAAATAAGAGTGTTTGTCTGGGATTAAAAGAATGAAATCAGCTGTAACTGGAAATATCTGGGCAAAACTGTGCTGGACTGAGCTGCAGGGCTTTCGACATGTGCATTTACAACCACGTGCCCAACCATGTGGATGGAGGCCATGCAGCTACTTCATGTTTACTCCTGCCCCCCTTCCCTCGCACTCTCCCTCTCCCCTCACACTTCTTGCGCAGGCAGCAGGAGCCTATCCCTCACACAGACACAGGCACAGTGCTGTGTATCTACTTCTTGTGTCAAGAATCAAAACAATGCAACATGACGTGTTTGATTTAGTTGTCTTAGGTGACATCACACGTCCTGTGCTGTGACTTTTGCACATGCACACATTGCGATGACGATGCTTAAACGATATATCGTGCAGCCCTAGTATGTAGCACATTTTTTGTGGAGTGTGGAGCAACGTAGCATAGCCAATTAACCTACCATGTGGTTTTGGGAGGTGTTCTTAATAAGCCCTTGAGATTAGTCTAGCATTTTAATACGTTTAATAATAAGGTTTGTTCCCCCTTTGCAGCAGTAACAACTTCTACTCTTCTTGTTAAAGATTTACAACACAAGCTGGAACATCTGCTGCCCAGATTTGATTGCATTCAGCCAAACTATGCATTTGTGAGGTCAGCATCTGGCTAGACTGTATCTCAGGCCACCTACTGAAATAGTTTGGGTTCTTCTATAGATAAAACATTTAAGAAGGGAAGAGAAAAACAGGCTTGGTGTATCCAGGTCTTTAGATGGATGAGCTTGTTTAGGATATTCACAGGGTAGGCTGGACGTTCTCCACTTTAGAAAGACTGACTGGCACAGCTCCGTCTCCTGCCGCTGGACTCGGTGCTTTAGTGACAAGGCTGGTGTTCGATGGCTCTCTTTGGGCTCCACGGACCCCTTTCCGCTCTCTCCCGGCGGTCTGAGGGCTGCGCTCACCTTCCCTGCCCACTGGTTTGGAGAAGGCAGACACCAGAAGGCCGGCAGCCATCAGCAGCCCCCCCAGACTCAGCATGCCTGTGCCGGCCTGCACGCACATATGCAGCCCCTGGTTATACTGAACGGCCTGCCGGTCCACAAACAGCAGCTCCCCCTCTCCGAAGGCCTCGATACGGGAGGGGATGGCAAAGCCCACAGTCAGGACCACCAACCCCACAGCTAAGACCACTGCTCCGAATGCCAGAGAAACCTGAAATAGAGGGAATGTGTATGTAGTTCATAAATTAGTGTATTCATAGTTTCTCGTCCTGTTTCCGTGACATCTCACATTCTGCACATTCTTATTTTGTATTCTTAGAAATATAGAAAACATAAAACATGGTGTGATGGCCTGGGGATGCTTTGCTGCTTCAGGGCCTGGACAATTTGCTGTAATGGATCTTGGAAGTTGCCAAGAGTATGCCATATCCTATCATACGCAATAATATCGTCATTTTTTAAACAATAAAAAATTCCATTATTTAATATCAATATTTTGTCCTGTATTTGTCTTTGTTTAGCTATTTTCATATGAAGGTTAAAAGGTACGTAGGTTTGCAGGTATGCAGTACATCTGTTTGTACATTATGTTTATGTTACATTAATAATTGTGATGCATTGATATTAATTGTTACTGATGTTATAATTACTGTTTTTTTTACACACGTTCACATTTTTTTTTTAGCTTCTACTTATTGTTTGAAACTGTTCATATTTAACAACAATTTACCATTTATGTTGTCGCAGTGGAATATTTTTGAAACTATTGATATTATTGCCAAGTGGTTGCTGTGACATCCCATGTGGTTGGTTATGTGTTAATGTATTTCTATCATCATTTTTGCGACACATTTTCGTTTTTAGCACCAGTATAGGGTCCACACCTTGCAGAGGCCTGAGCTCCACCACTGTGGTGATGCACTCCGACTCTCAGCATCCTCCTGCTCCCACATGGAGGCCGTGCACTCATAGAAATGATGCAGGTAGGAGCGAACTCCAAAACCATGACATCCAGAACCCGCCATCCTTTTAAAGCGAGCTGCACGCTCTGACCCACTGACCTCCGGGCAAGAGGCCATCTTTTACACCTAAAAAAACACATACACATACATTACAACATATTAAATTGTACAGTGGGCATTACAAAGCCAGCATAAATACTGACAAGTTGTTGATCATTCATTAAACAATACATATACTGTAGTTGAAGTAAGTTATATTCTGGTCATTAGTCTTCTTGTCATATTGGTTCATGGCGCCAAGACCTTCAGTCTTGCTGAATGAGCTGTTTTAGTAGGAGTGAATCAGACACAGCAGTGCTGCTGGAGTTTTTAAACACTGTGTCCACTCACAATCTACAATATTTTTGCACTACAAGGCACACTGGATTATAAGGAGCACTATTAATAAATGTCTGTTTTCTGGTCTATTTTTATACATAAGGCACACTGTATTATAAGTTGCATTATGCGACACTAGTCAGGATCGGGGGTGTCACCATGTTTTCCTTCTAAATCAGCAGATCTGTAAAGCAGAGCTAAATTAGGTAAACAAAACTCTAATAAAAAAAAACACATTTTAGACAAGTCACACGAGTCAGACAAGTCAAACGAGCACTGGATGTTAATCTACAAAGAGTTATCTCCTGACAACTGTTTATTTGAGTGAGTAAAGAGCTTCTGTTTATTTACAGTAAGCTTTGATTTCCGAATTTCTCCAGCACTAAAGGCTGGAGCATTAGCATTAGCCGCTAACTGCTAGCGATTAGCTGCTAATGCCGCCCGTCAGCGCTACACTGAGGAAAACTGAGTGTTTTGGTAAGCCAGGGTGAAATTAGCTAGCAATTCATCCCGTGTAGCTTCCCACTCAGGCTACAGTCCAATATACACACCTCTGAACGGGAAAAGAGCTAACGCTGCAATTAAACAATTCCGCAAAAAAAAAGAGTTGTCCAAAATTCCTCTGCAGAGATGTGAAAGACTCATTTCCAGTTATCAGTAAAGCTTGATTGCAGTTGACCAGGTATGTCACTGTATGTAGTCAATAGGATTACACTTTTTTTAGGTGGCTAATATGCTATACCAGATGGTCGCTATCAGGTTGTGCAGTGGCTGCTATGGTGTTGCTCAAGATTTTTGCTATGGCGTCGTTAAGAGATTGCTATGGTGTTGCTAGGTGAAAGCGATTCAGGTGTTTCTACTAGGGTGTTGCTGCTAGTTCATTGACATGCCAGCTGCTATGGTATTTCAGATGGTTGATAAGGTGTCTCAGATGTTTGCTAGTGTGTTGCCAAGTTTGATCATTTTTGAAGCGATAGAAAAAAACACATTCTAATAATAGCAGGATTTTGTCTTCAAAGCAGTCTATTTTGTATTTGTTTAGCTATTTACTGTGAAGCTTTAATAGTTTTTTTTTTTTAATAATTGTTTTTGTTTGCTATATAGATTGTTGCACTAAATACTATCCAGATCTGTCTGAGAGGAAGTTGTGCACCTCTATGGTTAGTGGAGCTGATATAATGGACAGAGTCATTATAAAGTAACAGGACCTGTGTAATAATTAATCTTAAATGCATTTTTTCATAAGCATTATCAGACTAATGCTTTGCTACCTCCCATATTTTTCTCCATCGCTTGATTTCTGTATATTTTCTTATTTTTTTCTCTATTTGAATGTCAGAGTGAACAGGATGCGCCTGTTGTAGTTGTTACTGTTTTAAAGGTGACTGACCGCCCACAGATGAGTCACTCTGTCTCACACAGAGCATAAACAACCACCCCGCTCTCTCATTCTCCCTTTCTCTTTCTCTCTTTCATTCCCTCTCTTTCTCTCTCTCTGTCTCTCTTTTTCTCTGGCCATCTACAGCAATGCGTCTCACTCCCTGTCCACCTGGCGTTCTTTGTTTTCCTAACACACCTGTTTCCATTCATTAACAGATTATTAACAGTTTGTTTAATGAGGTGTTAAAAACATATTGGAACATATTACACTACGCAGTGCTAAATGGGTCCCTGGGCTTTGCTATTCTGCAGTAATGACTTCTGAATTTAATACACCTCAAATGCAAAGACCTGCTCAGCGATTGTGTTTATTTTTTTATGTCCCCCGACAAACAAGGGTTCAGACACTCTACCAAACCACTTCCCCAACGAAGCTTCAATGAATGCTGTTTTCTGCTAATCAGATATCTCAGCATGATGCACAGTTTTAGAAATGAAAAAAAAAACTCTACATAACAATATTATTATATTTATTTTGGAGCATTTAAATTGGTTCATCAACCATGAAATATGTCAACATGTAAAGGCAACTATCAGATTCAAAATATGCCAAAAATAAGAGCATAACTGCCACGATATGTTTCGATACTAGTCATCTGTGAAGCTCTGGTGGGTTTTTACAGTACATGATGCCCAGGGCAATTTAACATTGCAAGCAGGCATGTCTAGCCCCCTAAAATAAAAGTAAATGACCAAACTCACATTTTAACCACACAAATACAGTCATCTGTGTGTAACAGTTTGTGTGTCTCATTTGTATCTTTAGGAGCTGTAAATGGTAGGGATGCACAATGATGACTGGTGGAGGAGAACATGCCAAGGTGTATGAAAACTGTGATTAAAAACAAGGGTTATTCCACCAAATATTGATTTCTGAGCTCTTAAAACTTTATGAATATGAACTTTTTTTCTTTGCATTATTTGAGGTCTGAAAGCTTGGCATCTTTTTTTCTCCATTTTTTGCAATAAATGCTCTAAATTACAATATTTTTTTTTGGAATTTGGGAGAAATGTTGTCTGTAGTTAGAATAACACAAAAAATTTAATTTTACTCAAACATATACCTATAAATAGCAAAATCAGAAAAAAAATATTTAGAAAATAAAGTGGTCTCTTAATTTTTTCCAGAGCTGTATGTATATCGGCATCAGCATCGGCAGATGTGTGGTCTGTGATATCGGCATCAACCGAGAATTCCCACATTGGTGCATCCCTAGTAAATGGTCCTCTTTATATTGCGAACAGATTATTAGAGGTAGCTAGCGTTTTTGATTTGGATCTAAATGATTGTAATTATTTTGATATAACATACCCACCTCAAATCTCTTCTATGTCATCTTTAAGTCTCATCTCGCAACACCGCTAAAGCTTGGGTCTGTGAATAACAATTCACAGACCCAGCTATCAAAAGAAAACATTGCATGTGTCTGTTCTGCTTATATTATATAGTGTGATATGTGCTCTATGCTGTAGTGGGTTTGTTTACAGTCACTGTCCATGGTGCTGAAATGTCAGTGCTGCATGACCTACACATAGACCCACACTTATGAAAGTGTTCCAGCAGGAAAACGTCAGACTGTAGCGTAGCAATGACAACACGACCTACTAACAGCACAAACACACACATACACAGCGTCAGACTAGCTACCCACGTACATATATACATTCAGTCCTATAAATACACTGATTTGATCAGTCATACATAAACAACCCCGAATCTCCAGCAGTTCCTCTCTGTCCTGTCCTCCCTCCACTCCTACCTCCTTCAGCTCATTCCATCATCCCTCCTCTACCTACCCCCTTTCCCCCTCTCTCTTCCCGGCAGTAAAATCAACAGGCTGCGGCTGTGGCGGCGGCGGAGTTAATGAGGAAAAGCAGAGTAATACCCCAGACTGCAGAGAGGGATCCTCACCGCTTCTTCACCACGCGCGTCCCATCGCTCCTCTCGAGCGCGCGCGCACAGCCCCGCGCATGCGCAGCGACGCACGCATCTATTTGTTTACCTCAATTTGTTTTTGCTGTTGGGGAAAAAAAACTAGCTTGACGTAGACGATGATAATGACGCTGATGAGCAATGAACGTGATGACGAAAGCTGCTGAAGAGTTTTTATTATATTGTCTGTCATTCATGTTGTACATGTTGTTACAGCCACTCAAACACTGAGCATAGCAGAGCTAATCCACAACCCTCAATCAACGACTGATATATATATCTCTGTTATATATATAATAATTCATTCTCATCTGATTCTCATCTAATTATTGATTCCTTGATTCTACTGTCATATATATATATATATATATATATATATATATATATATATATATATATATATATATATATATATATATATATTTATCCCATTGTCCCAGACATCATATATATAACTATACACTCTTAATTAATAACTACATACAACTGTTCAGCTCTCCCACTTCCCCCAGGCCTGTTCAGTCTACTGTATTCATGTATTTAACTCACCTGTAAGTAACAAAGCATCCCATCAGCCAGTGCTGTTGTTTCCTAGGTCAGTAGGTTAGTAATCATTCTGGGGTAAATAGCATAACAAGTTATTGTTAAATTGTATTTATTTGTGGGAAATTTGTGCTTATGATACTTTTTTTCTTTTTTAAAATCTAGTACGTACCACATCTAAGTTATATAATTTCTTTATTTGGTACACATATTGAGTACTGTGTTTCAACAAAATACACTGATCAAAAGTCAGAATACATACATGTGACGTTTATGTTACAAAAACAACTAAATATTTAAAATTAAAATGAACGACCCTGAACAAAAAAAAATGCTTTTTTTCTGTATTCCATCTCACAGAAAGTAATTCCCAATTGCTAAATGAAGCATAAAAATGGAAAAAACTCTAAAAAAGAATATTCCTCAAATGAGTGTTTGTGCAAATCCAAAGGCTGGCATCTGAAAATGGCTGAATGTAGGGCATATTTTAATTTTCTAAGCAAAAAAAGCAACCAAAAACCAAAAGACCAGTTGATTAATAAAAAGTATCAGGTGTTTTTTACTTGTATGAATGGCATATTGAACCACACCTGCTAATGACAAATAAAATTGGACCTCCCTGCCAAGGACTCCTTAAAGGACCATGTCCCAAAAAGAGAGTACCTTTTAGAGGTCTAAACAACCTGCATATAATGTAAATACTGTATAATATCAAGACATGTTACTAGACAACATACAGCAGGGGTGCCCATTCATAGAGATCTACCAATCAGCACTCAGTTAAAGTTTAACTTAAACTGTAATCTTTCATATATGATCTAGATAATGAAGAGAGATGTGTTGTATTGGAATTTTCAGAGTAGTAGATCTCCAGGACCAGGACTGAGAATTCCTGATGTGGAGGTTCTTTAATCTTCAAAGCAGTTCCTTTGCTCTGCATTTAATTTCATTGCTTATTAAAATCCTAAATGAAATGGCATATGCAGGTGGTATTCCATTCTTGTGCTCAACGATTTCAGATTGGCTCCAGACCCACCACGATTCTGACCAAAAAGAAGCAGATAAGAAGCTAGTTGAATGGATGGATGGATGGATGGATAAAAAGATCACATGTGTTCTCTTTCATGCCAATCCAGTACATAATAAAGAAAATGCGTTTACTGCTTCCTTCATCTCCTCCTTCTGCCATCTGGAAGGAAACCGATTAAGATAACCTGAAATAAAGGCAAAATGTTCTTATATGTTGTACACAGTGAAACCATGCCAAAAAATAGTCTAGCGTAATTGGTTGTACATCTGAAGCTCAGCATGGGGCAGGATCAAAGGATCAAGAAGGAGTCAGTGAGCGAATGTGAGGAAATGAACTAGTGAGGAAGGGAAGGATTGGGTGACTGAGGGTGATTTTACACCTGCTTTGTTTGGTCTGGACTTTCAGACTTTTCAGTTTGGTCCAAATCAAATCAAAATGGTAGGTGTAAATGTAATGGGTTGGAGTGCTACAGATAGGTGGCACTCCAGCCCAGAGAGTTGTAGAACCCAGTGGCAGAACAGTAGATCTCAAAGCAGGTAAACTCAAGAAAAAAGGGAAATAATAATAATAATAATAATAATAATGATAATAATAATATATAATTGTTAATATATATATTAATAGGATATATAATATTATATAATAATATTATGTGTGTATTTATATATATATATATATATATATATATATATATATGTAAGTCCTTATTAAACCCCGCTCCACACGGGGATAGAACCCAGGCTGTCGCGGCCGCAGCCCAATGCTCTAACCGCTGAACCAGCGAGCGGATTGGGACGCGGCCGCTTTAATCGCCTTATAAGGCTCCGCCGAAAGGGGTGGAGCAACGAAAACGGGTGGAGGAAAAAAAACGGTGGAAAACAAACCTCGCGCCGAGCGTGAGTGAGAGAGAGGAGGAGAAAACGTAAATTAAGATCGCCTAGGAAGTGCGGCTACCTCTTATAAAACGAGGTGAAAACAAAAGAGCTTCCAAACTAAACAAAGAAGTGAACTGGGGTTCTTATGGATTAAACACTGCTCCACCAGAGAGGAGAGGAACAGCGAGGGGAGAGAAAAGGTGAGCACACCGCGTGAATCGCGGGCTGCAACACACACACACACACACACAAACAAACAAAGACTCAGAGAACAGAGGAGAGCGGTGGAGCTCACAGCTCTACACAGCCACACGCGGTAGGACACCGGATTGATCCGGCGCACTACCTTGAAGGGTCCCAGGTACCGTGGAGCCAGCTTGCGTGGGCTGCCCCGCAGTGGGATGTCCTTGGCCGAGAGCCAGACCCGTTGTCCGACCCGATAGGAGGGCGCAGGCCTCCGCCTCTTGTCTGCGTGACGCTTCTGCATCGCCCGGGCAGACAAAAGGGCGGCCCGAGCCCTTCTCCATGCCCGGCGACAACGGTTAACCGTCTGGTCGGCTGAAGGCACCCCCGTTACCGTCTCCTGGCCGGGGAAGGCAGGCGGAGCATAACCGAACTGGCACTCGAAGGGTGACATCCCTAAGGACGAGTGCCAGAGCGTATTATGGGCATACACCACCCACCTCAGTTGGTCTGACCAGGTAGACGGGGCCGCCAACGCCAGACAGCGGAGGGTCCGTTCCAGATCCTGGTTGACCCTCTCTGTCTGTCCGTTGGACTGGGGGTGGAACCCCGAGGACAGACTGACCTCAGCCCCCAGTAAGCGGCAAAAGGCCCCCCAGAACCGGCTGGTGAACTGCACCCCACGGTCTGACACGATGTCAGCAGCACCTCTGCAGTCCCCTGCGCGGTTGGTAGCTTGGGCAGGGACACAAAGCGACCAGCCTTGGAAAACCTGTCCACAATGACTAGTATCACGGTGTTGCCCCGAGATGGGGGCAACCCCGTGATAAAGTCCATGGACAGGTGTGACCAGGGATGTGAGGGGACTGCTAGAGGGTGCAGTAGACCCGTGGGCCTGGTTCTGGGGTCCTTATCCTGCGCGCATGTTACACAGGCGGCCACGTGGGCACGCACGTCTTTTTCCATGCGGGGCAACCAAAACTGGCGCCGCAGGAACTCGAGCGTGCGTGTGACCCCTGGATGTGCGACCTGAGGTGAGGAGTGTCCCCAGGTGAGTACCCTTTTCCTGAGGGAGGGAGGTACGTAATCCTGGCCTGGTAGGCCATTCCCCGGACCGGGATCTGTCTCTTGGGCCCGTCTGATGGCGTCCAAGGGTCCCCACCGAAGGGGCTACCTGGCTGGAGGTAAAACGGTGGAGGGCTCGCTTAGGAGAGGAAGGGGTTCCCACTGGCGAGAGAGGGCGTCCGGTTTGATGTTCTTGGACCCAGGGCGGTATGACAAGGCGAAATCAAACCGGGTAAAAAACAACCCCCATCTGGCCTGGCGTGGATTTAGGCGCCTGGCCTGTTGGATGTAGGCCAGGTTTTTGTGGTCTGTCCAGACCAGAAAGGGGTGTTCGGCCCCCTCAAGCCAGTGCCTCCACTCTTCTAGGGCGAGCTTCACCGCCAGGAGCTCCTTATCTCCCACGTCATACCTCTGCTCAGCAGGGGTCAGACGGTGGGAATAGTAGGCACATGGGTGCAGTCGGCCATCCAGCCCCGCCCGCTGGGACAAGCCGCACCCACGCCTACTTCAGAGGCATCCACCTCCACGACAAATGGGAGTCCAGGGTCAGGCAGTCGGAGAACTGGCGGCCTGGTCAGCAGGTTCTTGATTGCATCAAATGCCTCCTGGGCTTCTGTGGTCCAGGTGAACTGCCCTGAGGTCTTCCTGTTCAGGGCGGTCAGTGGGACGGCCACAGTGCTAAAGTTCCGGACGAACCGCCGGAAAAAATTAGCAAAGCCCAGGAAGCGCTGGACCAGGCATACTGAGGTGGGTTGGGGCCAGCTCTCGACTGCCTTGACCTTGGTGGGGTCCATGTGCAGGGTGTTATGGGACACCACGAATCCCAAGAAGGACACTGTCTGCACATGGAACTCAGACTTCTCCAGTTTGACGTAGAGGTGGTTCTCTAGGAGTAGCTGAAGCACACGTCGGACATGGGTGACGTGTTCATTTACCGAACGACTATACACGAGTATGTCGTCTAGGTAAACGAACACGTACCTGTCCAACGCCTCCCGGAGCACCTCATTAATATACCCCTGGAAGACAGCGGGGGCGTTCATCAACCCGAAGGGCATAACTAGGTACTCATAGTGCCCAGAGGGGGTGATGAGGGGGTCCATTCGTCGCCCGCCTTGATCCTGACTAGATTATAGGCACTGCGCAGGTCCAACTTAGTGAAGATGGTGGCCTGCTGCAGTGCCTCGAAGGCGGACGACATGAGGGGTAGGGGGTAACGGTTTTTAACCATTATTTTGTTGAGGCCTCTGTAGTCTATACAGGGCCTCAAACCCCCATCCTTCTTCCCTACAAAGACAAAGCCGGCGCCGGCCGGGGAGGAAGAGGGTCGAATGAAACCCAGGGCCAGAGCCTCCTGAATATACTCTTCCATCGCCCGGTGCTCGGGGCCTGACAGGGAGAATAACCTTCCCCTGGGGGGACTAGTTCCAGGGAGAAGGTCGATGGCCATGTCACAGGGGCGGTGGGGGGGCAGTATCTGGGCCTTCTTTTTGCTGAACACCTCCCCGAGGTCATGGTAGTCGGTGGGCACTCGGGAAAGGTCAGCAGCCTCAGGATCGAGGTTTGTGCCTCTGGGGGCTCGGGAAGGCTGGAGGCAGGAGGTCCGACAGGCGGGCCCCCATGCCAACACTGACCGGGACAGCCAGTCGACATGGGGGTTATGCCTCTGGAGCCAGGGGAATCCCAGAACCAGCTGCAAGTCGACCCGACTCGCAGTGTGAGGGGACGTGTTTGATGTGACACCATCCCTGGCTCCAGGGACCGCTCGTCAATCGCCTCTATAGGCAGGGGCTCCCTCAGACGGACCAGCGGCAAGGCTAGCTTCCTGGCTGTGGCTGCGTCCAGGAAGTTACCCGCCGCTCCTGAATCCAGGAAGGCGGGCAGGCGGACCTCAGAGTCCCCACATGCCAGAGTGGCGTTGAGGAAAACCCCTGTAGTCCTAGGGAACCCGGGTCGGTCCATTAGGGGTTCCTCACCCCCTAACGGATGCTGGCGTTTCAACGCCAACTGTGGACAGTCGGTGCGATGTTGCCCCGCTGTCCCGCAATAGAGGCACCTGCCGTCTCGCATACGGGTGTCTCGCTCCTCTTACGAGAGGCGCATGTGCCTCAACTGCATGGGCCGCCCACTATTACCTGTAGGTCTGGGGGGTCCATCCCCAGTCCGTACCCTATATTTAAATAACCCCACCTCTGAGGGCTGCCTTCACAGAGCTCACACAGGCTGGTCCCACCCCGGCTAGGTGTAACCCAGCCTTTTTACAATAACCACACCTTTTTGAATAGAGCTGAATAACGTTTAAAAAAAACGAATTCTGTGGGGATATAAAAAAATGACATTATAAGCAGAGGTTACACTAGCTGTTGCATTTAAATAATGGAGGTAGAATTACAGTATATTGGAAAAAACGTAATTGAAAGTTGTCTGTTTTGCCATTGAACCCTATGGGGATGGGTGGGGGTTACACAGCTTTCTGAAACCGAACAGCAGGGGGCGCCCAACCTGTGGTGGCTTCACTTTTGAGAGACGATGCTCTGTCCAGCAATACACAGTCTATGGTACAGTCGGTAAACTGCAAACTGTTAAACCAAAACTAACCAAAACAGATGTTTACAGTATAATAAACACATTTGGTCTGGGCTTTCAGGTGTAAATACACCCTAAGTAAGGAAGGGAGTGAATTAGTAAAAAAGTAAACAAGTGGATTAAGTACAAGGTTGGGGTGGTTACTTTCAAAAATGTACTCTGACACTGATTATTTATGATCTGTTTACAATGTAATTTAATACTAAATATTAAATAATGCTTACTTTACTTACTTACTTTTGGATTACATGTTTTTTCAAACCACATGGTAAAGATAAAAAAAAAAACAAACGTTCAGATTTATTTACATGAAATTGTTCTGTGTGTTAATTCAGCTAATCATACAGCAGTCAGCTAATTAGAATTATATATGTTAGCTTGACTTTAAGGATTCTGTCTTTTGAATCTTGGAATATATATACTGCTGGAAGGTCTAATTTTCACTAAACAGTGAAACATTTTATCTTTTCGCTTTTACAGAATTTTCTCTATGCTAATGGTGCCAACAGTCTAAAGGGTTACCACTAGGTGGTATCATAAGCATTGAACTATGAGTGTGGTATAAAAAAAACAGAATTGGGTTTTCCTTCCACAGTCCAAAAACTAGCAGATTAGGGGATTTGTACACTTTAAATTGGAAAATCGGATACCTTTAAAAATGTGCCCTGGTGTTGTGATTGTATGTGTGAATGTGTGTATGCCCAGATATGGATTGTCACTCTCATCAGTGTCCGATGCTGATGTCCTCCAGGTGGACGGTTGTTTCCGGTTTAGAGTATGCTGTGCGTGATTAGCTGCCACTTCTTACGGGTGTGTATTGATTGGTTGGTTGAGTGCTGAGTGTAAATTATTGTGTGTAGAATGTAATTGTATGCATCCAAGGTGGTGTAAAAAGTGTAAATTTAGGTAAGTAAGTAAGTAAGTGCTCAATTAGAAGCAGACATGGTTAGAGTAGTGATCCTGTTTGGGCTGTAAATAACTCTACTAAAATGTACCTGTAATCAAATTCCATAAGTTTTCACTGTAAATGTAACTGTAACATATTACAGGTACTTTTTATTTTTTTTGTTTTTGAACACCATTTAATTCAAGCCCTTACTACCCAACCCTAGTTATGAGTTAAAATAAGAAGTCAGTTAGGGGTATAGTTTGGTGGCAATTGAGTTACAAGTGTGTTTCGTGAGCTTCACAACTAAAAAGATCACTTTATTGTGCGTTCAGTGCGCCTATTTGTAACCAAGTAAAACTGAACTATCGAGGCCACTGTGATCCATCATCATAAACTCATAAACTCTTCCACTCTTCCATCATAAACTCTTGCTCGCGGGATCACACAGCAGTGAGAGGAGGCTTCAGGGGAGCGAGATGCACAAAGAGCCTCGTTAAAGGAGCCCGAGCTTTTCTATACGAGCAGACGGAGGAGAAGAGAAAAGGCTCTGGTTCTGAAATCTCTCTGTTCGTGTCCTTTTGAATAGTGTCAGGCTGTGAATATTGAAAGTGCAGGGAAAGCCTGCGTGGCCCTGCAGTGCAGGAGGATAATGTGCTCATTATGCTGCTGAGCCAGTGAAGCAGAAACGCCATCATCGCCTTTTCTCTCCTCACCCCTGTTTGATATATGAAGTGCTTTAGACGGCTGGAGTCGCGGGGAAACCGAGAGGAGTTCAAAAAGTCAAGAGACGCGCAGACAGCTCGCCCGCGCTGCAAAATGGAGATGTTACATCATCCAAACGGTCAAACTACAGGCATTTCTATAAGTAATGAAAACCATTTCAACCCATGCAGTTTTATCTATATCACATAAAGCTGCTGAGATACGCTTCTATCACCCAGCTTCTATAGAAATGCAGGATTTATGGTATTCGGTTACAACCAGACTGAGCTAGAAATGGAAAGGGATGCTTCAATTGGTTAAAAGGGAATATTTAAAAATTCTGCACAATACTGTACATATACAGGGGTTGGACAATGAAACTGAAACACCAGCCTGGTGGCCAATCTTCATTAATTGCACATTGCACCAGTAAGAGCAGAGTGTAAAGCCACGGTATCCAGGGTAATGTCAGCATACCACCAAGAAGAACGAACCACATCCAACAGGATTAACTGTGGACGCAAGAGGAAGCTGTCTTAAAGGGATGTTCGGGTGCTAACCCGGATTGTATCCAAAAAACATAAAACCACGGCTGCCCAAGTCACGGCAGAATTCAATGTGCACCTTAACTCTCCTGTTTCCACCAGAACTGTCCGTCGAGACAAATTATTGTGGTCTTAAACCAGGTGTTTCAGTTTCATTGTCCAAACCCTGTAATATCCCTTAACAGGCAAGGATTTAGTCAACTGTCTGCCTGACATTACACCCAGAAATCTTGAGGATTTCTATTTAAGCATAACATAAAACGCTTTTATGTTTGATAAGGAACATCACTGAAGAGCAAAATTGTAAATTTAATAGAAGAAAAAAAAAATCAAGTAAATCTGCTATGTCAAAATACAATGAATAAATTCATAAAATTCTCTCTTTCTTAAATTTAATTAAAATCAATATTTTCCTGAATACAAATCAGACAGTTCATGCCCTCCAAACCCTTATGTTTGTCATGTTTGTCTAGTTATTACATCTATTTTCAAACCTGCATAATTTGAGTTGATTCCTGTTACTGATCTGAAATTATTAAATGAAGTAGAGAGAAAACAGGCACCTTCTCCAAATTTTCAGAGTGTAAATAACTTATTTTACTGCAGACAAATTTTACTGTTTTGTATCGCCTACACCTGTAGCCTGTATACGGGACAAGGTATTTTAGGGGTTAATTATTATTGCACTATAACTTTTGAAGCAAGGATTTTGCAAAAGACAGTAACATGCAAATGCACCATTTTTCCAATCCCAAAAAAATAATGCATGTTTTAATCTACTTGAACAACCTGAGATGTTAAAGACAGGTTCTGAATAAAAGCATTTACATGTTCCAACACCACACTTAAACAAATGGGCTAAAAAAACAAAAATCTTTTTTTGTGATTCCATAGATTCCATAATATTTCAATTTCAGTTTCAGTTATTTCTGATATATTATATAAATAATCTCTATGCACTTTAAAGGTTAATTTTTTTCTTCAAATAAAGCCTTATACATTGAGAACTTTGGGGCTTATATTTTGAGATATCATTTGGTTAAAATAATCTCCCCACATCACTCCTATGGTGATATCTGCAGCACAGTGCATCTGTGAGCTGATGTATCGGAGCCGAGCTGCTGTGCTAAGATGTAATGCTCCAAGCGCGCTGGCTGCTCGGTAATGCACTGCTTCTTCGAAAAGAAGCGGTGGCTGGCTTCACATGTATCAGAGGAAGCGTGTGTTAGCCTTCACCCTCCTGGTGTGTTGGGGCATAACTAGTGATAGTCTTAATGAGTGGGTTGGGTAATTGGCCATGTAAATTGGGGAGAAAATGGGAAAAATTTGAAATAAAATTATAAAAAAAGACCCCAGATACCCAAATGCTTCACATAGTATATTGTTTAGCACTTTTTAGTTACTACATACGATGTAGGTAAAATATATAAAATGAAAAACATCGCATAAAAAGGTGTGTCCAAACTTTTGACTGGTAGTGTAATTCTGACACTCAGTATGAATAAAGTGACCAGGTGTAAACAGGGTCTTAGATCACCTGTTGGAGTGGATTTAATTGGGTTTAAATTTGTGTCTTTGGCATATTTCCAATTGCATTTGTATATGGCTTAGCCTTATAGAGATATATTCCTAAAATATTCAAGACACATGAAGTTACCAGTTAAACAGGGTCTAATTGTTTGATATTGATCAAAAACTGAAATGTACATACTGTGTGTAATACAGATGTGAGGATGTGTTTATTATGTGTAATCAGTTAATAATAAATAATGTATTTGTATTAAAGCTACACCATAAAGAAACAGACCTAAATACGAATACATTTACACTATAAATACATTCTATACAGGTCCAACCTTAGAGGAGGCTGGGATGATATTGAGATTTTACTCTGTTTATCTGTGTCTCTGTTCCAGACACCCTGGCCTATATTCTCCAGGCCTACTACAGACTGATTTGTGAACCACGTGGATGATGAATGGAGTGAAGATGAAAGTCAACAACATGGTTTGGTTTGCCAACACTAGATGGCGATATAACCTCAGACCAGAGTGCTGCTGGTGGATAAACCCCTGTGTTGACTGAGGCTCAAATTCCAAAATCATCACAAAAAAAGCCATTCTATTGCTTTTACACTGTTAAATATTTGCATATGTTCAGAAGAATAAGAAAATGTCCATCTTAAGTGTAAGATGTCCCTTGTTATAGTAGCATAGTACTGTGAACATTATAAAACTACATATGTTTTACAGAGGTTTTGGATTCGAGGTGGATACTGCACTTTAATTTTGAGTCGACTTTTGAATACATAACTTAAAGCTTAAAAATTAAATACAACTAGAACGATGTACTTTTTTAAATATGTTTTAGGTGGCATGGTGGCTTGGTGGTTATCATGTGTTTTCAGCACTGGGGTCTTGGGTTCAAGTCCCTATTTGGGTTTCCATAAGTTTCCATGTTTCTATAGGTTTTCTCCTTTACAGTCTGAAAACAGGGAGATCAGATTAGTCAGTTACTTTAAATTTGCCAAGTGATTATTCCTTTCAGTGCTGGGGTCTTGGGTTCAAGTCCCTATCTGGGTGATTCTTCAATTTGTCTATCGGTTTTCGCCTCAAAATTCTTAAAAAAAACAGGCAGATCAGTTGCTCTAAACTGGTTGGGTGATTATTCCTTTCAGTGCTGGGGTCTTGGGTTCAAGTCCCTATCTGGGTTTTCATAAGATTTCATGTTTCTATGGGTTTTCTCCTATATAGTCTGAAAACAGGGAGATAAGATTATTCTAAATTGCCCAGGTTATTGTGCCTTTCAGTGCTGGGGTCTTGGGTTCAAGACCCTATCTGGGTGAAGTTTGTATATTTCAATTCTTCTCTAAAGTCACGAAACAAGAAGATCAGATTAGTTGGTTACTCTAAATTGGCCAGGTGATTATTTCTTTCAAGGATGGGGTCTTGGGTTCAAGTCCCTATATGGGTTTTCATAAGTTTCCATGTTTCTATGGGTTTGCTCCTCAAAATTCTGAAAACAGGGAGATCCGTTGCTCTAAATTGGCCAGGTGATTATTCCTTTCAGCACTTGGGTCTTGGGTTCAAGTCCCTATCTGGGTTTTCGTAAATGTCCGTGTTTCTATGGATTTTCTCCTCTACAGTCTGAAAACAGGAACAGTAAAATTAATTAGTTACTCTAAATTGCCCAGATTATTGTGCATTTCAGTGCTGGGGTCTTTGGTTCAAGTCCCTGTCTGGGTTTACATAGGTTTCCATGTTTCTATGTTTTTTCTCCTGTAAAGTCTAAAACAGATACTGTAGATCAGATGAATTGATTACTCTAAATTGGCTGGGTGGTTACACCTTTCAGCAGAATATCTGGGTTTTCATAAGTTGCCATGTTTCTATGGCTTTCCTCTTCTTAATTAGAGAATGTGTGTGGGTTAATAGAAGTATGTATGTGTGTGAATGTGTGTATGACTGCATGCCCAAATATGGATTAGCACTCTGTCCTGGGTAAATCACCCTAGTACTCGATGCAGTCTTGTGTATTTTGTGCACAATTGGCCATCGATGAGTGTGTGTGTGTTGGTGTGAATACGTGTGTGAATATGATGTGTGAGTGTGGTTGTTTAGAGTGTTGATTGTAAAAAAGTGTCCTTGGCTTCATTAAAGTGTACATTCATTCATTTCTAAATGTTAATTTTTAATTGTTTTATGATTTATTATGTTTTTTTTTGCCATTAGATTTCTAGCTGCAGTAATTAACAGAGTAAATAATGTAGCTTGTTAACACAATTGAGATAGTGTGCAT
Organism: Astyanax mexicanus; assembly: GCF_023375975.1. Lineage (NCBI taxonomy): Eukaryota > Metazoa > Chordata > Actinopteri > Characiformes > Acestrorhamphidae > Astyanax > Astyanax mexicanus. Next base: position 38,399,309 of record NC_064410.1, read on the forward strand.
GTGTGTGCATGTGTGTGTGTGTGTGTGTGTGTGTGTGTGTACAGCACTCCATCATTAACAGTCCAAACACCTAAAGCCCATAAACATGAAAGGGCACATTTGTAGGTTTCAATCCACTGAGGTAAACATGTCAGACACGTCTCTGTCCACAGCGCTGGCACCGTGGCCACGCTCTCTCTCTCTCTCTCTCTCTCTCTCTCTCTCTCTCTCTCTCCTCATCTCTCTATCTCTCCATCTCTCCTCACCCCCTGCCATCTGTCCCTCCTGCACTCAGCTTATACCGTACACAGCCCCAGGGCAGGGGGGTCCGGAGGGTGTGGGGCGGGGGTGTCCGCAGCACAGCAGCCCTGACATCTGCTGTCTTCCTGGGCTTCATGCGGGGGCCCCTCGGGGCCCGACAGAACGGAGGCCCACACATCTACGCCACGCTGGCCCTGAACCACAGCTCTATTGTCTCTGTGCTGAATTAGCATGACCGGAGCGGCGCGCGTCCTCCTCAGAGGGGGAGGAGCTTCATGCCATTTGCTACGGTCATTAAGCTGTAAGGTCAATTTGACCTAAATTAATATTTAAATTTTATGGAATGTTATGGACGCGCTGTGACAGTTGGCGTACACACAGGCCTACATGTACGCGGCTGTGTGAGTTCAGGCTTGTACATCATCAGCATGTCGCCCCTCATACTAGAGAATTTATTTGCGAGTACGCTTTATAGCACATAACAACATGTGACGTGGCACATATTAATAATGGACACATATTTAAATAAATAAATATTCATAGATTAGCACATTTAAATTAATTCATTTATGAATACAGCATGACTGGCTATTTGGAAAATCATTTAAAAGTAAAATATAATACTGTTACAATACTGCAATTTAACATTTTATAACAATTTTATTTCATTCTTAAAACCCAGCACCCAATAAAACAAGATACTGTGATTCTGCAATGCTTGATACATCTCTGTTCCCTATGATACTTCACTTCATCTGTTTTTACATTACATTACATTACATTACATTACATTTGGCAGACGCTTTTGTCCAATAGTCAAGTACAATGTAAAATAAGTTTAAAGGAAAAACATCTTTGGATAGGGATAAAAGGAGGACAAAGGGGAATAATAGGATAGAGGAGTGAAGGAGAGGAAGAAGGAAATGAGGTTAGAAGTAGTTAGTGTGTTAGAGGTGTTAAGAGAGTAAGTGCTCTTTGAAGAGCTCTGTCTTCAGGAGTTTCTTAAAGATAGCGAGAGATTCTCCTTATCTGGTAGTGGAAGGTAGTTTGTTCCACCATTGGGGAACTCTGTATGAGAACAGTCTGGATTGCTTTGTGTGAATTGTGTTTGGCAAAGCGAGGCGACGTTCATTGGAGGAGCGCAGCGGCCGGGAGGTAGCGTAAGCCTTCAGGAGTGAGTGCAGGTAGGAAGGAGCCTGTTCTGACATCACCTTGTAGGCGATTGTAAGAGTTTTGAATTTGATGCGAGCATCAACTGGTAGCCAATGGAGCTCAATGAGCAGCGGGGTGACATGTGCCCGTTTTGGTTGGTTGAAGACCAGACGTGCTGCTGCGTTCTGGATCATCTGGAGTGGTTTTACTACACAGGCCGGGAGGCCAGTTAGCAGGGCATTGCAGTAGTCGAGGCGTGAGATGACGACCGCTTGCACCAGGAGTTGGGTGGCCTGTTGCGTGTTATAGAGGGCAAAGCGGCAGGACCGAGCAACTGAGGCCACATGGTGCGTGAAGGAGAGTTGGTCATCAACCATAACACCCAGGTTCCTAGCAACCTTTGTCGGTGAGAGAGAGAGAGAGAGAGTTGATACTTATATCTGTGTTACTAAAAATGATAAAATACTTCTAAATAAGGTAATCCAGGAATTATGTATTTATTGGTGTCAGTTTCACAGAATTTAATAACTAATATTGGAAACACTTCCTATAAACTCTGTATTCATAATGCATTATAAATGCATTATATGACATGCATAATACTGTATAATGACTGTAATAAGCCTGTATAATAGCTCATAAGTACATTATAAAACTACAAGTATAAGGGTTTATAAAGAAAGGGCTTATAATGTCTTATAATTTCTGTTCATAAGTACATTGTACACATATTTGGTATATTTTGGTTTAATGCATTATAATATGCAGCAATGATTTCTCAAATTAAGCTTTTTAAAAAAGTGTGTAAAACGTTATAAAGCTTTATATACAGTCATTACTGACTTTAAGTGAGGTGAGTTTTCATATACTTTTTAAACGTAAAGTAAATGTTATTATGCATCACTGTAATGTCTTATAGAGCACTATGACTGCTCTTTACTGGCTTTAAGTGAAGTGTGTTTTAAACGTGAAGTAAATGTTATTATGCCTTACTGTAGGCATTTGAAAACGCACTTCACTTAAAGTCAGTAATGACTGTATATAAGGCTTTATAATGTGTTACACACTTTTATAAAAGCTTAGTTTGAAAAATCATAGCTGCATATTATAATGCATTAAACCAAATATACCAAATCTGTGTTATAGTGCATTACAACACTACATTGTACAATGTACTTATGAACAGATATTATAAGGCATTATAAGCCCTTTCTAGATAAACCCTTACACTTGTAGTTTATAATGTGTTATGAATGTCGCTGTAAGTAATTATGAGTTATTATACGCCACCATGTGGAGTAATGAAGCAGATTCAAAACAGATTTGCCATGTCCACACATCCCTGAAAAAAAATATATGATTTGTGTCACATTAAGGCAACAAAATCAGATTTGAGGTTGGTAATGTCAGCCTGGTAATGTACTGTAGACAAAGCCATATTTAAAACAAAGCTGTGGAGAATAAAAACATAAATAGCTGAGCATTATATAAAAGTAATTCAGCATTTTGTATAGTTTATGGATTTTGCACACATTGCTTAGTATATATAATACTTAATTTAAACGATGTAGAAGTTTTGCGAATAAACATTATCAGTATTATTTATGCGATATAACACAGCAATGCTTACTGTTGAGTTCAGAAGGTAGATTACATCATATTTATGCTAAAGTATATCGTCGCTGTCCTATGAAAAACACTTATCTCCATTTTTGTCGATTTTTAGTTTAGTACATAATTTGAACAGACAAACTGTCCCTTACACTGTGCAAAATTTCTTGATGAACAGACCAATAGAAACTCTTCAAAATTACCTGAAATAAAATCTTTTTACATTGACTTCAATTGAAAGTTTACAAGGTTTTTTCCCTCTCCTGTAAAGTTGCTGTTTTGGAGATAAGTGTTTTTCATTGGACAGCGACGATATGCTCTCTTTCTCTCTCTTTCTCTCTCTCTCTCTCTCTCTTTCTCACACATACACTCGCATAGTCATGCACACACACACACACACACACACACAGAGCTGTTGGTACTTTTTCTCTTTTGAAGCTGTTGATGGTGAAGGTGGAATATGGAGCTACACTAGCATTTATTTTCTACATTGTAACTAATGAAACAATTCATTTTTTAAATAGTATATTATATTTATTATAATACAGAAGAAAAAGCTCTAGTCTGCTAGGTGTAAATCACACTCCACCATTATTACTGTCCCTGTCCCAGAAATACAGTTAAGTACCAGCATTAAAAAAAAAAGATTATTTTATACATTATTTAGTCACAGAATATTGTTGGGAATATTGTTGCTTAATGCAATTAATTTTTAAGGTATCGGAACCAATAATACAAATATAAATGTTTGTAATTCTGGTTCCTTTATTCATGTTTGCATTACTATTATCAAAAGCTTAGTCTTAAGGATGAAAAAGTGTGATTATGTCAGGATTAGACCCAGGCAGAGAGACGAGGAGGCGGACGTAAACACAGGTAAGGTGAATTTATTAAATAAATATAAATAAACAAATAAACAAAGAACAGCGAAACAAACCAAAATAAACTAGGGAGACTAGAGAACATAAATAAAACAAACAAGAGATAATAAGAATAACTAAACAGGGAGTAAACTAGGGAACTAGAAACAAACAGAGATAAACACTAAACAAGGACCTAGGGCAATGACAAATGAAACACGGAGAGGCTAAGAAAACGCAGAGAGAGACAGAAAAACGCAGAGAGACAGACAACGGGGGACAGTGCAAAGACCGACAGAGGACAAGTAACAGAGGAAGTCTTTTTAACATAACAGGAAACACACTGGGAGTGGAAACACCTGGGGAAGGGGTGGAGCTACAAATGAGACATGAGGTAATGGAAAATCACAGGCAGAACACAGGGGCACGGGTCACGTGGGACAACACAGGCACGAGGACAGACAGGAAACAGGGCCAGGCGTGACAGATTAATCGTGATTATTCACAGAATTCTATTGTGTCTATTGTGTTTTTTTTATTTTCATTTATTGATACCACTCATTTATAAACATGAAAGTATGTCTTTCAGTTAAAGTGTGTAATTTAACTACATACATGTGATTTCAATGCACCTCATATCATACTTGTTTGGTGGTTTAGGATTTATTAAGCAAAAGGACTTAATAATGAGAGGAATGAGCGTTCTTGACAGAATACACTGTTCTATGACGTGCCATATTATGAATTATGGATATTAGAGGAGCTTTGATACCACCTCAGAGTTTCTAGGGTGTTGTGATGATTTCTTCAAGTCTAAAAAGTCTATAACACTAACGAGGGAAAGAATCAAACTCTTAAAGGCCTTGTTTTTCTTGTTTCTAGACACTATAGTGGAAGTTAGGGCATGCCCCCCTCCTTGTACTCCCTTTCTCTCGCTCTCTCTCGCTTTCCTTGCTGAGTGTGAAGCCGAGTGCACAGCGGAGCGTCCTCTTTCATCTCAGGAGCGATCAATAATGGATGGCTCTCCCAGGCTCTGGGAGGATGCTGCTCTGGCTGTAGCCGCCGCTGCCGTACTGACAGCCCTGCTCAGCACCCAGCCTGAGCCGAGCCGAGCAGAGCAGAGCCAGAGCCCGGCCCAGGCCCTCCAATTAAAGCCCAGCGCTTACAGAGCCTGGCAGCCTGCGTGCATCCACAGCTCGCCTCAAAGAGGTTCCTCCAACACCACGCCCCCCCCCCTCCCCTCCTCCTGTTCCATCCCCCAACTTCCCCAACCCCTGGAGACCCTCTGACCTACTCCCCCAGACTGTATTGATCTTCAGGCAGATGTAAAAGACTATTGAGGTCATCATTCATTTTTTATCATTCCCAAGAAAATGTCAAAACGTTCGGCAAAAACGTCTCTGTGTCTCTGTGTCAGACATAATGGGCCGTGAGGCTGCTGGAGAGACGCGCTGATGAGAAAGTCTCCGTTTCGCCAACTGTAGCTAAACGCGCGAGCGACATCGCTTGATATCCATGTCCATCTTAAAAGTCAGTGAGTTCTGAGCTGAGGCGAGCCGCGATTATTAGAGCAAGGCCTTCGCTTTGGGCCGTTAAGGTCAAAGATGGGGCAAAAAGTACCAAGTGTTCATCTAGAGCCATTGTAGGAATTGTAATTATTCATTCGCTAATCTAATGCTGATGTATTTGCTAACTTTTGGCTGTTTTAGATGAAAAACAGACTTTTCAAGGTACTAAAATATATTGCAATGGTTTTATCTGAAGCTTGTAATGGACTGCCATGTATATTTTAGCTTGTAAGTATGAATGTCTACAATATCTTCTACAAACTACTATGACTTTTACTACTTTTTAAGTCTTTATATAGTCTATTGTAACAGTACTATTCTGTGGAAACCATAAAAAAATGTCTAGACAAGTCTTTTGGTTTCTCTCAAAGATTATATTCATTAGTTTCAAGTGGGGAAACTTTTTCAGTGTAAAGATACTTTTTGTATCTTGTTTAGTTTGGACCTTCATACTATTTGGTTTGGTATTGACCAAAATTACAGGTGTGAAAGGTGCCTCAATCCATGGGTCAGACCCAAGAACCAAAATTTGGTCCCAGTCCAGATCAATTGAAACATGGTTTGGTTCATCTACAGTGTGAAAACCCTTGTTACAGGAAGGTAGATATTAGAAAATGAAATCTTTTTCTCACATGCATACATGTAAGTAAGGGTAGAACAGATTACACTTGTGATTCCTGTATCTACTCTAACTGTAGAATATCCCCTATTTATAAACCTGATTTTAAAATCAGAGGGCAATTTGCAATATTCTTATTCTGCATGACGTGCATGCACTTGAAGGGAGGTGGATTCTGTCCAGAAGGCTAAATTTGGTTCAACACCCAACAGGTAACTTGTCGAACCATGCAGCCATCTGATGCACGACCCTCTACAAACCAATCAGAGTGAAGTATAGGAAGACACAGCCCATGTAGGTGATGATTGAAGCACAAAGCAAAGTTCTGCTGTGTGAAACCAAAACTAACTGGAGCAAATTTATAAAATATAAGAAAAACATAAATCTTCAAAGTTTTGAGTTTTAGAGTTTGCACTGACTGACTTTAAAGAGACAGGTCTTCATAAAGCAGTAAGAGCCACAATTGAAAAACACTAAAATCTGATCATGATACAAACAGTGAGGCAATGTTCAGACTAACCAGCCAAATCTGATGTATTCAGATCAGTGCTGTCAATCAATTGAGAAAATCAATCATATTAATCACTACAGAATTCTGTGATTGATTGTGATAAATTCCGAGTCAAGACTGAAAACCGTAAGAAACAATTTCAAATATTTATTTCAATTAAAGGAGTTTCGATTTCATGTTAAATTCTAATTGCAAAAATAAGGGTCGGCAACAGTAAACAAACGGTAGAAAGGGCAAGGCAAAAGAGAAGTCAAAAAACACAAAAATGGGTCTGTAACTATTGTATACAAACAAAAGAAATGCTTTGAAGAAGAGGTACGAAACTAGATCCTATACCTGGCAAGGGAATTTATACAAAGACAGAAAGGTGTAGGAAATCAAAAGCTCGGAGAGCATGAACAGCAGAGTGAGTGTGTATGCTGGGAATTGGAGTCTTTGTTGTAAGTCTTATGGAGTCTTATGGTTTGCACAGAAAAGTACTGTTACAATAGACTATATAATGACTTATAGTAGTTTGCAGTAGATAAGAACTACCGAGAGCGACACCAAGACCCAGAACAGATTACCCCTTAGAACCCTATGGACGGATTTTCTGTCCAAAATCGCACCTTGTGTTCTCAGCTTAATTACTCAGAAATCCCTTTACACATAAACATAATCCATGTATGGTTAGAAAGGGTGGAACTTACTCTTTCTAACATAGTGATGTCATCTCAGTATGGTAAGGAATCTATAAGAAACCTCAAGTCAAGTCAAGTAGTTTTATTGTCAATACTGCATATGTACAGGACATACAGAGAATTGAAATTACGTTACTCTCCTTGCCAAATTTACAGCAAGTACAGAACATAGATATAATAAAGGAGAATGGGAGACACTATGTGTACAATTCAGCAGGGACACAATAGACATACATGAGACAAAAACAAGGTGCAGTAGTGTGGGGGATAAATAGATATATAAATATAAGTAAAAAAGAAATAGATATATAATATAAAAGAGTGGGAGACACTATATGTACAATAGAACAAGACACAATAAACATACGTAAGACAATAGTGCAATATTGATGGTGATTGAGATGGAATGACAGTATAAATAGTATATATCAGTAGTGCAAATAGGGTATATGGTATATAGCTTAAGGCTGGTAAAGTGAATGGGTGCGTAAGTCCTTAAAGTTCACAATTTAATTAAGTGGAATTAAAGTGCGTATAGACAGTGCAAGTATATCAGTAGTGCAGGTGTTGTGTAGTGCAAGTCAGTTTGGAAGGGACCAGTACTTTGTGCATTGTAGTGCAGAGTTTCAGTACTGTATTAGTGGGGGGTCAGGATGCTGAGTGAGTGTGTGCTGGGGCAGGATTGGGATGGGGGGTAGAGCAGGAAGAGAGTTCAGCATCCTCACAGCCTGATGGATGGGGCTGTCTCGCAGTCTGCTGGTCCTCGCCCCGAGACTCCGCAGTCTCCTCCCTGATGGCAGCAGGCTGAAGAAGCTGTGTAGTTGGTGGGAGGGATCTCCTGCCAGACGGAGGGCTTTCCGTGTGAGGTGGGAGCTGTACAAGTCCTGAAGGGAGGGGAGAGAGGTGAGAAGACAGCTAAAAAAGTGAGATCTCCTTCCCCAACCAATATTATTTACCTTTGGTGCTTCAAACATATGATGTTTCAAACGAAATAATATCAGTAAATGACTTAAAAGTGTTCACAGAAAAAACAGCGAAACTACCTGCACTCAAACTAAAGCTAGGCATGGCACTTCTTTTGTCAAAGTAATAAACCATGTAATGAACTATCATCAATACTCTAATGCTTTCAACTAATAAACACTCTAGTGTAACCATTTTTGAAAAGATATCTTGGTCCTTTTACGTTTTAAATAATTACATTTTTGAGCAGCTATATGGCTTCTGGAGTAAAAGAGCTCATGGCATGTGTCTGTCTAATATAATTACTGTAAAAAACCTTAAAGAGGAACTGAGAAAAACGAAGAAAAAACACACCAAAACAGCCTAGGGTTCAAAGGGTCAAAATTCAAGAATAAAAACTAGGGTGTTCTCAAATACATTCACATCTTCTTTGTTTATCAAAATGATGCTTAATCTGTGTCTCTTCTAAAACTAAATCAGAAGTCACCAAGGGAAGTCATAAATCAACCTGTGTGCAGATTTTCGGCACATGGTACAGGACTGATTCTGTCTGTTTGAATAAAATTGTTGATTTTAATATTTTTAGTAATAAGAGTTCATTTTCTAATGAACTTTGTTACTCAGCCGGTCTCGTCCATAATCTACGAGTCCACCTCACCCTGAGACAAAGACAAGACCGATTCCAAACAAGGTCAAGCCTGACCGATTTAAAGTATAAAATGCCAACTGTATTGAGTTTAGGCAGCAGCCCTCTAAGGCTGAGATCCCGTCATTGCTGATTTGCTCTGTGTTAGCTTTTGACTGCTGATTGATGCTGTATAGATCAGCATGAGATGAAACATTCAAAGAGTCCCCCTGTGCTGTGGTTCCTCTGACCAAGGCTTAATTGGAAGCACTTAGACGTAAGACCCCCCACCCCCAGTTACTCTGTGATAAATATTTTATGTTCATAAAAACATCCCATTAGGCCTGTCCTTACACTATTTCTGTGACTGGTCAGTGGTGGTCGTAACAGACATGACCTTTACCCTCTTTGCCCTCAAGACAGGCCCTTGGTGACTGTTTAAACCAAGACCACACGATTTGACAATTTCATCCTGGCTGTGTCAGCAGACCTGACCAACGGTATTATTTTGGAAATTGAGACAGTGATTGACAGCTGTGCTGCCTAACTGCACCTGTCTGTCTAATAAAGTAAATTAATCCATACATCATGGTCAGACTCGTGAAACAAAGTCTTCTGTTTGATGGGATTTGTAAAGAGACAACACATCATCCTTCCTGTAAACCCACCAGTTTTCCTTTATATCCTGATGTAACTATATGATATACAGGGGTTGGGCAATGAAACTGAAACACCTGTCATTTTAGTGTGGAAGATTTCATGGCTAAATTGGAGCAGCCTGGTGGCCAATCTTCATTAATTGCACATTATTGCACCAGTAAGAGCAGAGTGTGAAGGTTCAGTTAGCAGGGTAAGAGCACAGTTTTGCTCAAAATATTGCAATGCACACAACATTATGGGTGACATACCAAAGTTCAAAAGAGGACAAATTGCCTGTGCACGCCTTGCTGGCGCATCTGTGATCAAGACAGCAAGTCTTTGTGATGTATCAAAAGCCACGCTATCCAGGGTAATGTCAGCATAACACCAAGCAGGACAAACCACATCCAACAGGATTAACTGTGGACGCAAGAGGAATTGTATCCAAAAAACATACAACCACGGCTTCCCAAATCACGGCAGATTTCAATGTGCTCCTCAACTCTCCTGTTTTCACCAGAATTGTCCGTCGGGACAGGTGTTTCAGTTTCATTGTCAATTATTCAATTTATTCAAATAAAGTTGTTTTAATTTCATGTTAAATTAAATTTCATGCCAAACCAACTAACTAGTACCTCTGAAGTTGTGGACCATTTGATAGTCAACATCATGCTCATATTAGGATTAATAAAGCTGTGTTCACACTTAGTTTGTTTCTGCATCAGAAACCATATCTACTTTATGTACATAATTTCCATTTAGTTTCATTAGTTTTACACTCTTAGTGCGATATTTTAGCGATAGATAGCGCATCTGTTACACAGGCCAAAGGCTTACAGGGATAGTCAGAAACTGGCAGGGTTTGTATCAAAATGGCAGCAATAATAAACAACATACCAGAGTGAGCAGGAAACATTCTACATACAAAAAAAGGGTTGACAGAGGTAAACAAATGGTACAAAATGGGTCTGCAACTGTTGTTAACAAACAAAAGAAATGCTTAAAGAAAGAGCTGGAAAACTAGATTCTATACCTGGTGAGGAAACAACAGAAACATTGGGTATTTATACAAGGACAGACAGGTGTGGGCAATCAGAAGCTCGGGGAGCTTGAACAGCAGAGTCAGGGAAGTCTGATGAGTGCACATGCTGGGAATTGGAGTCTTTGTTGTAAAGTTGTAAAGAGACCAGAGCAGGCCGATCAGCTTGGGCATTTCGGTGTGTCTTTGTTATATGGAGGGTGCAATTAATACACCTGGCGTGGTTCAAAACGTGCAAAAGGCATCAACTTCTTCTCTTAATTAATCATGGGTCTATTTTGGGGATAAAGGGAAATAAACCAATCTATGTGCCCGTTGTCATTCTCTTTAAAAGCCAGGTGTACTCTGACTTTTAATGATTTTGAAAAAAAAAAAAAAAACACACACAAAAACATTGTAAGCATTGGCATTGAAGAAATACACGTTCACAATTACAAAATGTATTACAAAGATAAGAATCCTTCTAACATACGTTTGATCATCATTAGAAGGAAAACATTCAACACCACCATGTGGCCAATTAATAAAGTGCATATAGATATATTAAAAAAGCCCAAATTAAGCCAATTTATTGCATTTTTAACAAACATAAACTATATAGAAATATTTACAGTAAATACTAAAAAATGCCACCTGGTCTAATTATATATGTAGCTCTAGTGTAGTCAGATAGAAAGAAGGGTAAGACTTCTTCCTTCCTTCATTGTTACTGAGTTCTAATGCTTTATTAGAAATCAGTAACAATGAGATAAATAACTGATCAGCACAGTGATTTATCAGTCTACTCATGCTTTAGTAGAGTTCAGTAACACTGAGATAAGTAACTGATCAGCACAGTGATTTATCAGTCTATATAAATATAACATATATATATATATATATATATATATATATATATATATATATATATATATATATATTATTTTTTACAGTGTATACTGAAAAATGCCACCTGGTATAATTATATATGTAGCCCTAGTGTAGTCAGATAAAGAGAAGAGTAAGACTTTTTCCCCTGCCTGAGGGCCCAGACTTTCCAGTCTTTTGTGGAAAAATATGTGATAAACTGGTGCGATACTGACCCAAGCAGACGCCATCCCTATAAGGAAAAGTCTGCTTCAACATTAGCCATTAACGTCCCACAAATCAGCTAGGTTAACGGGTGGAAATATCTTTCAAGGTCTCCCCTCTGGAGGAGTGGGGCAGGCCCGGGTCCGGCAGCACAGCTTAGCCATTCATGCACCCCGAATTTATGAGCACCTTCAGAACAGGCCATCTTTGTGTGCAGGCCTTCACTGTCCCGAATGCCGCTGCGTAAATTATACTTTTATTTGGCACCTTGCCTGCTCCTCTCCGTACCCTCAGTTAAGATTTTTCCTTACGTCAGTTTTGTAGAGCGCTCTATTTTCTCTCTCGCACACTAATGCATTCTCATTGCTTTTATTTGGTGGGTCACTGGTAAAATTGAAATATCATATGGTGAACTTTTATGCAAAGCTGGGAAAAATACCCCAAAAAAGTAATAAAGAATGACTGGAGCTCAGTAACACTAAGGTAAATAACTGATCAGCAGAGTTCAGTTTTACTGAGGTAAATAGCTGATCAGCAAAGTGATTTATCAGTCTACTCATGCTTTAGTAAAGTTCAGAAACACTGACATAAATAACTTATCAGCACAGTGATTTATGAGTCTACTCATGCTTTAGTAGAGCTCAATAGTAACACTGAGATAAATAACTTATCAGCACAGTGATTTATCGGTCTACTCATGCTTTAGTAAAGCTCAGAAACACTGAGATAAATAACTGATTAATCAGCACAGTGATTTATCAGTCTACTCATGCTTTAGCAGAGTTAATGAGTAACACTGAGATAAATAACTGATCAATCAGCACAGTGATTTATCAGTCTACTCATGCTTTAGCAGAGTTCAATAGTAACACTGAGATACGTAACTGATCCGCAGAGTTCAGTTTCACTGAGATAAATAACTGATTAACACAGTGATTTATCAGTCTACTCATTCTTTAGTAGAGCTTAGTAACACTGAGAAACATAACTGATTAGCACAGTGATTTATCAGTCTACTCATTCTTTAGTAGAGCTTTGTAACACTGAGATAAATAACTGCATAGCACAGTGATTTATCAGTCTACTCATGCTTTAGTAGAGTTCATAAGTAACACTGAGATAAATAACTGATCAGCACAGAGATTTATCATTCTACTCATGCTTTAGTAGAGTTCAGTAGGCCTGTCACAATAAGATTTTTTTATGGACGATATATTGTCCCAGAAATTATTGCGATACACAATATTTTTGTAATGTTAAGACTATTAAATGCCACTGACATAATGATAACAGAATGAAGACAACACAAATTGAATTAATCATTTATTATAATTAGTTTGAGAATAATATTCTTCACCTACTTTAGTCCCCACTCGGTGTATGGAGTCTGATCAAATACTGATTATTGTTATATATGTGAACAAACATACAAATAAACACAATGGACAATATCACGATTATTAAAAGTGATTGAGGTCATGTTCATTTATTGTACGATAGATCGATATTGCAAATATTGTGACAGGCCTAGAGTTCAGTAGCAACACAGAGATATATAACTGATCAGCACGGTGATTTATCAGTCTACTCATGCTTTAGTAGAGCTCAGAAACAGACATCACACAATTTAGATTGTCTAAACTGGGTCATATCAGTTGACTGGCTTTGTTACATTGTTGTTTTGTAGCTATAAATGGCTCTATTTTCTTTGTTGGTATTGTGACCCTTGTTTGTTTCTTATCACTGTTTTTAAAAAAGGTTGGAAAGATGGAAAGTATTCTAATTACATATTTCCACTACTTCCCAGCACGAAATAGGTCTAGGTCATGTGCCTTTTTTCATACTTAATCAAATTGCTTTAGTCTCATTTTTCATGACTTCGGTACTTTGTCGTCCCTTTTCTGTACCCTCAGCTATGCTTGTTCTAACACACTGTCACATTATCAGCCTTCTGACGTTTTTTTTTTTTTTGGATCATCTTGCGAAACTGAAACGTCATATGCTATACGTTCACATGTATAACTGCCCTGGCGCGTCTCATTATACAGTTCCCTGGACTTGGATCTTTTATTATATCTGTCCATATTTTCTCCTGAAAGATGAAGGTCCGTTGAGTTAATTATCTCTCTCCATTTCCATACATAGAGGCTGAAATGTAGCGATAAGAAGCAGGCCACTCTGCTCTCTGTAATGAGCTTTACTATGAGTAATGGACACTGGCTGCAGCGCTGGGGAATATCAATGACAAGACTTCACGACACCCTTAATTACCTAAACGTCCATGCCTCACATAACACGAGCCCATCTCCCCCCTGGGCTGCGGTGGGATCATTCAACCCCCCCACCAAAAAAAAAAGCCCATCAACTGCTGTGTTGGTGTATGGACCTAGGCGCTCAGTTCCAGTGCAGCTCGAGATGAATAGACGTAAGCGTGTGATTACTGTTATACTGAAAACAGTTTCCCTCTGGCTGAGCAGTGTGTTGTCAGCCAACAAAAGAGCTCTCAGAGCTTTCATCTCCCCAAAAAAATTCAAACAATGAAAGGGTGTGTGTGGCACTGTAGCTGCAAGACAATTTCTGCAAAGCACGGGGAAAGAAAGTTCTCTAAAGCATCAATAAGGTTTGGTGTGAAAACCCACCGCCCCTGCCGCCGCACCTGTCTGTGCGAAACGAGTAGGCTCGGTGCGCCTTAATGAAACTTAGCATTCCGCTCATCGGAATAAAACAGCTGCTGCGCTCTGCGGAGAGAGAGAGGTGGGCTGACAACACCTCCAGCGGCGTTAATTAGACCAGCCAAACATGCCGACAAGCGGAGGAAGCTCACAGAGCATACATTAGGAGAGACCAGTTTGGCAAGCCACATGGATAATATCGCCACGCGGGGAGCGCAAAACAATTAGCGACGCGCTACCTTCAATGTTCACTCTTCTAACGTAAATAAAAGCGATGCAATGCCTCATTACAGGAGTAGAACCTCATAGCTTTGCGATAACAAACAACTATAGCGTAACGTTTACTAGTTACCAGTTACCAAAGATAGTAACTTTCTACGTTCTGCTGTTCCTGAGCCTAGAACGTCAAATAACCACAAACAAACTGATTCAAACAAACCTACAATAAAGTCTATGGGAGGTAGCTTTGGTAATGATGGGGTTTTATGTTAATCAGCTGCATGATACGGATAGATATAGTCAGTGTTGGGAGTAACGGCGTTGAAATTAACGGCGTTACTGACGCCGTTACTTTTTTCAGTAACGAGTAATCTAACTAATTACTCTGTAATTATACGACTGTAACTATAACGCCGTTACCATTTCCGACACCCCGTCACTGCACGTTACTTTAGCCGCAAACCTGTCAAGTCTCCCGTTTTGGCCCGGAAGCTACCGTATTTTACCCGTCCTCCCGTATTAGTATTTAAGACCATATTAATGAGAGATTATTAAATCTCTTAATGCCAATCATGGTGCCAGTTCAAGGAGAGAGTCCCGCCTTTCAGGAGAAACAGCCAATCAGCTTGCTGGTTTTGCGGAGCGCAGAGGAGGGTCAGTGTGGGGAAGCTCATTTTGCAGAATTTGTGCACCCTTTCTTCAATTTTAAATCCATTGAATAATAAAAGAAAAACATAAAAGAGTGAATGCCTGACAGAAAAGTGAAGACTTCATGTAAATATCTAGAAAAGTGTTTTCATTTAGGCTGTACTATAAGAATTACATACTGTATGTAGGAATGTCCACAACATTTCAATGTCAACAAAGGTAGACCTATTAGATTCTGATCATCTAATTGTAGTTTGTGTAATTGTAAGTGTTTCTCAGGTAGTTATTTTAGATTTCTTGTCAACCTGTCTTAAAATGTAAGGGATTCTGAACCTCGGTTGGGCTGGTGGGACGGCTCAAAGCGGGCGGCGGAAAATTTCCCTTATTTTTAAATTCAAAACTTGACAGGTATGCAAAAGTAACGCAATAGTTACTTTTATTGGTAACTAGTTACTTTTGTACTGGAGTAACTCTTTTTTGGAGAAGTAACCAGTAACTATAACTAATTACTTTTTCAAAGTAACATACCCAACACTGGATATAGTACAGGCAAAAAGTTTGGACACACCTTCTCTTTTTACATTGTAGATTCTCACTGAAGGCATCAAAACTATGAATGAACACATGTGGAGTTTTATATATTTGGCCTCCACATAACTCCACATGTGTTCATTCATAGTTTTGTTGCCTTCAATAAGAATCTACAATGTGAATAGTCATTGAAATAAATAAAACACATTGAAAAAGAGAAGGTGTGTCCAAACTTTTGGCCAGTACTGTACATGATGCAGAGAAGAAACTGGAAAATGGGCGACTTTTCCTTTAATACGGCTTGTTGTTTTGATATCTCTATGTTCACAGTAGCTCTAGTTTCAGCAGCATTAGCATCACTGAGATGTTCACATCAATTTTTCACGTTTAAACAGCTTTTATTTTGAAAGAAGACAATCTTGAGTCAGCAGTCCGTATTATTTTGTTTCTAAACTGAAAGCAGAAGAATGTCTAAGTGGAGAAGGGACAAAATACTGTGTTTAATGGTACCAGTGTACTGGAACGACCATCCCTGCTAAGTCTTATATATTCATTCTAAAAACTGGAGTGTCGAGTGTTTTTCTGGCCACGTCACGCATCTTTATGTAATTACGTCACATGTACAGCCTCTAAAAGAGGATCCGGCTCAGTTTTACTGAATGCGAGTGGCTGGTGGAGCAAATGGGACTTCAGAAGGGTAAACTCTCAAGTGTGTAGTTGAAGTTAAGTTTCTGACTGAGCGCTCTCTCTCTCTCTCTCTCTCTCTCTCCCGCTCTCTCATTTTGATTGAACATAACCTGGAATCGGATTCATCCCCGCTGAAAGAAGACCGCATCACACCTATCCAGTTTAAAATGATTCTTTCGCATGCTCGGTGTAATTACACATTCTCACCAGAGAGGGCCCTAAATCTCAAAACTTAGCTTTAGGGACTGCTGTTAATCGTTGGAGACAGTGCCATACAGCAATGTATTATTTGTAATTACAATATTGTTTTTCTAGAAAATTGTATTTGTGTGTCATGAGAAAATTGACGAGCTTGGTGTCCCTCTTTGTTTCTTTCTTTCTTTTTTTCTTGATTTTTTCTTGTTCTTGCTTTATTTTCTCTTTCTTTTTCCTTTATTTCGATTTTACTTTTTTTTATAGTTCTTTCTTTTTTTCTTTCTTTCTTTCTTCACTAGTATTGAAATGCTTTAATATACTGTAATCACAAAATATTTTTTCTATATTGTGCAGCCGCTATAAGAAGACGTTATCCATTACTGAAAAGAATGTTCTGCTGGTTCTAAAGCATTTATATGCCGTGTGTTGCTGTCAGATGATGAAAGTGTCTGGGCAGAGCTTCTGTTCTGCTTTCAGCTCTTCCCCACATTATGAGCATCGCTTCCTGTGGTAGAAGAGAGGAGGAACGGAGCGAGGGATGAGGAGAACAGAGCGAGAGGAAACAAGCCGAGGGCTGGTTTGATCTCTGAGTCTATCAGACTTGGAGGACTCGCTCAGTGTGAGCTGCCACACAAGCGCCTGCCAAGTCGTCTTCGCGGAGCAGGAAACGCACACCGCATCGCCGCCGCACACTTTAAACTGCTTTGTTGTGTGTGTGGGGTTGTGTATACTGTAGGCCTGAACATTTCGTTTTCTCTCTGTGTGACATTTGTTTCACTCTGTCTCTCTGTTTCTGGCTTTTATACTGTATGTGTGAAGTACGTACAGTACGCCATAGTTTTCTTTATGCATTGAAGATGAGTTATGAGGAAAGGGTGTGGAGACTGTATGAATACAAGGGACAGGAGGAGAAAGAAATTGATGGCAAATGAGCCTTCAAAATTACTCCTCTAGAATAGTTTGGACATTTGTGTATGTGTGTGTGTGTGTGTGTGTGTGTTCTTCCAAGCACTTGCCATTTCCATTTGATAAAATAGCTTATGGCAGCTTTCCTCAAGAGACAAATCCACATTTCCTTGATGCAAAACTAAAATCTATGGATATGCATTTCCAAACTGCAATTTTTCAAGTCAGAAACAAACACACAAACAAAAAACAACGACTGCCAGCTAATCTCACATCAGATTGGCCCAGTTGTTTGTAAAATTTAACCAATTTGGTGATGGTGCAAGCTTGGTGATGCGGGTCGAGCAGCTTTCTGATTCTTTACAAGAACAGAAAGCTGAGGCTGCAGTGAGCACAGGCTGAAGACTGACCAAACATCGTCTGGTCTGATTTCTATTGAGGAACAGAGTTGATAGTGCTTCACTATCATCAATAATCTATGGCTCTAACTTGCAGGGCTTAGCTTCTCTGTCCGAACCCAACCCGACCCGAGGCCCGACCATCAGGTGAGCTAACTTTGGCCAAGTGTAAGGAAAGTTGGAGGTATGGAGCTACTTCAAGTTAGTTGAACGTCCAATGAACGCTAGTTAGTAGTTATTACTTAGTAGTAGACTACTAACGTTAGTTAGTCCAGTGAACGTCGCCTCGCTTTGCCAAACATTCACACAAAGCAATCCTTACTGTTCTCATACAGAGTTCCCTAATGGAGGAACAAACTACCTTCCACTACCAGATCAGGAGAATCTCTCACTATCTTTAATAAACTCCTGAAGACAGAGCTCTTCAAAGAGCACCTACTCTCCTAACACCTCTAACTAACTACCTTCTACTACCAGATCAGGAGAATCTCTCACTATCTTTAAGAAACTCCTGAAGACAGAGCTCTTCAAAGAGCACTTACTCTACTAACACCTCTAACAAACTAACTACTTCTAACCTCATTTCCTTCTTCCCCTGCTCTACTCCTCTGACCCAATTATTTCCCTTTGACCTCCTTTAGGCCCTATGTAAAGATGTTTTTACCTTTACCTTCTATTACTTTTGTACTTGACTATTGTAAGTCGCTTTGGACAAAAGCATCTGCCAAATGTAATGTAATGTATTGTAGTTGTTGGTAGTAACAACACATGTGGCGGCTTCATAGAGTGTGTTAATTAAGCATGCTCCTAGAATTCGACAGCAAAAAAGATAGCTCATAGCCTTATTGCTGTTTTTGTGTTCTGCACTTAAGCTATATGCTTGAAAAAAAAGTTTGTTCAGAAAGTATTTTTATATTCTAAAACATTGTTGATTATTTTAGAGTAGAAGGAAGTCATTTTCAATTATGTTATTGTTCTTGGTCTTTTTTTCTTCAGTGTTGCAATATTAATTAACATCATTCTGAACAGATTTTGTTAATTTAAACAGCCTAAAAATATTTTAAAAACGCCCAGTTTAACGCTGTACTTACTAAAAAAAAGGTACAATATTGGTCTTTACAGGATCAGATGTGTTTCTTCTGAAGTTCAAAGTTGTTCATAACAGCAATAAGTACAGATTTTTACCATTTAACCAGCCAAAAGGTACATTCAGTATTCTGTATCACTTTACTAATAAACAATACATATTTTAATTGCACATTTTTTTTATTTCAAAGCCAGACAATTTTTTGGTTCATCAATATTCAGTTGATGATAACGTTAATAATTTTTATAATCTTTACTGGCACAAAAAACATGGGTACAAAAAAGGACTGAAAGGTACTTTTTTGTACCTTAATATGAGGTACAGCCCCAGCGACAAGCTTTGTACTCCTTTAAGTACAAATACTTAACTTGTATTGTCTTGTATCAACAGTCTAGGTTGGTGAAGGTGGTGTAATGGTGTAGGAAAAGCCCTACTATTTACCCCACTAGAATAATTTGGGCATTTGTGTATGTATATGTGTGTGTGTTCTTCTAAGCACTTGCCATTTCCATTGGATAAAAGAGCTTATGGCAGCTTTCCTCAAGGGACAAATCCACATTTCCTTGATGCAAAACTAAAATCTATGGATATGCATTTCCAAACCGCAATTCTTCAGAGTCAAATCAGTGGAAAAATAAAATAAAGAAAAAATGATCCGAATGCTTCCAGCCGTCGCCAGCTATTCTCACATCAGATTGGCTCCGTTGTTTATACAAATTTAATGTAAACTCGTGATGGCTCCATCTCGCAGTCATCCGAGGCTGTAATGTCCCTAACTGTTCCTGGCCTTGTCAGTGTCTGTGTGCGGCGTCCTGGGCCGGCTGCGTGTGTACGCAGGGTGGCTCGGATTCAGATGTAATGAGTCCTGTGTTTATTTAAATGTTTTTTCCATCACGGGCTGTAAAGCGGAGTAGCCGGCCACTGCAGCAGTAAACAGGCCCACGACTCCACTGATTTATGGGCCATTAGGAGCAGAGAGGCACTTTACTGCACTAAGCTAATCTGAGCACTGCTGGCACTGCTGCGCGTGTGTGCAGACAGCTAGTGTTACACTGGCTTCAGATAATAGGCTGCATTTTTTGCTGTGTTTGGTCCACACACACATGCATGTACACACACACACACACACACACACACTCTAGCTTATCAACATCTGTAAAAAAAAAATAAAAAATACACACCTGAAGCAGCACTATTTCATTAAGAGTGGGTAAAATAGGGACAGTGACTGACTGACCTCTCTGTGTATAATGTTAATGTGTTCTAATGTACCTGCTTTTTTTCAGTGTTAACAAGCTTCACAGAATACTAGCAAAAATCCTCTTGAAAAACGAATAAATTCAGATTGGAGTTGCATGGCGCTGCATGATGTTGAGTGGACTGTGCAGTTGTGGCTAGTCAAATGTAGTGACTAGGGAAATTTAGCATGCATGCTAATGTTTTGATCCATGCTGGTGCTGTCAGAGCTAACATGTTAACGTAACGATTAGTTTGGAAACAGGAAATTAATGGGTTCATTCTTTTTTTAAGATAAGATTGGCCCCATCTTATTTATGGTGATATATGGATTAAATCTCATAACTAACTCTTACTGTCTTAAACGTTGATAGTCTTCTTCTCATTATTTGCCCCCTTTTTTCTTCTCTCTCTCTCTCTCTCTCTCTCTCTCTCTCTCTCTCTCTCTCTCTCTCTCTCTCTCTCTCTCTCTCTCACTTGCATGCAAACACACAGCTGCTGCTCCTGTGAAGCATAAGTTTGCCATGTTTCCTCTCCTACCTGTTTTTAACTGCATCCGTTTATGTATTTAAAGTTGTATTTAACAAGGGAAGTTGTAGTAGTTTACTGTTTGAGCTATGAGATGTACTGTGGTAGCTGTGGTTTATTTCCTACACTACTACATTAAAGCTCATCATGGTGTTTGATGCTAACACAGCCCCCCTTCTCCCACTGAAATCTTTACTTAGCAGATTAAGAAATTCTCATTTATTATTAATTGAACCTACATTGATATATTCTTACACAATTTTAAGTTTTGTTTACTCTAGCCAGTTTGCAGTGCACATCATACTACACATTTGTTTGTTTTTAAGCATTTTACCTTATGATTAATCATGACTGACCACAGAATATTGAGGTGATTAACTCCACAGAGCAGAAAAGGAGAGTTTCAGCGTTTTTATAAGGTTCTAAAGTTTACTAAACTTTACTTAATCCCCAATTTTGATTTCAAACTAATGTATAAACCATACGCGGTTTTGAAGATAAAGTACTGTTACAGTTCACTTGTTGTGGAACTACTTTTTGGCGAAAGGCACAGTCTGTATTAAAGCATATTCATTATATATTTTTTAAGGGTCTTTTATTTTCTTTATTCATTCTGTTAAAAAAAAAAGTTGTATAAAAGCAATAGAACACTCGAGGTTGTGTGTTATCGTGGATAACATCACAGCTGTGAGACTGTCAGTTCAGTCATTTAATGTTTTTTTTATGTTAATATACACCACATTTAATCCAAGACTTATCTGGGTAGTTAAAGTTGATAACAGATATGTTAATGCTGACTGATGAAACAGACAATGTAAAATCCAAAAATATCTAAGGCTGAACAGTATAAATTAATGTTAAATCACTGTTTGGCACCGTTAATATTTTTTATGCACGCGTTGCAATGTTTATTAATGGTTTATGAAATATATATATATATGTATAAGTAATAACATTAATACATTCTTCTATAAAACAATTTATAAAGGAGCCTTGTTTTAAAGTGGTACCCAATATTAATAGTAGTCAGGAAGCTGAGTTTGCAGTTTTTAGCTGTTTGAGCTAAAGTTTGACAGATCTAATTAACAAATTGCAATTTTGCAAACAGTCAATTGAGACATTTGTCAAATATTAATTTCCTTTTAGTTCCTGTGCAATTAATTTTCATCAAATTATGCTACTGCATTTAACATATGTAGAATTGCTAACTCTTCTACTATACTAAAATTGACAGTTATGAATTGCAAAGATACCCACGTTCAAATAAATAAAATAAAATGTTTATACTCGTTACAGGCATGATTGAGTGAATGCTGCACCTCATGGTAAGGCACAGTTTTGCAAACCCTTGGCCTTGTTTTAATTACGTTCATGTATATGTTTTCCCAAAAGAGCAAGCAATGAGCCGTTTGCAGTGTGTATTTGACCTTGCACTTCGGCTGCTAATGGCATTAGACTATTGATGGACCATTTCTCTCACACAGCAGGCTACACACAGAGAGCTCCCAGGCCTAGAGAGGGGCATTCCTGAGCTTTAGTGGGGTCAGGCCTCTCTCATAGTACCCCATTGTCCACTCTCCCTTTAGGGCTCCATTAACATTTACAGCCATTGATCACGTCAGTGCAGTGGTCAGGTCTGAGGTGTGGATAACCTTTTCTACACAACTAACCAGAGCCTGCAGTGGCCATAAGTTACACCACATATCATAGCTTTAAAAGGCCAGTGTTGTCGTTCGGGATGTTGGAGCGTATTATAATCGCTGTGATCTAAATGATTAATCCTGGCTTGAACTGGGGTTAAGTGGAGGTGACGAGGGAGTTAGGAGGTTTCGGAGCTCGCGTGGTTCGTGAAAAAGAGATTTCCGTCCTCAGAAAGTGGTGTGGGGATAGTGTTAATGTTTAAATGGCTCAAAATGGCTTAAAGCTTTTATCTGATTGTCTGTATTAGTAATCTATAGAAAAATGTATATGAACATTTTCTATGTCCAGATTACTAAAGCACTCTTTTGTTGCTACCTTTTTGAAAGGAAAAATGAGAAAACATAATTTTTTTTACATTGGCTGACTAGTAAAGTTGGATAGACAGTGATTAACACTTATTAACGAATTATTTTGATTCAATGGGAAAAAAAACCCCAAATACAACAAACACCTGACCTACTCTAACAGTGACCTTTCATGCACAAATCGTTAAATGGCTTTTACTAAAGTAAAGTTGAATAATGAGAGTTGAACATGGACTGACATAATCATGTGCATCAAACAGTGTTCTCTTTCCTTTATGAAGAAAATCTACATAACCAAAACAGGGCTACAAAACAAGATGTTTGAAAAAACCTAGGACTGCTTTGTAAAAGTCTTTACCTGTGATTTTTACACCCCTTATATTCATATACACAAAGCCTACTAGAGAAAGTCCCAGTCAATGCTGTCAAACTTTAGAAAAATGCTACAATGACTGTGTGAGAATTTGACATTGTCGATACTGAAGAGCAGCACATCACCACCAGATTCTGGTATATACTGAAATAGCTATGCTGTGGATTACTACATGAGAACCAGCCCATATGACTATGGATTTTCCTGTCCTGTGTCTGCAAAAATTGGTCCTCAAACAAGGATCCACACTAAATGAAGATTTAATGATAAAAAACTAGTCTGAACTAAAGATTACTTCAGTTCAGACTACCAAACTGAAGCTTGACACACCCCAGAATGAAAAGTATCAAGACAAGAGCAAGCCAAACGTGTGGAAGCAAGTATGGCAAGGCTAAAAGCTAAGGCTACAATCTCTGCAGCTGGCCAAAAGCACATTGTGCTGCAAGAATTTAACAAAAACAGCACTAGCTTGTAAGATTCTGGTAAAGAATATTCACAGTATTACAGCTGTAAAACTGTGCTATAATATGTAACTTCTATTATTCTGTCATACTGCTGTAAAAGCAAGCAAATTATATTAATTACATTTTTTTGCGCATTAGCCCTTCATAAAAAATAGTCTGTGTGATCTGAGGCAAAATAACAACAAAATAAACAAACTTCATTTAATCATGGACAGTGGTACCATAGAAGTTTCTAAAAATAGATATTTTTGGAACTACACACTGAAAAATGTAAGTTTGGCCAATCTAACCTAAAGTCACGATGTTTGCTTAAACCAAATAAATGACTTAAAAAAAGTTTAATACACATACAAATATATTGTATATTTATACAATGGGTTAAAAACACCATGCATTAGGTTTAGATGGAAAACTTAATTGATCTTTTGATTAATTAATGAAAATAATTGCTGTTATACCAGTACATATTTTATGCAAAAAACAAAACAAAACAGCCACTTAAAATATTTTTTTAAATGTAGGTCACAAGGTACCCCTACACATTTTCTGTCATTAGAATAAAAGTTTATCAAGATTCTTAGAAGAAAAAAAAAACATCCATTTAATATTTTAAACGGTGTGTTTTTTAAATGGTTTATGCTATAAAACTATGAAAATATTCCTTTAATTATGGAACAATTGCTAAAATAATACAAATAATAAAAACAATAATGATAAATACAAGCATGTTTCACAAATATTCCCACCCTTAGAAGTAATTTAATTGAATTTAAGTGATCATCATTTAAATGAATAAATTCAATTTTAAAAGTTGTAGATATGAATATGTGGTGACATGCTGGGAAACACATAAAGACAGCCTTGTTCAGAGAACAACTCACTCTTTCCTACTGTTACAAAAAATAGCATAAAAGATCATAAGAACATCCATGTAGGCCAAAAAACAGCAGGAGTAGCTTCTGCTTCACGAGCACTGACAAGCTCAAGCAGGAGCCACAGTGAGTATATTTTACTTTATATAGTGAAGATATAAAGCTTTCTGACCTTTGGTGTTTCTTTTGAACCACACATTAGGTCTGTAGTAAACACTGAGTTTCCCCTCCCTGTAATATCACTTGTCTTCAGCCCTTCCTCACCATCTAAGATGCTGAAACTCTGTTCCTCTGGAAATATCAGAAGAGCACTGAATACACAGCTCTTTCTATACGTGTGGGAGTTATACGTATGTCGAAAATAAGCATCAAAATCTAAAGAGCTGACGGGAGCGTGCTACCTTAACTCACTGAACTGAAGGTAGACTCTTTAACTGAAGGTGTTTCTGTCAGTGTGTCTGCTTCCAGATGGTCCTTCAGATGGTCCCTTTAGCAAGTTCCATGTTTTCTAAGTTTGCAAGTCACAATGTTGACTGATACCATATGAACAAAAGCTTGTGTATGGAGCCATGACAATTTTGAAGTTCTTACACTCTTGCACTGTTTTTATCTAATGTAATTTATTGTAGAAAGCTATTTAAAGACATATATTCTATATGGCAACGATATTTTAATAGCATACCACCATTCATAAAAGTCAAAGGACCAAAGAGATGAACTAAGTTTAGCTAAACTTACACTGTAAAAAAAAAAAACTGAACTAAAAATTGTTCAGCTGAACAAGAAATAATAAATTGCACCCTAAAATATAGCAAATGAAAAGCCTCAACTTACTTAGTTTCTTATTAAAAGTTGGTCTAGTTATATAATTAGTGTTGGCAAAATTTGCGAATGTAAGTTGAACCCTAGTTGAAGGCAGGCCAACTACTCTGCACATGCTCAGTTTGACCCTTTAGTTGAACAAGGCCTACGGATCAATTCTGCACAGGTTTTTACCTGAGGTTGGTCACGTTTTTTGCACATTGGGCGTGTCTTCCCACCTCTCACTCACCATCAGTGTGTAGTCATTCCCCACAGGCTGCTGCTTCTCTTGGGGTTTATATTCTGTATGTGTTATATTGTGGCATGGAAGAGGAAGGAGGACTCGTGAGACTCATTGCAAGTACTCAACAGCTCTTTATTAGCAGGCTTGCCACTCACTTATAGCCTTTAACAAGGCTAGGAGAGCGAAACCCAACTGCTCACACAGCATAAACAGCCCTAAGGTCACTAAACCAACTAGGAATCTACCGGATGGTAGATTCAGAGTGGTGCCCACCACTCTGCATAACCCCACCTAAAAGGGAGGCCCCACACCTGACATCCACTCACACGCAGGCACACAGAGGCGGGCACACAGAGACAGGCACACAGCAGCCACACACACACACACAGACGCCACAATATAATAGTAACTGTCTGGCCTCCTGATTGCATTTGCATTAATTGCAATCTTATATGACTAACAATAAGGCAGATAAGTAATGGGTATAAAATCCAAGTTCCAAGTTGCTACATTAAATAAACTAAAATATAGTGTTGCACCCAGTGAATGATTTTTACTAATGTAAAACATTTCATTGGCACAACTTAATTTTTTTTAGTTAATCCTAAAGGATAGTCAGCAAAACTTACAATAAACAATTCGTAGAACTTAAATCAGGCCAATTAAAGACACAAATTATTTTTTAAGTTGGTGAGATTTAATATTTAAAGATTTAGTACATATAAAAAATAATTCTCTGGGTTAAAGATTTCTAGTTTGGGTTTCTTCAAAACTTAAAAGATTGAGTTGGCCTCAAAACTCAAAAATCTAGTGCAGTAAGTTGCCTTAAAATTTTAAGTTTTCACAACTTTTTCATTTTTACAGTGTACCTTACTATGTCATTTATCAATATTTCAACATTTGAGTGCTTGCATTCATACTAATTAGTCTGGTTAATCAAGTCATGGAGGATTCAAGATAGGTAAAATGATCCAGACTAGTGCTGTCTTAAATCATGCTACACCATGCTAATGTGAACTACTAACAGCTGGGGAGCAGGCTATAGCATGAAAAAAAAACACATAACACAATATTACAACTTGTTTGTTCTTTTTTTTTACAAAAGGACAAATTAAGGCAAAATGCACAAAACATGCATCTGCCCAACAGAATTTATTTTACTTTTCTCTTTTATACACAAGGGGCATTATTAATATCATGACATGCTGGATTACTGACTTCTGGTAAAATCTGGTAACATTTCTGCATTTTTTAATATTGCAACATATAATGCAGAAAAGAAATGCAGTGTCATTTTTTTCTATTTTTTTGATGAAGCCCTAATATTAACACAATTTAACTATGAATTTGATTGTGCTTTGCCATTGCAAAAGTTATTAAACTGTCCTCAGTCTGGCAACCCAAAAGAGCTGGGGAAGAGGGGCAGGGCAGACAGTATTTTCTTCCCAGTATTGGTAATAGAACTGCCTCTCTGCAGCAGCCTAACAGTAAAGGCCACCATGCCCAAAGCTAAGTGTTGGGTAGGGTATAAAGGGTATCAAACCACCAACAATGAACTGAATGAGCATCAGGATGAGCTGATGTGGTGTATCTTTTGGTGAGAGGTGCCCAACTGCCCGCCATCTATAGGACATCCATCAGTCAGCCAATGTTGCCTGTATTTCTAGTAGTGCAAATGAGAAACCTGGACTGAACATACTGGAACTGCAGCATCTTTAGCAACTAATCCAGGTTTTGTTTGAGACCCATTGACAGTTGGGTTATGGAGTTGAGTATGGAGGCCACGTGGTTAACGCTTCAATCCGGAAATAGGTGTACAAGCATGAAACATCTGGTCCGTGAGGTTGTTTGAACTATAATAAACGATAATAAAAAATAAAAAATAAATAAAATGCTTCTCTGGCAAACTTTTGTTTACATTCCTTCTGTCACGCTCGGCGTTTTCTCCCATTCTCATTTTTTCGCCCGTTTTTGTGCTCCCTATCTCCTTATAAGGGTTTTTTTTCCCAGTCGTGTCCCAATTCACTAGCCGGGGCGGCGATAGTTAATTGGACTGCGACCCTGATGACACAAGTTCAGTCCCCTGTGAGGAGCGGAGTGTTTATTTATTTATTTATTTTTCTTTCTTCTTGGGTTTGCCTGCTTTGAGATCAACTGTTTTGCAATTGGGTTCAACAACCCTCTGGGCTGGAGAGCTCCAAATTATTTTTTTTGTGACCCACCACATCTGGTCCATGGCCAAACTTAATTGCTGGCCCCTGCTGTAGAGCGACACACAACCCCATCTGCTAGTGTGGTGATCAGGGGATACACTCCCAGTAGTGAAACTTCTCGATGTTTGTGATCCTGAACTGATCATCCAACATCCGACCCTGACCTTATTAATGCTGAAATCAGATGCTCACAGCAATGTTCCAGCATCTAGTGTAAAGCCTTCCCAGAAGAGCAGGGTTAATGTATACAGAGCCCTGATTTAAATGAGATTCTGAGAAAACCCCTCGCCACAAACTTTAGGTTAGATAATTACAACAATCTATTTAAATATTACTGACCTATGATTAAGCCACGCAGCTACAAGACCTAATTGACACCGGCTCAATAGCACTGTGAGTTACATTTCCTACCCTTACACCTATATGATGACTCCACCGCTGCAGTGGAGCACAGGATTAGGGAGCATGACCTTAAATCAATGTAATGAGTTATTAGAATGAAGCAGAGAGGCTGTGCTGTGCGGAGCTGGAGGTTAATAGTAGTGTAATCTCATTACGAGGCATGTGAGAGAGAGATTTAACTGTGGCTTTCTGACCCATCTGCCCGGCCTTATAGAGTGGCCTGGGAGTTGAAAATGCAGACGGGGTGATGAACAAGGGCTTTGTCTGCTGCCTGAGTGAAGCGAACAGCTGAAGCTCACAGCAAACACACACACACATGCACACATTTATTATTATTTTTTTGCTATCTTAGAATATTATCCTTATGCGTTATGTTACTGCTGATGTAGCTAATATATGATAACCATGTAAGAAAAAAGCTTCTAATATGTTACTGTTATCTCACAGTGTTAGTTACTATACTATACACTATTTCAACCCTCCTTTTATGTTACAGGTCAAATTGACCCGTTTTAAAATGTGAAGATCTAGGAAAAATAGTTAAAAGTATTTTTTTCAGTATAAAACTTCTTCTGCTTGCATTAATTAGTGAAATCAACATATAATATAAAAATAGTTAATCTTACATATTTGCAACCACTCCTTGCAAAAACAAAAACAAAAACGAAATAGCAATGTTATGTAAAATTATTGTTTTATTTGTTGTTCTTTCAAAAGTTATAAAGTAGTGAAACATTAAAACAAGTTTAAACATGATTTTTTTCATGAAAAATGAGTGAACCATCCTAATTAATCCATTACTTGTTATAGGTGAGAAACACTTTTGCGCTAAATATTGACTATATTGATAATAATTAGCAATAGAGTTAGTAATCAAAAATATTCACACTGCTTGTTAGGATTTCTTCAGACATCATTTCATCATTAAACAAGCACCAGGTCAAATTGACCATGGAACATCATTGCTGTTCCTGACAAATGAACATAATAGGAGGGTTAAGAACTTTTTAAAATGTATATACAGTATTTACCATGTAGGTATCAGTTTTTGTTAAGTTAGAATTTTCAACTTACTTGTGTTCTTCCCGGTCATGCAGCTTGCTATCAGCTGCCGGAGCCCTGAGAGAGCACAATTCCCCTTGCTCTCTCTGGGTGGGTAGATGGCGCTCTCTCCCCACATCACTACAAAGGGTGATGTTGATCAGCACAAGGCGTCTGTGAGCTGATGTATCAAAACCGAGTTGCTGCGCTTTCCTCCGAGTGCGCTGTGATGCTACTCGGTAATGCTGCATCAGCAGCAGTTAGAAAAGAGGCGGTGGCTGACTTCACATGTGTCGGAGGAGGCATGTGCTAGTCTTCACCCGCCTTGTGTTGTGGCATTACCAGTGATGGGGGATATACAGCTGACTAGCAGCTGAATAGGTGGAGCAATCAGCCTAGTTAAATTGGGAGAAAAATGGGAGAAAAAAAAAATGTTGTATTCTTAATATGTGATTAGACATGATCCCCAGATCCATTCACGTGCATCTGAATACGTTAGAAAATCTTCCTTTGCTCTCCTTGCCTTCATTTGGAAACATAATTTGGATATGTCAGTAAAGACGATACAATTTTAGCTTGTAAAAGTACTTAATAAGTAAGCTTTACGCATTTCGAAACGCGCAAAATGCATGACTTCAGGGGATTGCTATTTCAGGGGTGCAGCAACCTAAAAGTGTCTGACGCTTCTCAGCAACGGATACTAACCTGCTTGTTCTAGCTGTGAAGGTGTGCAAACAGCTCATTTAAGTAATAACAATTTTGTATTTAGTATATTGTTGATGTAAAAGTTTGCATATATAGCTGCCAACTGGCACTCGCTATGGGTCTGTGCACTGCTGCCTGTCTCTGTGTGTATAACATGGGGGATGTACATGCGTTGGGTACATGCTTGTGTTGACAGTTTACTGCCAAGGTAGCAATGCACGTCTGACAGTTGACGTCTGCCTAGGTTGTATTCAGTCAGTTGCTCACCTGTGTTTTCTGTTGCCAAAATAGCCATACACCAGAAGTGAACCTAAACACACATGTAATGTCTATATATTCGGCACGAATAGATTAGACACAGCAGTGCTGGTGGAGTTTTTAAACATGGTGTCCAATCCCTGACCACTCTATTAGACACCACTACTCCACCTCATCGGTCTCATCTGTTTTTGCACAGTTTGTGTTGGTCATCCTTTAGCCCTTCAGTAATCACACACAGCATATTCCATATGTTCTGCAAGACAGCAAATCTTTAGCAATCTTTAATTGTTTTAAATACAACAGAGGAGAATTTTGTTGCACCTTCAGCTTATTTGGGATTTTCTTTGGCTGATTTTCTTTTCTTTGGTTTTCTATAAAGTACTGTATGTTCTGTCCTGATAACACAATAATACAAATACACACAGACAGAGAGGGCCCTTCTGTATTATATATGTTACACACAGCACACAATCAGATGACCTGAGCTGTGGTAAACTAAGATCAGAATGTTTTGGCTCCTCTAACACTCAACATCCAGCTCCTCAGTGTGATCTGTCAGCTTTTCTCCTGCACACAAAGCCCTGTTTTATCATAGTGCAAATTCTCCTCTGAGCCCCATACCATTTTACAAGCCACTGGACCTCTACAGATAAGACAATATAGAGCAGGAGACAGAGTGGCCTGCCATAAAGAGGAATGTATTTGCAAGACGGGAGATGATAGCACAGCTAAAATGAGCTTTCAAAATATCTGTTGTGACAAATCTTGTATCTCTGAAATGGGTACTCTGAAGGAGAAGAACAAGATGTTCTGTACATTAATGTAACAGGATTTGGGAGGAAGAAAAATTGGACCATTTATGTTGCTTCATTGATCATGAAATGTTTGCACAGTGGTGAAAGGCACACTTTCATAAAATATACCTAAAAGGACATTGGTTTGAATGTATGGGTCTGGACAATTTTGAGTAGAAACTTTAAAATATGTTGAATTTCAATGTTAAAGGCTTCTTTACATGTACATGTCAATGTTAATATACTGTAAATGTCTCTTTAAAGGACCTAAATAGTGCAAAACCAATATATTATTATTTTTTTCAATAAAAAAGTTTAATTTTGTACAACACAAAATGTACTGATACAGAATAAGCTGTTTTTTTCTAAATAGTTTGGAAAATTGTTATGTACAATGAAATACGCCTGTTGTTTAATTAAACCATAGAACTAGTATAGATGGACTTCACAATACAATGGAAATTTAGGTTATTAGCATAGTAACGAAGCAGAACTGCTTCACTACTGTAATTAAGTACTAAAAAGCTGTATCTGTATCTACTGGAGTACTATTTTTACTTGTAATAACACTTTTACTTCACTACAAATTTTTGATAAGTTTAATACTTTTACTCCGATCATTTTTTTATGTACTGCATTGTTACTTTTACAATTATAAAAATGTTATGGATGATTCCAAACCCTCATTATCACTAAAAACAGAGTGGTAGATGCTCTGCGCTGTCATCGGGTTTGATGAAGCTACTTATCATTGAGTGAATTAAGAGGTCAAGCTGATCTTATCAGAAGTCCACCCTGCTCCCGTTCTGCCTTTAGCCCTGCTAACTTTCAACTGCTTTCAATAAGAACTGCATTACATAATAACACAATACTCTACTTTTACTTTTAGTACTTGAGTACTACATTTTACAATAAACTACGTGCAAAACCTAAGTACAAAAATAAGTTAAATACTTTAATAATTCCACTTGTATAGTGTGGATATATATAAATCAAATAAAAATGTGTTATTGTTTGGAATTCCTCAAACTTTTACTGTCAAGAATGCAACTCCAAATAGTAATTTTTTTTATTACGATATGTTTTTTAATCATTTTGGTAACACTTTCTATAAGCGGCGTGTCTATTATTTTCTACAAACTCATGACAGATTATAATGCATTTATAAAGCATTATGAATATTAATAAAAAAGTATTAGACACTATAGCTGTATAACATTATGTTTATTATGTATTATGAGCCTGTGTCATGTTGGACCCAGGCCGGGAGATGAGGAGACGGACGCAAGTGCAGGTAAAGGGGAAATTTTATAAATATATATAAATAAATAACAAAGATAAACAAATAACAAAGAACACGGAAATAAAGTAAACCAAAACAAACAAGAGAAACTAGAGAACATAAACTAAACAAACAAGAAGTACTAATGATAAACAAACAGGGAGGAAAACAAAACAAAGAACTAAATGAGAACCAGAATAAAAACTAAACTAAACAGGGCAGGGATAAATATATACAAAGAAATAAACAAGAGGCTAAACTAGACAAATAAATAAATATACTATACAAGGCAAGGGAGGAAACAAAGGAAAATAACAGGGAACTAGAAATAAACAGATAAACACAAAACAGGGAACTAAAGGGAACAAGAAATAAACAAGAAGATATAAACAAGGAGCTAGGGCTAAGGCTGTAATAACAAAGAGACACGGACAGACAAACAACAGGGGTTAGTGCAAAGACCGACGGAGGACAAGTGGCACAGGGGATCTATTTAAACAAACAGGAAACACACTAGAATTGGAAACACCTGGGGAAGGGGCGGAGCTACAAATGAGACACGTGGTGGAAAACTACTGAGAAAGGAAACACAGAGGAGCACAGGTCACGTGGGGAAAACACACAGAGACATGAGACAAGGCCAGGACGTGACAGCCTGTGATTTGTGATCATAATGCATCATTAGCTGTGTTTACAGGATATGTGTTTTGTGTCAATACCAGTAACCTTAACAAAGCTGCCTTTACAAAGCATGCTATAATTATAATTTTAATCATTTTAAAATATCATTAATTGTACTTATGTTACATACTATAATACTTTAGCTTATACTAGTTTATAAAAGAGTATAATGTGTCATTGTACACTCTAAAGTGCAAGTAAAGTGACAGATGCCCATCATGGGAATATATAAATACATAATGACAGATTTAGGATATTTTTACCCAAATGTGTAGTATATTTCAAGTATATTACAAGTAATGCATTGAATTCTTAATCCATAATGCATAATAATATAATAAACGTGACTATAATGTGTTATACATTTTTATTATTATGTATAACCATGTTTAAAATGCCTTATGAATGTATTATAATGTGTTATAAGTATGTTTATAGAGTTGAATAGACTAATTATTTATAGAAAGTGTTACCATCATTTTTTAATATCTATAAAACAGTTGAATGTTTTAATTTAATATGTAACAACACCATTTTGTTTTCTTCTGTTTTTAACTCACTGGGTGTTTTTGAAAATACTCTTGAGCTTGCACTTCATGGAAGTGGTTTCATGTGAATGTTACACTCACACATAAAAAACACCCACGTAATGATACGAGATAGACAGTTAATTAGCGCTGAATAAATGAGCATTTCTGTGCAAGTGAACTTTAGCAACATTTTGCACCTGTAACACCCGATAAGACAAAAAAAAAACAAAAAAACATGACAAACGCAGTTGTTTCCTCTGGATTACGAGGAGAGAGAAGCTTCATGTGACTGAGCTTCATAGGGAGATATCTAATTAGATTCATCACAGCAGTGGAAGTGTGTGTGTGTATCTGTGTGTATCTGGATGTGTGTGGATGTTGGATGTGTGTGTTAGGAATATAACTAAATATGAACAGATTCTAAACAGGCACAAATACATTTAGAGGCTCACTCTTTACTGATTTATTTTTTAAACAGTGATTAACAACTTGCTTGTGATTAACACTCCATAATAGATCCAGTCCCATGCTTCACAGCGGAAAATTCAGTGTTCAGTGTTAAACATGGATCCAGTAGGACAACAAATGTTGAGTTTTGTGAGGAGATTGCAGGTAATGCTAACCATTTGTTTAAGGTTTGTCACAAATTTAAAAAAGGCTTCACCTGCATTTAGCTAAGTAACTGGTGTGGTGTTGCTGCAGTTAGTCAGGTCTAGGTTCAGCAACAGTATGTGCTGAAAGAATGAGGTCAGCTGACTACCTGAATATACTGAATATAGACCAGGTTATTCCATCAATGGATTTTTTTCTTCCCTGATGACACGGGCATATTCCAAGATAACAATGTCAGGATTCATGGGGCTGGAATTGTGAAAGAGTGATTCAGGGAGCATGAGATCATCATTTTCACACATGGATTGTTCACCACAGAGTCCAGACCTTAACCCCATTGAGAATCTTTGGGATGTGCTGGAGAAGGCTTTGTGCAGCGGTTGGTCAGACTCTCCCATTATCAATGCTGCAAGATCTTGGTGAAAAATGAGTGAAACACCGGATTGAAATAAATCTTGTGACATTGCAGAAGCTTATCGAAACAATGCAATAATGAATGGGTGCAGCAATTTAAGCTTAAGACGGTCCAACAAAATATTAGAGTGTGACACCTTTTTTTGGAAAGCATTGTAGTTTTTTACTGCAGGGACACTATTTACAAGATTTCAATTAGATCCTTATAAAAAAGGAAAGAAAAAACAAGAAAAGAAACGGAATAGAAACAGAAGTTGTCCTTGAGTGCAAAAGTCCCCAAATATTAACTAAACACCAACAAAGGAAAAATGTTCCTGCAGCCAGTAATCCTTCCTGTTTGGTTCTGGAGAGAGCTCACCTATTGGTTGTTCACGATGTAATAAAATAACAATATTCTGACCATTTTTATACTAAATGATCAAGATGACTTGAGCACAACTTTAGCAAGATTTGTGTCATTTTATTCCAGCATTGGAAATTTTGTCTGCAAATTAGTTGAAAATCACTCAAGTCAAGTCTCTGTATCATTTGTTATTATGACTAGCAAAAAATATTTTCTTTTTAAGACTTTTTTTACTCTTTTTTACGACAAGTTCAACTGTA
This sequence comes from Astyanax mexicanus, assembly GCF_023375975.1. Classification (NCBI taxonomy): domain Eukaryota; kingdom Metazoa; phylum Chordata; class Actinopteri; order Characiformes; family Acestrorhamphidae; genus Astyanax; species Astyanax mexicanus. Next base: position 38,434,292 of record NC_064410.1, read on the forward strand.
TTAAAATAGCACTGTTAACAATTGAGATTAGCAGTAAGCCAATTACGACAACAATAAAGAAAGATTTCCTTCTCAAAATCATCCCCCATTTTTTTTTAACCAGACCAGTGGAACAGTGCTTCTCCTTTTCTTTCTCAGCTGAACTTCCCTGTAGGTTCTGTTAGGTTGCAGTGATATAGTGGTTTTGGGTTTGCCTGTCTTATTATCTTCCACAGTTCCCCTGAACTGCTGTTTCATCATAACATTCTCCAATGTAGCAAGTAAAAGCTTTAAAAAAGCTTCTTTCTTCTTTCTGTGGCATTACTTTCATTCGGTTAGGTCGTAAAAACAGTTGCATTACCTTATCATGTTGTTTATGCATGAAAGTACATTAAATTAGTTGAAAATTGAAAATGTGTAAAAATTAAAGTCATAAAAAGGAGATCATTTAATTTGCTAATGTGTTCTTATAGAGTATCATTCATTCTATATCCTGATTTTGACTTGGTGTAAGGCTTGTTGTAGTGAGGGGCCCGCTGAAGGTTCAGGGGCTGGGGGGCGGCTGCTGCTTTAAAGCATCCAGCATCCACTCCTAACAAGCTTTCACTGGGCAGCAGGCCAAACCTGGAGAGGGGAGAGCTTCAATGTGTGTGTGTGTGTGTGTGTGTGTGTATCAAAAACAGGCGCCTGCAGTAGACAGAAGCTTCAGATTGAAAATGTGCAAACGCCCCCCAGCAGTGTGATACACAATTGTCTTCTTGCGGTTTCTGTTTTTTTTTTCTTTCTTTTTTTTTTTTTTTAATCTTCTCTTCTTATTCCCTCTAAAGCTTTCCCTAATCACCCAAACACACCTCACCGCCGCAGGAAACTGCAGCACATTCATTTACTCGGCGCACGTCTCTCAGAACAAAGGCCTTTCAAACTATTGATGCATCAAGTGCCACAGAGCAATCGCGGACCACCTTAAAGTGTCGGCCTCGAACGCGCGACAGCACGACGACTTATCTTAACCACTGGTGAAGAGAAAAACAGGTAAGAGCAAACACTAAATAGAGTCAGCAGCGTGATTGAATTTGAAAGCTTGTTATGTCATATTAACAAAAAGATAAAGCGCAATAAAAACAACCGCAATTCAATTAAAGCTTGTAGCAATTTAGCAGCACCCCCTCAGTCCAATTCATATGTTCCCGATAAAACAGGGCCTCATGCGAGGGATTTGCATTCAAGAGGAAAATTGTGATTTACTTTCCAAGAACCACTAATGGCTTTAATGTGGCGTCCTGCTGAAGCTGACGTTTAAGAGGACAAAACACCATATATCACCTCCAGCTAGCACAGCCTGGACCTAACAAAGAAAAGTTTCACCAGGTTTATGCCTTCTGTGGCTCTTTGATACTGAACAGGCTCTGCTAGAATAATCATAGATATATATTTAAAATGCTTACCTCATATTTCCAGGCAAATGCCTGCCTTAGAGCTTCTTTCTACACTCAAAAAAATGTGGAGTAGGATTTAAAAAAACAACAAAAAACGTAGGAAAGTTTTTCACGTAAAAACAGCAAGTAAACTTAATAGAGCATATATTCAAGTAATATTTACTCATAATTCACAGTGTATTTAACTAAACTTTTTTTCAGTAAATATTATTTTGCAACATTTCTCTCCTGAAAACTGTTTATTTGGGTGGAGTAAAGCACCTCTGTTTATTTACAATAAGCTTAGAATTCCAATATTTTTAACAGCGCATGTAGCTGCAGTGCTAAAAACAATTAGCAGCACTTAGCGCTAGTAAATGTCGCCTGACAGCGCTACACTGAGGAATCCTGAGTGTTCTGGTAAACCAGGGCTCTATCAGCTAGCAGTTTGTCCCACGCAGCTTATTTTAAACACAGTAAACACGCAGACTACAGTTCAATATACTCACATCTGAATGGTGAAAGAATTAGCATTGCAATTAGCAGCTAATGCTAATACTGCTCCAGCCTTGGTGCTGTAGAAAGTTTACTGAAACTCATTTAAAACGCTGTACTTCCGCCTAGTGGCTTTACTACTCCTTACAACCTGACTGGTAAAATTCATACTTTAGGTGCACTGAATTATAAGACGTGCGGATGATTTTTGGGAAAATTAAATTATTTTAGGTGCACATTATAGTTTCAAAAATATATGTATACAATGTCACATTTATGAGTCTCCTGGTAGAACTTTAGCTAGGAACTTTATTATTTTAGCAAGAGTCAAAAATAGATCTTTTTTTTGAAAGTTATTTGAAAATCTGAAGAAAATACACAAATATTAGTCATTATTGCTCAAATTACAAAGAATCTGATTTATTGCTGTGAGGAACAGTGAAATATAACAAGAAAAACTTATGCTCTTCCTGATAGAAATGGGCTTTAAACTATCGTTATCACAGCGTAAAACTCTTTAACCTCACCTAACTAAAATATAGAATATTAGTGAATATTAGTCATTCAACAAGAGGAGGTACAATGCGTGAACTTATTCACAAAGTACAACTTTTAAAAGTTGCCATTTGGAAAAGCAAGTTGTCTCTAAACTTGTGATGCACTGTATCTGCTGCAGCAGTCTCCAGTCGCGTGTTCTGTCTCAGAGCAGTATTAGTCGAGAATGCTCTGAATCTTTCCAGGGAATCATCTGTTAACACATCTTTAACACCCAGCTACTCAACAGATGCACATCCTGGGAGATCTTGTTGCCAGAGCCGAACATGCCGTCTTCAGAGAGTGCCCACACCTGTCCTGTCAGATCTCAGAGGATGTGAGCACTGATCCCATCACACATGCACACATAAACGAAGCGCTCTCCAGATACTGGAACTTGCTCTTTAATATGCAGCTCCCTGGATACTAATTCTGTTCACTTTTTTTGCTCCAGATGTCGTGAATATGCTTATCGTCCACTTCTTTGAAACCTTTTACTCTTAATCACGAGCATTTTTTAGGAGATAAACCTACCATAGAGGTTCATTATATTTTATTGGTGTAAAAATAGAGGCCTGTGATGTCCATGTGTTGTGAAATTACCATCACAAATTGTTGGAAAACTTAGCATGCAGTTGTTCACAGTATGTTACCCATGTAAATGATTACAGGTATTAGATTAGATCTTTCCACATGAGGACACAAAAAGTGCCTTCTTTTTTGGGTAGTGTTCCTCTTGGTGAGAGATCATTTACTGCTAGAACTTCCTCTATGACACACTAAACAGGAAACGACAGAACAATAGGATTTTAGCTCTTTCTCTTGAATATTCATACACGCAAACATATCACCTCTGATTAGCTAACAGCACTACAACACCAGGAGGTTTACAACACTTAAAAATGTTTTAAAATAAAGACATTTTTACACTAATAACAATTTTTGCAAGTGTTTTTCTAAGAGCAGTTCAGCAACTGACCTGTCTTTGAGTCTTTGTAAAACATGAAATCCAGCAGAAATCATATATAAACCTTTTTTGAACAAACGGTGGGTAGAAGGTTGGTAGTGTGGCTGAGCCACGGCAGTTGGAACAACTTTTAAATACTTTTTTAAAAATACACCTCATTATCTCAATTGTACTTCGCAGGTGGTGTTTCATAAACAAATTCTAACCATTTGTTCCTAAGCTCTAAATTACTGGGCAAAGCATAAAACACTGATGTGTTATTTGCACAAATAACACATGAACAAACTGCCATGCTGTTTCTAGTGCTGTCAGCTCCTGTCTGACGAGACATGCCTGGCTGGCTGGCTGGCTTTAGCGCTGCCTGTGGGCGGTCGCGAGCCAAGATGGGCAAGGGTGTGGTGCTTTTCCTGATTGACTCTAAGAACTACCATTTTTAGCAGTGTAATGCTAACATCCACACAAAGTAAAGGTTTCCCAGGAATGTCAATGCCAAATTTCCACACTTCCATGGGCTTACTAGTGTAGCCAGGTGGTGAATTGAGTATACACCTTTAAAATGTGTGTCTGTAACTTTAAGAAACACAATCAGAAGTGTTGTCACCCTGAGAGAGGAAAGGGAGGAGCTAAGAGCATGGTAGAGAAGGAGGCTCAGGCTGCAGTGAATGGTGGTGCTCCATTTTAGGATCCATCCAGAGCCATCCTAATAAAATAAGAGGTAAAAATCAGGAAATACTGAACAATATAAGGTTTAGTTGGCCTATAACAGTAGTAGATGTCTATATTGCCTTTCTAAACATGTATTTTGGATGAATCACAACCAGATGCGGGCAGATGGCATTGTTTCAGTGGGGTAGTGTGCTCCTCGTGTTCAAGCCTTGTATTTTTCTGGGTTACAGAAGCTGTTTATCCAAGTTCTCTTGATGAAATGCTCAAGTCTTGTTGAGTAAAGCTGAGTAAATCGAGGTGGGCTTAAAAACAAATATGTTAATGGTATTAAGGTGGTATTAATGTTATTTATCTATTTTCTGTAATAAGTGCCACTACCAAATACTGTACTGTGTTCTAAGTTAGGGTTTTTACAGTGTATTCATTTTTATTTTCATTGTTTTGAGTACAATTTTATCAGAATAAAATACCCAAAAAAAGTTCTTTTGTCATTTGGTGTGCGTCCTTTCCCCGGTGACAAAAATTGGTACCAGGAGTGGGGTTTCTGATAGTTTGGTTAGGTTTCTTATTTGTTTGGTAGTGGTGAAGTGTCGCAGGTTCGAGAGGGAGAGAGTGGAACCAGGACCTGGTGGTGGTGATAGAGGACCTAGAGACCAGACGTCGGACTGCAGACGGAGTTGCAGAGACGGTGGAGTGGAGGACTCATCGCTGCTGGCTGCTGCTGTTCATCTTCCTGGACTGATCCAGAAACCTTATCCTTTATCTGGCAAAGACTATTTTTCCTAAAATGTCTGACCATTCAGAGGAGGAGAGGGACTCTGATGATGGGGTTGAGCCAGAAGAATCGGACATTCAGAAACAAATTGGTGAACTGAACAGAAAACATGCTGTAGCAATGGCAACCATTGATTCCTTGAATAGGATGCCTGATAGAACATATATCTATGTGCCACGAGAGCGTCATATCGCTCCATTCACTGGTGATTTTGAAAAAGATGGAAGACTAGTAGATGATTTCATTGAGGAAACTGAACGCTTCTTACGTGCACGCAGTCAGTCTCCTCCTGAGCAGTATGACTTTGTTCTCTCTTTGTTGCAAGGGGCTGCATTAGAAGAGGTACGTTTATGAAGTGATAGTGAAGTAGACCAGGTTAGTGACCTGTTCACCTACCTTCGGGAAGCTTTTAGTGATAGGCGTAGTGGGGCTCAGCTATTGCATGACTTTTACAGCCGCAAACAGAGAGAGAGTGAAGGCTTACTGGAATTTTCACATGCCTTATCACAAGCACTTAACAATGTATTGAGACAAACACCTGATGCAGTACCAAATATGAAGGTAGTATTGAGAGATCAGTTTGTCGAGGGAGTTCGGGACCCTGCACTTAAGAGAGAGCTTAGGAGGTGGGTTAGAAACAAACCTGATTCTTCGATGGTAGAAGTACGTGAAGAAGCTTACCTATGGAATATGGAAGAGCCTACTCTTAATTCAAAACCATCTAGAACTAGAAGCAAGGTGTCTGATTCTGAGAGGGGTGCATGCTGTGCTGTAGTAAGTGTTGGTGAACACAAACCATTGACTTTGGATGACGTCATGCAGGTTGTTACTGAGCAGGGAAAGCAGCTTAGTGAGCTAATGCAGGCAGTAATGGAGTTGACCACTCAGAAAACTCACACGTTCAAACCCGTCTCTAAGGCAAGAGCTCCACTCAGATTTACAGATGATGGCCCGATTGCTGTGAGTCAGGCAATTCAGGGGCAAACTACAGACTCACCTAAAGCCAAGTTTAGCCAAGGTCAGGTGTTGGAGTGTGCGGTAGGAACTTGCCCTACAATAGAGGTTAACATTGGGAATGTTCCTGTTTCATGTTTGCTGGATACAGGCAGCCAAGTAAGCACTATTACAGAAGAGTTCTTCCGCCAGCAGTTAGGGGGAGAAGAGGGGGATATGCTTTCAACCTCTGGCTGGCTTAAATTAACCGCCGCCAATGGATAAGATATTCCCTACCTGGGCTATTTGGAGTTAGAGATGGATACCATGGGTATTAAAATCCCTGATTGTGGATTTTTAGTCGTGAAAAACCCTGAGAGTTCTCAGTCATCCCTATCTGCTATCATAGGCATGAACATCATCAGTCGTTGTCGTCAGTTAGTTCAGGCTGAATTTGATACAACTTTGGATGCAAAGCTAGACTCAGATTGGAGGACTGTTTTCCAACAGATGCATACATGTGATGTTGACAAGACAAAGATGGCTCGAATAGCAGGAAAAGATTTTGTACATGTCCCAGCTGAATCAGTAGTCACTGTCATGGTCAGAGGTTTCTCAGACAAGTCACCAAACCAAGGTTCATGGTTGTTGGAGCCTGGTAAACTACCATTACCAGGAGGTATTGTAGTAATGCCTTCTTTGGTTAAGGAACACCGACATCAGATTCCAGTGCAAGTAGTTAATCTCTCTAGAGAGGATGTGTGGCTCAATCCAAGAACTCGCATAGGTGTCTTGTCACCTGTACAGTGCATTACCAATAAACAGCACTGTGAAGTAACGTTTCAGCGCATTTCAGCCAATACAGAGCAGGTGTCAGTGGATTTAAAAGAGTCTCAAGATCATCAAAAGGTGTCTGATATACTGAGTAAGCTGGATGTAGGTGGCACTGAAAAAGAACAAGCAGAGTTAAGGGCCTTACTTGGTAAATATTCAGATGTGTTCTCTGTTGGAGATGATGAGCTAGGCTACACAGAAAAGGTGAAACATGAGATTGTGTTAGTTGATGACACTCCAGTGAACCTTCCATACCGTCGTATCCCACCGACCCAGTACAAGGAGGTCAAAGATCACATTTCTCAGCTTCTAAGAAAAGGAGTGATTCAGGAGAGTACCAGCTCCTATGCTTCACCTGTGGTAGTAGTGAGGAAGTCTGATGGTAGTATACGACTCTGCGTCGACTATCGTAAGCTAAACTAAGCTAAACTAAACGTAAGCTAAAACTAAGCGAGACGCATTACCTTTACCTCGTATAGACAAAAGTTTTGATGCTCTGAGAGGTGCAAAGTTCTTCTCATCTATAGACCTGGCTAGTGGATACCACCAGGTGGCAGTACATGAATGTGACCGGCACAAGACTGCATTCACAACCCCATATGGGTTATATGAACATTTACGCATGCCGATGGGGGTTGTAAATGGACCAGCTACATTTCAAAGGTTGATGCAGGCAACTATGACTGACCTAATTTTTCAAATAATTTTAGTATACTTGGATGACATTTTAGTCTTCTCTAGGACATTTTCAGAGCACGTTGAGAGATTAGAGACAGTACTGAGACGACTCCAGGAGACAGGTCTCAAAATCAAAATAGAGAAATGTCATTTCCTTCAGGAAAAGGTAAAATTCCTAGGACATCAGGTCTCCGCAGAAGGTACAGCGACCGACCCTGATAAGGTAGAAGCTGTGAAGCAGTGGCCAGTACCTACCACTCTGAAAGCTTTACGCTCATTCTTAGGGTTCTGTAGCTATTACCGAAGATTCGTGCAGGGGTTTTCAAAGATAGCTGGTCCACTGCATGATCTGGTAAATAACTGTCTAATGGTTGGACCTCCCTCTAGAGTAAATGAGCGGTTGTTGAGCTTATGGAGTACTGAGTGTCAGACCTCTTTTGATGTTTTAAAGGAAAAGCTGGTTAGTGCTCCGGTGCTTGGGTTTGCAGACTTCACTTGCCCTTTCAGTGTAGAGACAGATGGGAGTAGCCATGGTTTAGGAGCTGTCTTATGTCAGCAACAGGATGGTAAAAGGCGGGTGATAGCATACGCTAGCCGTAGGCTTAGAAAGGCTGAACAAAATGACAAGAACTACAGCAGTATGAAGTTGGAGCGTCTCGCCCTAAAATGGGCCATAACTGAGAAGTTTAGGGGATATCTGCTGGGTGCAAAATTTACCGTAATCACAGACAACAACCCATTATGCCATCTCAACACAGCCAGGCTGGGAGCTGTTGAGCAGAGATGGGTAGCGCAGTTAGCTGCCTTTGACTTTGACGTTCAGTATCGCCCCGGCCGGAGTAATAAGGCTGCGGATGCCCTCTCTAGGCACCCTTTAGCAGGGGAGCAGAACGTTGCCTCTGAAGATCCGGAGTATGATGGTTGTGTGGCTATTTGTAATTTTTTAGATTCAATGTTTTTATTTAGAAGCATTTTGTTTTCACGAAAAATTACATTGCTTACAATTAAATTGCTTTGAATGATACAAATGCAATGAAGTGTGATATAAAGCATTAATCATAATCCAACTCAACTGAAACACATAAAAAGCAAAAACATCCCCAACCCACAACCCTCCCATGAATGCTGCATAAAAAAGATGGATGTACAAAATAGATCTTGGTTAACTTTAGTCTCCTTTGAGGTATAATATTAAAGGGGTCCAAATCTTGTCAAATAATTTAAGTTTATCCCTCAGCATGAACCTAATTTTCTCCAACTGTAGCGTATTTGTCATTTCTGCAATCCACTGCTTAACCGATGGTACTCCTGTGTGTTTCCAGAAATTAAGAACAAGTTTTTTAGCAGTAATTAAACTATAGGAAATCAACTGCTGCTGAGCTGAGGAGAGCTCTAGTAATACTTCAGATATACCAAATATGACGAGAACTGGGTCTGGCTCCAAGTGTACCGACAACATATCAGATAAGGCTGCAAATATGTTGGCCCAAAAGTTATAAATCTTAGGACATAATACATAGCTATGAGAGAGGGTGGCCTCCGCTACCTTACATTTATCACACAAAGGTGATATATCTGGAAACAGTTTGTGCAGCCTAACCTTTGAGTAATGTAGCCTATGCAGTATTTTAAACTGAATTAGACAGTGCCTAGCGTTAACAGAGCAAGAATGAATGTGTTCAAGACTAGCTTCCCAAACATCCTCAGAAATGTTTATGCCTAATTCTTCTTCCCATGCACTTTTGATTGATTCCATGCCAGGAGACTTAAAACTCTGAAACATGCTATACAGATAAGAAATCACCCTATTCATTCCTATTCCATGTTTCACACATTGATCAAGACTATCCAATTTTGCTGTAGCATAATCGGGCAAATACGATTTGATATAATCTCTAATCTGAAGATATTTAAAAAAATGGTTTCCAGGTACATTATACTTCTCTCGCAACTGCTGAAATGAGGCAAAAGTCCCAGATACATATAAGTCTCCAATCATGCGTAATCCCTGTTTTTCCCAAGTACGAAATGAACCATCCAAGGTAGACGGAATGAAGGAAGGGTTTGACGCAATCGGAAGCAAGAAAGACATTTTCCTAAAACCAAAGTGGTTCCTTAATTGATTCCAAATACGGGCTGTGTCATAAATAATAGGGTTTCTATTACATAAAGAATGATTATGAGTTGTAGGAGATAAAATGACAGCTTCTATAGCATAGGGCAAACAATCCTCTCTTTCCATTTTCAACCAGTTAGCGCCCACTGATAAATTCTCACAATGTTTAAGAATATTTCTCACATTGGCTGCCCAATAGTAATGTAGGAAATTTGGTAAGGCCAGTCCTCCTTCTGATTTGAATTTACAAAGATGATATTTACTGATTCTAGATGCTTTATAATCCCACACAAAAGGAATTACAATGGAATCCAATTTTTTAAAAAATGATTTTGTTAAGAACAGTGGGATATTCTGCAAAAGATACAATAATTGTGGAAGAAAAGTCATCTTGATAGCATTGGTCCTACCCAATAAAGAAATTGGCAAAGTTTTCCAGAATTTGATATTATTTTTTAACTTAATCAGCAAGGGGTTGAAGTTTGCTTCAAACAAAGAAGTGTGTGACCTTGTTACCTCAATACCTAAGTAAGTAAATTTATCAATAGAAGTTCTAAAGGCAAAGGAATGGGGCCAGGATGTATCCTTAACACAAATAGGCATTAATTCACATTTGCCCCAGTTTATCCTGTATCCAGAAAATGCCCCAAAATAATTGATCAGGTTTAAAATGTTTGGAATACTAACTTTAGGGTCTGAAATAAATAAAAGAATGTCATCAGCATACAGGGAAATTTTGTTTGACGTGCTACTAGTATCATAACCAAAAATACCCGGATGAGCCCGGATAGACTGAGCTAAAGGCTCTATTGCTAATGAAAACAATAAAGGGGATAAACAGCAGCCTTGCCTTGTACCCCTATGCAACTTGAACTGTGGGGAGAGTGTTTTATTAGTCAAAATCCTTGCACAAGGATTGACATATAACAGCTTAATCCAGGATATAAAAGAATCTCCAAGACCGAGCCTCTTTAAAACAGCAAAGAGATAAGACCACTCAATTTGGTCAAATGCCTTCTCTGCGTCAAGTGAGAGCACAGCAAAATCTGAAACCGCAACTCTGGGTGTGTATATAATATTAAAAAGGCGTCTAAGGTTATCTGAAGAATTACGGTGTGGTATAAAACCTGTCTGATCAGGGTGTACTAACTGGGACACTACCATACTCAATCTGTTTGCTAAAATTTTTGTAAATATTTTTTGATCCGAATTTAGTAATGCAATCGGACGATAGGACCCAACATCCTCAGGATCTTTACCTTTTTTAGGAATCAGTGTAATAATTGCCTCATCCATTGTGGGGGGTAGACACCTGTTCTCGCAGGCGTGTTTAAAAACTCTCTGCAAGTAAGGAGAAAGCAATTTGTCAAAGAAGTTTTACCGCACCGTGAAGACATGATAGATTTAGAAATTTCCTCAATTGTAATTTCAGCACCAAGCTTATCTTGATCATCCTGATTTAATGTGGGTAGTGTACAATCCTGTAAAAAATCATCCACTGTCTTTTGATCAGCATTGGATTTAGAAGTATATAGATGCTCGTAAAATTGTTGAAACCTCTTATTTATGTCCACTGGTTTAGTAAGAGTGGCACCAGATTCTGATTTAACTGTATGAATTGTTCGGTCAGATTCAGCTTTGCGCAGTTGCCTAGCTAAAAGTTTCTGTGGCTTATCTCCGAATTCAAAATGTTTTTGTTTTAAATAAAGAAGGGGCTTACTAATTTTGATTGACAGAATTTGGTTAAGCTTAAATTTAAGTGCTGATATCTTTTTAATTTTTTCAATTGTAGGATTAGTTGCATTTTCCTTTTCCAGTTTATTTATTTGATTTTCAAGTTCTGCTTGTTCTGCTTTATCTCTTTTCCTCTGTGATGCCTGATAAGATATAATACTACCTCTTATATAAGCCTTAAATGTATCCCAAAGTATAGGTGCAGATATGTCAGGTCTATCATTAGTCTCAAAGAAAAATTTTATTTCAAACTCCAAATAAGAGCAGAAGGAAGCATCGGTCAGCAGCTGGGGATTAAGCCGCCAGATATTATGAGGTTTATCCACCTCTCCCAGTTTCAGGGCAAGAGTCACTGGACTATGATCGGATATAATAATGCTATGATACTTAGCACCACAAACAAATGGCATGAGTTTGGCATCTAACAGAAAATAGTCAATTCTTGTGTAAACATTGTGAACATGAGAGTGAAATGAGTACTCTTTACCAGTTGGGTTAAGGATCCTCCAGATGTCATACATATTAGAATTTCTAATAAATGTCTTTAAGAAAGTGCTTGTATTGGAAGAGGGATTTTTTACAGTTGCCGATTTATCTAGGTACTGGTCCAAAACACAATTGAAGTCACCCCCAAATATCAAATTCGAATTAGAAATGTCAGGAATCTTGTCAATGACCTTCCTAAAAAAATCAGGAGAGTCATAATTTGGCCCATAAACATTCAGTAAAGTTACAGGTATAGATTGCAATTCTCCAGTGACAATAATATATCTACCCTCTTTATCCGCAATAGTAGAGTGATGTTTAAATAGAACTCCTTTGCGAATTAAAATTGCCACACCCCTGGCTTTGGCTGAAAAGGAGGAATGATATACTTGCCCAACCCAATTACATCGGAGCCTGATATGGAAGTCCCGTTTGAGATGGGTTTCTTGAAGAAATATTACATCCGAGGAGAAAGATTTCAAATGCGTCAAAACCTTCCTTCTCTTAACTGGTTCATTAACCCCACGAACATTCCAGCTAGTAAACGTTAGAGCCAGACCCTTCCTCCTAGAGCTCTCAGTATCATCCTGCATAGAGACCGTATAGGCAGATCATCATCCGTCAGTCGAAATTGGACATTTATAACAGTGTGCAGCACTCATATAATCCCACCCCCCACCCAAACAAACCCAACATAACAAAAACTGTCTGGCTGATACCACAAACGGTACAGCACGACCTACATGGACAGAGAGCAAACTCAGCAAAATGGATCTTAAAGAAAAAAGTAAAAACAAATATCCATCCACCATCAACTGGACTAACTCCTATCAACCAGTTAAAGTCCCGCTGTATACACACACACTGGGTTAACACGAAGCCAGATTCAGTGGCTCAGCTAAAACATACATAGTAATCAGACAGTTGCCCCATTATCAGATGGAAAATGAAGTATATAAAGTATAACATCAATCTCGAGCGTAACAAGCGTAGCAATGAGTGTAACATACACGTTCGAGCGCTGAAATTATAAGGCACAAACTGTAAACACCAAAGCGCTTAACATATATAAATATAAAGATTGCAAGAGGTGGTCGCAAATATTACCTGCGTCTTCCGTGACCGGCTACGAAAACAAAACAAGTAGCCTATAAGTTTCACGGTCCTTTTTCGGCCCCAAAATGTTCTTGTACAAACTTCAGTGCCTCAGTGGGATCCGTGAAAACTTTCTCATTGCCGTTATATGTAACTCGCAGCTTAGCTGGATAAAGCAAGCCGAACTTAACTCCCGGTTTGTCCCTCAGCATCTGTCTGACTTTAGTGAAGGCGGCTCGGCGTTTAACCACTGCCGGAGGAAAATCTCGAAAAATGTAGATGGGCTGATTGTTGAAGCGTAGACTCCTCTTAGCCGTGACCTTGCGCATAATCTTCTCCAGCACATGATCGTAGTGGACCCGGAGGATGAGATGGCGCGGGGGCCGTCCATCCTCGGGCTGAACTCGCAGGGCTCGGTGTGCTCGGTCGAGAAGTGGCGGCTCCTCCAGTTCGAGCACCTCTTTTAGCAACTCCGCTACAAAGTCCCTCACATTTCGGCCATGTTCCAGTCGTTCTTGTACTCCTACAATCCTCAGATTTTGCCTCTTGGAGCGACCCTCCAGATCGAGGCATTTCTCAGAAAGTTCTGCTACTTCGGCAGCCAGAGCTTTAACTTGAACCTGAAGGGTTGGGATGGAGTCGGAGTTAGCAGACGTAGCCCGCTCGACGTGCTCTAAGGTTGCATGGTGGCCATCCACCGTCGCCTTCAGCACGTCTATCCTCGCATTAACATGCGTTTCCAAATTCGCAATCTCTCCCCTTAAAGAGTCAGTAACCTCTCGAAGCTTGGTATCGATTGTGGAGCAGATGTCCGACTTCATAGTACTGAAGTCCGAACGCAGAAGCTCAATGGCTTGGAGGATTGGTTCATTAGCCTGTTGCTGCACATTTTCACCTGCGCCATGGCTTTCAAGCAAGCCCGAGGACTCCTGCAGGCCTTCCTCCTCAGAGCTCTCTTTCTTCCCAGCTCTTTTTGGTGGCATTTTCTGCAAGCCAACCGAAACAATTAAGCTCTCAAGTGATACAGAATCACTTAACAGCCAGTTTACTCTGATATTGCCTACTTAGCGCCGTGTTAAATGAAATTTTAAGCGAAATTAGCGGGAGCTCCCCAGAGTGCGTCCTACGCCGCCATTACCACCGGAAGTCCCCCGGCTATTTGTAATTTGATCCACAAAGGAACCACACTAGGGCAGGAACTAGTAGATGTTGGGCTGGAGAGGTGCGAGGTTCGACAAGTTCGAGCTAGTGAGGCAGGTCACCCTTTGGCTGGGTTAGATCAGGAAAATACACCTACTTTACCTGGCTATTCTAAAGATGAGTTGCATTCTTTTCAGGAGCAAGATCCTGTCCTCAGCATCTTTAGGTCCTTTTGGGTCAGAGGGAAAAAGCCAAACAATAAGGAGAGGAGAGACTTGTCTAAATCTGTACTGTCACTTCTGAAGCACTGGGGTAGAATTAGAGAGCAGGATGGTCTACTGTACCGAGTAGTGGAAGATCTGAGACAAGGTGAATGCCAGCTTGTTTAAAAGTACAAGTTCTTGAGAGTGTACATAACTCTATGGGTCACCAGGGCATAGAGAGGACAATGCAACTGTTAAAGCCAAGATGTTTTTGGGTTGGGATGTATGAGGATGTTGAGCAGTGGGTAAAGAAATGCCAACGTTGTGTACTTACTAAAATGCCTCAGCCAAAGATACGTCCACCTATGCAGTCATTTTTGGCTACCAGACCATTAGAGGTAATTGCTGTAGATTTTACTCTGTTGGAACCAGCTACAGATGGTAGAGAAAATGCTCTGGTTATCACAGATGTGTTCACGAAATTTACACAGGCTTTCGCGACTCAAGACCAAAAAGCAGACACAACAGCAAAAAACCTTTTAAATGAAGTACGGTGTGCCCGAGCGTCTGCATTCAGACCAAGGCCGTAATTTTGAAAGTGAATTGATTGCTGAACTTTGTAAACTGTATGGTGTAAAGAAAAGCCGTACCACCCCTCATCACCCTACCGGAAACGCCCAGTGTGAGCGCTTTAATAGGACGCTACACGATCTTTTGCGCAGTCTCCCTCCAATAAAATACCCAAAAAAAGTTCTTTTTCCATTTGGTGTGCGTCCTTTCCCCGGTGACACTAGTTACCGGATTTACCGGAAGTTACCGGAAGTTAAAAAAAAAATCCCAAGAGTTCAAATTTGGTAGTAAAACTAGTAGAAACTCACCACTAATGAAGCACTAGAGGATAATTAACCAATACCATTGCATCAGCAAATAGGCTACAATCCAATCCCTGATTGCACATCGGCAGGGTGGATCTACAAAGTAGGTGTTTCTAATAAAGTGGCCAAAGGGTATCTAGTTTCAGTGGATTTTTTTTTTCTGCCTCTCTCTCTCTGTATCTCACTTTCTCTTTCTGTTTTTCCTTGAGACACAATCATCTCTCAGTTTGACAGAGCCTTCAGCAAGCCGAGGCTAGAGAACCCGCTGTGCTCTCCGGAGAAAAAGGCAAAAAAGAGCATCACTGAGGGCAATAATGTGCAAACCTTAAACTGCTGAACTGTAGAGTGAGAAGGGATAGCTAGAAAACATCGCGGTTAACAGAATGAGAAAATGCTCAGGGGCGCTGCTGAAGATGGATCCCTCTCCTCACAATGCTCTTTGAACATTTGAAGGGCTGCCATGAATAGTATTGTGTGACAGTGTAAATGATACACGCCATACAACAAGGTTCACAGCCAGGGAAATATTTTTACAGCTTTACAGCACAGTGAGCATGATATGGGCTAATATAACCCCATTAAACTTCACCGGAGATTGATAAACGCATGATGACCGACTACGGCGCTCTAATTCTCAGACATAACACAGACAGGAGAGGCTCGGAAACAGGGACTGGGAGGGTGAAATGAATATTTATGGCTGTAAAAGGAGAGAGAATGGCTGTAATCAGGCAGGGCATGAGGGGGGGAAATGCAGCTGGTGTTTCCAGGCCGCTGCTCCGGGCTCATTCAGGTCGGGTGAAAGGGAGATGAGCTCCACGTCTTTTAGCGCTGAATGGGCTGTGATCCAATTCAGGTGCACCCTGCTTGAGGTGGAGTTACACCGCTGCCTGGTAATGCTTGGTGCGGTGTGGCTGTGCAGCTTTACATTAGCATACTGGTTTAAATATTTAAATTGGTCTTTTTTAAAACTCTACACTTTTGATTTGAAAAGCAAGATAGTTTGGCACAGCAGTAGTAAGGCCATCCATTCCTTCCTTTCTGTTTTGTAAAATAAAACCAAAAATGTCCGCCATGTTGCCAAATTTGCAAGCGGACTCGGTGCAGTAAAGACCCCTCCCCACATCTCCCAGACCAAGTGTCTCAGACCACCATCATTGAGTTTACAGCATGATTCAAAGGAGCTTAAGGAAAGCAGATTTTTTTTTTCCACTGGACACTTACTTGACCAGCAAAGGCCAATTAATACTCCTGCGTTGAACCTACGCCATTGCCTACACGTCTCCATGTACTCTATGCCATAGCCTACGACGAAGCTCAACGCACACCTCCCTGGAAATATACCTCTGTGTACCTCTGTGTCGTGCAACGCAGACAGCTGCAGCTGTGACTGGTTCACTGGGCCTTGCGTTCCCAACCACACATTCCTGCCTTCGCAGTTTAAACTGCAGAGTGACGCAGAAACGCATGCAGAAGTATAAATGCGCTCCGCTGCATAGCACACTGTTGTAGGCTACATCGTAGGTCTGACGCAGAAGTATAAATTGGCTTTAACTGTAATGTTTCCACAGTAAAAGTGCAGTTAATGCATTTTATTAAGAAACCATGTACATCTCCATCATATTATAGTACTGGAGCTCAGCTCTCTCTGCTCCAGAGAGGAACCGAAGCTACTACAGTCCAGATGAAGTTGCTGCATAAATCAGCATGCATCAGTTCAGCGATATATGCTGGACATCCAGTGTTGCCTTTCATAGTAGGGCTTCTAAATTCGCAGGAATTTCTTCACTAGACTGCAACACGTACTTACCTTAATCTATTAAATTACATTACCAAAACTAACCTCTGTTTGCTCCATAGAGGAACTGAAGTTACTACAGATCAGTTAAACCCCCAAGCCACTGCAAAAGTATCAGCATGCACCAGTGCCAGTTAATTAAAGGTAAAACATATTTATGTTTTAAATGGTATTTAAACTACATTCAGGAATAGGGAAAGAACGCAGAGTACAAATTCGACAATCCACTAAAGTTAGTTAGCTGGATAACATCAGTTTTACAAAAAAAAAGAACTTTGTATCTTTACAGTATATGCTGTCTGTTAATGCAACTAACAAGGTTTCGTGATGACAAAAACCCAGCTAAAAAAACAGAAAAAAAGAAAAGAAAAAACGTCATAAGAACATTTTGAAAACTTGACCAATTGAACATTCTGATAATATTAATTGTAACATTCAGAAAATCTGAAACCAAAAATTCTTAGCTAGGTAGCTGCTCTAAAGATGCCAAAATAAACATGTAAGGCAGACAATATTGACAGTTACTGTATATTTACCACTGGATTATAAGTATATTCAATTTACTGAGTGTGTGAAAAGATTAAAAGAAAAATGATAAATGACTCCATAGATTAGTTTATTCACATCCACTGAGTTTAAGCATTGATTTGGGGCCCCTAGACATTGGGTGCCAAGGTCATCCCATGGAAGATCTTGGGATATAGCACTGCCTGAAGTGTACAAATTGTAGTCTCCCTCTGATGAATCAAACTGAGGGCTGGAGTTGCTCCCAGTAGAAATGTCCCCTGACCCTTCTCAGAATCCAATGCCCTTCAAGATGGCAGCCCCCGAGGGCAAAAGCGGACGGTTAGGTTTTCTCTCGCAATAAAAATGCAGGACTGAAGACCAATATTGAGGTCAATATGTCATTATTAGTGCACCTGCTTCAGCAAATGTTGCTTTATTGCCGCTTTCTTGTGCACGATGCAGTTTTATGGGTGCATTTGTATAAACAAAGACTCTTTTTGTAAGTATTTATGAATGGGTGTGTATGATGGTGGTCTGGTCAGTGTTCTAATGACTGATTTTCCATAAGCTTTTTTTTTTATTATCTCCTATCAGAAACTGAATATATGCTGCTTCCTGTCAACTGTGGAAAGGATTAAGCTGGGTGGGCAGCTGTGGTTATCTGATTGCATAGACCTGTGTGTGTGTGTGTGTGTGTACCTGATTGTGAGAGTGTTTAGCTCTGGGACCAAGTTTCTCCAAGATGATGAGATGAGTTTTGGAGGACATGTAGACACACTGTAACAGGTAATGTGAAACTTGGTTTGAGTAAGGCCTGATAGTGGGGGGCAGATAAATGGTGGGCATTCCATTTCCGAAGTTATGTGAGCATTTAACATTCCTCAATTCACAGTATCACATGTGTCACAGAAGGTATTGCATTACCAGCCACAGTGGACAGTGCAGTGGGTGGTAATGTCTGTGTTGGACTGCCAGTGTCTACCTAGAAATCACATCTACAGCTCTGGAAAAAATCAAGAGACCACTTCAGTTTCTCTGATTTTGCTATTTATAGGTTTATATTTGTTTAAAATAAACATTGCTGTTTTATTCTATAAACTACGAACAACATTTCTGTCAAATTCCAAATAAAAATATTGTCATTTACAGAATTTATTTGCAGAAAATGAGAAATGCATAATATTATATAAACAAAAAAGATGCAGAGCTTTCAGACCTCAAATAATGCAAAGAAAACAAGTTCATATTAATAAAGTTTTAAGAGTTCAGAAATCAATATTTGGTGGAATAACCCTGTTTTTCAATCACAGTTTTCATACATCTTGGCATGTTCTCCTCCACCAGTCTTACACACTGCTTTTGGATAACTTTATGCCACTCCTGGTGCAAAAATTCAAGCAGATCAGCTTGGTTTGATGGCTTGTGATCACCCACCCATCTTGATTATAATCCAGAGGTTTTTAATTTGGTCGAATCAAAGAAACTGGCAAAAGTCATGGGACACAATATTAGGAAATTAACTTGAGTTTTGAGATTTTTGATGTTTCTTTTTTTATACCTCTGTCTGTCAATGTCTTTGTATCCTGTGTAGTTTTTGACTGAACTGGGGAAATGCCTGTAACTGTTTCTTCTTTTACTTTTTCATTTATTCATTTTATTTTGTCCTGTTATTTATTTTATTTTCTGTTTTATCTTTTTATTTTATTTTTATTGTTTACTTTTTATAATCTTAGTGTTTTTTTGATTAGTTACTTAATTTTTTTGTCCTCTATTATGTTTTTGTGTTATTTTTTTATTTTTAAAATTATTCATTTTGTATATTTGACTGCATTAAATATAAATGCCTGTTCACTTATATTTTGAATTTTTTAAATTAAATCTTAATTGTTTCATCCTTATATTAGATTAACCTGATTAAAATCTTGATTTTAATTGGATTTCTTTTCAGTCCCTTTAACTGTAAATGCTCAGGTGCATTGAAAATATCAGGTTATCCTTAATGTGACAATAAAGGTTGATTGATTGCTTGATTGCTTGATTGAATGATTAATTGATTGATTGATTGATATTGAAAACTAGTGAAGAGCTTCAGAAAACAATCATGTTAGAGATATTCTATAAATAAAAGCATACTGGAATCTGTGTATAATTACTACAAAATATATTATTCTCAACATTGGGAATTCCACCAATCGTGTTTCCTTATAATTTATGTACGCAGTTTTTCAGACAGATTCTGACTGATTTACAAGTATTATCTTATCTGGTATTTGTTCAGTTTATGAAAATAACAAGACACATTTATTTAAGAGCAGATCTGTGCAAAATTCTGCAGTATAAAAGTAAAAAACATCATGAATCTGATGCAGACTTTCTCTTAGAAAGTTTCCAAAGAGCACATGTATGAAAATGTAGGATATTGGTAAATGAGACCCACTGACATTGGAATCCAGATTTTAAACTTTTGATTCCTGCATTTTGAACATCAACATGTCTTAAAAGACACAGCATAAAACACACTTTAGGTTTGAACCTGAGTGTATTTACAGAACACACACACACACACACACACACACACACGACTGTTTGGTTAATGCCATGCAGGATGGTGCTGGGGGCTTTCACACTCACTTACACATTCAGTCCATGCTTAGAATTCTAATACGAGATGAAACTCCTTATGATTAAAGATTCAACACCTCTAATCTTTCAAATGCATTTTAATTCTGTCATCATAAAAAAACACCAGAACAAAGAGAGAGAGAGAGAGAGAGAGAGAAAGAGGGAGAGAGAGAGAGAGAGAGAGAGAGAGAGAGAGAGAATATGAGTGTTTGTGCATGTGTGCTTGCATGGAAAAGAGAGATATAATGCGAAAGACAGAGAGAGCTATGAATAAGATATAGGAAGAGAGAATTAAAGAGAGAAAGACCAGGAGAAATAAGGACAAAAAGGTCATGTGATGTCATAAAGGAAGAAAAACAAAAAGGCAAGAATAATAGATAAGGAAAGAAATCTTATAAGACAGGAAAAGAAAACAGTGATATGAAAAGAGGACAGAAATGCATAAAGAAAGAGAGACAGCAGAAAGAACGTCAGAGAAAGAGAATGAGCTAGATCATGAGAGAAAGACATAAAAAGAGATAGAGGAAACAGAAAGAAGAAAGAAGAACAAGAGAGCATTTGAAAAGAGGAAAGACCAGAGAGAGAGAGAGAGCAAGTCAGTAAAAGAGATTGTAAAGAATTGATAGAAAGAAAAAAACTGAGAGAAAGAGGAAGAATAAGAGGGCAAAAGATAGGAGAAAAAGAGAGAAAGAAGGGAAATGAGAGAAAGAGGAAAACATGAAAGAAAAGATAGAGAGTAAAAAAAAATAATAAGGAAAGAGTGGGCAAAAAAGAAAAGTAAAAAAAGATTAAATGTAAAAATAGTTGTGAGACAGATAAGAGTGAATGAGAGAAACAGGGAAATGAGAGAAACAGGAAAACATGAAAGGAGAGAGAGAGAAAGAGAGAGAAAGAGAGAGAAATTAAGAATGAATGAAAGTCACTGGATATTAAGCTTAGTCTTGGACTAAACAGCATTTTGAATTAAGATTTTTCGGACTATTCCAAGGCTTAATCCCTTTGGGAAATTGACCCATACACTACTGTACAGTGTGTGCATGCGTGTGTGTGTGTGTGTGTGTGTGTGTGTGTGTGGAATGCACGAGTGGGCCAGGATGGGCTGGAGTAAGCTCTAGTTTAAGCTCAGCATGTAAGCCTGAGTAATTTCCCTAAAGCTGCCTCTGGATGAAGCTAAACCGCAAAACATGGCATATAGCTCCATACCATAACCACGTAATCACCTGCATGCAGCAGCTCCAGCTCCTGCACAACATGCATGTTCACGCTGTACACACAGATGGACAGATAACGCAGTGTGGTAAATGTGTGTTATGTGTGCAGTGACAGCAAAAGCATGTGTGTGTGTGATTTCAGTGTGTTATCGGTTTCACTGAGGCTTAGTCTGGCTCTCATTACAGCAGTGCATTAGTACATGGTTAGAGGAGGTTTCAGCACCTGCTTTCTACGAGGATCAGAAAGGCTACTCAAGCTGACAGCTGAAGATGGGCAAAGTTATACCTAACCTATATATATCCACATTTAATCCTCTATTAATCACGATTCCATACCAAATCCATACTATCTATAATACTACATTACTAAAAAAATCTAATTAATCCTGTCTGTATTTTGAATATGCAACTTGCTTTTAACCTGCACACAGATGGAAGATAATTTACCTGGAACTAGGCACTGTCACAATAATTACATTATCAACTTATCGTACAATAAATTAACATGACCTCAATAATATTTAATATTGTGATATCGTCTATCGTGTTTATTTGTATGTTTGTACACATATATAACAATGATGAGTATTTTAGCCAGCAATAACAGACCAAGGCTTTAATAACTGAGACTCCATACACAGCAGTAGGTGATGAAAAAAATATTTATTTCCAAAACTATGATTATTAAAATGTTGTTGTCTTTAAAAGGGTGTAATTTATTTTTTTGTTATGGTATTCTATTACCATTATATCAGTGATATATCATTAAATGGCCCTAAAATGACAATAATAAGAATTATTACAATAATTTATAGGACAATATATCGCTCACATATATATAAAATTCCTATAGTGACAGGCCTACCTGGAACAATAAATTATTAAAGATTTAGGCTGATATGGGCAATATTTAGCTCTCCACTCACTGACCACTACCTGGTGATGAGTTGGCTCAGATGGTGGTGAAGGATGCCGGTCAGACCTGGCAGGCCTAAACAAATCACGAGGGGATTTATTTAGTATTTAGAGCATTTATTTGCAGAAAATGAGAAATGACTGAAATAATAAACAAGATGCAGAGCTCTCAGACCTTAAATAATGCAAAAAAAAACCCCAAAAAACACAAGTTCATAATTAGAAAGTTTTCAGGGTTCAGAAATCAAAATTTGGTGAAATAACCCTGTTTTTTATTACAGGTTTCATACATCTAAGCATGTTCTCCTCCACCAGTCTTACACACTGCTTTTGGATAACTTTATGACTCTCCTGGTGCAAAAATCAATGCAGTTTAGCTTGGTTTGATGGCTTGGTTTGGTCATCCATCCTTCCTCTTGATTATTTCAAGAGCTGTACATATTTTTGTGATAGTTAAAAGGATTGTCATTTAAATAACATAATAATGCAATTGGACACTTTTAAAGAACAATGCAGAGAGAGATAGAGAAAGAGAGAAAGAGAGAGAGAAAGGGTGATGTCATACTGCAGTGAGAAACCTGTAGCAGAAGTCGAGACAGATTGAGAGACAATCATCATCAGGTTGTGTGTGTGTGTGTGTGAGTGTTCTGAATTCAGGTCTGTGAGTGTGTGTGGTGTTTTAAGAGCGGGTCTGTGAGGGTGTATAGGGTTATGAGAGGGGAGCTGGTTAGTGGGCAGATGTGTGTGTGTGTGTGTGTGTGTGTGTGTGTGTGTGTGTGTGTGTCTGTAATGGTTGTGGAGCAGAGGGTAAAGGCAGTGGTCGTGGGTGGTGGAGCTGGACCTGCGCTTCTCAACTTCACACTATGGAGAAGTGCCATTTCCTAATAATGCAGGGTTACAAAACACTGTTTCTGCTCTTCACCGCCATTAGCTCTGTAAAGAGAGGTGAAAACACTACAATTTGGAACAGATGAAAATAGCCAGTGACTGCTGATGGAAGACAGGAACACAAGGCCATAAATAAAGCCAGAGCTGAAATGACTGCTGGAGATATATCGGGACAAAAACACACTATGAAGCTTTCACTCTAACCTGCCGCCCATTTGACTTGATACTGGCAAAAAAAAGAAAAAGAAAAAAAACATTGGTAACACTTTCTATGAATGTCATCTCTATAGGACTCTATAAACATACTCATAACACATTATAATGCATCCATAAGGCATTATAAACATGGCTATACATATTTATAACAATGTATAATTCATCATAGCCATGTTTATTATGCATCATGAACTGTGATTATAATGCATTAATAGCTGTGTTTATGACATGTTATACATCAATAGCAAGAAACTCAGTCCCATAAATTATATAAATAAATTATATAATCATAAATTATTCTTGCCTTGAATATAATATTAGCTATAGTCAATTATAATGTATTATAACAGATCTTTGTGCGCTGTAAGTAAAGTGCCAGACTTTCATTGTAGGACTAGATTATTAACGATAGAGGTATACTATTTTAACTTATATATTATAAGCACAGCTTATAATGTATTATGATCACAGCTCATAATGCTTAATAAGCATGGCTATAATGGGTTATGCATATTTATAAATATTTATAGCCATGTTTATAATGCCTTATGAATGCATTATAATATGTTATGAATGTGGTTATAGCGTCTAATAAAGATGACATTCGTAGAAAGTGTTACCAAAATATTTACTGACAACAGCTGAGAAACATGGATGGTGTTTTTAAGAAATGTGCAATTCAGATTTTTGCAAACCAGAAAAGGTTGAGAAAGTAACAAAATGCTAGAGTTATAGTTATTTCATAAAAATTATGAAATTAGCAACATTTTGAAATTTAAGCTTTATCCTATTCACAGTAAATAAGTTAAATAATAATAATAATAATAATAATAATAATAATAATAATAATAATAATAATAATATAACTAATTTAAAACTAGTATTACAAGTGGTACTTGGACTACTGCAGTCTCAGAATAACCTCTATGAATAGATAATGGACCCTACTTTAGCTTCTGCATAGCAGTATAGGCATAGCTAAGCCAGGAACTGTGCATCACGTGGCTTAATTTAGCATGTGGCAGTGTGTGTTTGGTATCGTGAGGGCGCAAAAAGTCTGCCTTTTATGGCTTAAAACAAAAAAGGCATGTCCAAAGTCTTATAATTAATCATGGGTGTGTTTTGGGTGTAATGTGAAATAAACAGAAACAATCAGTGTTTTACTTGCCATACCCTTTAAGAACCAGGTGCACTTTGACTTTGGCATATTGCTATTTTAAGGGTGCAGCGCTTCTGCACTTCTCAGCAGGGGAAACTGACCTGCTCGTTTACGCTGTGAAGGTGCATGAGCAGGTCATTTACAGGAACAGTAATGCTGATTTATTGTGTATTTTGTTTACTGTTAATATAAAATTTAATTGTTTTCCATGATATGGTATTCCAGGTTCACATGTGACACCGTGAATAGAGTATTGTTAAATAACTGAACAACTTTCAAAAAAAAAAAAAAGGTCCCATCCTTCTGGCTCCCACTGTCAAGCGTGGCTCAGACTCTAATAATTCATGGCCCAACTCACAAGATAACACCTCACAATATATAAGTGTGAGCATTCACAAACCACCCCTGACAAGATTAGAATAAAACAAATGGCTATTTATTCTATTCTATTGCAAGTCATGCTTTTACAATTCTGTAAAATGTTAAATACTTTTGCAGGGCATTTTAATCATGCACAAATATATGTATTATATAGTTCCAGGCTTAAACATTAAAGATTTTTGTCAGTTTGCCTTTATTAGGTTCATTACAGTTGCATTACATCAAACACATGCATGTTTACTATCTGGCAGGTAGTAATTAATGTTTCCTGTAAATCCTCACAAGACTCTCATAATCTTTTAATATAAACAGTGTTAACAACTGGCAACCCATTCACTAAATGAGTGGCAAGGGGAAAGGTGAGATACCTGTAATTAAGATGCAATAAAGATGGTCAGCTTTTTTTTAGACTTGTTCAGCTCTTTAAAGGTCTTGGCGTGTTGTCGCAATTAGTTGATTAAAACAATCAATATTCTGTAACCATCAAACCAAGCTGAACTGCTTGCATTCTTGCACCAGGAGTGGCATAAAGTTATCCAAAAGCAGTGTGTAAGAGTGGTGGAGGAGAACATGCCAAGATGCATGAAAACTGTGATTAAAAACCACCAGGGTTATTCCACCAAATATTGATTTCTGATCTTTTAAAACTTTATGAATATGAACTTGTTTTATTTGCATGATTCGAGGACTGAAAGCTCTGCATTTTTGTTTTATTGTTATTTCAGCCATTTCTCATTTTCTGCAAATAAATGTTTGAAATGACAATATTTTATGTGGGATTTGGGAGAAATGTTGTCTGTAGTTTACAGAATAAAACAACAATGCTCATTTTACTCAAACATATACCTATAAATAGCAAAATCAGAGAAACTGATTCAGAAACTGAAGTGGTCTTTTATTTAATGAATGTATAAATCAAATAAATGTGGGCATTGTCCTTTATTTCGGTGGGAGACAAAAATATTTGTGTAGTGCCTGACAAACAAAAGAGACACTTTTTTTTTTACTTTATTATAATATATTTTAGGAGAGAGGTGGCTAGTAAGAGTTAGTTATGAGATTTAATCCATATTTCAGCATACTTAAAAAGTGATACTATGTTTACATCACAAAATAAAACTGTTAATATATCAACATGTCACCAGTCTCATTTGTGTATAAAAAAACATTACTGCACTAATGTGTATCCAGATTAAGCACATTCATTGATGTGTTAACATTGACAGCACTAGTGAAGCATTACACTACAATGAACAATGCAATTAAAAGTGTTTAATTGAAGTGAGCTTTTTTACCAGCTTACAACTTTTTTTTTATTATATGATTATATGATTTTCTGCAAACTGCCCTGTATTATTGTATTAAGCAGTTTAGTTACTTCCTTTTCTGTTCTTTATACAGTTGTTTAGGACCTACCTCTGACCAGACGTCATTTTAGTAAAACAAAATTTATCCACGGCACATTTATAAGACTGTTTATTAATGTGCATACTGCCTTTCATGTTGCATTAAATCATTTCACAAAGAATTTAATCACTGTGAGATCAGAGATTGACACCCCTGCTGTTCACCCAAAAACCTCGCCGTGGGCTCATCATGACCACCAGCAGCCAAACGGAGCAGAGAATCAGGATCTTGACAATTGAGCTTTTTCTACGGAAGTGGTCCACACTCAAATGCGTGAACGCCTTATAGGAACAAACAGATCTAAAAGGTAGTTTGGAGGACAAAGGAAGACAGTGGGTCCGGTGGGATTTCATTTCAAATGGTGTTTGTATTTCTCGAATGTAGTTTCCATTACAAACAAACACAAATCACTTCAAAGAGTGATTCTAATTCAAAGTAAAGCTGGAAAAGCTTTCATCTCCTAAAGCAGCTCATCATCGCTGTGAGACAGAAAGGTAGAGGACGAGTCGATGTCTCTCATCTAAAAGCCTCCGATGGAAGCGAGCGCTCCATTTGATGCAGACGAATCTCTCCGTTCCTTTTTAAAAAAGATGAAACTGCTGATTTAGTGAGCAAATGCTGAGGACTTCAAAACTCAGGCCAACTTTGCGTATCGTATTAAAAGCAAGATTTCAGAACATCATCAAATATGCTTGTTTTGCTTTGTAAAACAATGGATTTAAATAAAAGAGAGAGAAAAAGAACGAGAGAGAGAGAGAAAGAAAGAGAGAGAGAGAGAGAGAGAGAGAGAGAGAGAGAGAGAGAGAGAGAGAGAGGCACTTAAACGTGAAGTTAGACAGATCCAGGGTGATCGTTTACTGGGACAGTGTCACAATTGTAGAGGGTAAGAGGATGATGAGTAAATGCAGGTATATTTTAATCAAGCAAAAGAAAAAAGAAACTCGCAAAAACAGAAAACAAACACGAGAAAAGCAAGAAATAAAACAAATAAACAAGAATGAGATAACTAAATCACAAAGACCAGAATAAAGACTAAACGATACTAAGAAAAACAAAGAAACAGAATAGCTGGAATAGCACTAAGATCTAAAAACCAAACAAACCTGACAAAAGAACAAACAGCTTACAAGGAATACAAAACATACAAAAGACTCAGGGGGCTTATATACAAGTAGAGGGTGAGGAACACCTGGGACCAGTAACAAGGGGGCGGAGAAACAAACAAGAAAGGTGGAAACACTAATGACAAGGTGGGGCTGTGGTGGAGACAGGACAATGACAGGGGCACAGTGCACATGGATAGGAAGACAGATGGATAGGAGGACAGAACAGGAGAACAGAGGACAGGAATAAAAAGGACCAAGAAAAGAAGAAATACTACAAATAAATACATTTTTAGTTGATCATCGACAAAAACTCTGCTCTGAGGCAAATCAGGGATCGGTGCTAGTGCTGTCGTGTAGTGTGAACTACTGAAAGACGCTCGCCAAGTCGTCGTTGATTGAGTGCTGACGAGTCGCAGACGCCCGGCAAATATTCAACATGTTTAATATCTGACTCAGTCTGCGACTAGAGGTCAGGAGCAATGGCTACATACAGCCAATGGGATCACAGACAGAGAGAAGCACGAGTCCAAAACACACCAGAGCTGTTTATGGAGAGTCTGACAACCCTACCATTTCCCCCTGTTATGCAGTATCAAGAAATGACTGTTAAACTCTAGAGGGAGCCCATGAGTGAGTCCTCTATGAAGAGGGGTGAATGTAGATGAAAGCTAAAAACTTTAAATTAAAAATAATTATGAACTACTTGTTCTGAGTATTTCTTTAATTTTAGAAAGTAAAATAATGTATTTTACAAAAAAAAAAAAAACTAAGAAAGTTTGCCTGTATATTTCAGTTTTGCGAAAGAAAACAGGTTTTACACTGTAAAGACTCTAACATTACAGCTGCTGTGAAGTGATTGGTTGGCGAGCTGATCCTGATCCAAAGAACCAAGCTCCATGTAAACCCCCTCCCCACCCCAACCCCCCCTTTGTCACATCCTCGCCCTGTTCCTGTCTGTTCTCATGTCTCTGTTTGTTTTCCCCCACATGACCCGTGCTCCTCTGTGTCTCTTTCCCAGTAATTTTCCATCACGTGTGTCCCATTTGTAGCTCCGCCCTTTCCCCAGGTGTTCGTGTTTAGTGTGTGTTCCCTGTTTGTATATATATATAGTCCTCTTGTGGCACTTTGTCCTCGTCAGTCTCTGCACCAACTCCTCTCGTTTGTCTCTCTGTGTTTCTTCGTATTTATAGCCTTAGCCCTATTGCCTTTGTTTACTCCTTGTTATCTTCTTGCTTATTTCTTGTTTATCCTTTCTTGTTTATTTCTCATTGATCTTTTGTTATTTCTCAGTCTCTCGTTTATGTCCTTGTTTTGTTTTGTTTTGTTTATCTAGTTTTAGTTATTAGTTTATTTCCTTTCGTTTGACCACTTGTTTGTTTATGTTCCTAGCCCTGTTTAGTTTATTGTCTTGTTTTATTTATTCGTTTGTTAGCCTTCCTCTTTGTTTATTATTATTATTATTATTATTATTATCTCGTGTTTGTTTTGTTTTAGTTCCTTGTTCCTTGTTTCTTTGTTTCTTTGTTATTTATTTAATACATTATTTCATTACCTGCGTTTACGTCCGCCTCCTCATCTCCCTGGCTTTCCGGACACCATTAAAAACTGTAAATGAAATTGAGGAGAGTTCCTAGTAGGGCTGAGTGTCTCATATTAGTAGAAAAATAATTATTTAGATTCCAAGAAAATAAAACAGATTTTATATATTTTTATCAAACATTCCACCCACAGCTGCATTCTCTATGATCTGGTCTAAATTAAATAGCTAAAAGCAGGAAGATGCTCCAAACTAATTATGGATTGCCTAATCAGGGCATGTGATCACCCTAATCTGTGCACGCCCTAAATCCAGCTGCGTGATCCACAATTGACTGGTGCACTATAGATCACTAAAATAGGACCCTCTGTGTGTTTGTGATGGAGATGTGTGGGCGTGTATGTGAGGGTGATTAACTTTTTTAAAGATCTAAAGAACCATCACTTAATCTTTGGAATTTTTTTTTTAACAATGCAGAGTTTTAATGTAAAGTTTGAAAGGCTGTTGCTGAATTTCTATTAGAACAGATATTTATTTTATTATATATTTCAAACTTTTTTTTTCTTTAAAAATGATCAAAAATCCACATATTCATGTTTATTATTGCAGCAGGTGTCAGCTATAGCAGCGTGTGCAGTAAGTGTTTCTGGCAGGAACGTGTGGTCGAGTGATGTCATTGACGTTTCCTGTACATTCTTCCAGCGTGAGCGTGCTTTCAGAAACAGTGTGAACTGCGGCGTCTGCCAAGTGGCATGGAAATAACTGCATACTGTCCTCGGCGTGGTGCTAACTGTCGTTACCATGCCGGCTCTGCCACTCAAGCTCCCGCGTGTCACCTCCCGGTGGAAAACGGATGAAATAAAGGAGTGAAAGGATTGCGAGTGTGCAGTCAAGCAAAAAAGTGCCTAATTAGTCAGGAAGTCAATTTTAGCTGTGTATAATTTGCATGTTTTAGATACCATTACATCAACATTTCATGGCAGCAAACAGCACACGTGCATGCACATGCATTTGGCACACACATGGAGATGCGTGGTGTGCACACGCACATATACACATATATACACACACACACAGATATACAAATCTGATATGAATGTAAATGACAGCGGGTGCGCTCTGTTTTAATGCATTCTCAGTAGGTGAGCGTTTGAAATTTTGCCATTTTGACGCGTGCACATTGTGGATACACGGCTAATGCCTTCAAATAGCCACAATCAGACACAGATAAGCTCTTTAGAAAAGCCCATCCCTCAATCTTACAAAACTATACATTTAAAACAGTTCATTTCTCCACCAATACAGCAGCCGAATGGGAGAGGATATTAAACCTGATGTGATGTGAAGTCCCCAGGCTTCATCCGTTCTCAGCATAGAGTCTGTCAGCTGGATGGGCTTCCAGGAGCCTGAGTGTCATAGCATAGACCTGCTGAAATAAACAGTGCTGATCTTCAGAGAGTATTATGAGCTAGCTCATTGTCCCAGATGGGCTGTAGGATAGAGCGGATTTCAGACTGAAAAAAAAAAGAAAAAGCAAAAGTGTCCATAGACTGTCTTTACAGCTCAGATGAGAAGCCATTAAACCAAACTGAACTGCTTGAATTTTTGCAGCAGGAGTGGCATAAAGTTATCCAAAAGCAGAGGATAAGATTGGTGGAGGAGGACATGCAGATATGCATAAAAATTGTGATTCAAAACTAGGGCTATTCCACCAAATATTTATTAATAATGCTTATAATGCTTATAAATACTTTAATTAGGATAGTTTTATACCAACCTCAGTTGTTCTGGACTTTTCACTATGGCGCAGACCACATGACCAAAATTCAATCAGTAGAACCATACAAGGTTCAGATTTTGGGCCAATTACAGGATACTGAAGAGGGATATCATTAACTGTTCAGCAATAGAAAAAGAAAAAGGAATAAAAAGCATTCATTTATGTTTACACCCGCTTTTTCTGTATCTACTGTAACTGTAGACTGACAGCATTCTACAAACCAATTAGCGTCAAGTATAGGGAGACTATTATGTTGTCTATTGCTTGTTGTTCCATGTTGCACCATGGTTCCGGAGGAATGTAATTTCACTACACTGTGTACCTGTACTCAGATGTAATAACAATGAAGGCCTTTTGACTTGACTCTTGACTTGACTTGACCAAGCCCATGTGTAGCTGATGACGACAGAGGATAGCAAAGTTCTTGTTCGGGCTTTCAGATGTGAAAACACACGTAATGGTGTCATGTCTCCATCATACTACACAAGATAAAGGTAAAATCAAATATCCTACATTTTTCTAAGCTTTTACTTTCAATATTTATGTAATTTTATGTACCAAAGTCAGTTTTACACAACCATGTCTTACTCTGTCCTTTTGCAGACTGCTTTTGCAGACTGTCGCTGTGCCTTTAAGACTAATATGTGCAAATGATCTCTGCCCTGCATTAGCCCTCATTCACAAAGTACTTCAGGCAGAAACACTCTTAACCTCAGAGTGAATGAGGGAAATGTGGTGTTGGAATATGGGTCCTTTCAGTCATCTCAAATAGGCCTGTTTATGTGCTTCTCAACACTGTATGATGCACTATTATCTATAAACACGGACAAAATACAGGCAAAATTCAGGCTTTTAGAATGAGCCGATAGTGTTGGCTTAGCTATGAGATGAGCTGTGTCCATTTGTTTCCTAAGCCAGAAATATTAGTGTAATACCCAGACAATATACTGTGGATGTACAGCCCTGCTGCCTAACTCACTAAACAATATTCATAAAACACAACATCACATCACATCATCGCTGTTTCATAACTCAACAACACTGCATAAAGTATTATTATTATTATTATTATTGTTTTTATTATTTCGGTTAGTTTCACAGCATGTTTTGTGTCACAGGCTTTATGAACATAAACATACTTAACTGATTAATCAAAATATATATATTTTTAATATAATTTTTTAAAATAAAAACTCATTTTATATTGGTTTAGCCACATGACAAACACTGGAAAGGTACAGGAGCACAACATTTAAGAATTTGATAACTTGTACACCAGCTTTAAACCTGGTATAACCAATCAGAACAAACAACACATAAACTGCAAAATTATAAAATTTTCCCAATCGGTTATGATTTAAAAGTAAAGCAGTAAAATCAATAGGATTCTCTGTACAGTACCAGTCAAAAGTTTATATATATATATATATATATATATATATATATATATATATATATATATATATATATATATATATATATATATATATATATATATATATTCTGAGAAGGGGTGACAATAGGTGCATGTAAATAATGACATAATTTGTAATCAGGAAATATATATTATAGTTATTGTAAGTGTATGGACTTATTTTTAAATTAACTAAAATAAAAAACAGCAACTAATTCAAAGCACAAGTCTTTGCTTGCCAATTGCCATACTCTCAACCGGAAACAACCGTCCACCTGGAGGACTGCATGGAGCACTGAGGAGATGACCCAGCACAGAGTGCCAATCCATATCTGGGTGCACAGTCAGACACAGTCAGGCAATATGGAATATCTAATGTACCTGATCTCCATGTTTTTGGACTGCGGAAGGAACCGGAGTCACCAAAGGAAACCCAGGCAGACAAAGGAGAGCATAAAAACTCAGCCCAGATAAGGACTTGAACCCTGGACCCCATTTACATACAGAAAACACTGAAAATACTGTTTAGGTACACAGAGAGTAGAGGACTAGCAGCGTAAATTATGAATATTATACCATGTTACATGTTCATTTTTGCTGCTTATTATAGTAAATTCTATAAATCTGGTTAAATCAGTGTTCTGCAGCACAACATAGTATAAATGTCTAGTATAAATGTCCCTTATGCTGTCTTTAAAGCATAAAATGCTTTGTTTAAAAGCTCCAGAGTAAAGAGTATAGAGTTTAAAACTGATGTGTAAAGTGCATTCAGTTGACAGCTTTAATAAACAATTCAAAAAAGTCATTTATCTGCATTAGCTTTCAGCTTTTGCCTTTGGTGTGCTTTCCTTTTTCTTTTTTTTTTCATTTGTGCTTGCTTTTATATGCAGTTTTTTTTTGTGCTTCGGGCATCATTTGTAGGCATAAAGGTGCTATTTGAATAAACACTATTATTATTATTATTATTATTATTATTATTATTATTATTATTATTATTATTACACCATTAAAGCAGAAGGCAGTGTTTGATGATTCAGTAAATGCTGCCTGAGTGTTGAAGAAAGTCTAACCACTTCAGAAGTATATTTAGAGTTCACACACACACACGCACACACACAAATACACACACACACAAGTACACACACACACATCCACACTGTCGCAAATTATGCCAGATGCAAAGAGGTATCCAGGATGTGGAAGTGCATGACAAACAAAATATTAATTATGAGCGAGACGGTATCACTTAGAATAACCAGATGGGGATGTTTAATTGTGTTTTCCCTGAAAATATGTGTAAGCTTAATTATCTACGAATTTAATTATATGTCATTTTCAAAGTACATTAGCATAGAAATAAGACTTTTTTCCCCCCCATTCATATATGAAATGCAGTCAAACGAACGTAAAACACTTGTTGTTTTCCATCTTGACAAGCCGCCTCCCACTGGCTTCCGACTGCGCTTCCTAATAACCCCCAAACAGTAATTAGTGCTCTAAGGCTGCAGTAGATTATACAGTTAGTCATGAATAGCATACATAATATTTCATTATCAAACGCTGGAGCCGAGCGAAACTTTCTCATGGAGATAAATCCTGTGAAAAGGTAAGAATTGTGTGAGGCTGGAATTTTGCTGATGGATTAGATGTCCGTTCCTTCGTCCAATTCCCTTATCACTGACAGACCAGTCTAACAACCTGAGTCTGTAATCCTCTCCCTCCATTCCTTCCTCTCTCTCTCTCTCTCTCTCTCTCTCTCTCTCTCTCTTTCTCCCAATTCCATCTCAGTATATGATCCACATCAGCCTTTTTCCCACTATCCCTCACTTCTCCTCTTTATGGTAAGTTACGCTCCCCCCCCACCCCCTCCTCATTTCATATCTCTCTCTCTCTCTCTCTCTCTCACACACTTGCTTTCTCACACCTTCCTCTTTCCCTCGCTCGCTCTTTCCTGTGTCACCTCAATCATCTTATCCACACAGCCTCAGGCCTGCAGATATCACAGGGGATGGAGAGCGATTTTCTGCATTTTCGCTCTGTGTCTGGCTCCCGTACGGCCGGGCCGTCTGGAAGAGGATTAGTCCAGTGTGATTACTCCACTCTGGGGCTAACCTGACTGATGGCTAAACACGCACACACACACACACACACACACACACTCATCAACCGAGGAGCAAAGGCAGGTGCTCCTTTTGCAAAGTTCACAGTCATCTACTGTGTAGAGTGTAAAAAGGACATTTAATTAGAAACAATTTGCAACACAGCTCTGATTCAATAAAAAAA
Source organism: Astyanax mexicanus (assembly GCF_023375975.1). Taxonomy (NCBI): domain Eukaryota; kingdom Metazoa; phylum Chordata; class Actinopteri; order Characiformes; family Acestrorhamphidae; genus Astyanax; species Astyanax mexicanus. Next base: position 38,468,441 of record NC_064410.1, read on the forward strand.
CAATATAATATACTATATATACTTCAAAGGCTGCACACTGGACATCTGTACAATGATGATACATAATGAAAAAGACAATCTAAATAAAACAAAAATAATATTCTAGGATTCATTCAATATGAACATTAACCCTTAGAACTCTACAGACGGATTTTCCATCCAAAATTGATCTTGATTTTGTCAAAGTAATTGTAGCCAGGTGGTGAATTGAGAATACACCTTTAAAATGTGTGTCTGTAACTTTAAGAAACACAATCAGAAGTGTTGTCACCCTGAGAGAGGAAAGGGAGGAGCTAAGAGCATGGTAGAGAAGGAGGCTCAAGCTGCAGTGAATGGTGGTGCTCCATTTTAGGATTCATCCAGAGCCATCCTAATGAAATAAGAGGTAAAAATCAGGACATACTGAACAATATAAGGTTTAGTTGGCCTATAACAGTAGTAGATGCCTATTTTGCTTTTCTAAACATGTATTTTTGATGAATCACAACCAGATGCGGGCAGATGGCATTGTTTCTGTGGGGTAGTGTGCTCCTCGTGTTCAAGCCTTGTATTTCTCTGGGTTACAGAAGCTGTTTATCCAAGTTCTCTTAAAGAAATGCTCAAGTCTTGTTGAGTAAAGCTGAGTAAATCGAGGTGAGCTTAAAAACAAATATAAAAAGAGCTCTGTTAATGGTATTAAGGTGGTATTAATGTTATTTATCTATTTTCTGTAATTAGTGCCACTACCAAATACTGTGCTGTGTTCTAAGTTAGGGTTTTTACAGTGTATTCATTTTTATTTTCATTATTTTGAGTACAATTTAATCAGCTCTGATAAAAGTCTATAAATCTGTACACTGCAGTTGCAGTAAGTCAAAAATAGGTGGTGCAGTGTTGTTGTGCACTGAGAATAATATTTCTGCTCAGCCAGTGAAAGTGCTGATAGTCTGTATTTTGTTTTTATTTCATATACATTTTTATATTTCATAAAAATCCCATGTGGGATCTATCGGAATAAAATACCTGGAAAAAGAGTGTTTTGGTGTGCGTCCTTTCCCCGGTGACATAATAATAAGCTATGTAATGAACTATTATCAATATTCCTTTGCTTTCAACTTGTATACACTCTAGTCTAACCATATTTGAAAATATATCTTATTTTTAAAGTCTATACGTTCAAAAATAAGTTAACAAAAAAAAAAAAAACAGGCACTTGGTAAAATTTTAACCAAAACATGGTCAGTTTCAGGAAAATATAACGATTCTGCTTCCTTTTACATTTTAAATGATTACATTTTTGAGCAGCCGTATGTCTTCTGCAGTAAAAGAGATCAGGGCAGGTGTCTGTCTGATATAATTACTGTGTTATAAGACCTGAAAGAGGAACTGACAAAAATGAAGAAAAAACACACCAAAACAGCCTAGCCTTTGATTGTTGCACACATTCACTGTGGTGTTATTTCAATAAGCTTCTGCAATGTCACAAGATTTATTTCAATCCAGTGTTGCGTTAATTTTTTACCAAGATCTTGCAGCAGCATTGTTGATGGTAGAGTCTGACCAACCGCTGCACAAAGTCTTCTCCAGCACATCCCAAAGTTTCTCAATGAGGTTAAGATCTGGACTCTGTGGTGAACTCTCAATTCTCATGCTCCCTGAACCACTCTTTCACAATTCCAGCCCCATGGAATCCAAGATGACAATGCCAGGATTCATTGTTGACTGCCTGAAATCAGCATCTACGTATAAGGTATTACCAGAGACAATATTAATGAGAAGACCAGCCACTGTTTTTTTTGTTTTGTTTTGTTTTTTTGTGAACAGTCATCATTACGCTTATCATGGTATTTCTGTGCTTTTTTTGAGCCAAACACCATTACCTGTTCATGAGGTTTTTATCAGATTGCATCATGATGTAAAATGAGATGTTTCTAAAATGTTATAAAAAAAAATGGGAGGTGTGTCTCATTTGACTGGAGATAACTGCTGGTAGGCAATGTAGAAGTGAACTGACTGGTCTGTAAGGACTTTGATATACCCCAATACATTTATTGCGCTGCTGAGCTAGACTAAGTTAAGTAGTCAAGTCATCAATTGGTCTATAATGTAGATATTTGGAAATGCAGGGTATCTGGTAATACTTAGATCACTGACGTGTTTTCGCTTATTAATTATGTAATAAACGGTAAGTGTTGACCTGTGTAATATTTTTTGTCTCTGAACTTCAAGCACTTTGTCAAAGACCAAATATGAACAGGACTGTATAGCATATTTAACAACCAATAAAACCCACTGTAAACACAATCTCTCTATATGATTTATATTTAATTATAGCACTTTCGAGAAGTGTGCCTGTGTGTCGGTGTGTGTGTGTGTTTGTGTGTATGATTTTATGTGTGTGCTCCCATGTGTATTTATGTATTTGTGTATATATGGTGGGTGTTTTGAGTTGACATTCATGGCGTGGCTGCGCTCCAGTGAGTGTGTGATATTAGGAGGGATGTGGGGGAGAAGTGAGAGAAGTCTGATGTGTGTGTGTGTGTGTGTGTGTGTGTGTGTGAGAGTGGGAAGTGGGCTGGGTTAATGATTGATGACTGTGGACAGACACACTCCCTCACACTTGACTCACACTCCTGCTGAGGACAGAGCGCTGCGCTGGACTGTCTCAACAAGGTGCTGTACGCCGACGACAGCGTGCAGCGGACAAAGCAGGTTTATCCAATGGGAACGTCTTTAGCTCACCTACTGCTGGACATGCTTGACTTTGGCTTTGTAATATAATTCCCAGGAATTATCAGGAAACCACATAATTGAAGCCATCTTGTTTTGTACCTGTACAATGTACACTCTATAAAAAAAAAGCAGTGCAAAATGATTGTAATGGAAGAACCATTTCCACATCCTCACACTCATGTGGTTTCCAACACTGGTCATGAAAGACCACCTGACCTGCTCCTACAACACACCTGATCCAGCTAATGAGCTATTTAACCAAGTTCCTGAGTTAAAAGCCACGTGTTAGAACAGGAAACCATTGAACGTGCTGCTTATGGGAGTCTTCTAAAAACAGGGTGTGGAACCACTGAACCACTCAGAAAAAAAAAAAAAATCTATTAATTTGAATTTACAGTTAAGGATGATGTGTTTTTATGAAAACCGATTTTCTCTCAGTTTTAACTTCTGCTACCTACACTTTCTTTTTGGGCTCTATAGTTCAGAATGACCCTCCTCCTTTTCTATAGTTGCTTTACCACAACTGTACGACCTGTGGCGAAGAATCTCTAGAGAGCTGAAGGGAGACGTGACACCGGGTGTGACGCTATGTCACGTCCTGGTCCTGTTTCCTGTCTGTCCTCATGCCTGTGTTTGCCCCACGTGACCTGTGCTCCTGTGTTTTTGTGTCAGTAGTTTTCCACCTGTGTTAATTTGTAGCTCCGCCCCTTAGCCCCAGGTGTTTCCACTTCCCATGTGTGTTATATATTCCTCCTGTGTCAGTGTTTTCTGTCGGTCTTTGCACCTTCACCTGTCGTTTGTCTCTCCGCGTTTCTTTGTTGCCTAAGCCCTAGTTCCTAATTCCTTGTTCCTAACATATCTTTCTGTTTATTTCTTGTTTTTTCTAGTTCCTTGTTTATTTCCTTGTTGTGTTTTGCTTACTTTATCTAGCTTTTTGTTATTAGTTTGTTTCTAGTTTATTTTCTTTGTTTTCCTTGCCCAGTTTAGTTACTTTAGTCTTGTTTCAGTTACTCGTTTGTTTCTTTGTTTAGCCTCCCTGTTGTATGTTACCCCATCATTACCCCATCGTTTGTTTTGGTTTGTTCCTTTAGTTATTTGTTTATTCATTGATCTGTTTCTTTGTTATTTATTTATTAATTATATTTATATATTCTTATTACCTGCGTTTACGTCCACCTTCACGTCTTCTCTGCCTGCACCACTCCTGACATGCTAAAATCGCACATTGTCATTTTTACAGCTCAATAACCCTAGAATCCCTCCAAACGTCAGCATAAAGCAAATATTTGGCTAAAAAGAAGAACCCCCCTTTCTAAAAACTACGAAGTCATTGTTTTCTAGTAAGCTTCCGTGATTAATTAATCAATTGTGGAAAACACTCAATAATATAATTTCCTTCATTGTTTCGTTGACAGTAACTTTCTGTGACTCGTTTACTGCTTTATTTGTCAGTTTTCAGCACAAACTCACTCGTTTGTCCACAGCTGTGTGTACACGAGGTCAGGGCATGATATCAACGCATGGGTTTTGAATCATTGATTCGTGAATTGAGTCGACTCTACACTCAACCCAAAGAGTCTGAACACCACATAGATCACATGATAAGCATTCCTGAAATAACAGCAGAGTTTAAATGTTATTATAAATCCCAGCTCATAATATGCCTTTTTTCTGATGTTGAACCATTTCCTTGTCATCTATAGTTTGATTTTTAGTAACGGAAAAGTTTGCTTTTTAATGTATACAGAGCATTAAGACTGAGGTGTTAATGAGGTGTTGAATTGTAATCACATTAAAAAAAAAACCTGATTTGTAATTTGTAATTTCATGTCATTTCTGGCTGCCCAGACTGTCATAAATCAATCTGTATTTATATATATATATATATATATGTGTGTGTGTGTGTGTGTGTATATATATATATATATATATATATATATATATATATATATATATATATATATATATGTGTGTATATATATAATATATATATATACACCAAAAATCAGATTTATTTCTCTAATCAGATCTGTTGAGTTAATTGTCCACAGATCAGGTTTGTCAGACTATTGGTGGTGCTCTGGATTTGATGAGATTGTTGTTTCTTGTGTTGGGATCGACACAAAATACTTGTTGAAATCAGATTTAAGTGGACAGGGGGTTCAGAGCGAAAATTATCTGTTCAAATCTGATTTTAATCGCGGTTTAATATGTGGTTTCTGACTGCCAGATCTGCCAGATTGGGATACAGTGTGCATTTGTCAAAACATCTGATTTGAGCAGGCAGTGTGAACGCAACCAAAGTGTTTCTAATTTGATTTACCACCCCAGTCCAACTGGCTGTTCTTAATGTGGCCGATATCTATATCTGAACAAGTCACTCTGCTAAACTGACCCGCAATCACAAGATGAATAAATAAATAAAATAAACACCACCTCCGATGGCACATGCATCCATCAATACACATAGCAGTCCACTGTCTTAGTACTCATACGTGGCCAAGGTTAATCCAGCTTAAAGAAAAGAATGAGTGACATTTCTGTTTAACTCTGAAATATGATCAAACAGTACCTCTATTCCTATACAAATGAAAAAAAACTGAAAAAAAACTGAATAAACTGAAATAACCCATTCTTCATTCCAGTTCATTTTCTTTTTCATGAAGTACGTTTTTAAAGTTACGTTTTGAATTTTGATCAGATTTTTGACTTTGAAGATCCTTTTAATTGTGTTTAATAAGTGGAAGCTCAAAGAAAGATTTGCATTTACTGTAGTGGTGTAAACAGTGAAGTACACACCACACGACTCTAGTGCCAGTCCAAGATAAAAAAAAAAAAAACAGTTCTCCCATAACGTTGCTTTAAAATTAGAGTTGTAAATTTAGGTATGATACTGATACTATACTCCAAGAAATATAAGTACAAAAGAGTACAAAGCTTGTCACTGGGGCTGTACCTTATATTGAAGTACAAAAAAGTACCTTTCAGTGAAAGTCCTTTTTTGTACCCATGGTTTTTGTGCCAGTAAAGATTATAAAAATTATAAACATTATCATCTAAATATCATCTAAACTAAATATGGCTCAAAAACTTAATAATCCAAAATCCAAAATTGTCTGGTTTTCAAATGAAAAATGTGTAATTAAATTATATATTGTTTATTAGTACAGCGATACAGAATACTGAATGTACCTTTTGGCCAAATAAATGGTACAATTCTGTACTTATTGCTGTTAGGAATGACTTTGTACTTCAAAGGGAACTAATCTGACCCTGTAAAGACCAATATTGTACCTTTGAGGGTACAATTATAAAGAGTGTACCTTTGAGTACAAAAAAGTACTCATATAAAAGTACCTCTGTTTTTTAGAGTGTACCAAATATTAATTGCCTATTGAATTGATCTATCCAATTTCTGCACACAAATGTGTTCTTTCTTATCTCATTTTATGATTGATCAGTTCCTGCCCAAATGTACAGTAGCTATCTTCATCTGCAGATTAAAATCATAACCTGCTCAAAACATAACCCAAATGAACCTGGAAGCTTTTCTCAGTGTGGTAGGTAAGAGTTTTTGGCAGCAGTAGCAGTACAGTTTGAGTAAATGGTGTTGTTGTAACAGTGCTGAGGCAGTGTATTACAGTAGCACCAGTGTTAGCTTGCTCGTTTGGCAGATTTACTAGGAGATCAGGTACTGTTTTCCCAGTGTAAAGATGAAGTAAATGTAAAATCAGATTTATTGAAGCAGAGATGAATATTCCACCTAATGACTGAATAGCTGAAATATGCCTCTGCTCGCAGTCCTGTGGAATTCTCTGGGAGAGCTTTGTGTGAGCACGCTATGTGTATTTAAGTGAAAACAGCAGTAAAAGGTAAGCTAATATTCGCCCGCACTGTCTAATCTTTAACACGTGCGTCCCGGGGGCTTTTTACGAGCGCAGAAAAGAAACCCAACAGAGTGGAGAGAAGAAGAAGTGTTGGGAAAATAAGTTAGTGAAGCGTGAAATCATGCCTACCCCCCTCTGTAATTTAGCTTCGGGATTGGGTTCACAGGCAATGATTTCAATTCCCCCGGGCTCCCCTTTAATACACTATTTTAAAGTCATGCCCCTGCGCCTTATTTATCTTCAATTGTGTCTTACGCAGTCCAATATTTCCTACTGCTGAATACATTTACCCTCCTCTGGCTTGTTGTTCTAGAGAGGCTCTCTCTCTCTCTCTCTCTCTTTCTCTCTTTCTCATCTTATTTTAGCCTTATTTTCCTCTTGCCTTTTCTCTATCTTTGCCTCTGTTGTTGTGCATCACTCTCTCTCTCTCTCTCTCTCTCTCTCTCTCTCAGGCAGATGGATTGATTTCTGTTTTGCCGGGCGTTGTGTGATGCGGAGCAGTAGATTGAGTCGATGTGATTACATCGGTCACCTCTCTCCGGAGGTTTGGCGCTTGTTGCTGACCGAGGGGCCGCCTCGCGCTCTGGAACTTCCCTCTGAAGTCAGAGGTCACTGAAAAGCTTCACGCTTTAACTCACTCCAGCACCTACAGGAGCTCCAGCGGTGCAAAGGCCGCGTGCAGCCGCAGACAGCGGGCCAGAGCGGCACAGAGCGGCTCAGGTGAATCAGTAAACAGATTACCTCCATAATCTACCACAACACGGTCACGACACCGCGGAGACTCAGCCTGAACGACTGGCCCGACACCACTGCACCACAGAGCCAAGGAACAGGATAGGGTTAAGGCCTTTACACAGTAAACCGAAAACGGGTTTAACAACATGAAAATGAGAAATTCTGACAGGAACTTTGGTACCACTTTAAAATAAGACTACCTTTATAAAGGGTTTATGAATGGTTTACAATTAGTTTATTAATGGCTACTAATAAGGTTGTAAATGCCTTAAAACTCATTAGTAATCAGTTATAACACATAGATTGAAAGGGCAACAATGACCTGTTGTTTGCCAAATAGCGAACTCACAGCCATCTATATTGTTGCGCTATCTATGTGTTATAACTGATTATTAATGATTTTTAAGGCATTTACAACCTAATTAGTAGCCATTAATAAAGTAATTGTAAACCATTTATAAATCCTTTTTGAAGGTAGTCTTATTTTAAAGTGGTACTGGAACTTTTACTACGATACTAAATACACTTCAGATGTGACTTTTTTAAAGGGTAGGTTTCACTAAGGAACTGTGTTTCTGGAACAAGAACAATAAATGATAACTGATGTTGATCAGTGGAGAGCCAGGCTGGGCAACATCAGGAACAGGGCATTTCCATACATGTAAAAGAGATAGATAGAGAAAACAGAAAGGCAGAGAGCTGGAATTAGTTATGACTGGATTAAAAAAAGTCACCAAAGATGTTTTTTACAAAGATGTATCTAAAGTTTTACTTTCCAATCAATTTCAGCTACTTTTGACAGTTTTTTCATGGCTGCCTATAGCACACAGCCTCTAAATCCAAATTTACCAGGCGAAAATGTGACAGACTTCGCTACAAAATCCCTAACACCTATCTCTACTGGTCTGATATATGCCTACCACCCACATTCTCTGACCTCAGCCACCAGATCTGCATACTTCAGTTTCTAACTTTCAAGAGCTCCATCAACAACTTCATCTTTACACAGAAATGTTAGCTCTATAAAATAAGCTTTCTGTTTGCTCACTGAGTACAACACTATATTCAGACTCTATTCTGCCTATATCATCACACATTTGCCCACAATTGTATATTGAGCAGGTAAATGCAATCTCAGATTAATCTATCACAACAATAGAAACAAAAGTCAAGCTAAAGTTAAGACTTTAATGACTTTTCCAGACAAAAATAGCCAGCAGTTTCCAGGTTAAAGTGTCTGCACTAAAGGCCAGTCTCACTGCTGTTTCCTACCTGCCTGTAAAACGGGGTGTAAAAGAGAGGAGTGAGCAGCGCTCCGAGCATCTCGCCAAAGTGCTCTTCACACTCCGCAGACCAGGCCGCGTTTGCTGCTTCATAAAGACGACAAGAAGGGACAGTAAACAAAATGAGGCTGGCCTCTATTAGACCCCCAGCCCACCATAAACGTGTACTCACACACACCTCGTCACTGCTGTAATGCAGTAAAACTTTGCACATTGTTCCCCTCTGTAGTCTCGTTCTATAAAACGCGCGGCGGCCACAGCGGCTGAAACCACAGCGGCTGAAACGGCTTCATGACTTCAGGCTAAGCCTGTCAGGTTAATGCGAAAAGCCGCAAGGTGCAGGTTTACACCGCAGCCCTAATGCAACAGCAAGACACAGAAATGCCTGAGATACAGCTAATAGCGGTCTGAGTGGCAGCCAATCGATACCCACAATGCAAATCATCCAGCAGACTTTTTATTATGTGTCGCCATTCTCTCTCTTTCAAAGCAGCTCGGATCAATAGTCCAATAATCCCGACAGTTTCAGTGTAAGGGATTTGCTCCATTGATTTTAATTTGTAATTGTCCTAATGTGTGTATCTAAGGCCCGTAATAGAAAACCCAATCAGTCGTCTATTCACCGGCCGACTCCGTACTTTATCTTCTTCAAACAGGTCATGGTCATGGTTATAATCATTATAATAATATTCTCAGGCCGGTGTTTCTCTCTCTGATGCAGCAGACAGGTATAGACCCGTGGAAATGTTGGCTGTTTCCATATACTGACTTCTAAAAATGAGTTTATGGATATAATCAATTATTATTTTAATTGTTTTAATTTGCTGTTAAAGAAAAAAAAAAAAATATATATATATCACCTATAGCCATGAAGCATTCAGGGCACTTTCAGTGGTTAGTTTCTTATAATGCTTATAATACAGTATAATCCTACCTGTACAATTTTGTTAGTTTCTATGAATGTCTACATGACTACAAAACTTCATATTTCACATGTTTATGCCAAAGACATGCTGTAAAATGCATTTAAACTTTAAAGGTTTCAGCATCATTGGGGAAATGATGAGAAAAAAAAAACAAACCACTAGCATACCACATAGCATAATAGAGAAATAATGACAAAAAATATCTTAAAAAAGTGACAGACCAGAGATATCATAAACGAAGAGATTAAAATAGCTTGAAATTTAAATTGGAGTCCTCGTAACACACAGAAAAATATCATTAAGTCCTTGCAATCAGTAAAAATAGACAATCAGCTTGCTTGCTACTTGTCTTGATATGGAGACCTGCACAAGCACATTAGCCAGAATTAGCTAAAACTTTTATTTTGTTGCATTGTTGAGACAAATGCTTCATTTTTTTTTATCAATTAATTTAAAATATGCTTTTAAAATGTTAATTTGAACTTTAGCTTAAAGTATTTTGTTGACTTCTCGTCCATAAATGGCAGATGGGAGCCTGGGTGTGGTATATACCGAAAATAACTTTAAATATACTTGACTATGATCAGACATATCTCATTACATGTTTTTTTTTTATCTTGTGTTTGTGCTGGCTGTTCTTCTAGCTTTTGATAGAAGAATTTTAGCTATTGCTCATGAATATGCATACATGCAAACATATTGCCTCTGATTGGATAACAGCACGTGAGACGGACAACAATTAACATTTTTAAAACGAAGACATTGTTACACTAATAACAGTCTTTTTAATGTTAAATGTTGCCTCACAACATGTGTACATGCCCTGCTAACTGCAGTTTAGCCACCGACCTAGTCTTAGAGTCTCTGTAAAATGGAAAATTCACCGGAGATCCTATGTAAACCTACTTAAACACAAAAACAAATGGTTAGTCCAGGTCCAGAAAGCTTTAAACTAGCTTTACAATCATATTTTGGTTGTATTAAAGGCAAAATTACAAACAAGAGGGGCTGTTATGTTTTATATACCTTTGCCTATGTTTTTAACTAAACATATTTTTTTTATACAGTGTGAATATTCTTAGTGACACAGTTAGTGAATAAAGTGTAAGATGATTAGTGATGCAGTTTGCACAGTGTTAATAATATAGTATACACATTCATTACTGGTTAACTACATTAGCTGCAGTGTAAAACTAAATAAGGAAGCTTCATTTGGGAAAAAGAGGAAAATCTGCTTTAATGCTGTGATCAGAAGGGTGGTTACAGTAGGGACGGCTATGTGAGAGTGACCCAGCTGCATCTGAACATCATACGTCTCGGGGGACCCGTAACTGGTGCTATGCATAGACAGATAAATATGGCCCCTGCTGCTTTAGCCAAGCTCCGCTCCGCATCTCTCCCTCGAGAGCGGGCTGACTGTGTTCCACGGTAAGTTTTATGTGACGCTGCTGCTGAAATGCAGCTCCGCTCGCGCTGTTTCAGCAACAGCGGTGAGGCCAGAACACTGGCCTGAATTGAATAGCAAGAATTAGCTCCAGCGTGACACACACTGCCTGGATAAACACGCCGGCCCCTCGCGCGTGTTTCACCGTAGCCAAAACGGACCCTCCTGCAGTGTCATGAGAAAGCCAATGACGTGCCGTTCACTCCCGCTTTCAGCAAAGCTCCCATTACATGTTAATGCAAACACCCAGCACTAACACACCAAGACTGTAAATTCTATATTTGAATTGATTAATAAATTTGGAGGAATTTAATCCTTGTGTAAAGGCAACCCGGAGAGAGCTCATATACTCCTTTCCATGCTTTATGTTCTCCGATGAAATTTAAATTGAAATCTTCTGGAGTTTTTTCCCCCTCCAACTCATCAGCTAGTGGAAATTACCGGCAGCCGACAAAGTGCGTTTAAATTCAAATTAGTTTAAGCACACACAACAGGGAAAAAAAAAAGATAAACATTCAATTTTTTCCCTCAAGCTGCAAACACTATTTTGCACAGAGCGAGAATAATGTTCAGTAAACAGCGAGTATAATTACTCAGGACGAATGTATCGCTCATGATGTTGATTTAAGGCTATAGAGAATAGCATCCACAACATCAACATCATATGGTTATGGATATCAAGCTGTTTCTGTGTGCTGGAGTGCGTTTGTGTGTGTCTAAATCAACTACCAAAAACCATCTTCATTTAAGTCTCAGGCTTTTTTTTCTCAGTGTGATTAAAAAAATACAGCACATGTTCTGTACATCTTAAGGCTGTATGTCTGGTCTACTTTTAAAGAGAACTGAAATAATATAGTCAGAAACAACAATTCAATTCCAGCTGTCAACAAGGCAAATTCTAGACATTCCATGTGAACAAAGATGTCATTTTTGAAAAACTTAATTAGGGCCGAAGCCTGCAAAGCCCTATTGTTTTTGGAATGTTTATTATTATTATTATTATTATTATTATTATTATTATTATTTATTTATTATTATTATTATTATTATTATTATTAGGCCTTTCTGATTCTCCAAACCTCAGGCATTTTGGCACAGGCCTTAAACTCAACGAAATAATTAATTTTCCATGGTTCACTGGCTTGGATGTGGTTAAGGAGCTCCATAGCACCCCCAAACGTCAGCAGTGGCCGGGATAAAGTTTGTCCAATATGCACCGCAAACTTTGGTACTCTCATTGACCTCCCAATACTGAACAAGAAACAGTTGGTTTTATCTGATTCCGCCCAACAGGAAGTCAGGCATTTTGGCAGGAAGTCGCAAAATAAAGAGATTCCCGCTGGGTTTTGCAGCATGGGAGGGGGTTATGATGTTCGAAAACTCCTAAACCATCACAGGCTTATTTGGCTTAGGCTGTACTTTGATCTTAAATTGGAACTTCCTACATTGGTGTTTCATCAGCTCTCTAGCGCCACCTATTTTATATGACATTTATGGAAAGCTCACAAAAAAAAGCTCTTTAAAAAATTGGCAGATTCAATAAGGACTCAAAATAAATTATTTCAAAATATGTTGTTGTTTTTCTCAGGTGTAGCTAGAGGTCTCTACACCGCCCCCTATTTGGTCTAATTTTGGACTAATCCATGTTCCCAACTTTGTGGGAACAGTTTGGGGATGGCCCCTTACTGTTCTAACAGACATTCTTGTAAAGGTTTAAGAACTATTACTTAGTGTAAAAGTGTTTTTTTTTTAATATATGTTCTTCACACTCTTAGATCACAGTCAAATAATGTTCCTTTATGGAACCAAATGTGGTTCTTCTGTGGCACTATCCAAAGAGCCATTTGGCACACTGTTTTTTTTTGTGAGACTGTTTTTTTTTTTTGTGTAAATATCTACAAGACCAACAATTCTTCCTAAATGGCAAGGGTCAAACCCCGAACCTTATTTGCGCATAATTACGCTCACATAAAAATTATTTCCATTTTCTGTCCCTTTCAGAATAAGCCATTTAAGAGCTCTTTTACTTGTATGCAATTAAACTGTGGGTACAGATCCCTCCTTCAGATGAAGTCTGCTGGCTAATCCTGCTGTGTACTGTCTGAGGTTCTCAACCAAACGACTAAAATACTTGTTTCTTCAACTGATCTAGTTGGTGGGGCTCTGATGGAGATTGATGTGCAAAGAGTGGTGCCGGGGTGGTGAACTCACAGAAAATGTATAAATTGATTATTTTTCGCACTTACAAAAGCAGGCAAAATGTGAGTTTTTATACAGTAATAAGTCCCCTTTAAGTATGATTCTTCGTGATCTTCCATCCTTCAAGACAAACAGAAGGCAAGCAGATACTGATAGTGGAAAAAAAAACAGTGGATTCACTTGCATTCTTTCAAGAACTTCTTAGAGTTACAGTACGTTGGATATGAGTGTCTGAATCCATGCTGAGTAGAATTCTGGCTGTTTTGTAAGCAAGAATGGAAGAGGCTATTGAGCGTGTCTGTAGGCTACTGTAGATGCTGTTACATATTGTTGCATGGTCCGTCTGTGCTTTAAAAAATGATGGTGGCAGCAAAATCTGATGTGAATCAGAGGCTTCTGCAGAAAACCTGTTGTGTGCAGAAGAAAACAGCACTGTTGTTCTGCATGTTCTCACCACCTCAGACAGCAATCACTCAAACTGTACAGTAAAGGCTTGTCAGCCCGTCGAGGGACATACTTCCATTATACAGCGTTAGTGCAGGCTTGACTCCATTCTATTTCGGGCCGCCTCAGAACTCCCTGGGGCGCGTGAACAAGTTCACACGCACCAGGAAACAAACTGTACTGTAGCACTTGCAGAACATTCACACTTCAGCAGACTGACTGTATGGATACCATATATTTATGTAAACAGCTCAGTCGGTGGCCTGGTTTCATGCATTTTTGGGTGTGATTTGATCGCAGATTACGACTGATATCAGGTTCCAGGTTTCATCAAAGTGACGTCATTAGATAATTTGTATGTTCCTAGAGAGTCGTGCCAGATTTCCCTCTGAATCCCCTCTGAAATACATTACATTTGGTAAACATCAGTTAAAGAACCATTGGCTTAAATGCCTACAAGACCCACAATTCTACCAAATGCCAAGGGCTCTGTCACTTTTATGCAAATAAACTATTGCTGGCCACGACATGAGGGTACAGATCCCACCTTCAGGTGAAGTCTGCTGACTAATCCTGCTGTGTAATGTCTGAGGTTCTCAACCAAAATGACCAAAATTCTAGTTTCTTCAGCTGATCTAGTTGGTGGGGCTTTGTTGGGGGTTAATGGGCAAAGGAAGAAGAATATGATTTGTTGACACCAAACTCTTTCAGACTCACACTTTTTTCACAATTTTCCACACTTGGAGTCAAGGTCCATGTCTTTGGGTAATACAGATCTTTTTTTTTTTTAAGTTCTTTGCTCAAAAAATCACTCTCACATAAGCAGATCTTAACAGCTCTAATATTTTTTTCCCAGTTTCAGTCCCTTTCAGAATTTAAGAGCCATTTAAGAGCTCTGTCACTTTAATGCAAATAGGCTATTGCTGGCCACACCATGTAAATGCTGAGCGTTTATCACACGTTAGTGTCACCTATTAGATTAGAAGAACAAAACTCTTAAAATTATTTAACATTACTTACACCTCCTTTTTATGTTGGCTTGTGGGTACAGATCCCTCCTTCAGGTGAAGTCTGTGGGCTAATCCTGCTGTGTACTCTCTGAGTACCATTGGCAATCGGGACCAAAATCACAGGATGGTAAGAAGAAACTGTGCATTAGTGTCCGGAAGCGTATCTGGGATGTGGAGATTGGGTAGAAAGCAAAAACAGCGCAGACAGACTGATAAATCTCCCCATTTCAATGATTCAGTGAAACACACAGCGAGCACAAAAAGGAATTACCCATGTGCCAACACATTACGCTCCATAATGGCCAATGCATATTTCCTCGTGTGCAGCGAATGGGTCTCCATCTAACATTCGATTTTATTTAAATGTGAGAATGCAAAGCCATTAATAGAAATTAAGTGCCAGCAAGAGCAAGTGAAGGGAGACTACAGCGGGGGAATGAAATGGCTGTGGAAGATGAATAAGTCGGGCACAGAAGAGCGCCTCCACTGATTGGCATGGAAATGTGCTGTTTATGTGAGGTAACAAATTAATGTGGAACAGCAGACGTATCAGAAGCAAAGTTCTCTGTCCCGGGAATAAGAAACGTATTTCCTGTCTTACTGAAGAAGAAGAAGAAGAAAAAGTTCGGTGGAGTTAGAAGACTTGGCGACAAGTTCTGCATAAACTCATAAACTAATGGTTGAATTCCGGTACACCCCATAACCTTTTCACAAGAAAGAAAGAGAGAGAGAAAAAAACATTTTTATTATTCTGATACTTAACTCGTTAACTGGAAAAAGAGATAGACTACATTCTATCTCTCACAAAATAATTTTAAACTCCTAGTTTCTAACTACCAATTTTTTTAGGCTTTTTGAGTTGATTTTTCTCTTTAATTTTTAATTAAAACAATTTTAGTTAACGTTTTAATTTTTAGTTAACGTCTTTTTTAAATGTTGATTTGTTTCAGCTGTCCTATTACCTTCCTTTTATAGTTTGTTTTATTTTTCTTTCTTTTATTGTTTTTAGTTATTGCTTATTATTTTTTCTTACTAATTTCTGTACTGTTTTCTGTTTTGTTTATTCATCTGTAATTGCATTCTTTACATTTTCTATTCATTTTGATTTTTCTTTTTTATCTTTTTTGTTTTATATCTTATTTTATAATATCGTATATATGTTATAAAAAGACTGGGGTCTTCTTTATTTATTTATTCATTTTCTTTGACAATCCTTTCCTTATGTATTGGCTTGGCTACATTGTAAATGAGGGCCACCCACAATGTACTCTGAGTTTAAATAAACAATGATTGATTGATTGATTGATTGATTGATTGATTGATTGATTGATTGATTGATTGATTGACTGATTGATTGATTGATTGATTCTGCATAATGTGCAACTATAAAATGAACTTAAAAATGAAAAATGAGATACAATGTAGATACATGCTAGGTGTACCTAATCAATTGGGCAGTGGGTGTGTTTATGTCATGTTTTTATGTCAACATTTTGCTAGATATTTCACACTTTGCAGCTGTAACAAAATCCAGATTGCTTAAACATTTAGTTTTAATTATTGGCCAATCACAAATCAGAAAACTGGACATGATTCCTATACACTTGATGTTATTATTTATTTGCTTAAAATAAAGTTTGCTGTCCCTAAACTGTCTGTTGTGTTTGGACTCCCATGGTGGGCGTTGTCAAGGCTGAGCTAAATCTCTTCATCCTGCTTGTTTCAATGCATATCTTAATTACAGTTGTTTACATTAACTGAAGTCACTTTGCATGGCTTTAACCTAACTCCAAACTGGACTTATGTATATATATATATATTATCCTGTTAAAATTTCGTAATTTGCCAACAATTATGCGAAATATTTGGCTAGAGTCTCCAATATAGACCACATACAAGTCATACTGCCCTGTCTTCTACCGTGCAGAGGTACTATTTCAGCACTGTCCAATGAAAAACATGTATCTCCAAGACCAGCTTCTTTTCTGTCCATTCATCAAGATTTTTTTTTTAAAAAGGGCAGTTTGTCAGTAAAAATTTTGTAGTAAACTAAAAATAGACAAAAATGGAGGTTCTTTTTTTTATTGGACAATGACGATATATAAAACAGGCCTTATAGAATAGAGTACATAACGAGCTAATATTCAGTCTAAGTAACGTCACAGTTCTCCACTTTTACTTTGATTCTCACCTACTGGGAATTATAAGAATGTACATACATATGAAGCTCTAAACAAAGTGTCTTTACTGGTTAAACACTCCATTAAAAAACAGTGAATTAATATTTTGACATTGTGAGCAGAACATGTTCTTTTTTCAAGAAGAAGAGCAGTCTTTGTTCTTCAGACACATTTACTGATCCATGAGCTACAGACTGATGATGTGCACTTCATATAGAAATGAAATAGACAACAGTTCTATATTAATTAAACCATGACAACTCATTGGATCTCAAAAAACAAACATTGCCTCAATCCACTTAAGTCTTTCAGTAGGTTTCAAAGATCTGAATGATCTTTAAACAACAAGATCAAACAAAGTGTATGCAAATTCATAGTCATGTAAGGCACGTACCTCTAGAAAAACGGTAAACATCCATATTTTCCCAGAAGCCACAAACATTGGTTTGCGGTGTGGAATCATCAGAAGACATTTAGTAAACAGAGAATATAATTAACTAAGATAAACATAATGCTCATCAAAATTATACAGACTTCAATTTTGTGAAGTTTGATGTTTAGACACACGTGCCAGAAGAACAGTGTTCTGCCAAACCCACCCCACTGACACCCACACAAACTCTGCACCCTGCACTTTACTTTACACTGCATCTATCAGACTTTCCCATATTATACAGCATTCTGCCCCCTGCACTTCCCACTCAACTCATTCCTTACCTGCACTTACTCATAGTTATTCTGTCACCTACTGGACTATTTCCTCACTTCCACACACACACACACACACACACACACACCCACACACACTCTAGATATCTGCATATCTACATAGCATCATATATTTACTTATTCAGTCTTGCTTAACATATTTCCGTGCAATATGTGTCTATAGTGTAAGTTATTATGTGTATTGTTATTAAGTGTACTGTGAATATTGTTTATACTGTAAAGGTACCTGTATATATTTTATATTATATTTTATTTTATTACTCTTCTTGTAAATATTGTTCTCTGCGCCTTGGCGAGAATCCGCACCCAAGTTTTTCACTCACATGTACACCTGTACTCTGTGACGTGACAATAAAAATCTTCAATCTTGAACCTTAAATTCAGTGATTTCTCATTATTTTAAAATGTTTAAATCCTTATTGTGGCAAGAGCTACTCAACTAAATAAAGAAAAAAAAATGTGAAGGTCAGGTGGATGATCTGACTCTACTAATTCTACATTTTATTAGAATTCTAATTCTAATTATAATTGCATATTTCACATGTGATTGACTGGTGCCCTGTTCAGTGATTCCTGCCTTGCACCCAATGATTTCAGTTAAGTTTTGGGCTCATTAGAACCTAGACAAAAAGGAAGTAAAAAAAAAAAAAAAACTAAATAAATAAAGAAAGAAGCAGGGAAGAAGATGAAAGAATGAATGGATGGGTAGAAACAGGTTCATCTCAACCAACTAGAATATCAATGAAAAGTTACTTTATTTCAGTAATTTAGTTCAAAATGTCACATATACTCATATACTCATATACTGTATATATGTATAGAACACAATGGCCTTTTTTTAAGCATTTATTTTAATATTTTATTGTTGATGATTATGGCTTATAGCTAATAAAAACCCAAAAATCAGTGTCTCAGAAAATTTTAATATTATATACAAGAGCAATTGGTACTTTTGGCAGTGTGGGCAGTGTGCCAAGTCCTGCTGGAAAATGAAACTCGCATCTCCATAAAAGTTGTCAGCAGAGGGAAGCATGAAGTGCTGTAAGATTTTCCATTAAAACACTGCACTGACTTTGGACTATACAGTATATAACACAGTGGATCAACACCAGCAGATGACATGTCTCTCCAAACCATCACTGATCATCAGTAAATTTTACATTTCATTTGTAAATCAAGGGAGCAGAGTCTGGAGGAAGAGTGGAGAAACACACAGTCCAAACTGCTTGAGGTCTAGTGTGAAGTTGCACACATCTGCTGGTGTTGGTCCACTGTGTTTTATCAAGTCTAAAGTCAGTGCAGTGTTTTCCTGGAAAATCTTACAGCACTTCATGCTTCCCTCTGCTGACAACTTTTATGTAGGTGCAGATTTTATTTTCCAGCAGGACTTGACACACTGCCCACACTGCTAAAAGTACTAATTGCTCTTATATTATATTCTAATTCAGATTTTTAGGTTTTTATTAACTGTAAGCCACAATCATCAACAATAAAATAAATAAACACTTAAAATATATCACTCTCTGTGTAATACATCTATATAAAATATGAGTTTTACATTTTGAACTGAAATATTGAAATAAAGTAACTTTTTTTTTCAATGATATAAATTTTTTTGTAGATACAACTGTGTATATTTATCATTATTGACTAAGAACCATAGATGTTCTGTATAAACATGAGGAACGCTGTGTTTATGGGTTCTAATAAAGAAGTATAGTGGTCGTAGTTCCGGCTCAGGCTCGGTCCCTGCAGCGGTGGACAGACAGCTGGAGCTGCGAGGTGTTCAGGACGTCGTCACGTTCTCATTAATCTCCAGCGGCCGCATGCTGACGGGGGTAGAGGAGACGGGTGGCTGATGGAGGGTCCAGAGAGACCCCCGCCCGGTCCAGCCCGTGTCACACAGATTCCACACTTGTCTGGCGGTGGCACTGAAAAATGAACGAGCTCGCAGTTAATGAGAGGACTGGGTAATTTAGACCCCTGCTAATGTGCTTAATGCCAATTAATCATCTCCAGCGAAGATGTCAGGGAGATTACTGAGAGGGAACTGGATCCTCTGGCAGGACGCTGAGGGGCCGCAGGACGCTGAGGCGGGAAAACACTGCCGCTCCAGCCTCTGTAGGGGGCAACGGTGAGCCACGGAAAGCAGAAGCTGATGAGAGCATCATCCCCACAGAAAACAAACACCTCACAGAGGAGAAGTGCTTCAGCTGTGTTTTATAGCTCCCATTCTGAGCCCTTATTTCAGCCATGAATCAAACACAGCTCAAACAAAAACAATGCAGCGTGATATGGATTCACTCGCTCAGATTTTGATATGATTAATTATCAGTGCAAAGTCAAAACAAAACAATAGTTTTCTTTCTTTTCTTCTTCTCTGTGTCGTTGCAGACGACTTGATCTGCTCTTAATCTAGATTTGAATGAGACACTTTACATCTTATTGTGCAATATGTCTTTTTACCTGAACAGAATACATAATACTGTATAATCATTAATGCATATATAACTTATATTTACGCATAACCCGACTACCAAATCAGACAGATACAAACATTCAAACTAGCTTTCTAGTTTGTCTCATACATTATGTCCTTTTATTTGTTACAGATATTAAAAGTTAAATACTATGTGTGTAGATTTATATTAACAGCAATTAAAAGACAAAGTATATAAAAATATAGGTTAAACTTTTAAATTTAAGATTGTTTTATTTTATATATATATAATAATAAACTACTATAACTTAATTAAATACTATAAATTATTCAGAAACTGCTATAGAACATTCAATAACTACTATAAGCCATTCAGAAACTACAAAATAAGTCACCAATCAATATTAATAGTTTTAATAATAATTATTCAGTAACTCCTATACATTATTCAGTAACTGCTATCAATCTTTCAGGAACTACAAAAAAAATCTCTTAATTACTTTTTTATTATTCAGTAAATCCTATACATTATTCAGTAACGACTATGAATCATTCAGGAACTACCTAAAATACTATTTATTAATCAGTAACTACTATACAATATTTAATAACTACTATAAATAATTAGTAAACCACAAAAATAGTCCCTAATTAATGTTAATTATTCAGTAACTACTACACATTACTCAGTAACTACTATGAATCATTTAGGAACTACCAAAAATCCCTTAATTGCTATTTATCATTCAGTAACTATTATACATTATTCAATAACTACTATGAATCATTTAGAAACCACAAAAAAATAGTCCCTAATTAATATTAATTATTCAGTAACTACTACACATCATGCAATATCTTCTATGAATCATTCAGAAACTATAAAAAAATGTCCTCATTAATATTAATTATTTAGTAACTACTACACATTATTCAATAACTACTATGGATTATTCAGAAGCTACAAAAAATCCCTTAATTACTATTTATCAATCAGTAACTACCAAGCGTTATTCAATAACTGCATTATTCAGGACCTACTATGAATCTTTTAGGGCTTTCTAAGAATCATTTACATACTATTAGATAGTGTGAATCATTAATGAACTGCTATAAACTCTTCATTACTATATTACTAGATTACTAAGTTACTCGATTACGAACTAATCAGCACAATTCAATATTTATTTGATATTAATTACACACATTAATACATATAGATATGGAAGCATCAAACTGAAAGCTAAAATATTATAGTTAATTAAAATCCAAGTTTTAAAATCCAAACTTTACTTTTACCAAAAAGGTATTTTGTTAGTATTTGTAGTGTAACCCTCTGCAATGATTTAAACTACTATAGTACTCATTAGTCAGTCTTGTCAGTGCGCGTGTGTGTGTGTGTGTGTGTGTGTGTGTGTGTGTGTGTGTGTGTGTGTTTGAAGGCCAGGCTCATGTGTGAACCTTTAGGCTCTTCTCATCTGCTGTAACTG
Source organism: Astyanax mexicanus (assembly GCF_023375975.1). Classification (NCBI taxonomy): domain Eukaryota; kingdom Metazoa; phylum Chordata; class Actinopteri; order Characiformes; family Acestrorhamphidae; genus Astyanax; species Astyanax mexicanus. The sequence continues at coordinate 38,489,920 of NC_064410.1, forward strand.
TAACTTGCACTAGTTTCATCCTCCTGTTCTTGCTATAAACTCTTCCTTACTTTTCCCAGCCCGGTGTCTTTACCTCATTATCTACATTCCTCACACACACACACACACACACACCTGCCAGCAACAAGGGCAAGTACGGCTGTAACCATGTGACCATCATGGTATTTACTGTACACTGCAGGCCAGGCTGAGGAGGCCTGCTCATCTTACATACTCACACACACACACACACACACACAGAAAGAGAGAGAGAAGAGAACAAGTGTTCTTTATGGACATGTGGAGACAGAGAATAGTCTCATTCTCTAATGAAATCTAAAGCTGGTGAATGTATGTACAAAAGAATGTTCAATTCCTTGACCTTTTCTGACCTGCACACACTAAACACACTGCTGTCTAAAGGTTTCCAATCATTTTCTTTGTTAATGATTTAATAACATGAGAAAAAGGTTATTTTGTTTTATTTTTACTTTAGATATTTAGATATTGTGGAATTAACGGGGTGATAAGGATGGCACAGTGATGTCACAGGTATTGTATATGTCACTCAGCTCCAGGGGCCAGGAAACAGGGGTCAAGGTTTCCATCTTTGTTTTAGTCATCATAGTCTGTGAGGAGTTTGGTGTGTTCTGCACACAGGTCTGCACAGGTTTTCTGTGGGTAACCCTGGCTGTTTCCTCCATGCTCTATGATTCTGGGCAGACTCCACACCCACTGTGCCCCTGGCTGGGAACTCTTGAGCACTTTGTTTGGGATGAGAACATGATCTAACCTCAATCCAACCCAACTACTGTATCAGCTGTATTCTGCATGTTTGAGATAATTCACTCTGCAGGTGCACTTTAACCTGGTATTTTACCCAGATAATTATATAAAGCTATGTCTGTACCATAGACTGTGTAAAGCTGGACAGAGCATCGTCTCTAAAAAGTGAAGCCACCACAGGTCGGGCGCCCCCTGCTGTTCGGTTTCAGTAAGCTGTGTAACCCCACCCATCCCCATAGGTTTCAATGGCAAAACAGACAACTTTCAATCACGTTTTTTTCTAATAAACTATAATTCTACCTCCATTATTTAAATGTAACAGCTAGTGTAACCTCTGCTTATATTGTCAATTTTTTATATCCCCACAGAATTCGTTTTTAAAAATGTTATTCAGCTCTATTCAAAAAAGGTGTGGTTATTGTAAAAGGGCTGGTTATGGGCGGGACCAATAACAGACCGTCAGCTCCGCTCAGCTGTGCAGCCTGTGACCGTGAGGCAGCCCTCAGGGGTGGGTTTATTTAAATTAGTAGGCTGTCTCTCCACAGTCTTTCTCCCTCCTCTGGTCTTTACTGTGCAGACTCTGGTTTCAGGATCGCCAACATGGCGCAAGATTTTGGCTTCATTTTCATTAAATGAATGGGAACGGCGACACAGCGTCAATCTTTTTTTACAGTCTCTGGTCTGTACAAATACCATCTCTCATTAGTCCTTGTTAATCACATGAAATCTGCGCTAATCCAGGACACAGGACCTTTTTTCCTGTACTTACTTCCTTCCTTCTGTCCCAGATAGATCTGATCAATCGGCAGACAGAATGTTCTAATGTGGTTTGTTGGACACAGTTCAGATGTGCCTGGATTTTTCCCTGTGTGAAAACAAACCAAACCAATGAGAATACACTCCAAACTCCATACCCTGACCTGATTACTTACTTACTTATCTAATCCAAAGAATGGCCAACATACTATAGGTGTGAAAACACCCAATAAGACTCCTCTGCTTGACCACTAAATCCACCAGCACATCTCTGATACACTAGATGAGGGCCATTATCAATGCCACCAAGTTCTTGTGCTAAGTTGTTGTGGCAGGGCCACAAGTAATATATATGGGCACCTACTGTATGACATAGGGCCTATTTGTTCAAAAGGAGGTGTGGATAAAACTTCTTCATTAGAAGAACACCTAACCAGGCACTTCTGAGCACTTTCACCTTTAGAAAAACCCAACCCAGCATGGCATCCCATCCAACCGCTACTGGAAAAGGTACCCTTTGGAACAATGTCTAGTTCCGACACTAAGTAAAGCAAATCCTAGTTGTATCCATTAATACTGAAATAGCAAAAGAGTGCCAATAGATAAGCACTCATGAACTATAGAACTTTTAATATTTTTTTCTCACAAGAAGAGCAGCTAATAGGGCACGCTGTCTAATTTTGCCACTCAAGAGGACACTTCAGTAATGTGATGGTGATTTTATAACCATAGGTGCATTAAGAGGGACAGTTGCTCTTCTGCATACAAACTCACAAGTACCTGTAGCTTTTCCTCAAGCCTCAAAGCAGTGGCTGCTGTTGTAGAGCAGACGATGGATTCATGCTATCTTCATGTTCCATGTCAGCTCTGCGGTTACACTCTCAGCTGCGACTGCTGCTGCTGGAAAGTGTCTCTCACTGTCTTGCAGTTGTCTTCTACACTTTGTACCAGTGCTAAAGTTACACTCTCTGCTACCAACATCTCACTGCTGTTTTCATATACGGACTCTTCCCTACTGCATGAGTCCAGTCAGCATGGAGAAGACCATGCACCTCTCATCATCTTTCCCCTCAGAGACAACATTTAGCTTCTGACACCATTGTAGAATTGATGATGAAGAGGAAGAGGACATCATGTTATAAGGCAAAGGTATCTTGGTTCGAATCCTGTTCATGTAGCTTGCCATCAGCTGCCGGAGGAGCCCTGAGAGAGCAGAATTTGCCTTGCTCTCTCTCTAGTCTTCCCCCTCCTGGAGTGCTGGGGCATCACTAGTGATAGGGGAAGTCCTAATGAGTGGGTTGGGTAATTGGCCTTGTACATTGTGGAGAAAAGGGGATTAAAAAATATGATATTTTAAAAGAAACAAAAAAAGAAGGCAAGGGTATCTTCATTGTTAGGTCAAGCAGAATTGCATGATTTGATTTTATACATAAATAAAAGAGAGCAATTGATTCACTAATAATGACTCACTAAGCTTTACTCTTCAGCCATGATTTCAAAGCAGTACTCTGATCATATGGCTAAAATGCAAGTAATATTTATTAATAACGAAAAGAAACAAACAAACAATAAACCAAAAAAAGAAAAACAGGAACTCAGAGAACACATAGGAAATATATCTGCAACTTGAACTGACTTAACAATGTACAATAACCGACAAAGGAAACAGGAAACACAGGGCTATAAATACACACACACACAAGGAGGAAAAGGAAACGGGGAACACCTGGGGAAAGGTAACGATGAGGCGGTGCTACAGATGAAACCCAGATAAAGGCACTAGATGGGGTGGAGACACGGAAGAACACACAGCAGAGCACATGGAGGAGATAAACTAAGATAAACAAGAGGGCAGGAAAAACAGAGAGACAGAACAGAACAAAAATATAACACTACTATGGATAAGTGGAATTTATTTGAATAGGGATTGTGTTATTGGCTTTCCGAATTGGGGAGAAAATGGGATACTTTTTTAAAAAAATAATTAATTTTAAGAATGTAGACTTAACTCAACTGGTACTGTATGTACAGTAGTAGCTGCCAATGAAAAACAAATACAGTATCTCCAAAACATTTACTTTACAGGAGAGAGAAAAAAAAGTCTAAACTTTCAATGGAAGTCAATGTAAAAAGAATTTATTTGAGGTCATTTTGAAGTATTTCTATTGGTCTGTTCATCAAGAAATTTTGGCATAGTTTGTCTGTTCAAATTATGTAGTAAACTAAAAATCGACAAAATGTAAATACTTTTTTTATTAAACAGCAAAATATACACGGCATTTGGAGTTAGACATCAATCTGAGGTTTACAAATCTAGTACGCACTGGCCTGCAACTTATTTATTTGCATTTATTTCTTTATTTTTAGGCAGTGATTGTCAGGGGTGTAGACATTTTACAAGTACAGAGGGAAGAGAAAAAGGCGGGAAGTGCCCTGAGAGTGAAGGGCTCTCCGGGGAGGCTGAGTGAAGAGTGAAGAAGCTTTGCAGGTGAACTCACAGTGAACCAAGGAGAGCCTGACTGAGAGACACTCGCAAAATAACAGTGGAAGACAAACCCATACAAAGAAACTGAGATACTGTGAGAATCTACACCCCAGAGGACAAATGCTGCAGAGTTATTTAAATAAATAAAGGATGACATTTTACAGTAAGTGCATGTACATGAAACATTAATGGCGTATTCATGAAGAGTACAGTAACACTTTATCAGAATTACATAATCATACTGAGACATCCATCACGTACCTCTCTGTTAACGAGCCGCGATCATATAATGTCACAGTCTGAAAACACTCTGGTGATTAGTGTTTACATGATATGATCATGAATAAATTAATATGTACTCAGGGAATAAACAACCTATGATACTAGTATCTGTGTTGTTAAACACGCAGCAGTCATTCACATACGGCATACACATCACATTCCTTATGATCATTAAAAAAACATTAATGATTGACACAAAAACTGTCATATTTAAATGTGTTACTTATTATTGAGTAAATTATAAGCATTTTATCTCAATCATCTTCTTAACAATGTTGGTGAATGTCTTGGGGAGTCTTCATAGAAATTGTTACTGTATACGTAAAGTCCAGGAAGACATTCCTGAAAAGAAATGGCATAAATATAAAAAAATATACATCAATTACATCAATATGGATCTGCGAAAAAACTCATTTGCAAACAAACACCCGCCCATTCGGTCCACAGCAGTTTTTCTCGTCTTCCTATAGCAGTGATGTATAGTGATGCCCTTTTTTGCATGCTCATTGCTATCTTACACCCACAATTTACACCCACACTGTTCAGACCAGGGGTCGGCAATTAAGTTTGGCTGCGGGCCAGATATTTTACAAGCCATTCCAAGGCGGGCCACAAAAAAATATATTTTTTTGGAAAATGAAGTGTAACAGGATGGAGTGCTGCAGACTAGTAGCTCTCCAGCCCAGAGGGTTGTTGAACACAATTGTAGAACAGTTGAATTCAAAGGAGGTAAACCCAAGAAGAAAGGAAAAATAAAAATAAACACAATGCTCTTCACACGGGATTGAACTCATGTTGTCAGGTTCACAGTCCAATACACTACCGCTGCCCCGGCTAGTGAACTGGGAAATGGCACGTAAAAACACTCTTATAGGGAGATACGGAGCCTAAGAACAGGTGGAAAAACTAGAACGGGTTAAAACTAAAGTCACGCCGAGCGAGACAGAGGGACAGGGAAGAATGTAAACAATAGCTCACCAGAGAAGGGATTTATTTATTTTTTCATTTTTTTCATTATCATTCATTATAGTTCAAACAACCTCACAGGCCAGATGTTCCATGCTTGCAGGCCACATCTGGTTCGTGGGCCACCTATTGCCGACCCCTGGTTTAGGCGGTGCTTGTGAATACATCTACGCAGATGGGTGTGGGGGTCTGGAAATGAGGTGTTACCAGGTAAATTTTTGGCGTAATTCTATCTTGACAACAGATGTGGAGAGAGACCGCCATCTGCCCATCCGGAAAGAGCAAGGCCAATTGTGCTCTCTCGGACTCCAACTGCTGATGTCAAGCAGGGATTGACTTGGGATTCGAACTGGCGATCCCCGAATCGTGGTGACAGTGCAATAGTCTGTAGAAGTGTTTTCTTGGCACACATTGGGGCCAATCAATACCAATTTTCTGTTTAAGTTATTGATCATGTGTATATCTTCATGGCTACACTCTTTTCACTTTCTCATTCTTCTTCTCTCTTTTCTCTTCACTTTTCTTCATTCTTTTTTTAAGTTTCTAATCTCACTTTAATCTCTATACTCTCTTATCTGTCTATTCCTTACTTCCGACTTCTGTTGTAATTTATTTTGCCCCTCTCTGTATATTGTCTCTTTACTCTTTCCTCCTTACACATTTTACTCACACCTTGTCTTGTCTTTTTCTTTCTCTCCATTTTCCCTTATCTTATTTCTCTTTATTCTCTTCTCTTCACTTTTCTTTATTCCTTTTTTTTATTTTTTTAGTGCATCTTCAATCTCTATTCTCTTTTATTATGCCTATTTCTTACTTCCACCTTCTATTGTCATTTCTTTGCCCTTCTCTTTATACTGCCTTTTCACTCTTTCCTTCTTACACATTTCCCTCACACCTTGTTTTGTCTCCTTCTTTTTCCTCTGTTTTTCTTTCTCTAAGTCCTCTTCTCTTTTCTCTTTATTCTCTTTTCTCTTCACTTTTCTTCTTTCTTTTTAAGTTTCTAGACTCCTCCTTACATATTTCACTCACACCTTGTCTTGTCTCCTTTTTTTCCTCTTTTCCTTAAAATCTTATTTCTATTTATTCTCTCTTCTCTTCACTTTCTTCATTTTTCATTCTTTTTAAAAGTTTTTAGTGTCTCTTTAATCTCTGTTCTCTTTTATCTATCTCTTCTTATTCCTTACTACCAACTTCTGTTGTCATTTTTTGCCCTTCTCTGTATACTGTCTTTTCACTCTTTCCTCCTTACACATTTTTTTCTCTCTCTATTGACTCTTCTCTTTTCTTTTTATCTTCACTCTTTCCTCAATACACATTTCATGTACATCTTGTCTTATCTCCTTCTCTTTTCATCTCTTTTTCTTTCTCACTTTAGCTGTTTCTTTCTCTAATGCTTCTTCTCTTTCTGTTTCCCATCTCTACTGTCGTTTCCTTTCTCCTTGTTCTCCGCATTTTTCTTTCTCTAGCCTCTTTTTCCTTCTTGTCCCTCTCTACTCTCTCTCTCTCTGTCTGTCTGTCTGTCTTATGTATTCTGTCTTTTCTCTCTGTCATCTCTTGTCTCTATCTCCTCTACATTCTTCACACTCTCCTCGGTCAGCGGTTTACTACAGCAGGGCCCACGCTGGGCTCCTGCAGTACTCTGTCGTTTCGGTCACTTTAGTCTCTCTCTCTCTTTCTCTCTCTTTTTCTCCCTCTCTCCATTATCATCTCTTTCATTTTAGACATTCATGCATTTATGCATTGCGTCTCGGCGGCGCCCTCTGAGGGAGGCTGAATTACTTGCGGTCGTGCTGAGCTCCACACTGCGTCAGGCCGGTCGTCCGCGAGAGGGCGATTCAAAGCGGTCAGCGTGAGAGCGACGAGTGTTTGTTGTGTCTCAGACAAAGAGAGACTTCTCGCAGGTATCCCAGCACGCACCGGGGCCCCGGGTGACCCTCTGTTTAAAGCGACAGCCGTAATTTAAGACCCTCTTTGCCGAGACACCTTCTCTTCCGCTTAGGATGAAGCACTGGTCCGTTTTCGTGTGGGCCCGTCGAGGTGACACTCCGGAGGGGGTCCGGCGCTAATTAGAAGCCGAACACAGAGCAGAGTGGTCCTCTGTGGCAGCAGATAAATCACCGCAAGCCACCTAATTCACTCGAGATGACCCTGAGGTCTTTAGCCGAAGCCTCATTCTGCTAAAGACTACTATAAAGACTTTACCTAGCATTGCATGCTGGCTTTTATGAGATAGCATTACCTTGCTTTGGTGTTATTAGAAATTTTATGAACCTGTGAGCCACTTACACCAATTATGTGGCGCAAAAAAAAAAGGCACTAAAGGGGGCATAACCAAGGACTTCTATTTCTATCTACACCTATTTCCACAAATATGGGACTCCCTCTGTCTGAACACATTGAATAAAGGCTGTTTTTTGAATAACCTACTCATGAACTAAAGCTCATTTAGTTGCCCTATTGATCACTAACCAATGAGTGCTTTTTAAAACACATCAAAAGACATGGGGGAAAAATGCTCAGCAAGCTCTTTGAGAAAGACAGGAAATCAAAATACAGCAACGCCCTCAGATTTGAAATGGAAAATGATGCACTTTTGCAAAAAATTCTCCCCACAAAAGCAATATGTCACCAAAAAAAAAAAAAAAAAAAAAAAAAACACACCTTAGATATGTAGCTTCTGCATATTTTTTTCACAAGCGCTTGTTTATGTTTGGCCAGGACTATAATTTACCAGGAGCTTTGGGGAATCATTATTGATCACACACACACTGTAGGATATGAGGCCGACCCCCACAATTAAGACCCTGCTATGGGATATAACTACATTTACAGATCTGTGTAGAGAGTAATAGTAATAGTGAGTAACAGACATTGCAGAAAAAATAGCATGAAAATATAACAGTAGTAAAGGGTTGACATAAATATATATATATATATATATATATATATATATATATATATATATATATATATATATATATATATATATATATATATTACATTTCTAAACTTCACTTCACATTACATTAATGAGATAATCTTAGTCAGTATATGGACCTGTATATAGGGATTGTTTAAAAATCTTAATTGACGTCATAGCCATAAACACATTTTCATATACACGACTGCCCACCCATTCAGTCTGAAGCGGAGTTCCACATCTTAACACTGCGATTACATATAACTCTTTTTAGCTTAGTTTCCCATGTCATCTTCAATAAAACAAGTCTTAAAAATGACCTCATGTAGTGTGCTATGTTTTTCGAAGGTTACGACAGTGTGTATAAATGGAGTAGCCACTCCCATTGCATCCATTTATACTGAGATTCTTTATCCCGTGTAAATCTGTCATTTTTACGAAACGTTCTGTAGAAAAACTACATTCTAAACTAAACTCCACCTTCCTGTGTAAAACTAATCTCAGTAGAATAGGAGAAGTAGCTGATGGTCCTGTAGAAAGTAAGTAGACACTGATTAAATGTTGTGTTATTTCTGATTATTGGGGTGCAACATGGTCATTACAGCATTTCAGAAGATGCACAGATCTGAAAATAGCAAACGTGTTTCATTTTTTTTTTTCCTTGGTATATTTCAGTGTGAATCTATCACAGGTCTTCCACATATTATCCCTGAATAATAATAGGCTAGACCTACAATATGCTAGAAATTGTATGTTTACACCAAAAGCAATCAACGTATGTGAAGTGATGTACGCATAAGAACTATAAAAAAGGCAGTGGGTCTTTAGCTTAATATACCTTAACATACCGATTGGTAGAAAAGGTACAATCAAGTTGAATTTATTTTAATTCAATTTACCTTATTTTTAATATGATATGGCTAAATGACTAAAATGTGCTTTACCAAACAGTTGAGCAGAAGATATAGGGTTAAAATAATTTCCCAGTCTGTGGGATGAGGAGGTTGGAAATTTGTCCTATAAGAATTAAATAATCGAAAAAATGTTTGGTGTGTATAGGAATGCTAGTGCAAAATGGCAAGAAAAATAATACAAACAAAAATATTAAAATCATTTAAAATTAATCACTTGCTTTTTAGAGGAGAAAATGCCTTGTTAGAGCCCTACAAAGGCTTTACCTAGAGAAGTAGAGTAGAGAGAAATCATCAGACCATCCATCAAGCCAAACGCTCGTTCATTTGAATACATGAGGCCTCGGTTCCGGGCTTCCTGTGACTATTCACTGGCTTGTTTTGTGAATTTAACACGGTGCCACACACCCCGTAATCCATTCCCCCGCCCTCCGCCGGCGCTCTGCCTGAAATTGCATTATTACTGACAGTTCAGATATTGGATTTTGAACGGAACAAATGGTCTTAATAGGAATGAGATCACTCCGGTTAGACAGTGATTGGCTTACTTGGGCCAAGGCCAAAAACAATTTGTGGATCTTTTGTACCTGCGTCTGTGCTGTGGAGATAGAGGCAGAGAAGGGAGCGAGGGAAGGCGTAGAGGGAGTGGAAGAGAGGGAAAGAGAGAGAGGGAGAGTGGAGGAGAGAAAGAGCGTGGTCAGCTGCCTTTCTGACCAGGCATTACCTCATCTCTCCCAGAGACACGGGGCTTGTAAAAATGGGCACCCGCTTTTTTCTTATCTCCGTCGCACACCCCCTCCGTTCCCCCCTTTTCCAAACATCCCTATGAATGAGGAGCATTGTGAGCTTTGTCTGCCAATATCGAGGAGTCCATCTTCGGCGTACCTCAGCGGCGGGCGGTAATGAAATCAGAATATTAGGGATCCGCTGCTGACGGAGCACTGACAGCCTAGTAAAGAAAGAGTGACTGTAATGATCGACTAAAAAAAAAAAAGAAAATAAAAGAAAAGAAAAGCAAAAGCGTGCCTCCTTTTCCTGCACGGTGAGAAATCATTTCTTTTTCCACCGTGCTCTTCTTCTCCCACCCCGCTGAGAAGCCTGACAGCTTGACACAAACAGCCGTGATTGGTGTGGCTGTTGGGATAACTATGCTTGTGCAATCTCTGTTTGGCTTCAGGTGCATTCAAACAGGGAGGAGAGAAAAAGAAAGACAGGAATAACAGAGAAAGAGAGTCAGGCAGGCAGAGAGACAGGAATAAGAAAGCAGGAGCAGAAAAAAAAGAGATGCAAAGAGGAAGCTGCCGAGTTTACGAGCAAGAAGAAGGACAGACAGAATACAAGAGATAAAAGAGAGAAGAGATCAAAATTGAAACAGTTACTACCAAATTTCGTAAAACTACAAACGAAAGAAGACAAAGCTTTCCTACCATAGAAAATCAGAGACAGTGAATAACAGACTCCACATTGTTACACCAATGACCATAACACATGCCACACTGCTACACCACTGACCTGTAACACTCTCCACACTGCTACACCACTGACGAGTATCACACTCCATGCTGCTACACCACTGACGAGTATCACACTCCACACTGCTACACCACTGACGAGTATCACACTCCACACTGCTACACCACTGACGAGTATCACACTCCACACTGCTACACCACTGACCTGTAACACTCCCCGCACTGCTACACCACTGACCTGTATCACACTCCACACCACACTGATCAGCAACATTCCACATTGTTACACCGCTGACTTGTAACACTACCCACACTGCTACATCACTGACTCATAACACACTCCACACCACAATAATCAATAACATCTCACACTGTTACACCAGTGACAGCAACACACTCCACACTGCTATACCACTGACCTGTAAAACACAAGGATCTGCAGCATACCACACTGTCACACCACTGACTCAAAACACACTCCACACCACAATAATCAATAACATTGCATACTGTTACACCAGTGACTTATAACACTGGTCACCCATAACACTCCACAATACACTGATCAGCCTTCCACTCCACACTGTTACACCACTGACTCATAACACACTCCACACCACAATAATCAATAACATTCCACACTGTTACACCAGTGACTCATAACACACTCCACACTGCTACACCACTGACCTGTAACACACTTCACACCACACTGATCAGCAACATTTCACACTGCTACATCACTGACCTGTAGGAAACAAAGATCATCTGCATACCACACTGTTACACCACTGACCCAAAACATACTTTACATTGTTTCACTACTCACAAATAATACATTCACACTGACCTGTAGCACTCCACACCTCACTGATCAGCATCATTCCACACTGTTACACCACTGACACACAACACACTTCACACTGTTATACAATTGACCTGACACCTGATAATTTGCCTCATAATTAACTAGTGAGCTTAATCAGGTGTAATTGAGCAGGGCAGCTACCAAACTTTCATGAGGACCAGTCCCTGGTGTAACACCATACCAGTCTTTACAGTGCTTTCTCTTTATATTTTATGTATTATAGTTCATTTTTCATTGCTTTACTTTTCCTTGTTTGTCATCATTTATTTTTGTCAATATTGTTAGTATGTTTTTTTTCTTTCTTTTTTTTGCTTCTGTTGCATTGTTGTTGTTATTGTTGTTTTAATGCTTACTGATCATTAAGATAATGTGATGCTGTTTTCATAAAAAAAGAGAGAGAAAAAGATAGAGAGAAAGATAAGTGGATATGTGTGAGAGAGAGAAAGGGAGAGAGAGAGAGAGAGAGAGAAAAAGAGAACATATACCTACGATGAAGCATTAAGAGATAAAAAAAACACAGGTTAAAATAGCTGATATTAGTTTGGATGACAGAGTGTAGAGGTAGGCGGATGGTCATGCAGGGGGTTGTTAGCAGCTGGAAAGGTAAAAAAAATGGCTAAAGACGACTCTGCATATTTTTCAAAATGGCGAACAATCTATAACAGGGACACCCACATTAGGAGGAAAAGGCTACCCACAATTACCTGCACCCAGGGGACGCCTATCTGAGACTCAAACTTAACACTGGGATCTGTCTTCATCAGGGATTGTCTTTTACTCACACCTTTTTTTTCTTTCTCTCTATCTCTCCCTGTCTCTCTCTCTCTCTCTCTCTCTCTCTCTCTCTCTCTCTATGTCTGTGGTAAGCGGTTCCTGTGCTGCTTTGTTGTGTTTATATTATGTCATCCGTATTTAAATTGATGAGGATTTGGAAGTTTTCTCAAGGATGCAGAAAGTCAGTGTGGCAGTTAGTGACTTTGAGTAATGTTTACACACGGGGGGGACGGGGTGTAAATTTGTGCACGGAGCATTACCTACGCCCGCTTTAATATGCAGCCCATATATCAGAGCTGGAGCGTGCTTTTTCTTTTGGGTGGAGTTTGGGGAAAAAGTAGAAAGTAGACTAGTGTAATAAAACCTGCTGTTCTTCGGGAGTGTGCGGAGATTTGTCACGAAGATGAGCCACAAATTTTAGCCCAACCATCCCGGAGCTCAGATTGCACAAATATGCAGGATCAAAAAAGCTGGCTTGTTTGCAATTACTGTCATCCCACAAAGCATAAATCCAATCATTGGCTTTGGTTAGTGTCTTTCTCTGGCTTTATTTGTTCTCTACCTCCAAATTTTCGATGGCTATTATTTGTTTTTCTGAAAGACTTCATGCTCGTTGTGAGAACAAGACCAGCACAATCACAGTTACATGTAGTTTTTGTACATTTTATACAGTTGTCTTTGATGTGGGTGTGTTTTTTTGCCCCTATTTTTATATATTTTAAGTTTTTAAGCAGTTGTGTTTCTGGGTTACTAAATTAATTCTAAGATCATAAAGGTCTGGTAGGTTTGTTTGATATACAGTGATTGCTTTGTACATTCTGACAGTACTGCATAAATAAACAAAATAGACAACAATGCAATGAATTTTCACACAGCAATTTATTTACAATATTCTGCAATTACCCATTCTGACCAGAGGGGTCTCTAAATCCCCAAATCCTCAGAATTTACAGACTGTCACTTTAACCCTTTCAAACTTTTCATCCACTGCAATGCACATCATGCGTTTTCTTTTTGTTTTTGTGTATTCTTGTGCACTTAACACAGATTGAGACCTTTTGTCCATCAAAATAGATATATATCAGCCAATCAAACAGCAGAACAGCCCTGCCCACTGCACTGGAAGAAAAAAAAAATGTCTTTGGTACTATAGTCATACAATAAATAAATCATTATTTAAAGACTTTTTAAAAAGGACAAAGGGCAGGATATTCTGATGATAAAATTGATCTGGAATAAAGAAGCACAAAAACAAAAAAATAAAAAAAATAAAGAATAGATGTGCTACGGTACAAAAAACACTATTTACTATTCTCTCAGAAAGAAAGAGAGAACAGTGTTACAAGGTCTGCTACACCTATCAGCTCTTTACGCTGCTCTGAACAACACTTTAAAGCACAAACACAAGTGTGTGTGTGTGTGTGTGTATGTATCTCAGTGGAATGGAAGTCTTCTCCTAGAATCTTCTTTTTCCAACCCGTAGTTCTTCCTATCAAACTTCTGAACGTGGCTCCTGGGCACGAGAGCAAATGAAACATAACATGGAAAAGAACAGAGCGGAGAGAGGAGAGACAGAATGAAACAAAAAAGAAAGAAAGAAATAGAGAGAAAGAGAGAGATTCAAACGACTGGGACTTCTACAGCCAGTGGCAAGGTCACCTATGTTTATAAAAACATAAATTACACATATTTAATTTAGTAAAGAAAGAAATTACGTCTCCGAATTGAGACCATGTGTCCCCCTAAGCACTCGGATAAATAGAGCGGCGGAGAGCGAGAGGCAGAGATGGAGAACTTGTTCATTAATTCTTTCTCTGGGTCTTAATTGGAGCCCAGTAGGACTCCTGTTTAAAGTGGTGCTAACCCTCAGACTCCATACAGCGCGAGCCGGTACAAAGACGTGGAGGCAGAACAAAGCCAGCTCTCCCGCAGAGGAAACATTCTCGAGGTACACTCACTTTTTCTACAGGCGCTTTGGTTCTAACAGGATTGAAAGTGTAACGTTAGACACTGGGTCAGCATCAGTGTAACATGCCTTTTGGGTCCACAATGTAGTTCAGCATAAATTCTATTTATTCCACACTGTGTGACAACACCTTTGTCAAGATTTCTCTATATTTACACGTTATTACACTATTAACCCTCCTATTATCTTTGGGGTCAATTTGACCCCATTCAGTGTTTAAAATCTCTGAATGAAATGGCTGACCTTAGTTTTGTGATTCATATTTATTGTCTTTTCTTAATTTGACAAAGACAATATGTAAAAAATAAAATATTTCAAATAATTAATTTTTAATGTCTGTTTTTTGAGGCTGGTTTATTTGCATAAAAACATAAGAAATATAAATTTTATACACTCGTTTGTGTGGTAATAATGTTGAGGTCTTCATGACATTCAGTTGTATAATATTTCTCTAAACATCCCTTTACTTTTTAGGCCTAACTTTACAAAAGTATACTTATAATACTTATATAATATTAATAAAACATTATAATAAGGCCAGAACCGTTGATAATTCATCAAATAAACATAAAGTAACTGGTGAATAAACTTAAATTTAGTTATATTCCTTTTTCTGAGGTCTACAATATTGTGATTTTTTTTATCCAGAGAAACATAGCATTTTATACAGTTTTCCTTTATATAGGAAGGGGGTGGGTTTTTTGCCCAATAATGTATCATAAAATACATAAAAAAAATACAGAATGGTTAAGTTTAGGTTTTGGTTATGGTTAAGATGGTTAAGGGTTAGACTAAATTCTCTGTTCAAAGTGTTTCATTTTTACTTGTCTGGGTTGAAGCAGTAATTAATGCATAAGCATGAGGGTTGAACTATATTTAGTACACATTGTTGTTAAGTTGAATGATTGAAGTGGTTAAATGACACAAATGTGTTTTCTTAAAAATATGCAGATTTCACTTAATATGTGTCATATTGTCTTCATACGAAAAGCCTAAGCTGTCTATCCTGTCATGCTAAAATGGCAAGGTAATTAAAATCATTTCAGAAAATGTATTCTTTGAAACAGGAGCTCATCATGAACAATTTAACATGTTGTAACTCTAGGTTAACCTCAGTTTTATTAAATGCCAGTTTTCTCAAATATTGTCCATACT
This sequence comes from Astyanax mexicanus, assembly GCF_023375975.1. Lineage (NCBI taxonomy): Eukaryota > Metazoa > Chordata > Actinopteri > Characiformes > Acestrorhamphidae > Astyanax > Astyanax mexicanus. Next base: position 38,505,240 of record NC_064410.1, read on the forward strand.
GCCACTGTCCACCCTGTCATTTATCTTAAATGATTTTAAAAAGTACAAATTAAACATGATTAAGCAGTCAAAAATGAAATCTATATAGTCTGAAGTCTTATTAATCGTCAAAAGTAAAAAAAAAAAAAAAAGAAAAATCAGTGATTTGGTGGAAACTTAAATGTGCTGCTTCTTACCCTGAATGAAGTAGATTAGCCAAGGCCTGCTTAGATTACATTCTTTGTTTTAGTTTCACTGTCTTTTTCAATTTTTGCCCTGAAGCTACATGGCTAATGTAGCTAACAAGTAATTCAGAGCATGTAAACCACCAATTAGGGATAATAAACTGCCAATTAGCATCCAGTTCACTGCAAACCAAAGTCATCACTCACGTGTATGATGAACTGTCAAGTAGTTCAACCACACAGTACATGCTGATATAGTTAACCCTTTCTCATGTATGGCCCCTGCAAGGGAATCAAAACTTTCACCATAGAATATTCAGCTTCAAAGATAATGTAATGATCCACTGACACTTGCATACAATTTGTGATCCATTATTAACTGATCTATCTGATGGAAGAGCCATTCTACAAAACAGATTTCATTCACATATTAAAAAATTTCTAATTTTTTATTAGAAATCCTAATATTGCATGAGGCTGTATAGTTTATCAGTCATAAAAAAGTATTTATGCATCATGAAGGACAATGTTCTCGCTTTTTCATTCCCAGAGCTGTCCTCTGCTGTGTGCTTGAGGCTGGTGTTGTTTGTGGCTGGGTGTTGCTGCCTGCCTGCCTTCTGGATCAGGCTCTCCTTCTGCATAATCTTACCTATATTTGCCAGAATCTACTGAACCCTTTTGTTTTTGTTTTTCTCTTTCTGTTTCTTAAATTACTTTTCCATGTATAAAATGTCCTGTTTCTACTTTCCTCTTCTGATACCAACCATCCTTGTTTTTTTCACTTCCCTGTTGCCTGCTCTGGATCCTTACATTGATTCATTAACGCCACACTAGTAGATACTGCATAGATATGCATATGAATGTTGGCTTCTTAATCACTAGTTTCTTTTTTGAATGTGCAATTCTGCCTTAAATGTTGCAGAAGTAATGGACACCAGAATGTAAATACACCTTTGTAATGAGGAATTTTAACTTTACAGTTATTTCATGTTTTTTTTTCAAATGTTATAAAATACCTGCATGAAGCTAGTGGCCAACAGTTTAACCATGTGCATTTATTATTATGATACCACTTTGAATCTTATTAATGTTAAATTATTTTTAACTTTTTAATAACCACTACATTATTAATGTAGTATGATACATATTACTACATTAAAGTGGCAGTCTGTATTATTTTGTGTCTATACTAAAAGCAGAAGCATTTCTGAGTGGAGATGTGACAAAATATTGTGTTTAATGGTAACTGTGTGCTGAAACGACCACCCCTGCTAAGCCTAATATATTATTTCTAAAAAATAGGGTGTCGGGTCGCTTTTTGCGGAAGTTACGCGTCTTTATTTACTTACGTCACATGTACAGTCTATAAAAGAGGATCTGTCTCAGTTTTACTGAACGTGAGCGGCTGGTGGAGCAATGGAGACTTCAGAAGGGGAAACTCAGAGCTCATTCACTCATAGTAAAAACAAAGTGTTTAGTTGAAGTGAAGTTTCTGACTGAGCGCGCTCTCTCTCTCTGTCTCTGATTGAACATAACCTGGAATCGGATTCATCCGCTCTGAAAGGAGATCGCATCACACCCGCCCAGTTTAAAATGATTCTTCCACATGCTCGGTGCAATTATCCACTCTCACATCTCTAAGTTGCAAAACTTACAGACATCAGATTTAAAAAAACTATTTTTTAAAAACTCATTTATATCTGCTGGCAGAAGAGCTGTGTGTCTTACTCAGGCATCAGTGCTTGTTTCTTTGTAAGTGCAGAATTTCTGTCTAGAAAGTCAGAAAACAGCAATTTAACATGAATAATCTTAAATATAGTTTGACATGTTACACAACCAGGTCCCATCAATCAATACAAACAAGTGCAGTAACTCAATAACCTGAAGCTGCATTATTTAGAATTTTTTATTGCATTTGGATAAAACCTCTTACAGATATTCTTCGTCTAATCCTTCCTAGGCTGAAAACATGTCCCTGACTGTCTCTGACAGTTCATCTCTGTATGTCTACAGTCTGATAAAATGCTGAAATCAGGCGAATGCAGCTCATTTAGAGCTCTTTTAGAACACAGTTTAGATCAATAAATGCTTTTTAAAGGTTTGTTCGTCAGTGATGAGTATCTCTTATATTCCCATTTTAGCTGTTTGTGAGATGTACACTTTTTTGGCTTTTGGCTCAAATTATATATTTTTTGTAATCAGGTTTTTATTGAAAGTTTTTATAGATAACAGCTGCAGAAGTATAGTACAGTAAACATACAATGTTTTGCTATCCCTTTGAAATTCCATACACATTTGGGCTGACTAGTTTGTTAGTTTTGTTAGTGTCTAGCTATTAAATAAACCTTTATAACTGAATACTAATAAACACATGAGTAATTGGCCTGCCATAAAAAGCAGATGTGAAGGCTGATCATTCTCATCCACCGCTTGGTCTACTGTGAGTGATAATGCCTTCTCTGATGTATTCCTGGTACACAAATCACACTCTGAGACAGAGAATCTTCATTAATTTTACAAAAATGGAAATGTTAGGTCCCATCCATCTGGTACCCACTATATAAGTTGTGAGGTGTTATCCTGAGAGTGAGATGTGTCGTGGCAAGAAGATGCAAGGTGTCTTTATCATAAGGTGAACTATCAGAGCTTGAGCAAGGCCAAATAGTGGGTTACCAGATAGATAGCGCATAGCATTTTTTTAAAAACATTGTTGTGAAATTAATTACCATTCCTCGATTCAGAGATTGATGTGTGTAATGGGAATCATTACCACTCACAGTAGACAGTCCAGCCGCGTTTCGCTACTATTGTCTGTGCAAAAAATCAAGTGGTAGAAACAAATTCACATATTAAGTTTAATACAGGAAGCCCCACTCTCATTTTCCACAGGTCAGTAAAAACTCGAGTGCTGCCAAATTAACAAAAGAATGAGTAAATTGATAAATCATTGCTGATGCTAGTTTTTGTTATGTAGGATACTTTTATGAATGTAAGGAGCAGTAAGGAGCAATAAAGCCACTCCGCTGAAATTTCAGTTTAGTCTCCAGCAGTATTAGCATTACCTGTTAACCGGGCTAAGTGCTAGCTTTTTCGAAGTTCACAGGTAAGTATTATAGGCCTGTAGCATGCTGATAACGCGAGCACTGCTGGAGCAGCATTAACATTACTTATTAACTGTGCTAAGCGATAGCTCTTTTGCCGTTCAGAGGAGAAAATATCGGACTGTAGCCTGCTGCAAACACTAGCTAGCACTGCTGGAGCACCATTAGCCATTAACTGGGCTAGCTCTTTCGCCGTTCAGAGGTGACTATTATTGGACTGCAGCCTGCATGTATACAGTGGCTCTGACTTAATGTAAAACCACGGCTAGTACTAGTGGCTAGCTGCTAATGCTAATGGAAATCTAGAAATCTAAGCTTACTTTAAATAAACAGAAGAGCTTTTCTCACCCAAACAAACAGTTTTCAGGAGAGAAATCTGTGCAATTTAACATCCAGTGTTTGTTTGACTTTAAAAGAAATTGTTTTTTTTTAGAATTACAGTTTTGATTACTTAACTTAGTTTAGCTTAACATATCTCACCACCCAGTGGAGAGATATGAACAGACGGCAAGATAATTGATCATGTATATTTGTAGAACTAGTGGAAAATGGTGTAAATTGGATTTTTCACAGTGCTATTTCTTTAAAGCTCACCAAACCCTACTGTCTCTCAGAACTCTGAGCTTCCTCCTTTTTCTGGAGTCTCCTCCGGAGCAGAGTTCATCAAATAAATGCGGGTAAATGAAAACAAGTGTGGCGATTAGCCCGCTTAATCTCATTTGCTTCCCATAATGAGCTGACGCTAAACCAAAGGCCTGTTGTCCGAGTCACATGAGCCCGTGAATGCTAAAGTTCACACAAAGACGGAGCATCACAGTCCGGCCTTTCTTCCCTCCTCTCTCGGCCCGTTATCCTCCTCTCCGCGTGGCCCACAGCCCGGGCCTTGTTTACAGCCGGGCCTAAAGAACAAAATTTACAAGAGGAACAAAACAGATCTGTGCGCTGCTTGCACACATGCAGTGTGAGGCTAACAGCCTAACAGAGGCTCTTTTGACAGCTCGCGGAGCTCCGAGTGTGTGTGTGCGGGGTTCAGCGAGGTTACCAGAGCCCGAGCAGGAGGGGATCCTCTACCCCCGCTCTTGTTTTGGAGGCGTGGCGCGGAAGGTCATGTAGTAAAAAGGAGTCATGCAGCCGGGCTAGGAGAATGGCGTCCTTTAGCAGAGCACACTGTCTGCTATTGTCTCCCGTGGCAGCTCGCTGTGGCCCCCGGACAAGAGTGATTGGTAAACATACTACACAGTTCCCATAATCGTGGTGATGCTGCAGACCGGGCGTCATAGTGGGGGACCAGCGATAAACCTAATGAAGAGAAGAAGCACGGTGCCAGGGGCACAAATGCAGATCATGTGCTCTTTCTCTTGGCCTACAGTGCGCTCCATTGTCCGGGGCCACAGCGGCCAACTCAATCCCCGGTCATCAGCACGTCAAAACCTCGTCACTACACTCTTCCACGTGGCTTTAGTAAACACCAACAGTACCGTCACCATAAACAACAATCTAATGTCTTCTAAACATGAAGAGCTAGTCTGGCACTAAGTGGTTAAATTGTAAAGGTTTAAAGCCTTTACTTATATATATATATATATATATATATATATATATATATATATATATATATATATATATATATATATATATATTTTTTTTTTTGGGGAGTCACTTCTAAGGTAATGAGGCTATAGTAGCTAACAGATTATAGTTTAAGTTATCACATACTTGAGTCAAAAATGTTTACAGTTGTAGGTATATGAACCAGGCAACTACAGAGCCTGTAAATGTATTAAAAACAGCATATATTAATGTTATTTTACATGTTATGAGTACTCTCCATGATGTCAGAGACAAGTGCTTTATTATTATTATACATTTTATTATAAATTATTATAAATATTATTATTTATTATAAACTATTATAAAGTTTTAATTGTTTTAATAATTTGTGTGCCTACAAGCAGGATGTCATATTCCAAAGGTAATATATATATATAGATGCAAAAGATGTTTACAAAACTCATGTGACATTTAAAAATCATGTTTAAAATCACTAATTCCTTTGATTCTCTCTCTTTATTTAAAATAAATTGTTTACTGCATGTTCAAATGATTGACATTTATGACAAAAAACAAAAATCCCTCCTGTTAATGGCACTCATTCCTGTTACTGGAACTCACTCCTGTTACTGGCACTCATTCCAGTAACTTTTTATGGTACCACATTAAAATAAGACTACCTTTATAAAGGGTTTATAAATGGTTCACAATTTGTTTATTAATGGTTACTAATTAGGTTGTAAATGCCTTATAAATCATTAATAATCAGTTATAACACATACATAGAAAGGGCAACAATATAGATGGCTGTGGGTTCACTATTTGGCAAACAAGAGGTCATTGTTGCCTTTCTTCGCATGTGTTATAACTGATTATTAATGATTTTTAAGGCATTTCTAATTAGTAAGCATTAATAATTGTAAACCATTTATAAACCCTTTATAAAGGTAGTCTTATTTTAAAGTGGTACCCTTTTTATGTTTTGAGTATGTTTTGTGAATTAGCAGAAACATACAAAATGGCTAAATGGCAGCTATGTTAATAGCGTGAGGACACATTCTAGGGACGCACATTCTAGGGATTTACTCACAATTTGTGTTTTAAAAATAAACAAATATATTTTAAGTATTATATTATAGTAATATATATATAAGGAGCCACCTCACAAAAAACACTCTGGATGCTGTGGTTTACATTCATACAACTGAATTGAACTGAATTCTCTCAGACTGAGATGGCGTTGTTTCACAAAGCGCACTGCTGGTGTTACCAAGAGCTGTGTGTCATCAGAGACATCCTACTGCATCTGCTATGTGCTACATGGCTACGTAGAAAACAGAAAACATAACACTGCAGCACTCAAACATGCATTTGCTTTGCTAATAGCAGATTTCTATGAAGTCTGACAACTTACAACTTTGAAGCAAGAACTTAATGCTCCAGGTTTACAGAGCGTGTTATGCTTACTGGTCGACCACTGCTAAGCTTCTATTACTGTTAACTGCATTAGCCATGTACAGTAGTTCCAGTACAAAACTAAAGTAACCAAGCAAATGTGTCTCGACTGACTGATTGTATTTCTATAGGATTAGTCCAAACCCAGATCTTTAAGCATACAGATCCATAGATTTATTTTACAGTGCTTTCTGATATATTAATCAGCGCTCTTCGCCTTTGCTTTTTATTCTCCATTTTCTCCTTGAGCACTTTAACTGCAGATTGGGTTTCTGTCCTGAGTGAGGCCATGCGAGATAAATCATGTTTAAAAGGACTTGTAAGGAACACGGTGACATTCCATAGTCATAAAGTAGCTTGATGCCCCGAGTATGAAAAAAAAAACACATTATCACTTTACTGCCAAAACACACATAAAAGAGTCGAGCAGAGAGAGAGAGATAGAGACGGGGTGAAAAACAAGCCAGGCGTGGGACAAGGCACTGAGGTCAAAGGTCTTCGGGACAGGATAGGAAATCACATCCTGACAGAAATGGACACAGTGCCCCGCCCGGCCACATGGCCCACCCTCCAGCACTCTCTTAGAGGGCCGTGGAGGCTAACTGAATTACCTTTGACGACTTATCCGTCCACAGTGTCCTCCCACATCCATGAATCAGGCGCCCAAATGGGTTGAAGGCCCAGTCCGTGCCTCCCCCACTTAGGCTGTCACATCCTGGGGTCTGCAGTGTCTCTGTGGAGTCGGCCTCTGATATGATGGATGACGGTGTGGTTGTCAAAATAGCACAAGAGGAAAATCGATACAGTGGAAAAATAAAAAAGCGAAAGTGTCAGGTCGGCATCATGGGCTTTGTCTGTGGCCATAAATTAGAGAGTCGATGCACTAAAGCAGTACTCCGCCACTTTCAGCCTAATCTCTGTCTGCTGCATCCGTAGCATATACAGCATACAGCTTATCAGTAAGGGTCATTCCAGAGAAAACATTCATTAAACCACATTTACAATAGAAACTGGTTGGCATTCACATTGCAAGTCAACAGCCTTTTCTGTACAAGGATAATGTATATGTTAAAGCCAATGTCTGTAAGTTTTGGGCATTTTGGGGGATTTAGAGTCCTTTGAATTGTTTATAATAAGTTTCAGATTGTTTTAATTATCTTGATATTTTACTATGACTAGGTGAACAGTGTCACGCCCTCGCTCTGTTTCCCTGTGTTTTCCCCGTTTCCTAGTGTGTTTCCCCAGTATTTTTCCATCACGTGTTTGTAATTTGTAGCTCCGCCCTTTCCCCAGGTGTTCATTGTTTCATGTTAGTATAAACAGTACCTTTTAGTCTATGTTTGCTGTCGGTCTTTGCACCTTCCCGTGTTGTCAGTCTCGCCACGTTATAGTTTATTCCTCATTCCTTGGTTATTTGTTGTTTTTCTAGTTTATTTCCTGTCACGTTTAATTCCTGTCTGTTTCCTTGTTTATACCTGTATATATTTACGTATTTATTTATTCCTAGCCCTATTAGTTTATTATCTGTTTAGCTTAGCTCTTTGTTTGTTTCCCTGTTTGTTTATGTTTCTATAATTTCTCGGTATTTCCTTATTTGTTTGTTTGTTTATTTGTCACATACTAAAGTCTGTCTTACCTGCTTTTACGTCCGCCTCCCGTCTGCTCCCTTTCGTTACAAACAGATTAAGATTTAGCCCTAATTTAGTGATCTATAGTGCACCGGTCAATTGTACATTGCGCAGCTTGATTGAGGGCAGTGTTGGTGTGTCTTAGGTATCGTGAGAGCATGAAAAATATGCCTTGTGCAGCTCAAGTGCGAAAAAGGCATGAACTAATTATTTTAATGAATTAATCATGGGTGTGTTAATCATGGCTCTGACACTAGTTTAATGGCACAGACACAAGGTGTAAAAATATACTGTAGATGGGGTGTGAGATAGCAAAGAACATTGCGAGACACCTTGCGCAAGGTGTACGATAGGGCCCTAAGTATTATTTGACCTAAATACTGTATGGAGAAAGAATATTGTTTAACATTAACTAAAATTATTATTATTATTCATTGCTGAACATGCAGAATGTGTGAAGGTTAAAATATAACTGATGTTCAAAAGTTCCTCTTTTAAAGCATCAATCCATAAGTTTTGAGCATCGAAGGATTTAGAGACCTCTCTGGAAAGAATGTGTAATTGCATAAAGCATAAAGCATGTGGAAGAGTACGATTCTCTAAATCCTCGATTCAAATTTATTTCCGATTTTAGGGTCACGATTTGATTCTCGATTTTCTTTTTTTTTACAGCAGAGAGGCCTATGCCAGTTTTAGATAAGTCCATGGTCAGTCATTGGTTTGATTCCTCACATTTACAATATCTTATTTCAAAAGGTGGGCTTGATATAAGTGATGCAAAGTGATACAAGTGATCTGTAATACACCACATTAGGCACTAATGGTCAAATGTAAATAATTTAATTAAGATATATATGTAATGACATCTAGTGTCTTTTTTTGGTAGCAGCAATGTGCACTATTAAAACAGCAATGTGCAACATAATACAGGAACAATATTTTTGATAAAATATCGAAATCATGACACCCCTAATATTTACCAAACTAACCTACCAGACCACTTTTTTTAATGAATATTTGACACTGCAGGGATGGTCATGCCAGGAAACTGATACTATACATTAGAATAGTTTGTCCTCTCACAACTCAGAAATACTACTGATTTTATTTAAAACAAATATAAAAGGGACATAGGGACAGCTACTTTAAATAGCAGGCTATGGCAACCGGCAGCATGCTACAGATGCAGAAGATAGAGATTATGTTGATAAATGCTGAAGTATGCCTTTAATTTGATGGTTTCAGGGCCTTTCAGCAAAGCTAAAGTGATTATGGAAGGACGGCTCGGACGGCTGGTGCAGAAGGACAGGGGGTAACATCATGTGGCAGAGACTACCTGCTAGGATTAACAATGAACAGCCGTTCATCACAGACACACAGTATGGATATTCAGTAATGGAAGTCCTAATCAATGGGAACTCGTGCTATCATTTTTCTTTTTCTTAAGGTCGGCTCAAATAATAGACTCACACCTGCACTGTGGGATACTGAGACAGATTTATGGATTGGATATCAATGCGAATGCTATTGTTCATACCGTGAGATGACTGTATCTAGCAGCTAGGCCTGTGCGCTTTCCTATGTGTTTTTGAAGGATAAAAGCCAGAAAACAGGGCAAACCTACAACATCAGGAAAAAGCAAAATGGCTCCATCTTTCATTGTTTCATTTATTTGTATTTTTTTTATTTGCAGGGATACAACTAATTAGTTTTGAGTTACAAAGATTATGGTTAGGTTTAACTGTCTGTTTCTATTAGTCTCATCATGACATTTTCAAATGATGTACAAAACTTAAACAAGCTAAGCAAAATAGATAAAAAAATAATAATATTGTTATGTAGTATATGTATTACACACTGATTTGTTTGCATAAAAAATATATATATATATCTTATAGTTTTAAACCTGTATATTTCCTCATTTTTGATCAATAGGGAACAATTTATACCTAGATATACCGACCTAGGATATGACACATAAGAGAAAGCACTAAAGTATGTTTATTTATTCACATATGTACTCATCATTTACAACCTATGTTAACTTGAACATGCAGGATGCATGTCTGTTTTAGCCGTATTGTGGTCAGGTCATGTTCAGATCAAACATTATAAAGTGATTTACTGACTACAGTCATTTTAACCCTCCTATTATGTTCATTTGTCAGGAACAGCAATGGTGTTCCGGGCTTAATTTAAACCGGCGCATGTTTAATTATCCAAAAGATGTCTGAAACTCAAAAAAAAAAAAAATCCTTACAAGCAGTGTAAATATTTTTCCTTACCTGTTCCTTAACTCAGATACTTTTAACTATTTTTCCTAGATCTTCAAATGCACTTCATTGGATCCAGAACATAACATGAGGGTCAAGCTTAGCATTATTGCTGATATTAAATGAACTGGTTTGAGTATTTACAAGACGTCGAATGGATTGAATAATATGACAGTGTTTCTCAGTAGTCTTACCAGTCACTAGATCTAAATACATCACAAAGCCTTAAGGATGTTTAAGAACAGGAGATTATTAGTGCATATAATCGCTGGCCAAAGACAAAATGTACTGTATCTCCAAAACAGTAACTTTACGAGACAGAGATAAAGCCTTCTTAAGTTTTCATAGAAGTCACTATAAAAAATTGCATTTCAGAAGTTTTTGGAGAATTTCTATTGGTCCAACTTTCAATAGAAGTCAATATAAAAATATTGTATTTTAGATGTTTTTGGAGAGTTTCTATCGGTACCACATTCAATAGAAGTCAATATGAAAATATTGTATTTCAGATGCTTTTGGAAAATTTCTATTGGTCCAACTTTAAATAGAAGTCAATATAAAAATATTGTGTTTCAGATATTTTTGGAGAATTTCTATTGGTCCAACTTTAAATAGAAGTCAATATAAAAATATTGTGTTTCAGATATTTTTGGAGAATTTCTATTGGTCCAACTTTCAATAGAAGTCAATATAAAAATATTGCGTTTCAGATGTTTTTGAAGAATTTCTATTGGTCCAATAATCAAGGACAGTGACAGTATGAAAAATTGGCATAAAATGTGTGATAAAATATCATGTGGAATCTGTGCCATGGGGCAGTGGTGTCTCACAGTAGTTATACCACAGGGTTATAGATGGCAGGGTTGTGGGTTCGACACCTAGGTTTGGCAAGCTGACAGTTTTGGACCGTTGAGCAAAGGCCCCTAGCACTCAGGACCTACGATGACTCCTGAATGCCACTTTGGGCACGTGTCCTCACAAAATATACTAGTGTGTATGTGTGTGTTCACTGCAAGGATTAGTGAAAAACTATGTGGAGATAATGTCCAACACAAGTATGGTGTCTTGTTAAATATGCTTGTCTTGTTTTGCATTAAGAATTTTTTAAAATAATTTTATGGAGAACAAAAAAAAAACAAGCCCTAATAAAACCTATAAGTATTCCTTCTGTAGCCTTTCTGATACATTGCATGTTCATGACCCCAAAAATTTGAATTCTAAGAAGCTTATATTATATTATATGTTAGTGCAGAATTGCTGTTCCTGGTTGTATAAAGCAATAAGAGTCAAACTCTGATCTTTCTAAGAATAACTAATAGTCACATGACATGCTGAATGGCGTATAAGGGAATATTGTGGAATTTTGTTTTGACAGACACAGTACAGTAGCGTGTTGTTCCTCTTTTTTTGGATACGCTGCAGATGTTTCCCAGCACTGCTTTCTCTTTTTTTTACTCTCTATAATAATAGCAGAGGCTACGGTCACGCTCTCTGCTCTCTTAACACAATTTGCCCTGTGAATTCGCTTTATTAAGTAAACTGAATATATGATGGTATTCATTGCTGGCTTTTTTACCCATGCAATTTAGTAATCGGGGGAAGATAAGGGTATTTTAATTTTCATTATTTCTTCAAATATATAGTTACAATGTTGACATTAGCATTGTCTCTAATGTAAATTACACTGGACATTATGCACATTTTGCACATTTTTCAATTTCATTATACTTTCAGCATTAAGTCCATATAACAGTAATATTAGTATTATTATGGCAGCGCAGCATCTTCTAAGACTGTGCCTGGAGGGTACAGTATAAGCAGGGGTTTAAAACTAGATAAGCACTGCTGTACCTTTTTGTTTTTTTTTTTAGAAAGAAATCCCTTGAAGGAAGCAGAGAAGCCCTGAAGATGACCATCAGAGTTGTGTGTTTAAATTCCCATTTCTGAAAAAAAAAAAAAAGGATGAATGTGGACAATTTAGAGCTGGCCCAAATCCAGGAAAAATGAATACAAGCCCTTTTACCTTTCTTTGCTAAATCAAAACAGGATTTAAGATCTCAAGACCTCAAGATCTTTTGACTCATTGGATTATAGAGCTATATATTTCTTTTGGGATATGAATTATGTGAGGAACATGGCACACAGCCTGATTGTGTCATCAGCTTATCCAAACACATTTTTATCTAAAGCATTACATTACAAAACTAACACAAAACGTACTCTCCATTAAAGTGTCTGGTACTGCGCGAGAGCAAGGAGTGAACTGTTCCCTGTAATGTACTGTGTTCTTTGGAGTGAGTCTGGAATGTTCTTATTGAATTAATACACAACACTGTTGGTGGACGGGCTGAACCTGACGGAGGGGTTCAGAGCGAGTGGTCTTGTGTCTAGAGAGAGCCTGTACTCTCCCGATCTGTCCTCAATTCACATCCACAGTCCACTCATTAATTACGTGAGTGGCAGCCTCCTTTTTTCCAGAGGCTCCAGGAAGCGCTTCAGCCGGAGATAAATATACATCAGTGTGTGTTTGCCTCAGTGCTGTTAATAAAAACAGGAATTTATCGGGTGACTGGGGATTTATGGGACAGGGTCTCACCTTCTTTAGTGGCTCAGAGCCCAGAGTCCGAGAGAGAGAGAGAGAGAGAGAGAGAGCAAGACCCTGAGTTTCGGCCTATGCAGTACTTGCTAAAATGTGTACACATTACACTGTATGCTTAAATAGCAATGCTTGATTTACTTTTTCGTAGTATTGCACTGAAGTTATTTTAACTGACTGATTAACTGACACTAAAATAATATAGCAAACTAGCCGCTAACATACAGGGTTTTAGACCACAATAATTTATTATCTTGACAGACAGTTCTGGTGGAAACAGGAGAGTTAAGGTGCCCTTTGAAATTTGCCGTGGTTTTATGTTTTTTGGATACAATCCGGGTTAGCACCCGAACATTCCTTTCAGACAGCTTCCTCTTGCGTCCACAGTTAATCCTGTTGGATGTGGTTTGTTGTTCTTGGTGGTAAACTGACATTACCCTGGATACTGTGGCTCTTGATACATCACAAACTTGCACAAACAGATGTGCCAGCAAGACGTGCACCAACAATTTGTCCTCTTTTGAACTCTGGTATGTCACACATAATGTTGTGTGCGTTGCGATATTTAGAGCAAAACTGTGCTCTTACCCTGCTAATTAAACCTTCACACTCTGCTCTTACTGGTGCAATGTGCAATTAATGAAGATTGGCCACAAGGCTGCTCCAATTTAGCCATGAAACCTCCCACACTAAAATGACAGGTGTTTCAGTTTCATTGTCCAACCCCTGTAGGTACTGTATGATTCAGTGACTTATAAACTCATAGGAGCTCCGTAAAAATAAATATCAGACTATGAACACACTCAGCCATTCTCACAGCAGCAAATCCATACAAACTGAAATCTCAAGTGTCTATAGATTAAGAGTATCACTATTAGATGGCGTGTTAAGTGTCTCTATTTTATCAATCTATAAGTGAGCCATCAACCATGCACCACGCAGCTTGATTTAGCGCACGTCAGTGTGTCTTTGCTATTGAAACGTCAGGAAAAGTACACCTTGCATGGTTCAAAACATGCAAAAGGCATGCACTAATTCTCTTAATTAATCATGGGTATGTTTTGGATCTAATGTAAAATAAACCAATCAGTGTGTCACATGCCATTAAATTTAAGGGGCAGGTGTGCTCTGACTTTGTTATTGCACATTGCTATTTTAACAGAGGAGCCACCCGAACATGTACAGTGTGTCTTAGCAGAGCAAACTGATCTGTGCATTTATTGCTGTTCCATGAACAGCAATGTTATGTCATTTAGTATTATATTTATTGATGATGTAAATGTTGGGTTTGTGCACTGCTGTATGTCCATGTGTGTGTAACAAGTGCAGGTGTACGTGAGCTGTGATGCCAAGATAGCAATGACTGCCTGTCTAGGTTGTTTTCAATCTTTGGCGCACCTGTGTTTTTACATCGCCAAGATAGCAATACGCCAGAATTTCCCCTCACTTACCTCATTTCAAGATCACCACGCATGCTGACGTAGATCTATGTATTCACAAGAACCGTTGCTATTTAAATGACACAGGTGCAAGATGTGAAAATAGACTCTCTTATCAAAGTGAAATGCTAACATGATCACATCTCCCCTCTGGCAAACCCTTAAAAATCTATTAGAAATCTTAGAGGCTTGCTTTGTTCTCAACACTTTGAATGAAAGGCAGATGTAAAGGAGAAAAAAACAAACAAAAAAAATCAGAATACCCATATACAGTGACAATTAAAGGTGGAAGAAAGCAAGGAAGGAGCAAGTAAAAATGACTCTAAACTTTATTTATAGTAATATTTTAAGCAAAGACACAATCACACATTACAAACACACCAAGGATAAAGTTACCTCTCATCACTGAAGCTTGCAATTAAATAGAAAAGCCTGTCCTTGTGCATGCATTGAATTTTTTTTCAACAAAATCCGTCAGTCTTTAAGTCAGTAAGTGACCACTAGGTGGTCCTACAAGAAGAAAATTACCTAACTATTAGATGTAATTTGTGGTGTAACAGAAAACTGCACAAGTCAACCACTCTGGATAATTGTTCAGGCAATTACGTAAACTACGAGCAAGGCAGAGCGGTAATTATTATATATCATTTTTACCGGGTTATTGCATTTTGCAAGTTAGCTGAATGTCAAACTAGCAAGATAAAGTTAGCCAACTGCTAACCTAGGCATGATTCAATGACTTGAGATACACCTCATGAGATATTAGCAGACAGACAGCGGGAAGGAAAAGTCTTGAGTCAGACTTTCCGTAACATTCAGCTTTTTACCGCACAAAATGACTCAACTTGCAAGAATAATTGCCTGCATTATATGGATGCCTTTTTCTGTATTTTCTTTTTTTTTCTGCACACTCACACACACACACTTAAACACACACACAGTAAGGCTTTTAATGGCAAGGCACCAGTGTGCAAAGAGCTGCTTTTCATTGTGCTAGACCCAACGGTTGTCTCTCAGCAGAGCCTCTAATTGAATTGAAAGTTTAATTGAAATGAAACTGTATTGAATTATGAAAGGAATCTCAGTAAGGACAGTTGCCTTTTCTCAAAAGCAGACTAAAGCCACGGTCTCAACGGAAGCGTTTACGAGATGCACAAAATCATAATATCCTCAGGCTTAGTCTCTCATCACATGAGACATGAACTTTTACAGTCTAGACAGTCTGGACTGGATATTATATAGATGTAATATTGTTATTATTATCATTTCAGTTTTATTGCATAACAATTTCAGGTAACACTCCACTTGATATTACTGTTTTGTCATATTCTGCGTGTCTCCGTCATTTTAAGACATAATAAAGATGTCATTTCTCATTAGACTAGATGCAAGTGGTCTTACTACAGACACTTACAGTCTCTTACAGCCTGCGTTGCGTCTGTTTATAATATCAGTATAGTATAGCGAGCCAAGGAAGTCCGTCTGTCACTGAAACACCTCTTAAACAAGCCACTTGCTACTTATTATAGACATGCACTTGTATGCATTTCATAACAAGTCCTGTTATGCTTACGGTGTTATACAACAAATATTAAACAATATGACAGCGCTAACGCAGCACCGGCTGTATATTCTGTTCATCCAGCAGATCTATTGCATTTTTACCCACCATATTAATAAAGTGTTCAATAATGCAGGCAACTTATAGAAGGATCACTTGGTATAGATAAGTATGGTTAGGATATTAGTTTAAATATTTTATGCAAAAATGGCATAAGATTTTCTTAATTTACATATCATATTTTTTGCACTATAAGAAACTTATTTTTTATTTTTTTTAATTTTCCCAATAATAGCCAGTGCACTTTTTAATCCAGGACGGTTTATGTATGAATTTTACCAGTCAGATTATAAGAAACAGTAAAGCCACACTGCAGTGTGCAGTGTTATACGGGAGTTTTAGTTTAGTTCTCCAGCACTGGGACTGGAGCAGTATTAGCATTAGCCGCTAACCGTGCTAAAGTGCTAGCTTTTACATTACATTACATTTGGCAGACGCTTTTGTCCAAAGCGACTTACAATAGTCAAATACAAAAATAATAGAAGTTAAAGCTAAAACATTTTTAGATAGGGCTTAAAGGAGGTCGAAGGGAGATAATGAGATAGAGGAGTGAAGGAGGGGAAGAAGGAAATGAGGATAGAAGTAGTTAGTGTGTTAGAGGTGTTAAGAGAGTAAGTGCACTTTGAAGAGCTCTGTCTTCTTTCTTAAAGATAGAGGAGATAGAGGAGAGAGATTCTCCTGAGATAGCTTAGCAGAGGTGAGTATTATCGGCCAATAGCCTAGCCTAGCCTAGCACTGCTGGAGCAGAATTATCTTTAAGTTGGCAGCTTTTTTAATCATAATGCATTCTGCAGGCAGGGACTAGGTTTCGTGGTATTGACGTAAAACATGTTAAGAGAGCACTTAAAAATGATAAGTTTCTTTGATTTTAACAAATTGAAAACCTCTGGAATTTAATCAAGAGGGAGATGGATGATCACAACTGCTTGCATTTTTGCACCAGGAGTAAAGGCGTAAAGTTATCCAAAAGCAGTGTGTAAGACTAGTGGAGTAGAACATGCCAAGATGCATGAAAACTGTGATTTAAAATCACCAGGGTTATTCCACCAAATATTGATTTCTGAACTCTTAAAACTTTGTGAAGTTGAACTTGTTTTCTTTGCATTATTTAAGGTCTGAAAGCTCTGCATCTTTTTTTTGTTATTTCAGCCATTTCTCATTTTCTTCAAATGAATGCTCTAAATGACAAGATTTTTATTTGGAATTTGAGTAAAATGTTGTCTGTAGTTTATAGAATAAAACAAAAATGTTCATTTTACTCAAATATTTACCTATAAATAGCAAAATCAAAGAAACTGATTCAAAAACTGAAGTGGTCTCTTATTTTTGTTCCAGAGTTGTATATGTATAATCATGTTTATGATGATTTAAGAATGCATTGTACTTTGTTATAGAGCCTTATAGAGATGGTGTCACGTCTTAGCCCTGTCTCATGTCTCTGTGTGTTTTCCCCACGTGACCTGTGCTCCTCTGTGTCTCCTGTCTCAGTAGTTTTCCACCACATGTCTCATTTGTAGCTCCGCCCCTTCCCCAGGTGTTTCCAATTCTAGTGTGTTTCCTGTTTGTTAAATAGGTCTCCTGTGCTCCGTCGGTCTTTGCACCTTCCTCTGTTGTTTTGTCACTCCTAGTTATTCTTTTTTCATTCCTCGCTTCCTAGCTCCTTGCTCTGTGTTTTTCTCTGTTTATTTCTTGTTTGGGTTTTTTCTAGTTTCTTGTTTAGCTCCGTGTTCCCTAGCTCCCTGTATATAGCCTTAGTCATTTGTTTCTCGTTTATTTCTTGTTTTCTCGTTTATAGTTTTTTTCCTTGTTTATTTCTAGTTTCTTCCCTTGTATATATTCCCTGTTTATTTATTATCTTTATCTCTTGTTGGCTTAGTTTATGTTATCTTGTTTCACTCGTTTGTTTTGGTTATTGGTTATTCGTTTATCTTTGTTACATGTTTACTTGTTCCTTGTTTCTTTGTTTACTTGTTATTTATTTATTAAATTATTATTTATTTCACCCTACCTGCACTTGCGTCCGTCTCCTCGTCTCCCTGCCTGGGTCATTCCTGACAGATGGCATTCATAGAAAGTGTTACCAAAATGTTGTTTATAAAGAAAAGAGATGAAAAACAAAGGAATATTATTTTTATTATGTATGATTGGAAGATTCAGCATCAAAATTTACATAATTTTCTTAGTAATCACACCCAGTCATATTGAAGTTCTTATAAGTCTAAAGCTCTACATGTTTTTTGAATGAGGTACAATACACAACAAACAATACGCTCATGTATGTTGTATCAGCCTTAAAATCACAGCATCAGAATCAGCATGCTTAATTCTGAGAAACCTGAGAAAAGAAAAGTTGGGAAAGGTGTTGTAAAAATGAATTTTGGCTATGTTGGGGGCAGGTGATTATAATAGTTTAAGTTTATTAATATATAAAAACTACAAAAAAAGGAACAAAAACTTTGGTAAAGCTTTTTAGGCATTTTCACCAGACCTTAAAACAGATTGTTTATTTGGCAGATGTTTCCCTAGCTATAGCTAACCTGACCACTAAAACTGACCACTAAATATAAAATAAAAATAAATAAAATCATAGTTTGGGCCACTAAACCATGTAAATTGCCTCAAAACATCTGTACAGCTGTGGTCAGAACATGCATGCCATGGCAACATTGGCCTTTCAATATGCAAATCTGAGAAATTATCACATTATCAAAAACATCTTCTAAATGTACTTACAAGTTACTGGGTGTGTTACAGTGTGTTCTCTTTTCTAAAATCAGTCTTAATCAGCTAATTAAATATTATTTAAATGGTTAGGAGCAGCCAAAGAACCACAAAAATACAGGTCTGCCATGAACAAGAAGCTCCTGGAACACCAGTATCACTGTCTATAGTGACGCATGTTTTAAATCACTATGGACTGAAGTGATATACTGCTACCCAAGAAAGAAGCCCTTTCCTTCTCCGAAAAAAGCGACACTTTTATTCCATTTCGCAGCTGACATAATGGACAAAGAATAGGCCTTCAGGAAGAAGTTTATGATAAGATGAGACAAAGACAGTAGTAAAGTAGTTATAGTAGTTAAGTTCAGGCATTCAAGCCCAAAAACACTGTATTAACTGTTAAGCGTGGTGGTGGTAGTCACAGGCTGGTATATTGAAAAATGAAAGATTACTTTTGTGCTACCTCAAACCATCAGTTAGCTTTGGGAAACGGCCTTGCCAAAGTCTGTAACATGTAGCCTTTCAGCCTTAACATTTGTTTAGTTTGAAAAGATAAAAAGATGATGAAATTGAAACCAACAAAACACAGTGAAATGTGGGCAGTTCTAATCCATAATCTATACAAAAATCGGTACCACTTTAAAATAAGACTACCTTTATAAAGGGTTAATAAATGGTTTACAATTAGTTAATTAATGGTTACTAATTAGGTTGTAAATGCCTTTAAAATCATTAATAATTAGTTATGTGGCTGTGGGTTCACTATTTGGCAAACAACAGGTCTATGTACATTTCTATGTATGTGTTATAACTGATTATTAATGATTTTTATGGCATTTACAACCTAATTAGTAACCATTAATAAACTAAACCCTTTATAAACCCTTTATAAAGGTAGTCTTATTTTAAAGTGGTACCCAAAAATCATACAGTTATAGATCTGGAAAAAATAAGAGACCACTTAAAAAAGTGGGTTTCTTTGATTTTACCAAATTAAAAACCTCTGGAATATAATCAAGAAGAAGGTGGATGATCAAACCAAACTGAACTGCTTGAATTTTTGCACCAGGAGTGGCATAAAGTTATCCAAAAGCAGTGTGTAAGACTGGTGGAGGGGAACAAATTTTGACTTATTATTAGTCTTAAAATATGAGTAACAGGGTTGCGTTCACTGACTTGGACAAACATATTTGGAAAAAAAACTTGAAAATTGTTAGAGCACTTACCCTTGGTCTTGCCATGTGGGCAGAAAATGTCCTTGTGATGTAACTTCCTTTGTGCTAGTAGACTAATATTTTTAACTCTTTCTCTGCCAGGTAAAATTCCTTATGGTAACAGGATTGCGCACATGTTGTGGGACACAACTTAATAGCATAAAAACTGTAACATGCAATACTATGTGTAGACCAAAGAAGTTGTTTTCATAAGTAAAGGAGATGCATATCAACAATATACAAGAGGAAGTAATTTATTTAGAGCTTATTTTAATTGTTAAATCTGCCCAATGTGTGGGACAAGAGAAAACGGTCATTTTTTGAGGAGGTCCAAAGGTATTCGGTCTTTTGAATAATATCTAAGGAGCTTATTTTTCCACCAAATTTTACAGTTTGTCTTATAACAAGTACATTGTTCACAAAAAAATAGTCATGTAGATATTTTGGATATGTACATTTGAAATTTAAGTGGTGGGACAGGAAATGTACCAAAATCCTGGAATGTCCCTTCTGAACCCTTAAAACTTTATGAAGTTGAACTTATTTTCTTTGCATTATTTGAAGTCTGAAAGCTCTGCATCTTTTTATTTGGAATTTGGGAGAAATGTTGTCTGTAGTTTATAGAAAAAAAACAACAATGTTTATTTTACTCAAACATATACCTGTAAAACATAGCAAAATCAGAGAAACTGATTCAGAAACTCTTAATATTTTCCGAAGCAATATATACATTTTTTTCAACCTTATAAATTGCCTGGATTATGTAACATCACTTAATTATGATAAATGAATCATAATTTATGACTTGATTTTTTTGTTATAAATAAAAGCAGGGATTTTAGTGTCACAAGCTGAATTTTTTTAAAAGTTCATTTTTGCTGTTCTTGGTGGGGTTTTTTGCCGTTGTCTGAAGCCAGATCATGTTTTTATTAATGATTAAAAATGTGTAGACAGTGATGTCTACACCATGGGGGTCTCTGTGAGCAGCCTACTGTGGAGAACGCTGATCAAGAGCTCTCTTTGTCTGTGTCTTTAGGAGCCTAGTCTTTAGAATATGAAAGGCTGAAACTTTCTATGCGAGAGAAGTTTGAAGCTTTTTCTGTTTGAAAGCGGAGCTGGAAAGGCTGAACTGGTAACTCTTCTCCCATCATGAAGGTTTTACCAGCCCTCTCCTCCGTTGTCTTCATGCGCCATGCAAGCTCCACAAGCATATACACAGCTCTCATGACTTAAACATAGCACCTAAAGCCATTTAACCTACAATAATGAGACACGTCAGTTTGCAGGCTGTTCCTCTTACTCCTCTGCAGGATTAGGACACGCCCGTTCTGATCATTTCCTCTAATTCAGCGCTGAATATTGAATCACACGTGCCAAAACCCCACCATCACGCCAGTACCGGGCAGTGCACACAATGAAAAATGGATCACAGCCAGGCTGCTTGTTGTGTACAGGTTCGTGTGATCACTTTTGGAATACGATCTGTTGCTTTATGGGCTCTGGATTTTCAGGAGCTCAGGTGCTTTGTGTCTGCTGACATTTACATTATTTAATGCCATGTTTTATTCATCCAAAAACTAGACTTACAAATCACAGAGTGAATTTAAGAATGGACTGGGATAAGTGCATTAATCTACACTCTCTTATCTCTCTCTTTCCCTCTCTCTCTCTTTCTGTCTCTGTCATAATATTTCACTTCTGCCTCTATCTTCTCTCCTCTCTCTCTCTCTCTCTCTTTTAATCTTATTCTTTATCGCCCTCAACCCTTTCTGCTTCTTGTCATTCATCTGTTGTTGCTTTCTTTCCACCTCACGCTTTCTCTCTTTTCTCTTTCTTTTTTTTCTTTTTCTTTCTCTGTCTCTTTCCCTATTCATTAAATATGAAGAAATTGGGGTGTGTTTTGGGGTGGAGTTGGATGGTTGGGTGTTTAAGCATGTTTTTCTTTATTGGGTTGGGTTAGAAAGGGTTAAGATGAAGGGTGGTTAGAGTAAGAGTGTAGTATATGGGGTGCAGTTTGATATGGGTGGGGTTATAAAGAGGGAAGTTGGCATAAGGGTTTATTTTATGGGGTGAGATTCTATGTGGATGTGTTGGGAAAGGGTGTGGTTTTATTGGGTGTAGTTTAATATGGGTGGGGTTATAAAGATGGTAGTTGGCATAAGGGTTTAGTTTATAGGGTGATATTTGATATGGATGTGTTCGTGTGAAGGTGTGATTTTACTGGGTTCGGTTTGATGTGGGTGGAGTTGCAAAGATGGTAGTTGGCATAAGGGTTTAATTTATGGGGTGAGATTTGATGTGGATGTGTGGGATAAGGGTGTGGTTTTGTTGGACGGAGGTTGATGTGGGTGGGATTGAAAAGGGGTGTGATTTTATGGTCCTTGGTAAGATGGAATAAGGTGATATGGGTGTGGTTTTATGGATGCTGTTTAAAATGGGTGAGTGGATTTACTGGATGGGTAAGGGTGTGGATTGATTGGGTGGGGTTTTATATGGGTTTATGAGGTTTGTTTGAAGGAGCCTGAGGTAAGGGTGTGGTTTTATGGAGTTGGAACGATGTGGAAATATTCAATTTGAAAGTAGATGAGTGGGGTATGGTTGTTGTTTTATTGGGTGATGTTTGATATGGGTGAGTGGGGTTTAATGGGTGTGTGGGTAAGGATGTGGATTTATTGGGTGGGTAAGGGTGTGGATTGATTGGGTGGGGTTTTATATGGGTGTTTGAGGTTTGTTTGAAGGAGGCTGAGGTAAGGGTGTGGTTTTATGGAGTTGGAACAAAGTGGAATTATTTAATTTGAAAGTAGATGAGTGGGGTATGGTTGTTTTATTGGGTGATGTTTGGAATGGGTAATTGGGGTTGGGGTAAGGGTATGGTTTTATTGGGTGGGATTTAATTTGGGTGGGGTTTGATAGGGAGTGATTGGGGGTAAGGGTGTAATTTAATGGGGAAATTTATTTAAATTACCTTAAATATTTGGAAGTAAAACACTCTTTTCTACAGTATTTGGAGAGCCTAGAACAGTTGTTTCAGCCCATCTCTACGTTCAGAGTTGAGAGCACTGTAGGCTCTTTCTCTCTCTCTCTCTCTCTCTCCCACTCTCACTCTCACTCACACATATCTCTTGTTCTCTCTCTTTCATTGTCTTCCTTCTCTTTTGTTCTCTCTCTCTCTTTCTCCATCTCTTCCTCTTCCTCTGGTTGACTGAGTCCAGCTGCTGGAGCTCCTATAGAGAGCGGCTCACACTGTCATGGCCGCAGCGTGTGGAGATTTATGTGTTTTGGTGGAAACGTGCAGGTGCAACACCATATAGCCCATAAGACTGATGTACAGAGAGTGGGATTTTGCTGTGGCTAGCCTTTATATGGCTATTGTTTGGATATTTAATGACTTTTCCGTGCAGCTTTACAGATATGAAGACATGCGTGTGCATGAACACGAGACTCAATACATTAAATTTAACCCCTTTAATCTGCAGGCTTCTCATTCCGTTATTAATCTTAAGACTTATTATAAAGTAACTGCTATAAATTATTTAGTTCCTGCTGAGGAACTAATATGTAATGTTTGTATTCGCCCACACAACATCCCTTAGGGTTTAATAGGATAAATAGTCTGTTTAGGTCTATTTTAAGAAGTTGTTCTGCTGAGGTTAGAGTATTCACATGCTTAAGGGAAAGGGTTAAGCTGGGGTTTAAAGAGGGGGAGGTGCTATTCAGTTCATTTTAATAAGTGCTATATTTTATTTGGTAACTGCTATGAAGATTCTACAAAGCCACAAAAATAAAAACTCGCTGTCTGACCACATGATTTGCCATTCTTTAATTATTAATCTTTACAAAACTGTCTTTAAACTGTTTTCTATTACTCAAATTATTATGAGTTTCTTTGATTTTACCAAATTGAAAACCTCTGGAATCTAATAAAGAGGAATATGGATGATCACAAGTCATCAAATCAAGCTGAACTGCTTGAATTTTTGCACCAGAAGTGGCATAAAGTTTTCCAAAAACAGTGTGTAAGACTTTTGGAGGAAAACATATAGAGCACATGAAAGCCAGCGGAAGCAACAGACTTGTAGTGGCTTTATAGTAGCTTTGTAGTGTTACATAGCTTTGTAGTGTTTTGAATAGATATCTAATGTTATTTCACTAAGCAGTCAGCATAACAAGCGTAAATAGCACTTTACCTGAGGAGCTCCTGTTGCTGTTCCTCACTTTATGAGTGTTTTTGCCTGTATGAGTAAAATAGAAAAACAATTGCAAACAGCAATTATTTACTCAGAAATGAGACAAATGGTATTGTGCCATCAATCCACAGCTCGGAAAAAAGTTCCTCTCATTCCCCATATGAGCCTAGAAATGGTCCTGGGTGCGGAATCATTTATTCAACACAAGTGATAAAACTCCATAAAACTCTGGATACGAGGAGAAAAAAAAGCTTGAAGAATCGTACTAATGCACACTGAACTGAATGAATTTGTTATCTGTAGAAAGAAGAAAACTGTGGCTGATATTAATAATATAATGCTGCTAATGGCTTCAGTAATAACATATTGTAAATAGATATTAAACTTATGTCTAACTTGTGCAACAGAGCTTTTGAGAAATATCTCTTTTGAATACGTAAACATTGAGTATTTTAGGTCCATTATAGCGTTAATGGGGCTATTTAAAATATATTGAGTTTTGAAAAGGAATCAGTGTTAAAGTTGTTGGCGTATCTATTTTTAGGATTTATTGTTTGCATTCTTCAGCTGTTTCTTTCTGCTAATGAAGTCTGATTTCTTCATATATTGTGTAATTTTGTGAGACAAAGTAAACCCAATACTAATCACAGCCTTAATTCAAAGCCTTAATGTTTATATTATATGCACTCCTAACAGTACAGTAAGTCACAAACCTATATTTAAGCTAAGTCATACAAAAAAAAAAAAACAAAAAAAAAAACAATTAAAAATACTGCGGTATTCCCGAAAACAGTCAGAATCTTGAAAAATAGCATGATATACATTTTTGGTCATACCTTTCATCTACTGTAGAGTATTTTTTATACTGTGAATTTATCAGGTTCAGCTTTTTTTTATTATAGAGTATAAAGTTACCCTGATTGAGAAATGAGTTTGTGTTACGACAGTGACAGTATAGAACACAGTATGTGACTGCAAAGTTAATTTGGCATGTCCCTCGGTGCTCTAATAATACAAATGATTGCGTGATCACATGCTGATCACACACACTCACACAGATGACCAAGTGCATAGCGTAATCGCCGGCACCGGAACACTAAAATCCAATAAGTTGCAGGAAGTGCAGGGTAATTATTTTCCACTGCCAAGCTGAGCCGAAGAGGCGGGGTCACAGAGGAGACTTCTCAGCGGTGAGCGGCGGGGTCAGGCGGCCGCTGCTGACTGTCCATCTTCATCCCGCGCATGCATTCATTTCTCCCTTTTCTATTCAGGCACCGGGCTGGACGCAGCATCAGCTGGCTGACTCCCAGGACCAATAATGTAATAATGTGATGCTAACCAAATGAGGCTAATCCGGCATATGGGGGCCAAATCCTATCACTGATGTGTCAGATGTCATCAGAGAGCCAACGAATGAAGACTCCTCTGAGGAGGGAGTAAATACATTAAAGATACATACTCACTCACACACACAAGGTCACACACACTGGGAAGCCAGCGTGGGGTATGTATTATAGAGGACTGCTGACAAAATATGAAATGGGCTCTGCTCCCGCAGAAGCCTTCAGTGCTTACTGGTTTCAAATTCAATTTCTTTATCACAAAATCACGCAGAACTGCATCTCTAAATGGAAGGAGAAGCTTTAGACTCAACCTATTCAATCAGTCACTATTAAATTCTTTGTGCAGATCGGGGAACCATGCTGTTTTCTAAATGGATGTACTTCTGTGCATGCATTACGCAATGCTCACAACTCTTAAAGGGGAAATTCAACCAGTGTTACAAGATTTTCTGATTAAAGTAACAGTTTAGATGTGAATAATGTCATTCAGAATAGATCTGTTGAAGACAAACTGAGGATATTGAATTAAACTCAGTTTAATTGATATATGGAATTGATATATATCATAGACTGTATATAGCTGGACAGAGCATCGTCTCTCAAAAGTGAAGCCACCACAGGTCGGGCGCCCCCTGCTGTTCGGTTTCAGAAAGCTGTGTAACTCCACCCATCCCCATAGGTTTCAATGGCAAAACAGACAACTTTCAATCACGTTTTTTTTCCAATATAGTGCAATTCCACCTCTTTTATTTAAATGTAACAGCTAGTGTAACCTCTGCTTATATTGTCAAATTTTTATATCCCCACATAATTCGTTTTTTAAAACGTTATTCAGCTCTATTCAAAAAAGGTGTGGATATTGTAAAAGGGCTGGTTATGGGTGGGACCAATAACAGACCGTCAGCTCCGCTCCGCTCCGCTCTGCAGCCTGTGACCTCGAGGCAGCCCTCAGGGGTGGAGCTATTTAAATGAGTAGGCTGCTCTCCACAGTCTTTCTCCCTCCTCTGGTCTCTACTGCGCAGACTCGGAATTCAGGATCACCAACATGGCGGAAGATTTTGGCTTCATTTTCATTGAATGAATGGGAACGGCGATGCGGCGTCCATCTTTTTTTACAGTCTCTGATACAGTCTCTATATATATGTATAACCCTGTATGAGTGAATAGTACCTCATAAAGAGAGACATCAGCACACAAAAGTTATCTATTTATTTATACTACTTTCTTTACATTGTACTATAAAAAGCATATTGAGGATATATCCACTTAAACAGTACATTTTTTATATATTTTTATTTATGTACTATGCAAGAAAAATGAAAAAAAAAAAAAAATACAGATTCTAAATTCAAACAAAGCATTTTATCCAGAATATGTGGTCAAAATTAAGCAAGTGTCTTTCTAGTGCTTTTATTTCTGTTTATAAATAAGAGTTTATTTATAGTTACAATAGGTACAGGAATCGCAAGCCTTATGTTATACAACCTATACTGTTGGTCCTGTGGGGCGATAGTCCCTGATAAAAAACAGACATCAACAAACCACAAAGAAGGAAGAATAAAGGTTTAGGACAAATGACCCATTATTTCCTGTGCAGTGTACTATGCACATTGCAAAATTACAAATGTTTAGGTGTTTTTTTTATCTTGGCAGTGTGAAATACAGGTGTGCCACTGACTGATTAAAACCCTGACAACAGTCAACAGTTAGCAGCCCAATCCTGTCTTAGCCAAACAGTGGCACCGTGCGTGTTGCACGAGCTCAATGCATGTACACTCCCTGCTTGTTACACACACATATATCCATTTTTCACCTCAGCAATTAATAGATTAAAGAATATAATAACATTGCTGTTCCCTTAAATGAGCTGATGGCGTACTTTCACAGCATGGACGCACAGGTCAGTATATCCTCTGCTGAGATGCACAAAGCATCGCACTGTTAAAATATCAACTCGCCAAAGTCAGAGATTACCTGTCTCTTAAAGGGAATGACAAATAGCACACTGATTGGTTCATTTCATGTTACGCACAAAACACCCATGATTAATTAAGAAAATTAGTTATTTTTATGTTGAATTTTATTTATTTTTTTTTTTTTATATTAATTGGATTGGACCAATTCATTGGATGAATATCGGAGCTGTTAACACATTTCTATGTTTTTTTTTTTTTTTTCTAATTTTCCATTGCTGAAATTGAATACGTAATTACATTTGAACTGTGAGAAAAAAAATATGAATTATATTTTAGACATTTTTTGGAGATAAACTTAGACTTTAAAGTTAGATTTCCACCAACACACACACACACACACACACAGCATATTGTTGTACCAACTGAGGAGGGAAACCGAGTACATGGTAGATGAAGACATGGCTGGAGACATGTAACATAGAACAAAGGTAATGATGAAACAAAAGCAGTAACCCTCAGGAAGGTCAGGTGCTAATGGAGTCCGGGCTGCTGGAGAAAGCGATGGGAGAAATTCTGAGCGGCTCAGTGCAGAATGTGACCTTTGCCATTTTAATGTGTAGAGGACTGAGCGCGGGGAACACCCAGCGCAGCAAAGCTCATTTACAGTTGTATACAGCGGCGTACATACACACCGCTCTGCCCCGCAGCACCACCGCACCAATCGATAGCCCAGTCAATATGTTATTTTTCATCCAGTTTAAGCGAATGCATTGAATGCCTGGAGAGAGCAGCGGAGGTTCATGAATTCCAGCCGTGAGCCGCTCTCTGAAACACGCTGCTAAACTGGCAAATGGAAATAGGGGCCATGATCACCTAAATCATTACTGGAAGGCCGGGGGTGTTGGTCTCGGCGCAGGTAGGCGGAGACACAAGGCCAGAGCCAATTTCCTGTACCCAAATGACATCATTAGCATGAGGGCTACAGTGAATAGCCAAAGCAATGAATGAAGAGTCTGAGGGAGGCCCTGGTCTGTTATTAAGCAACTGGAGAAAAAAATAAATAATTGAAAAAAATATATAAAATAAAAAATCATCACTGTATTTAATTAAAGTCAGGTGTGTTAATTAATGAGTGTGTCCTAACAGCAACATGCCCTGTTATTTCCTGCTGTTGCTACTGGTGTTAACTCTCTGACGCTATGGTTATCAGTGGGAATAACATAAGCAGGGTATAATTTGATATTAATTATGCATCATTTGTAGCTCATTAAAACATAATAAATGATTTTCATATTGGTATGAAAGATTTTTAATGATTTTCCTTAATAAATTATTGGTTCAGATCAGTAATTTCAGTTAAATATATCATATAGCAGGTGAACACAGTGATATTTGAGAAGTGAAATGAAGTTAATAGGATTTACAGAAAGTGTTCAATAAAATTACGCAGGTGCTTAAATTTATTGGTTTGAATACCTTTAGCACCAATTATTGGAACACACAATATGTGTTTCATAAGCACATTGACCCTTTTTACACAGGTGAATCAAATTATGAGAAAGGGTTAAGGTTGCCAATTGCAAGTTTTTCTCCTCTTTGCATCTTCTCTGAAGACTGGCAACATGCGAGCCTCAAAACAAAATTCTCAAACGACCTGAAAACCAACATTATGGTTTAGGGGAAGAATGAATACAATGAGTTTAAATCTCAGATCTATTGCAGCTGTCAGTACTGTGAGGAACATAGAGAGGAAATGGAAGACCAGAGGCATAGTTCAGTTCTAGTTAAGACCCAAAGTGGCAGAACAAGAAAAATCTCAGATAAGCAGAGGAGAAGGATGGTGTCATACCAGTCAACCCACAGACCAACTCCACAGATCTACAACATCATCTTGCTGCAGATGGTGTCACTGTGCATCGTTCAACTTTTCAGAGCATTTTGCACAAGGAGAGGCTGTATGGGAGAGTAATGCAGAAGAAGCTTTTTCTGAGCACACGCCACAAACAGAGTCGCTTGAGGTATGCAAAGGCTAAAGCACATTCGAACAAGTCAGCTTCATTTTGGAATAAGGTGCTGTGGACTGATGAAATTAAAATGGAGTTATTTGGATAGCGATATGCACGGCATGAAAAAGAACACAGCATTCCAAGACAAACACTTAAAGCTCCCCAAAGTCAAATTTGGTGGTGGTTCATCATGCTGTGGAGCTGTGTGATCAGTGCACGTATTGGGAGTCTTGTTAAAGTTAAGAGTCGCATGGATTTCAGTCAATATCAGCAGATTCTTGAGAACAATGTTTAAGAATCAGTGAGAAAGTTGAAGTTGTTCCGGGACTGGATACTTCAACAAGACAACGACCCTAAACACTAAACACTGCTCAAAATCTACTAAAGCATTTATGCAGAGGAACAAGTACAACGTTCTGGAATGATCATCTCAGTCCCCAGACCTGAATATTATTGAAACTCTGTGGTGTGATTTAAAGCGGGCTGTTCATGCTCAGAAAAAAAAACAAAAAAACATTAGACCTGACTGAACTGGAGATGTTTTGTAAAGAAGAATGATCCAGAATTATTGCACACTTTCTGTAAATTCTATAAACTTAATTTTACTTCTCAAATATCACTGTGTTCAAAAACATAAAAATATTGTCATTTAGAGCATTTTTTTTTTTGCAGTAAATGAAAAATGGGGGAAATAGCAAAAAAGATGCAGAGCTTTCAGGCCTCAAATAATGCAAAGAAAACAAGTTCATATTCATGAAGTTTTAAGAGTTCAGAAATCAATATTTGGTGGAATAACCCTGGTTTTTAAGCACAGTTTTCATGCATCTTGACATGTTCTCCTCCACCAGTCTTACACACTGCTTTTGGATAACTTTATACAACTCCTGGAAAAACATCATCATTAAGTGGTCTCTTATTTTCTTTCCAGAGCTGTATGTTAAGTATATTATTTATGTATATTTCGTAGTGCAGTCCACACTAAAGTGTTAACACATGTAAGTTTTTTTCAAATTGTTATCAAATTTGGGCCAAATGTCTTGCCATAATTCACTCTTTTTGCAAAGCCTGTGTATTTTGGCCAGATTTAAGTGGTGTGTAGAGGTGTTTAGTGATGTGAACATGGTGTGGTTTAAAAGGTTTACTTCTATATTTATTTTATTTTGTATTTATTTTTTATAACTAACGCTCTGTTTCTCTTCTCTTCACATCTCTCTCTCTCTCTCTCTCTTTTAAAATAGAAGGGAAAGTGGAGAATTCACAGTTGTGTCAAAAAGTCTCTGCTTATTTCAATGAGCTACGAGTGAGAAACGCCTAATGTTAAATTATACTGCTCTTTACTTTGCCAATGATAATTGTGAGTTCTCAGGGTTAACACCAGACAGTATCAGGGCATCGTGTTGCTGTTAGGATGCATGACACTCATTACTTAATGAATCAATTAACATGCCTGCCTTTAATTAAGTAATGAGATGTATATTTTTTAATCTCCGGTTGCTTGATAACAGACCAGGGCCTCCCTCAAACCCTCCTAAAGCCACAAAGGAGAGCTGTGAAAGCTGGCGACTTGTAATATGTCACTCTATCAAAGTTAATGAGGAATATCTCACCCTGGAATCTATTTCCTGGTGGCTCACTGAATTAAACATCAATTGCGGCCCCTCACGGCCTGAGATTACAGTAGGAACAGCTGGATACTGGCTGATTCATGGGGACGATAAAGACGTATCATATCCAATCTCATTTTAATCTACATTATTTAAAGAGCGAGATACTTCCCACACGTTATCTGTTCGATAATTACTGCGGCTGTGATGATGGCGGCGGTGATGATGATGATGATGATGCTCTGGAAGGGCTGCCATTTCCTGGCTGATCTTTCATGCAACACTGTTGAGCCTCTTGGGGGATGATTTCCATCTGAACTAAGCTGAGGGTGTGAAAATGCACCCCACCCTGACAGCAGCTATAAATCACCAACTCAGCTGGACCCCTGACGTTAACAACCTATAATACAATTTCTGATACAAAGATATGTCTTAAAATAAGCAAAAACACTGCACGTCAAAATGTTGGGTGTAAATTATTATTATTATTTTTTTTTTAATCTTTCCTTTTAAATAAACCTCAAATAATCAAATCATTTGGGTCAGTTTGTAACACTTAACATCTTAATCATAATGTCTTCCAATTTCTATGAAGTACTGATTAAAATGAAGTAATGATTTGGCAGTCTTTTCTCAACTTATAAATTAGGTCACCCTGACTAAGACATTTTTTTTTCTTTTCTTTTTTTTTCTTTGGTCAGAAGTTCATTAGTCTCACCTGTGTCATGTTCAAATCCTCACCTCAACAGGTCTTGGTTGTAATACCACCACTGTCATAATATTCAGATGGATTTTGGCTTTAATCCCAACTGTGTTTTTGAATTTGTACTTGTTTCTTGCATGTAACCCTTATATCTGACGTTAAATTAATATGAGTGTGGTTTGTAACCTCATTACTGTCATTATATTCTCACTTAAGTATTGGTTCTAAGCTCATTAGTCTCACCTGGGTCTTGGTTTGAACCCCACCTCTGTTGTTAGCTATATCAGGATGCTAATAACACCATGGTGATTCCAAAGCCTCACTTAAGTCTTGGTTCAAACCTCATTTCTGTTGTTATCTTGCTATCTGTGTTTTGTTTGGAATCCAGTTGCTGACATTAGTCTTGCCTTGTTCTTGGTTCAAACCCCACCTCAACCAATAGCCACACTTTGCTCTTGGTTGAACCCTATTACTGTCATTAGTCTTACAGGGCTCTTGGTTCGATTTTTTTTTTATTTCTATTTCAGGTTTGTAACCCCATTTGTCTCTTTTGAGTTGTTAGCTCACTAATGTCAATATAGGTTTACTTGAGTCTCGGATCTAAGATTGCCTCTTTTGTTAGTCTCACCAGAGTCTTGGTTCAATCCACCTTTTCTTTTATTAGACTCACCAGTATTTTGTTAAGTCTCAGCTGAGTCTTGTTTTAACCCAACCCCAGTCATTAGCATCACTTGGGTCTTGGTTCAAACCCCATCCCTCTTTCAGTTTTACATGAGTCTTGGTTCAAACCCCATTTCTATGGTTAGCCTCACCTGTGTTTTGTTTGAAATCAAACTTCTCACTTTGTTTTTGGTTCGAACCCCATCTCTGTCATTAGTCTTACAGGGCTCTTGGTTTGAACTTTTTCAAATTTCTGTTGTTAGCCTCACCTATTTCTGGTTTGTAACCCCATTTGTCTCTTTTGAGTATTTGTTGTTAGCTCACTAATGTCAATATATGTTTACTTGAGTCTTGGATCTAAGATTGCCTCTTTGGTTAGTATCACCAGGGTCTTGGTTTGAACCCCACCATGTTGATTAGTCTCACTTGGGTTTTGGTTCCAAACCCATCCTTTTCTCTAGTATTACAAGGGTCTTGATTCAATCCACCCTTTCTTTTATTAGACTCACCAGTATTTTGTTAAGTCTCAGCTGAGTCTTGTTTGTAACCCAACCCCAGTCATTAGCATCACTTGGGTCTTGGTTCAAATTCCATCCCTCTTTTTTTCTTACATGGGTTTTGGTTTAAAGCAGTTTCTGTTGTAAGCTTTACATATTCAAGTGTCTTGGTTTAAACTCCACTATGGTGATTAGTATCCCTTCATTAGTTTCACAGAAGTCTTGGTTTAAACCCCATTTCTATTGTTAGCCTCATATGTGTTTTGTTTGGAATCAAACTGCTCACTTTGTTCTTGGTTCGAACCCCATCTCTGTTATTAGTCTTATATGGATTTTGGTTCGAAGCATTTTTTGTTGTTAGCCTCACCCATTTCAGGATTTCAGCCTCATTTCTCATTAGTCTGACATAAGTTGTTTGAACCCCAGCACCAGTTCCAGTAGCCTCACCCATGTTTTGTTTAAAACCCTATCCCTGTCATTATTCTCACTGGTCTTGGTTTTCACCCCTTTACTGTTGGTAGCCTAACCTGTTTCTTGTTGCAACCCCACTATTTTTTAGCTTCTAGTCTCATTTGTGTTCATCTTTTTATTTTTTTATCACTTATTCTATGTTATTAGTCTCACCTGCATCTTGTTTATGGCCCTGTTTAATCATTACAATAATTCTCAGCTGTTTTTTTTTTTGTATAACTCTACTTCTATTGTTTGTCACACCTGTGTTTTACTTGTAACTCCACCCGTCTCATTTATAACACTTTTTCTGTCATTAACTAAATAAGTATGTTGTTTTTTTTTTTTGCTACACTATCATTAATCTCATTGGCATCCTGCTTGTGGCCCCATTCCTGTTGTTGTTCTGACTTGGGTCTTGTTTGTAGCCTAGTCTTTCCTCTTACTCTTCCCAATCATTAGTTTCATCATTACCTTTGTTTCCAGGTATTTGTAGTCTGTATCTAAGTTTCTAAGTTTTGTTATAGATATTGCATTAGTTTTCCTCTGTGAATTCTAACAGTGTTATCTATGAGTATCTGATTTCTTTTGTTCATATCTACAGTTCTTTTTTTTTTTTTTGACCACCACTACCTGTTCTCTGGATTACTGATTTTGGATTTTTCCCTCAACCTGATGTCGGCTTCTGCTGTGATACTTTGACAATGGGTTTAAGGATGTTGGATTCCCTACGATTCCCAGTTACAAATTGATATATTTCCCAGTCCCCCAATAGACTAACTTTTATGAACTTTAGCTCCCAAGATGTACCAGTCATGTGCCTCAGCCAGACAATCAGCACTCTAGATCAGCTTCACCTGAGTTCTAAATTTTTTCATCTGTCTTTTTCATCTACTTATGTGTATAAACCTGTTTGCTTGGCTATATTGTTGCAAAGTAAAAAAACTGAATGTGTTTGTTGAATTGACTGCGTTTAACCAATTTCTTTATTTTGTTGCATTTGCTTTTTTAATTTAGCTTTTGTCTTTCTTTTTTTATTTTATTTTTACATAGTCTTTGCCTCATTCATGTACTATGTATATCTTTTTGATGTTCAAGTTGATGTTTTTTTTTTAGATTGGCTGAGTCGTTCATCTTTGTTAATGAACGACTTTTCCCATTTTACATTCATGAGTAATAATCATTACAAATAGAAAATAAAAAGTTGCTGGAACCACCATCTCCTTCTACCTCTTCTTCATTCTAATCTTTTGGTTCTCTGTCTATCCCTCAGACACCAGCTTACAAATGTATAATCAGTCGCTCAGTTTTATTCAAGGCCTTTAAAATTTTTATATTGCATCACAGTTTTTGAGAACTACAATCACTTTTACACTTTTTGTACCTATATTTTCTCAAATGTAAAAGTAGTTGGATAGTTCAATAATTAGCAGTTTTGTGTGTGCTCTTTTCCCTTGTAACTTCATGATAAATTAAGAGGTTGGGAGTTACTTTCATATGTTGAATTTGTATTTGGTAGCTCCTTATAAGAGAGAGAGAGAGAGAAAGTTCTATATATATATATATATACATATATATATATATATATATATATATGTATATATATATATATATATATATATATATATATATATATTATAATGTGTAAGTAATCCTAATTTTATGAAAACACAGTTACACTGCTCCACAGGACAACAGCTTCAGTTTGGCATTGACTATGATGAGCTTAGGCTGCTATTCTGCTGCTCAAGATCATTCTGAAGCTGTGCGCACGCACACACACACACACACACACACACACACACACACACACATACGTGTGATCCTAGACAGGTTGAATTTGTAATGACCTAGCAAAAGATTGCCTCATATCTCGATGAGCCAGTCAAAGGAAGTGCAGTTAATAATCTCTGGAGCCTCTAATAAATCTAATAAGAGCTTAGAGTTCAAAGTGGACAAAATAAGAACACTAATGTGCATATAGCTATCTCATTATATATGCTCTCTCTCTCTCTCTCTCTCTCTCTCTCTTTCTGCTTCTCTCCTAATCTCTTTCACCCTCTTTTTTCTCAGCTTAGAGCCATTTGTCGGGCATAACATTGGGGGACCCACAAAAAAAGAATATATGGTTTTGGTAGCAAAAAAAAAAAAAAAAAAAAAAAAAAAAAAAAATATATATATATATATATATATATATATATATATATATATATATATATATATATAACTGTATGTTGGTATAAACTTTCGCCCCCCACTGTAAATCAATGGAAAGAGAGATTGATGAAAGTTTATATTATATTATTATATTGTTAAGCTGAACCTAACCACTGATTTATTTAAGAAAAGGTGGAAACCGTTGATAACATCCATGGAACTGACATCACAGCCTATTAAATTGTGTATTTGCCTATATGTATATACGTGTATAAAAGTTTATGCATGTGCAGACACGTGTACATGTGTGTATACTGTATGTGCACGTATACATGTAACTATATATATAAAGCTAATGTGTGTGTTTTTTAATCCCTCCAAACTGTAGAGAAAAGATAGTTTTCTAAGATATTTTTTTTATGTTCAACTTTTCATTCTGTTGTATTGGAATGCTATGTGTGGCTTAATGTGCAATAAAGTGGCTTTGTAAACAGAATATTCAAGCAATATAAGATACTATTGTTAAAAAAAAGTAATTTATTATCATAAAAATGATATTTGCATCTCATGTCAAATGATACTATGTTAAAATGTGGGTCATTTATTTGTGTCAGTTAAGTTTTTCTTTTATATCCAGGTTGTATTTGCATCTAGCCACGCCCCTCTTCTAAGATTTGCAAGGTGTTCATTGCTCTGTCCCTGTAGCCATTTGTTTCCATCAATATATATATATTTTTTTTGCTATTTTGAACCAGTATTTCAGTTTAGTGAAGTACGTCTTGCATGTATATCCAGCCTCCTTGCAATCTGTTGATCTCAGGTCTTTCCATTGGAAACCTGAGGAAGGGCGGAGCTGGAAATGTATCAAACGATGGACCTGTTACTTTGTATAGTGGCAAAACGATTAGTAAAATCAATCTTTAAAATTAAGGATATTAAAGAAAATTTAAGAAAAAAAAAACATTGCAGCTAAAATATCTCTTTCTTCTCTCTCTCTTGCTTTAATTTATTTCTTCCTTTTTTTTCTTTTAACATACTGTACATACTGTGGTTCTCATCTGCTTCTCTCTCTCTCTCTTTCTTTCTCTGTCTGTCTATCTATCTCTTTCTCCCAGGATCGGTTTATTCATTCAGATGTTTTTTTTTTTCTTTCATATACTCATATTCTCATCATTTTTTCTTTTCGCTTTCTCTTTTACAGATCATAAATCTGGGCAGAGAAATCTGATTTAGATTTAGATTGCAGTAAAGCAGGTTTGACTAGCAGATGTTCTTTTTTCTCTCTCTTATGCTCTGGTTTATCCGCTGGGCGAGCGTGTGGGGTCACAGGTGGCACCAAGAGAGAAACAATATCTTCTTTCAGCGCTGCAATCAGATCTGAGAGCAGTTACATCAAATTGCTGAAGAGGAATGCACTTTATTGGATGGGGAAGAATCACAATACTGTCATTAGAGAGCAGGTTCTGCTCCCTCTGTCTCTCTCTCTCTCTCTCTCTCTCTAACTAAAATGTGTTATCAGCTATTCATTTTTCTACCCCTCTAAACTCTAAACATGTTGAAGAGTCACTTGGAGTCAACAATTCATCCCTCATTCATCACACATATTATCTTTCACACGTGAACTGATTACTCTACAGCTGTCTGTATGGCAAGTTCAAAGGATACAATATTAAATAGACCACTAGGCTTATCATGAATCTGTTTTCTGACCTCCGTTACTAGTGTAATTACAGAAGACACATATTGTAATCCCGTATCAATTGACTTGTTCCTACTGTGCTCTTAAATTCGTATATAGATCTGAAAAAAAAAACACTTCAGTTTCTGAATCAGTTTCTCTGATTTTGCTATTTATAGGTATATATTTGAGTATAATGAACATTGTGTTTTATTCTATATAGTGTAGACAACATTTCTCCCAAATTCCAAACAAAAATATTGTAATTTAAAGCATTTATTTGCAGAAAATGAGAAATGACTGAAATAACAAAAAAAGATACAGAGCTATCAGACCTCAAAAAATGTAAAAAAAAAAAAATAAATAAATAAAAAATAATAATAATAATAATAATAATAAATAAAAGTTTATATTTATTAATATATTCAGTTTTAAGAGTTCAGAAATCAATATTTGGTGGAATAACCCTGTTTTTTAATCACAGTTTTCATGCATCTTGGCATGTTCTCCTCCACCAGTCTTACACACTGCTTTTTAATAACTTTAAGTTCAGCTTGGTTTGATGGCTTGTGATCATCCATCTTCCTCTTCATTATAATTCATAGGTTTTCAATTTGGCAAAATCAAAGAAACTCATCATTTTTAAGTGTTTTTTTTTTTCCAGAGCTTTAGCAACTGTGTATATTATAGAATGTACAGTAAGGACAGTACATTTCTTGTTTCATTTATCTTCATGTATCCAGCAGAACATCATTTATTCTGGGATACTGTTTGAGAGCTTTTTACTGAAGGACTGAGAGAAAGACTGACATGTCAGATTGAACAACTGTCATCAGAACTGATACTTCAGTACTTGTTTTATCTGGTACTGAAAGGCAAGACTGTGACTAACAGAAGCAGCTCAATAAGTCTCATAATAAGCTTCCATCAAAAACATAATGGCTGGACAGGGATTAAGACTAATTTTAGACTGTATTTTCCTTTCAGTCATGAATCCAAAACCTGTCTTTGCTGTGGAGCAACACACTGCCACAATTCCTTCTTAGAAAATGGTATTTCTATTAATACAGTATTTTTTGTGTGTGTTTTGACTTTTATAACCCACTCTGAAGGCCTAGCCCTTGTAATCACCACAGTAAAAATCCCACTCAGCCTAATGAGAAACTGTAGAGCCACACAGTTTACTGGTTTTAATGGTGCTTATGAATGCCTTTTAAAGGTCATGCTTTTAGGACAGATCTTGGTTTACAATTTTTATTTGTTAGTTTTAGCACTGTGGCTAATTCTATGCTCTGTAGATTTCCAACCTACATTTCCATCCTTGCAAAATTTCCAGTATGTAGAGTTCAGTGAAAAAATAAATAAGATCTTGATAAACTACAGACTCAACTGAAATGTAATAACTAAACTATCCAGTTTAAAACATCATAAGTCATAAAAGAGACGGAGCATCTCCTGTTTCTCTGTGTGTCTGACAGCGAGGTCAATGAAAAAAATGGCATGAACCTAAATCCTCACCATAGAGGGCACCACAGCATTGCTAAACTCACAGCATTGCTTTTACTGCCTGTGCCTTGGTGCCTTGGTACAACTCAAGAGTTGTAAAATTTTAGCAGTGAATGAAAAGAAATTCACTTTTTGGGATGATAAAATCTAGTTTTGTTGTATTTCTTTGTTCTTTCCATAGTCTCTTTACCATTTCGGCAAAATTAAGCACTGAGTTTTCAAGGTTTATCCACAAATACAACTCTCAAACATCACACATCTGGCACCATCAGCCTTTCTTCTGTCTGCTTTACTGTTTACAAGCAAAAGACCATTAGGTTACCCAAAAGCAGTGTGAAAGGCCGGTGGAGAGGATGTCCAGACACATAAAAGCCGAAAAAAACACTTAAAAACCAGGGTTATTCCACATATTAATGATTTCTAAACACATAAAACATTAGTATTGTTGTTTCTAAATGAATATGAACGTCTGGAGTTTTAATCCAATTGGTCTAAACTCATTACACATCTGGCATCATGCCTTTCTTCTGTCTGTGTTACTGTTTACAAGCAAAGACCATAAGGTCACCCAAAAGCAGTGTGAAAAACTGGCGGAGAGCATGCCTATACACATGAAAGATGGGATTAAAAATCAGGGTTATTCCACATATTATTGATTTCTGAACACATAAAACATTAGTATTGTTGTTTCTAAATGAATATGAACATCTGGAGTTTTAATCCAATTGGTCTGAACTCATTACACATCTGGCATCATCAGCCTTTCTTCTGTCTGTGTTACTGTATACAAGCAAAAGACCACAAGGTCACCCAAAAGCAGTATGAAAGACCAGTGGAGAGCATGCAGAGACACATAAAAGCCAAAAAACACTTAAAAACCAGGGTTATTCCACATAATATTGATTTCTGAATAAATAAAACATTAGTATTGTTGTTTCTAAATGAATATGAACATCTGAAGTTTTAATCCTATTGGTCTGAACTCATTTCACATCTGGCACCATGCCTTTCTTCTG
This sequence comes from Astyanax mexicanus, assembly GCF_023375975.1. Lineage (NCBI taxonomy): Eukaryota > Metazoa > Chordata > Actinopteri > Characiformes > Acestrorhamphidae > Astyanax > Astyanax mexicanus. Next base: position 38,544,726 of record NC_064410.1, read on the forward strand.
TCTGTGTTACTGTTTACAAGCAAAGGGCATTCTCTGATTATTCCTAAATAACATTAAAGGTCTCATTCCACTATTTTTTTCATTTACTTTAAAATGTCTAGTTGTGGTACTCTATTATGAATTAATGCCATGTGAGCTGTTTTTTTTTTTGTGAAAAAAAAAGGTGCTCCGGTCTTTTTGTATAATCCTGCTTTATTTCACTGGATTAGTTGTCTCTGAAGAAAGACAGGATTCGGCTATTGCTCATGAATATTCATACATTCAAACATGTTGCCTCTGATTGGCTAACAGCACTGCAGCAGAGAACACCTACCTGTCTTGGCCCCACAGTCAATTTGGCAGCTATAAATCTCAAAGGACAAAACGTTTTCAGAGATACAACCTTAGTTGTAAAGATATAGCATTGAGTGCGAGGTAATTTAACTCTAAAACTTTGCTTACTTTGCTTTGATTACTTGTAAAAAAAATGTTAGGGTAATGTTGCTGACAAAAAAAGGGTGATTATAATGGTTATAACAACTATATAACAAGTTATGACAATTACAGGATAATTGCAACTAAGACACAATAACTTGTTAACTAGGAATAATAAAAAAAAAATCTTTTTTTTTTTTTTTTTTACAAATTACTGTATAGAAATATTTTGTGCAATCATAAAACTACAACATATATATTTAAACTAGTGTCTGTTTGTTGCTCGATCTTGGCAGATTTGCTTAATGTAATATTGTTGTCCTCAGCAGGCGAAAAGCACTATCGGACCTCATTAAAACCCCTAAAATCCTCTGAAATGTAATCAAAAGGAAGATAGGTGGTCACATGGTGGCATAAGGTCACCCAAAAGCAGTGTGAAAGACTGGTGGAGAGCATACCAGGATATATGAAATATTCCACCAAATAGTGATTTTTGAACTCTTAAAATATTACTGGTGTTGTTTCTAACTTATTTTCTTATAATATTTGAGGTAATTTTTCCTTTTTGACCATTTTTTCATTTTCTGCTAATAAATGTGCTAAATGACAATATTTTTATTTAGAATTTGGGAGTGATGTTGAGTGTAGTTTATAGAATTATCACCAAAGTTCATTTTACTCAAACATATATCTATAAATAGTAAAATCATACAAACTAATTTTTTTCCAGAGCTTTATATATGGAGCTTCATTTGGGGACTTTTTTCTTCCTGAGAAAAGTCAAAAATTCTCACAATGTTTCAATGTTGACACACACACACACACACACACACACCGCACACACACACACACACACGTGCATGCATATCCACACTAGCGAGGTCAAGACCCGTGGACACGTATGAGTGAGTTATTTTTTCGGACTTCGTTTATTAGTCTTGTCTGCAGGTTAACTGCAGCTGCCAGCGAAAACACAGACGCATCAGCAACAATACGACAAGAGAATACACTCCTCCCGTCCAATCACAACACACATTCCTGCAGCGTCCTTGCTTGATCATCACAAAGGATTATCTGTTAGGAAGACGTCCTTCAAAAGGATACGCTGAATTATCCAAACGCACAGCTCTCAGATTCCCATGTTCGACTTGGCATGTGTGTGGTGTGTGGTGTGTGTTTGTGTTTGCAGTGTGTGTACCCATGTGAGCTGTGTTTGTGTAAGTACAGTGCGGCGCAGGCCTTGAACAGACACATCCTGACTGCCAACTTCACCAGGTGTGAATCTTTAAAAAGTTGGAATAATTGGCATGGTTTCTGAGGGCCCAAACAAAGCCAGAGCCTGAGCAGAAACAGCAGGGAGCTGCTGCCCATGAATTTTGAATGGCTGTGGATACATTCACTACAAGGCTGATGGATCTGCTGTAACACTGGCAAGTCCACCAAGCCCACAGTTTCCCCGAATCCAGCCGATGCGCTGTGTCTCTCCGGCCTGAACTCTCATTATTAATCACGGCAACTGATGTAGGTAAGAAATACAAAATCTAAAAAAAAAGTTATTTTTTATTTAAGTTATATTCACACTGCCATCAATAATCATCAGAAAGTTATACAGTTATAATTTTTAGTTATATTTTTTGTTTGTTTTAAAAATCAGTTCCTCTGATTTTGCTATTTATAGGTATATGTTTGAGTAAAATGAACAATATTGTCATTTATTTGCAGAAAATGAGAAATGGTTGAAATAACAAAAACGACGCAGAGCTTTCAGACCTCAAATACTGCAAAGAAAACAAGTTTATATTCATAATATTTGTTGGAATAACCCTGTATTTTTTTAATCACAGTTTTCATGCATCTTGGCATGTTCTCCTCCGCCAGTCTTACACACTGCTTTTGGATAACTTTATGCCTTTACTCCTGGTGCAAACATTCAAGCAGTTCAGCTTGGTTTGATGGCTTGTGATCATCCATCTTCCTCTTGATTATATTCCAAAGAACTCGTGTTTTTTAAGTGGTCTCCTATATTTTTTCCAGAGCTGCATATAAGTAATTACATGAATGAATAAACAAATAAGAGCATGTTGATTAAGTTTAGTCCAATATCAAAACTGTAGATTATTGCAAAATGTCTGTTTGAATTTAATATTTATAATATGGTACAGTTAGTAACAATCACATCTCAAGGTAGAAAACTTCATTTAAATAGAAAATAAATTATATGTTTTTTTATCTAAGAAGATTTTTGTTCATCAACCAAAATTAGGAAATATATTGTGATACAAAAGTTTACCCACACCGTCCAGCTATTTTTAATACTCATGATTTTGGAAGTACCAATCAATGAGCAAGTACCGCTTTTTAAAAATAAGATCAAATCAATAGATGAAATCAAGAATTAACTAAAGTATGAAGAAGGATAAAGAGTTCATGATCCGAAATAAATCATTCACACAAACATCATCTGTCAAACATGGTGGAGGTGGCACTATTATGTTATAGGTATGTTATGGGCATGTATGGCTACCAATTGAAGTGACTTATGAGTGTTTATTGATTTGAGTGCTAATAGTTGGAGCAGGGTGAATTCTGAAGTGTGTAGACCTGAACTTTCTGCTCGGATTCAGTCAAATGCTACAAGAAATAATGTAGTTATGTTTTATGTGTTTCATGATACAGATGGATAATGACTCCATAGACTACAAATGCAATCCAAGAGCATTTTTAACCAAAGAAATTGAAGGTGGCCACCCCAGCTGAGGGAAAATATATAAAATTATAAAATGTTTGTTCAATGACTTTCTAGGAAATAAATGGAAAGCTGTAAAGAAATGGCTATACAGCGTAAATTGGTAATGTGTCACGAAGTGACCCAGGCAGGGAGACGAGGAGGCGGACACAGGTGCAGGTAAGGGCGATATAAATAAATAATTTATTAAATAAATAACAAAGAAACAAGGAAACAAGCAACAAGTAAACATGTAACAAAGAAACACAAATAACCAATAACAAACTAGAGATAATAATAAAGATAAACAAACAGGGAATATATACAAGGAGCTAAACTAGGAATAGACACAAAGCAGGGGTAATATACAAGGAACTAGGGAACACGGAAATAAACAAGAAACTAGAGATAAACAAAGGACAAGGGCTAAAGCTAAGAAAACGAGGGCTAGGCTAGGAAACACAAGAACGACAAAACAACAGAGGAAGGTGCAAAGACCGACCGAGGACAAGGTGGCAGAGGAGAGCTATTTATAGTACATAAAACACACTAGAATTGGAAACACCTGGGGAAGGGGTGGAGCTACAAATTAGAAACACATGGTGGAAATCTACTGACAGGAGACACAGAGAGGCACAGGTCACGTGGGGAAGACACACAGAGACACGAAACAGGGCTAAGACCTGACAGAAGCCTCCCCCTAAACGCGCAGCTCCCGAGGCGCGTAAAAACGAACCCCGGGGGCTGGCGGCGGGGAGAGGCCGGGGAAAACAAGAGACGAAACCGGGGACTGAAACGGAGACAGGACAGAGGACAGAGACTGGACGGGAGACTGAACGGGGAACTGAACAGGAGACAGAGACTGGACGGGGAACTGGACAGGAGACGGAGACTGGATGGGGAACGGAGACTGGACAGGGAACTGGACGGTGGACGGAGACTGGACAGGAGACTGGACGGGGAACTGGACGGTGGACGGAGACTGGACAGGACACTGGGCAGGGGACGGAGATTGAACAGGAGACTGGACGGGACTGGACATGGGAACAGGGACGAGGACATTAACAGGGACAGAAACAAACACTGTAACTGGGACGGGAACAGAGACAGAGACAGACACGGGTACAGGGATGTAAACAGAGACAGGGACCAAAACAGGGAGAGACATGGGGACCAGAAACACGGGTGGGTGCCCAGGACTGGCAAATGTCTGAGGGGAAGTCCAAGGAGCCAGCCTGGGCACAGGACTGGGGACAAAGTCAGGGGACCTCGGTGCCTGCCTGGGTACGTGGGACTTGGGGCCAAACAAAGTTCTGGGAGCAGGAACCGGTGGGGTAGTGACTCTGGCAGCGGGAGCTGCTGCTGGCGGCGCGGCGACTCTGGCAGCGGGAGCTGGTGCTGGCGGCGCGGCGACTCTGGCAGCGGGAGCTGGTGCTGGCACGGAGACTGGAACTGCTGGAGCAGACACTGAGACTTGAGCAGCTTCAGCAGACACGGAGGCTGGAGCATTTTCAGCAGACATGGAGGCTGGAGCATTTTCAGCAGACATGGAGGCTGGAGCAGCACGCACAGCAGCATATGCAGAGTCTAGAGCGGCAGGAGTTCGGGGGCGTGGCTCAGCAGCCGAAGATGCCTCGTAGGTGGGCGTGTCCGCCGAGTGAGTTTCGGAGCTGGGCGTGTGGAGATCAGGTAATGCAGCTGTGAGGCCTGAAGCCGCGGGCGAAACAAAAACCCGGACTGGATCCGCAGCCTCGCCGGCAGAGTCCACAGCAAGCAGCGCGGGGCCGCCGGTAGAGACCGGCACGGGAAAAGTCTCCATAACAGTCCTGGAGCACGGCTGGGTTGCCGCGGAGATAGTCCCAGAGAGAGGCTGGACTGCAGCGGCGAAATCCAGCCCCGCAGCCGCCATGAAAGCCAGCTCCTCAGCCTGAGGGGCTGGCGCTGCAGCTGTGGGGCTCAAGGCTGCGGTTGCCGCAAAAACCCGGACCGGATTTTTACTCCCTCCGGCTGAGTCCAGCGCGTGGAAAGTCTCTGCTCGCGGCTGGCTCACCGGGTTGGAGGTCCTGTAGCGCGATTCGGCAGCAACCGCGGGGAACACGGAGCGCGGTTCGACTGCCATCGCGGAAGTCCCGGAGCGCGGTTTCACAGCTTGCGCCTTTGCCGCGGGAGAGGAGAGTGTCTTGGCCGCGGGAGGAGCTAGCTTTGGAGGCGCCGGGGAAGCTAACGCCTTAGCCACCGGGGAAGCTAGCTCTGGAACCGCCGGTGAGGAGCGCACCTTGGCTGCAGGGGAACGGACGTGAGTCGGGACGGCCTCTGGAGCTGTGCGGCCGAGAGCCGGGTAGAGCACCGCCCCTGGGGGAAACGGTTTTGGAGTACGGGCTGATGCGGCGTAGAGCTCCTCTTCGTCCTCGGAGCTGCTGGGAGCGCACCCGAGAAAGTCCCACGGGTCCCGCTCCTTGAGCCTCGGGTACACGGAGGTACCGAGGCTCAAAGCACCAACCCTCATCGCCCCCCCAAGAAAATCCTCCCCGGAAAAGGGGTCTTCTTCCGGCTGGCGGGACCCCTTAGAGCGCCTACCCCGAGGCCTGCGGCGTCCTTGAGGCCTCGAGGTGTCCTGCGCCGGGGTCCCGCAAGGAGCTCGGCGAATCGCCATCCTGGTGCCCATCCAGGCAGAACCTGCTGTGTCCATGTTCGGTCGGTCTTTCTGTCACGAAGTGACCCAGGCAGGGAGACGAGGAGGCGGACACAGGTGCAGGTAAGGGCGATATAAATAAATAATTTATTAAATAAATAACAAAGAAACAAGGAAACAAGCAACAAGTAAACATGTAACAAAGAAACACAAATAACCAATAACAAACTAGAGATAATAATAAAGATAAACAAACAGGGAATATATACAAGGAGCTAAACTAGGAATAGACACAAAGCAGGGGTAATATACAAGGAACTAGGGAACACGGAAATAAACAAGAAACTAGAGATAAACAAAGGACAAGGGCTAAAGCTAAGAAAACGAGGGCTAGGCTAGGAAACACAAGAACGACAAAACAACAGAGGAAGGTGCAAAGACCGACCGAGGACAAGGTGGCAGAGGAGAGCTATTTATAGTACATAAAACACACTAGAATTGGAAACACCTGGGGAAGGGGTGGAGCTACAAATTAGAAACACATGGTGGAAATCTACTGACAGGAGACACAGAGAGGCACAGGTCACGTGGGGAAGACACACAGAGACACGAAACAGGGCTAAGACCTGACATAATGCAATGTTCATTATTTTCATACATTGATTAAACCAATTGTAATCTAATCCTCTGTTTGGTGCATATCTTGAAGATAAGATAAGGTAAGATAAGATAAGATAAAGATAAGACTCACATACAGGTCTCTAGGTTTTATGTAGTTCATTAAATGATGAATTACGAGTAATGCGAGTAATTGTTGTGTGGATTGTGTGTTCGCAGTCACATGTGATGCAAGGCTGTGTTTGGGATTTCAGGTGGTTGCACAGGTTCAGTGGAGAAGGTTTCTCAGCAGGCAGCCTATTTGTGTGTGAATAGCGCTGGTGAGTGATGAGAGTGTGGTGTAATTTGCTGCTGGAACTAACCTGTCAGACTGAGCTGCAGAAGGAGAGGACAGCTAAAACACTCCAGAGACTGCGCTCCATCGATTCATGACATCAAATCAAATGACATCACAGCTCCATCTCTGCCTCCGCAGTGGAGCGAGAGTCATTAGACACCATTCACACACACACACACACACACACACACACACACATGCACACTGAAGGTGTGAAGACATGAAAGTATCTTCAATTCACAGGTCATTCACAAGTTGGATAGTCATATTGATCCAGTGTGGAGCACTTGTGGACAGGTTGGGACAGAGGGATGGATCCAGGGGAAGAGATGGACAGTGATGGAGTGAAAGTGAACATGGTGAAGAAAAGTAAAAGAAAAGTGCCTAGGTGAAGCAGAGAACTAGTAAAGTAAACACAGGGAGAGACAAAATCAAAAAGGGAGTGATAGAAAGGAAGGAAGGAAAGATACAGCAAAAGAAAGAAAGAAACCAGAAAGAAAACAAAACAGACAAAAAATGAAGAAAGAAAGAAAGAAAGAAAGAAAGAAAGAAAGAAAGAAAGAAAGAAAGTATGGTCGAGCTGGCTGTTGGAGGGTTGAGATTGTTGTTGGAGGTATAATATTGTTGTTGGAGGGTTGAGATGGTTGTTGGAGGGTTGAGATGGTTGTTGGAGGGTTTAGATGATTGTAGGAGGGTTGAGATGGTTGTTGGAGGGTTTAGATGGTTGTTGGAGGGTTGAGATGGTTGTTGGAGAGTTGAGCTTTTTGTTGGGGAGCTGAGCAGTGTTTTGGAAGGTTGAGCTGATTGTTGGATGATTGAGCTGGTTGTTGGAGGGATGAGCTTGTTGTTGGAGGGTTGAGCTGAATGTTGGATGATTGAGCAGGTTGTTGGAGGGTTGAGCTGGTTGTTGGAGAGTTAGGCACTGTTTTGGAGGATTGAGCTGGCTGTTGGATGATTGAGCAGGTGGTTGGAAGGTTGAACATGTTGTTGAAGGATTAATCTGATTGTTGAATGATTGAGCAGGTTGTTGGAGAGTTGAGTTGGCTGTTGGATGGTTGAACAGGTTTTTGCAGAGTTGAGTTGGCTGTTGGACGGTTGAACAGGTTTATGCAGAGTTGAGTTGGCTGCTGGATGATTGAGCAGGTGGTTGGAAGGTTTAACAGATTGTTGGAGGGTTGAGCTGATGGTTGGATGATTGAGCTGGTTGTTGGAGGGTTGAGCAGGTTGTTGGATGATTGAGCAGGTTGTAGGAGGGTTGAGCAGGTTGTTGGAGCGTTGAGCAGGTTGTTGGAGGATGAGCTGATCATTGGAGCATTGAGCAGGTGGTTGGAGTGTTAATCAGGTTATTGGAAGGTTGGGCAGGTTGTTGGATGATTGAGCAGGTGGTTGGAGGGTTGAGATGGTTGTTGTGATGTAAAGCTGCCTATTGGAGGGTTGAGCTGGTTGTTGGAGCTGGTCGTTGGGGGGTAAAGCAGGGATGGACAAGGCTGCACTGATGCAGTACTGTTGTGGCTCTGCAACTGGAATATAGATTATCTACAGTATAGCATTAATGATATTCCTTATTTACTCAGACTATCCTACACACTGCCATGTACTCACTTTACTGAGTGTGTGTGTGTGTGTTTATGTTCTCCATTTATATGCTTAAAGCTTGGGGGTACATTGCAACAGGGTGCAAGAAAAAAGCTGGAAGTCCATGTGTGTGTGTGTGTGTGTTCATCTATCCATCTGTGTCTGTGTGTACATCTGTCCATCCATCCATCTCTCTTTTTCACCTGTTCACTTATTGCTGATTCTCTTACTCACTATCTCTAATTTTGAATGTTTAATTTCTGTTACTATCTTTGATTATCTCTCTCTCTAATTCTTTCTCTCATTATCTCTCTCTCTTTCTCTCTCTCTCTCTCTCTGTACTCTGTCTCTCAGACATTTTGTTTCTTACTCGGCCTCAGACTCTCTGTTAGTGACTCTATCTCAGACTTTCTGTTTCTTACTCTGTCTTAGACTCTTTTTCTGACTCTAGACTTTTTTTGTAACTCTGTATCGGACTCTCTGTTTCTGACTCTATCTCAGACTTTCTGTGGCTGACTCTGTTTCAGACTCTCTGATTCTGACTCTGATTTTGTTTCAGACTCTCTGATTCTATCTCAGACTCTCTGTTTCTGACTCTGATTCTGTTTCAGACTCTCTGTTTCTATCTCAGACTCTCTGTTCCTGACTCTATCTCAGACTCTCTGTTTCTATCAAAGACTCTCTGTTCCTGACTATATCTCAGACTCTCTGTTTTTGTTTCAGACTTGCTTATTTCACTCTCAGAGATGATTTGGTGCCTCTCGGCATGTCCAGAAATGCATGTGAAAAGGCTTAAAGCGTAAATTCTACTTCCTGACATTAACTGGAGCCCAGGAGCAAGAAATGCTTGTCGTCACATAATATAGATGCACCATCAGCTTCATATTGCAAGGTAAGCATGCAGTTATACCTTTGTTATTAGCTACTGAAATATAAAATACTTTGTTTTAGTTTTACACTTTATTACTTTATTACTTTATATCAGGTCCAATTAATGCAATAGTAATGGAGTCATGGAGTGTCATTTATTCATAAAACATTGTGTTTTGAAACAAGATTAGCATTTAACTTGTATTTTGATGGGTAGGGGAGTTTGGGGGGTATTTATAATAGGCATCTCTGATTTACAGTTAGTGTGAGAAATGCATGTGAGGTGTGTGTGGGGGGGTGAGATGTCAGGTCTAGGTCATTGCTTATGTGACACAGATCAGGATAATAACCACACATACACAAACATATACTCCTTTCATTCTTCTTTCCCACCCCTCATTATACACATTTCATCTTCATCTCTCTCTCTCTTTCTTACACTGTTTCCCATGTACTCTAATGACTTACAGTAATACCCCTGTTCACTCGCCCCAAGGCATTTGATATGCGATTTTCAAAAGTAGTGTAAGCAAGCAAGAGAGTGTGTGTTCAGATGTGCATGTGGATCTGTGTGTTTATGTGTGGAATTTGCCGTGGAATTTGCTGTGGGGTATTGGTGGGGTTTGCTGTGTTGAGTATCTGGTAAGTTAGGACTCACTCATGGGATTTTAACATTAGACATAGATCACAATGCAACAGTCAGGTTTAATTGTATTGGTTCTATAAATCTCTTACATTATGTCTTAGTGTGAAAACACTGTGAGTGAGTCTGGGTTAATGAATGCAACTTCATTGAAGCTATAATCCAGAGTGACTTACATTTGATTGGTACACAGGTAACTGTGTACTTGACTATTGTAAGTCGCTTTGGACAAAAGCGTCTGCCAAATGTAATGTAATGTAAATGTAATGTAAAAAGGTAACTAAACATAGTGTTTGCATTCTTTCCCAAAGTCTCTTTTTCAAGGTTGTTGTCAGTGTTGTTACCCACTATGCTACTCACTATAGATTACACCAAGTACTCCATCATACACTCTTTTTTTATTAAAGCTGATGTTTGTAAGTTTTGGGATTTAGGGCCATCTCTTGTGAGAATAGGTAATTGCACCAAACATGCAGACGAATCATTTTAAACTGGGTGGGTGTGATGTGGTCTCATTTCAGAGTGGATTAATCTGATTCCAGGTTATGTTCAGTCAGAGAGAGAGAGTGTGCTCAATCAGAAACTTCACTTCAACAACACACATTGCACCACCAGCCACTCGCAGTCAGTATAATTGAGCCAGGTCCTTTTTTAGAGGCTGTAAATATGTAAAGAACTCTCGCAGAACTCCCACCAGAGACCCCAGTTTTTTAGAATGAATATATTAGGTTTAGCAGTATTGGTCATACCAGCATGCTGGTACCATTAAACACAATATGTTATCCCTTTTTCACTCAGAAATGCTTCTGCTTTCAGTTTAGAAACACAATGATACAGACTGCTACTTTAGGTCTTTAAACTTGTGCTTCTGTGCTTCAATCCGCTAGTTAAATAAACTCATCATAATCTGCATAACTGCAACATATCTTCCATCAAATCCAAATTGTAGCAATTTCTTGATGACATTGTCAACTGCACCAACAAAGTTTAAGAGTAATTTTAATTTCCCATCTTTTTATTGAAAAAACAAATCCACCTTAATTCGTACAGAAGCTACAGGCACCAAACTACAATTGCAGTACCATTTTAAAGAGCATTGTTTTGCTTCATTACCCAAAAATCAGAGCTTTAATTATGACCTGTAATAGAGAGAATAGGAATAGCAATCTCTAGTTGATACTCCAGCACAGCAAGCCATAAACTGCACTGTGTGGTCATGTAAGTTACTATATTCAGTAAGTTTCTGTACTGAATTAGTCTTTACAGTTCTTTCACTTTCAGTAATGCTTTTGTTTCTCTTAACTTGTCCAGAAATGCATGTTAAAAGGGTCTGTCAATTCATGCTTTACACCACCACTAAAATACAACCCTTTTTACTTTCAGTAATGGTTCAGTATTTCTCGGCTTGTCCAGAAATGCATGTGAAAAGGGTGTCCTTTAGTGCAATTCATGCTTTACCCCACCACTAAGGGACATCCTTTTTACTTTCAGTAATGGTTCAGTATCTATCAACTTGCCCAGAAATGCATGTGAAACAGGTGTTCTTTAGTGGTGGTAAAGCATAAATTCCATGTGTATGAAATGTTAGTTGTTGCATAATGTGGCTTTCAGGTGGACTATCAGCTTCATGTTATGAGGTAAACCTCACAATAGATTAACCTTTAATTTTATTTGTTATTTAAAAGGCTAATTTAAAAGATATTAATCAGTCCCAGTTTTGACAAGAGTCATTGATTTACTATTGATTTAGTATTATTTATCTATGATTCATGACACATTATTTGAAACAATAGTCCACTGATTGCACACCTGGATCTACAAATGACATAAAGCTTTTGCTGTGTAAAAGTCACATCTTGGAATTGCAGGTATGAGTGTGTCAAAACATCTCACCCTGGACAGATCATTACAGATTCCCAGGACTCGAGCTGAACAACTGAGAATACAGTATACCTGCAGCTTGAGACTCGCTTCAAGTCTAAAGCTTAGAATTGACACAAGACAGGTTTGATCTGTGTAGTCATGCCACGGGCAACACATGCTGACCCTACCATATGTGCATCTCAGCAGAAATCAAGATTCACCAGGTCAGGCTTGAACTGTCTTTCAGGTTTTAGCTGTCTTCAACTGTCCATTTTTTTTTTTTTCTGAGATGATTTTTGTACTAACCATAATTGCACAGCAAATATCCCAGACTTTCTGTCAGCTCCAACCTGTCTGGTCATTCTCAGTTGACCAACTCACTCATCAACAACACATTTCTGTCCACAGATCTGCTGCTCGTACTGGATGTCTTCTTTATTGCATCATTATGAACAAACTGTAGAGACAGCTGTTCATGAAAATCAACATTTCCTGAAATATTCAAACCTGCCAGTCTCGCACCAACAATCATAGCATAAAGTCACTCATGACGTCACAATATCACCTGATCTGCATTACTTGGCAACACTTGTTGGCAACACGGTTGTTTATCTATGGCAGTATTAAACATTGTAAATGGTTTATTTATGTCTTAACTAATTATTAACTGCACTAAGACATTAAGAGATTATTAATTATTACACAAATATTTCATTGATTAAGAACGCTTTAAATGATAATTAATATGCAAGAATTAACAATATTTTAACCAGTGTAAAATAATAGTTAGCTGAAACATTCTTCGTAAGTAAAATAACTAATTTACCCTTATTGTAAAGAGTTACCAACAATTGTTTTGCATGACACGGCTGCCGTATTAAACTCAGTTGCTTAGTGTATTTCTTGTGATCAAATGTTCATTCAGATTTTATTTTAATTGTGTCTTAATTTACTTGTTTCCTCTGTCTATGCAAGAGACAATTAATTAAAAAAAGGAAAATTGAGAGAGCCGAAGGTCCCTATCTTACACCCCGGCAACAGTCATTTATTTTATGCCTTCTTCTGTCTGTGTCATTTAAATAGCAACAACACTTATAAAAATGTTTACATTGATGGGTGTCGTGGTCTCGAAATGTGATGTGTTCAGGGAAATGTTTGCACTATTGATATCTTGGCAACAGAAAACACAGGTGCTTCACTGACTGAAAACATCCTGGACAGAAATCAACGGCCAGATGTTAATTGCTATCTTGGTAGTGAATGGTGAACAGGCGCATCTGTTACGCACACATGGACACACAACAGTGCACAAACCCATAGTTTAGTGAGTGCAAACTTTTACATAAAAAAATAAACAGAATGAACAAGCGTAAATTAGCAGGTCAGTATCCTCTGCTAGGACTCACAAAGCACCACGCTGTTAAGATACGAATGCGCCAATGTCAGATGGCACCTGATTGGTTTATTGCCCAAAACAAACCCAGGATTGTTATTATTATATATTTTTTTTTTGCAGAAAATGAGAAATGGCTGAAATAACAAAAAAGATGCAGAGCTTTCAGACCTCAAATAATGCAAAGAAAAACAAGTTCCTATTCATAATGTTTTAAGAGTTCAGAAATCAATATGGTGGAATAACCCTGGTTTTTAATCACAGTTTTCATGCATATTGGCATGTTCTCCTCCACCAGTCTGACACACTGCTTTTGGATAACTTTGTGCCACTCCTGGTGCAAAAATTCAAGCAGTTCAGCTTGGTTTGATGGCTTGTGATCATCCATCCTTCTATTGATTATATTCCAGAGGTTTTCAATTTGGTAAAATCAAAGAAAGTGGTCTCTTATTTATTTATTTTTTTTCCAGAGCTGTATATATATAGTGTCCTGTATTTGGAAGGCCAGTTATCCATATGAAGTACCACTTATCACTAGTAATGTCCCCAATACTAAGAGACAACACAAGTGAAGTCAGTAACCATCTCTTTTCCAACTACTGCTGATGCTGCATCAGTGTGTTGCCACTGTGATTTGAGGAAAGTGCAAGATTCTGATATATATCAGTTAATAGTTAACAGACACCTGTGCTGACCAATATCATAACATCAGGGAGAGAGTGCCATTAACCCACCCAGAGACAGCAAGGCCAATTGTGCTCTCTCTTTCTCAGACTCTGGCTGCTGATGCCGAGCAGTATTATCTGGGATCCTTTTTTTCCACTGGACTATTTGGAACCCCCAGTGTACTTCTAATGGACTAAACAGACAGACAGGACTTGTGCTGGATAATAAACAGTACTGTGTGTGGTCAGTGTGGGGAAGTGTGAAGAAAAGTAGCACTGTAGCACTGCTCTATTGCCCAGCAGCCCCAGGGCCTACTGACTGGAGCAGCAAATGAGCCTGAAGAAAAGCCAGCAGTAAACACAAAAACATGCACACATGCCAATACACACACACACACACACACACACACACACACACACACATATATGCATGCGTGCACTCACTCACCCGAACACAAAGAGAAAGAAATGAGGGGAAAAAAAGAAAGTCAAGCTGGTAAACCATGTTTAAATTGTGAAAAGCTGTGATGTTCATCAAAGTGTGCGATCGCGCAAACAGGAAATGTGTTGAACAAGCAAGTGCAGCGCACCTGTCGGTTCAGCGTGGTGGAACGGGTGTTTACTTAGCTCAAAAAAACTTCAAGCAGCCTGACAGCTCTCACACACCGTTACGACAATCCATTGCACGTTTACACTGCAACTTATTAATGAGAATGCACGTGCACTCTGTGTGTGTGTGGCGTTTTTTTTTTTTCTTTTTCTTTTTTAAGCCAAGATAGAAAAATTGAAAAGAAATAAGGGAGGAGGGGTGAATATTATGAAGAAGGGAGAGCTTATCAGGCCCTTTAAATGCCAGTCTTTTCATGGACAAGCTGTTTATTCCAGCGGAAACGCTTTAAATGCACATCAGTAATTAACTGCGCCGAGAGAAGTTGATAAAGCCGCTCTGGTGTGAGAGCCGTGAATTCCTAAACACATCAATAAAAGTTTACTTTCACCACACGCAAGCACATTAACCAGCAGAGAAACACTGCAGAACATAAACCACGCAACCGATGGCAATTTAACTGTTCCAGATCTTGAGTTATAGCTATTTTTTTTCTTGCATATTTAATTTGCAGTACATAAGAGTATCATTAAATAATTACACAATTAACATTTTAACATAATGGCATTTCACTTTGATGTGTTTTTTTTGTATAGGAAGCTTTGAGTCTGCATTTTGTGTATAAATACAGTATTGTCTAAGACTAAGATAATAAACACTAAAAAAAAAAAAGAAAAATTATAAAAAAAAAAAAAAAAGAATGGCAAGGCAAGCTTAATTTTTTTATTTTTTGTTTTTTTGGCCCGCCACCACATCCCTCCACCCCTCTTCGGAGGACTCTTTTTTTTCACTTTATTTTTATTAGTTATTCATTGAGGAAGGACAGGGACATGAAACAGCAAACATGAAACTTGAAAAAGGAGGCAGAAAAAGTAAGGAAAAAAAATCTAATGAAAATAAGTAGGGATAGAAAAGAAGAGAAATTTTTAATGTTGGTAGAGAGTGATTTAGTAGTTAATAGGAGAGAAGGAAAATGAAAAAATATAAATAAATAAATAAATAAATAATCAATGGGAAAAAAAAAATCCTAAATAATACCAAATGTTGCTTTGATATGTGTTTTTGTGGCTCTCACTTTGGTTCGCTGGATTCCCAAAGCTTTGGAAATGGCTTCATAACCCTTTCCAGACTGATAGATCTCAATTACCTTCTTTCTCAATTGTTCCTGAATTTCTTTGGATCTCAGGATGATGTGCAGCGTTTAAGGATCTTTTGGTGGACTTCACTTCGCAGGCAGGTCCTACTTAAGTGATGTCTTGATTAAGAACAGGTGTGGCAATAATCAGGCCTGGGTGTGGCTAGAGACAGTGTACTCAGGTGTCAGAGTCCACAGTGACGGTATGTTTTAACAAGGGGGCAATCACTTTTTCACACAGGGCCATGTAGGTTTGGATTTTTTTCTCCCTTAATAATAAACACCTTCTTTTAAAAAGGCATTTTGTGTTTACCTGTGTTGTCTTTGACTAATATTTAAATTGGGTTTATGTTCCGAAACATTTAAGTGTGACAAACATGCAACAAATCAGGAAATCAGGAAGGAGGCTAACACTTTTTCACAACACTTTAGAGTCAAAATAAAATGAAAAAGTACTTTAAAAGCATTAAAATTGAATAATTATGAAAAGAAAATAATGCAGTATGATTTAAAACAAAGAAAAAAATATATATAATATAGGTCTTCTACAGCTAACAGGGTTTTAAATTGAACTGAAAGCCTCAAACAGGAGTATTTCAAGTCTGGGCTTAAAAGTGTCCAGTGTTGGGGCTTCGCATTGTAGCTAAACGTTGCTCCTCCATATTTTGTCCTCAGCTTATGCAGAACTAACTGTCTGACTTGTTTAAAGGTTGTTTTCTATAAACTGTAAATAACATGTCCTCGCTAGTTTATATTGGGAATCGTGGTAATTCCTTGTTTATTCCAAAACCAAGAGTATTAAACAAGAGTTTAACCTGTTTTTGTTGGAGTAACTGTGTCTTCTGTGTTTGGAGCATTCCTGTAAGGATTTGATTGCATTCAGCAGCCAGTATATACATTAAAAAAAAGCATAAAAAATGATTAGTTTGCTGTCTGCTTCATCATGTGTGGTCCAGCTATGGAGATACAGAAGTCACTTTAGTCTCCTGAATGAGATGGGTAAGCCTTCTCAATGGCACCATTCATCCATTAGTGAGAAGCGTTAGATATATTTGTCACTTAAAGACAGTTTAGTTCAGTGGTCTCACTCATGAGTTCCACAGACAGGCTCCCTAAACATCGTTGAACTTAATGCTAAATCTTTGTCTGAATATTTAATAATTTCAGATTTGGTCAGCCATCTTAGCTCTGTCTTGTCATTAGTGTTCCTACTTGTGTCTAGTTGGCTAACCAGCCCCCTCGTTATCTGTCCCTGGTATTCTTTGTTTCCTGAGCTGTACAAATAAGCCATGTGTTGTTTTGTTCCTGGTCATGCTTTATTTGATCATCCAAGTAGCTGGTATTGTTTATCTAGTTACTTTGTTACTTTTTTGTTACTTTTTTTGTCACACCATATAAACATTATTTAACCACTTTGATTCTTAACTCTTTACACTATCACTTCCCCAACCTCACTTACATTCAAGTACATTTACCCATGATTGGGTATTCACATATTCACTTCTCAGAACTATTTTGTAATGTATGCATATTTCTATTTCTATTTCTATGGCACATCAGTCACTTTTTTAATCATTGTCATTGCACCTTGCACTTTGCTCTGTTAATTATTTAATGACCATTAGCAACATCTATTGCACTGCTCCGTCTACAGATAGATCTTTATCTTGTATTGTAAGGTTTTTATAGCCTTATATATTTTCTATTCTCCTGTGTTTTAATTTATGTTAAAATATGTTTCTTATTGTATTGTGTTGTTGCTGCTGGATGCCTAAATTTCCTTCAGGATAAATAAAGTATCTATCTATCTATCTATCTATCTATCTATCTATACTTATATATAAATAGTTTGTCTTATTTTTGATTAGTTGGGGTAAAACTCTCGAAAAAGTACTTTCACACTGCAGGTAAACTAGACCCTGGATCATTTAATTAATCAGGATTACATTTTGGTTCTTTGGACTGGACTGTGGTTTCAGGCTCCATTTATACCTGCTTTTTGGGTTTAGACCAAATAGAAAAGTCTGAGGGCCCAGTCTCACAACCGTCGTGATGCTCATTGCTATCTTACACCCCATCAACAGTCTATTTTTACGCCTTGCCTCCATGCCGATAAAATCTACACTGATGGATCTCTAAGTGAAGTGTGTTTAGGTAAATATCTGGTGTGTTTCTATCTTGGCGGCAGAAAATACAGGTGTGCGACTGACTAATTAAAACCCTGACAACAGTCAACAGTCAGCCACCCAAATCTATCGTAGCCATGCCGGAGCGCCATGCACACTGTGTGCCCTCAGAACACACAGATCAGTATCTGTGTGCCTCTGTTGAGACACACAAAAGCACCGCGCTGTTAAGATACGAATTCACCAAAGTCAGAGCTCACCTGGAATTTTAAGAGAATGGCAACTGGCCCACTGATTGGTTTATTTCACACTCATGATTAATTAAGAGAATTAGTTAATGCCGTTTGCGTGTTTTGAGGCGTAATTTTTGCGGCCAAAAGATACCAAAGACACACCGACACACCTTAAATCAATTTCCCTAAACTTGTGGTGATATTTTTATATAAAATAATTTATAATCATTTTGCCCTTTGATCATGGCAGTTATGAAGGCTTTATTCCTGTCGCACTCAAAGGCAATTATTATTCTAATAATTTTATGAGTTTGAAAAGGAAGATGAGAATTTGATTTAAGCTTTTAAAACTGTCAAGGGAGCAGCTAAAAACAGCCAGGGTGAGCAGGAAGAAAACATATAGTTGGTGATGTCAAGACTAAAATTCTATAATATTAATATATCTATAATAACACAATTAGGAATGCTGAGATTTAAAAGAAAATGTGTTCATTAATACACAGAAACCACAAGGTTTTATATTAATGGTTAATAAACCCACACCTCACCTGATTTTTACTGTTGTTACTCTCTATATACACAGTATTTACTCACTAAGTACTCAGAAACAACAGGGAGCTGGCTGTATTATGTAGTGTACAGTGTTTTACCATTCTTACTCTGTAAGTAAACAGTGCTAACTCTCTAAAACGCGGGCTGTATTATAAAGCGTTACCTTAAATTCTAGGTATGAAGTTATTATCAGGTAAAGTTTCACCCTAAAAAAGAGCTTTAGTGCCTCTTTAACAGTGATTTCTGGGTCTGCTGGGTCTGACTACACCAAAAAAGAAGATTTCTTAAGCACAGCAAGGCCAGAAACAGAGGACACGCACACACACACACACACACACACATATACAGACACACACACACTCTCTATCTCGCTCTCATTCACACACTAACACACACATACACAAAAAGCTGTAATTTTCAGCGTGTTCGGCCACCACTGCTCAATAGCCCCCATCTCCGTCTCATGGGGCAAACAGGAGACATCTCTAACATGCATTTCATTATCACAAATGTAGCCCATCTGCAAAATGAAATCTAGGTGCAGCAAAAGGCTTACGGAGCGGAGCCCAGGAAAACTCAATTTCAGCCCAAAAGGGATCAGCGGCCAATAAAACTGCAGACTTTATTACATTTCTGGAAAAATAAACAGTCATCTACATCGGGTGGCCAAGCACAATTCCCAAAGCCTATTAAGAGAGGGTGCGCATTGTGACGCGCTCAATAATGGCCAAGGACAGGCCTGGACGCTGTGACTGATGTCTAGCCCATGGACAAACACCAGACACAGCAGCAGCAGCAGAGGTGAAGACACAAGTCTGATGCTTCTAATCACTTTATGGGATTTCCAGCTGCACACGTATGTTTTTTTTTTTTCTTTCTTTCTTTTTTTTGTTGCTTCCTTTAGAGCAAATCTGGATAATGATATGACAAAGCTGCAGTCCATTAAGCAGCTGTGAGTGCCATGCAGCGTGCAGGCTACATTTGTTTATGTGCTGAACACACTTAATTTCCCCGCAAATGAAAGGCCAGCGGAGTCCGGAACACATGTGCAGACAGTGATGCATGTATGTGCCCAACGCGCTACAAAGGAAGCAATCTCAGCCCAGCCCGTATATTTATTTCAGCAATTCCTTTTAAATGCATATTTTATGCTGGCTCGGCATGTTGAAGGTCACTCAAAAATGTTGTTTATGAGGCAAACGGAGAACACACCGAAAAAAAATCTACAGCGAGGGGGATAATGTATGCTACATTTATCATGCGCACAACCATGCTCTACCTGGCCTTTCCCAATCAGACGAGGTGAGGCTTCTTTCATCCATTCATTTCAATTTACCCGACTCTACAGCTGATCCTTCAGGATAAATAAATAAAGCATTGTGGGAAATAACCACCAAGGAGAAGAGTCATGTTTTTTTTTTTTTAAGAAAGATGCTCATGATTCTTCCTTTATCATCTCAAATCATTATCTTATTATGTCACAAGGCCTTCCGGGGAATCTCCACTTGCTTTTCTTAGACAGTGGAATCTAGTGCTGCTGCACAAACTAGACTGTATATATATATATATATATATATATATATATATATATATATATATATATATATATATATATATATATATATATATATATATATATACAGCTCGGAGGAAAAAAGACACCACTTCAGTTTCTGAATGAGTTTCTCTAATTTTGCTATTTATAGGTTTATGTTTGAGTAAAATGAACAGTGTTGTTTTAATCTATAAACTACAGAAAACATTTCTCCCAAATTGCAAATAAAAATATTGTAATTTAAAGCATTTATTTGCAGAAAATAAGAAATGTCTAAAATAACAAGAAAAGATGCAGAGCTTTTAGACCTCAAATAATTTAAGTTTAAGAGTTCAATATAAAGAGTTCAAGAGTTCAATATAAATCAATATTTGGTGGAATAACTCTAGTTTTTAATCACAGTTAAATTCAAGCAGTTCAGCTTGGTTTGATGGCTTGTGATCATCCATCTTTTTCTTGATTATATTCTAGAAGTTTTCAATTTGGTAAAATCAAAGAAACTCATCATTTGAAGTGGTATAAATGATGGCAAGAGGTAAGAGCTATATATGTTATCACAAATATATAAGCAGATATTCAGTCTTTGTCTCTGGTACCCAATGAATGAAGCCAATTTATCATCCGCTAATTAGCCAGAACCGTTTACCTTTGACCTGGACCTTTATTAATTTAGTTTTTTTTTGCTGTTTCAGTGATATTTTAATGGACCCTACTGTATGTTTTATGCAGCAAGTTAAACAATTTGGCTGTTTGACAACATTCAAACTGTGAGATGTCTAGGTCATAAAGTTTCAAAACACAAGCTACAAGCTCATGTGGATTTTTCCTGGTATGCAGTAGTTTGGAACAGTGACATGCCAAGGCCCTGACTAGGGGGCTGTATCCCTGGGTCGATAATTATTCGCCCCAGGTCTTTCTCATAACAAATAGCCATTATTAGACAAACTTTAAGCAAAACTATTGTAAAATATAACTACACATTAATTAAAAGATTACTAATGATATTGGCATTGAGTCCACATGTTCAGCATCATATTCAGAGGTTGGCATGAGAACTGGCAGCATTGCTGCAGAGATTGAAAAAGTGAGAGGTCAGGCTGCAGTGCTCAGAGTATAACCCATATACGTTCCCATATACTATCAACTCTGCCTGCATGGCACTGTCCTTTAAAAAAGCCTCTTCTGAAGCTGATGTACAAGAAAGCCAGCAAACAGTTTGATTGGGACAAGCAGTCCAAGAGCATTGATTACTGGAATCATGTTCTATGGTCTGATGGTCTATTTTCTGGTCTATTTTCATACACAAGGTGCACTGAATTATAAGGCACATTATGTGACACTAGTAAGGTACAGGGGTGTTGTCATATTTTCCTTCTAATTTAGCAGGTCTTGCTGCTGGTGGCGAGACCTGTTAAGTAAACAAAGCCAAGTTAATTAAACAAAACTGTAATTCTTTAAAAAACAACTTTTTGTTCTAAAAACAAAAGTGCTGGATGTTAATACTTGCCAGTGAACGGCAAAAGAGCTGATAGCACTTTGCGTGGATACCAACTAATTCTAATGCTGCTCCAGCAGTGCTAGCCATGGTTAGCAGCAACCTTTAAGGCGATAATGCTCACCTCTGAATGGCAAAAAGCTAGCACTTAGCAGCTAATGCTAATACTGCTGGAAAACTAAATTGAATTTCCTGTGACTTTACTGCTCCTTACAACCTGACTGGTTAAATTCATACATAAGACATTTTGGATTATAAGACGTGCTGTCGATTTTTGGGACAATAAAATTAAAGAATTTTAAGTGTGGAAAATACAGTAAGTGAAGCTTTACGTTATCTCTATACTTTTCTACCCGTCCTTTAATGTTTGTCAGATTATTGAATTTCACACAGAAGACTGTCTGGTTTACTGTTGTCTCTTTGTCTCTATATTCCATACAGTCCTGAAGGTGAACATGCCCTTCTCTTAGCCCTTAATTGACACAATGCCACTTTGCATCAGTAGACCAACTACCCCAGGAAAGGTCATGTGTCAGGAAGCGCATATTTACTGTAGGAGTCCGTTCACTCCACAGACGTGAAGAATCTGCTGTGTGTCAGTGGCCCAGTCACAGTTTTCGTCTCGGAGATGATTCATGTCACACACAGTAGAGGCCGGATCTGCTGAGATTCGAGATAATATGAAGGTTCCGTTTAAAGCAGTCTGACATTTAGTTACTGCAGGGTCTCTGGAAATGCCACTGGTCTTGTCTGGAACGTTGCTAAGCACTCTTCATTAAGGGGTTTCTCTTCATTCTGAATGACACGCGATCTTAAGAGGTGAAAGATCAGTGACACTGTCAGTAACACCCTTTAAGAGCTGGAGTTTAATGGCATGGGTTCAGATTTGGATGGAAGCAACATCATTATTGTGGCTCCACCAAGATGGAGTGCAGTTACAAACAGTAGCTTATCCGTTTGGGGCTTTATTTTTAGTAGTTTAAGTAAGTGAGCCATCAACCAAGCCCTGTGCAACTTGATTTAGGGCGTGCCAATGTGTCTTTGCAGTCGTAACGACGGGAAAAGTATGCCTTGCATGACTCGAAAAGCATAAAAAGCATTGGTGTGTTTTGAGCATAATGTGCAATAAACCCATCAGTGTGTAATTTGCCTTTCCTTTTAAGAGACAGGTGAGGATTGCTATTTCAATGGCACAGCTAGCTGAACATTCACGTTTGTGTAACAAGTAGGAGTTTACACTCATTGGGTATGCACCTGTGTTGACAATTCATTGCCAAGATAGCAATGAACATCTGACAGTTGACTGTTGTCAAGGTTGTTTTCAGTCATTGGTGCACCTGTGCTTTCTGTTGTCAAGATATCAAATTGTCAAGATGTAAATATTTATAGCCATGTTTATAATGCTTTATAAATGCATTAGAATAAGTTCTAAGTCTGATAGACATGCCACTCATAGAAAGCATTGTCGGAAAATCTGTACTTTTTACTTTCTAGTACATTTTCAAAACAGACTTATTACTTTATCATTTTAATTTAGCTGTTTCTAATCATGCAGTTACTAAACAGGCAGCTAATCACATGCTGCTGTTTTTGAATGTGAATCTGATTCAGTTTGTGTGAATTGAATTGAGCCTCATTTATGATGTTTTTGTGCATGTTTACGCAGATGATGTCATGTTTCCAAAAAAAAAACACTTTATTTAAAATATTTTACACATTTTTTTATACATTTAATAAAATCAAGATAGAACCAGACTGTCCCATTTTTGTACAGATGTTTTTTTTTGTTGTTTTTTGTTGAGTCAAAAATCAAAATTTACTATGATTCAAAAATTTTACTGGTAACATTTTCTATGAATGTCATCTTTAATAGACTCTATAATTACATTTATAATATATTATAATGCATAAACATGGCTATAAATATTCATAAAAATGCATAACCCACTATAGCCATGTTTATTAAGCATTATGACTTGTGATTATAATACATAATAAGCTATGCTTATGATATACATGTTAAAATAGTATATATCTATCGTTAATAATCCAGTCCTGCAATGAAAAAGTATGTCACTTTACTTAGAGCGCACAAAGACCTGTTATAACACATTATAATTGACTATAACTAATATTATATTCAAGACAAATATAATTCATGAGTGGTTAAAATATATATGTATAGGATTACTGAGGGTGTGTTTATAAGTTGTAAGCTGTTTTAGTCATGATACAAATCTACAAGTTGGGACTAAGTTTCCTAGTATTGATGTATAACATGTTATAAACACAGGTATTAATGCATTATAATCACAGTTCATGATGCATAAAAAAACATGGCTATGATGAATTATAGAGTTTTATGAATATGTATAGCCATGTTTATAATGCCTTATGAAATCATTATAATGTGTTATGAATATGTTTATAGAGTCTTATAGAGATGACATTCGTAGAAAGTGTTACCATTTTACTTTTACTTAGGTACATGTACTTCTACCTCCTCTGCCTCTACTCCTTCATCATTGGTCAGATTCTAACCTACCAAATACAGAAGAGCTATTGGCTAGAAATGTATGGATGCTAGACCTGCCCTTAACTTCAACAGCAATGCTAACAGGTGTGCTAACGGGTAAAAGCACCATTTCATCTCATACACTCGTGCTGTAAACGCACACTGTGCTGATATCGGTCCACTAGCTTAAATATTTTATGGTCGACAGTAAAGGCCTGTGGTCATAAAGTGACCAGTGATGAATGAGGCTGGATAAGAGAAGGCATTTACTCTCTGATTAAAGTGAAAGTGCAGGAAATGACTCACCATTTGCACCATGTTTCACAATTACCCCAAATAGATTTTCTCCAAAGCGGCAATGCTAATTTAGCCAACAAACAAACAACAAAATGTAGTTTATTTACACCAATTAGCATCATGCTAATGGTGAGCTTCTCACTCGTTTTGTTCAAGAGCCCTCTATGTGTCACTGCACTACATGAGCTGTGGAGAAAAGGATGAGAAATATACTGTATATTTTATATGCATGAGAGAGAGAGAGGGAGAGTGTGCGAGAAAGAGAGAGGTGTTATTAAAATTGACTTTGGCTGGTGCATAATTAATATCACACCTGTTATCTGAATGTTTCCTGACTCGATTAGTGATACATTTAATGGCCGTGTGTGTCATGATCAGCTAAGCTTGACCACCTTGAAAACGTGGATTGTGCTGACTGACTCCCAGAGGAGAGCAGTGTTTGGCATGAAGCACTCAGATATACTGGATTCACAAGCACGTCTGCAGGTAACAGGGTGGAGTGTGTTACGGGTCAGTGGTGTAACAGTTTGGAGTGTGTTAGGGGTCAGTGATGTTATCAGAGGGGAGTGTGTTATGGATCAGTGGTGTAATTAATAAGCAATGTGTAATGGGTTGGTAGTGAAAGTGGAAGTGTAACAGTGTAAAGTATGCTAATTGTCAGTGGTGTAAGAGTGTAGCATGTGCGACAGGTCAGTGGTGTAACAGAGTGGAGTGGGTTAAGGGTCACTGGTGTAACAGTGTGGAGTGGGTTAAGGGTCAGTGGTGTTATTAATAAGGAATCTGTTATGGGTTGGTAGTGAAATTGTGAAGTGTAACAGTGTGGAGTATGCCAATTGTCAGTGGTGTAAGAGTCTAGCGTGTGCGACAGGGTCAGTGGTGTAACAGAGTGGAGTGGTTATGAGTCAGTGGTGTTATTAATAAGCAATCTGTAATAGGTTGGTAGTGAAAGTGTGAAGTGTAACAGTGTAAATTATGCTAATTGTCAGTGGTGTAAGAGTGTAGAATGTGTGACAGGTCAGTGGTGTAACAGAGTGGAATGGGTTAAGGGTCAGTGGTGTTTTAATAAGGAATCTTTTAAGGGTTGCAGTGAAAGTGTGTAGTGTCACAGGGTGGAGTATGGTAATTGTAAGTGCTGTAACAGGGTAGAGTGTGTTATGGGTCAGTGGTGTTATTAATAAGGAATCTGTTATGGGTTGGCAGTGAAAGGGTGATATGTAACAGTGTACAGTATGTTAATTGTCAGTGGTGTAACAGGGTAGAGTGTGTTATGTGTCAGTGATGTAACAGAGCGGAGTGGTTATGGGTCAGTGGTGTTATTAATAAGGAATCTGTTATGGGTTGGCAGTGAGAGTATGAAGTGTAACAGTGTGGAATATTACTTATTGTCAGTGGTGTAAGAGTCTAGCGTGTGCGACAGGTCAGTGGTGTAACAGGGTGGAGTGTGTTGGGGTCAGTAGTGTTATCAGAGGGGAGTGTGTTATGGATCAGTGGTGTAATTAATAATTAATCTGTACTTAATAAGCAATTTGCACTGTGTTACAGTGTGGGGTGTTACAGGTGAGAGGTGTAATAGTGTGTAGTGTGTTATGGGTCAGTGGTGTAAAAGTGGGAAATGCTAGCAGTAAGTGGTGTAACACTAAATTGTGTTCTTAAAAGTCAGCATTATAAGAGTGCAGAGCATGTTGTTGGTCAGTGGTGTTACAGTGTGTTCTGCATTACAGGTCAGTGTTGTGACAGTGTGGAGCGTGTTATTGGTCAATTGTGTTTCAGTTTGTTCTGTATTAAAGGTCAGTGATGTAACAGCATGTAGCATATCACAGGTTAGTGGTGTAACAGTGTGGTGCATGTTACAAGACAGTAGTATAACAGTGTGAAGTGTGTCACAGGTCAGTGGTGTAACAGTGTGGTGTGTGTTACGAATCAGTTGTGCACAGAGGTGGAAAGTAACTAATTACATTTACTCACATTACTGTAATTGAGTAGAGTTTATGAGTAATTTGTCATTTTTAAAGTAGTTTTTAATTTTACTTTTACTCAAGTTCATTTTGACACAAGTAATTTACTTCACTATTTTGGAAAACTCCCCATTACTGAGTAAAAAATGAAATGCTGGGGGAAAAAATGTAGTTTTGTTCTCCATGGCAGCGCAGCTAAACTTTTCCCAGCAGTGTTTATTGCGGTTAGCGGGAGAGACGCTGTGTGAATCAGCTGTGCAGGTTGGAATCTGTGTGCACGGCTCGGGGGAACCGGATATGTGCTTCTTTACGGCACTGCACATGCGCCGACCAACATTTCTTTTGTATGATTTCATGTTTTTAATGATAATTCCTTAAGTTTTTATTTTGAACATTAAACAATTTGTTTGAACGTTAAAAAAACAGATAAATAGCAGTTAAAGTGTGTCAATGGCAAGTTAAAAAATAATAATGAACTGTAAAACTATAAAAATACGGTTTATAGTCACCTATATGACCATAACCTTTTAACAGTAAAAAAAAAGGGATCATAGAGACCTATGCCACTTGTTCTTAAAAAATGTTTTATGGGGTGGTCTGAACAAATACTGCCTGAAAGTTCCAAATTATTTAACTTAATAATTATTTAATTTATGATTTGTACTTTTTTACATCAAATAATTTAAAGTAAATATGTAAATTTCAAATTGAGTACTTTTTCACTTTTACTCGAGTAGATTTTTAGATGGGTACTTTTACTCGAGTAGATTTTTAGATGGGTACTTTTACTTTTACTCGAGTAGATTTTTAGATGGGTACTTTTACTTTTACTCGAGTAGATTTTTAGATGGGTACTTCTACTTTTACTCGAGTAGATTTTTAGATGGGTACTTTTACTTTAACTCGAGTAGATTTTTAGATGGGTACTTCTACTTTTACTCGAGTAGATTTTTAGATACTTTTACTTTTACTCGAGTAGATTTTTAGATACTTTTACTTTTACTCGAGTAGATTTTTAGATGGGTACTTTTACTTTTACTCGAGTAGATTTTTAGATGGGTACTTTTACTTTTACTCGAGTAGATTTTTAGATGGGTACTTTTACTTTTACTCGAGTAGATTTTTAGATGGGTACTTTTACTTTAACTCAAGTAGATTTTTAGATGGGTACTTTTACTTTATTAAAAATTTTCAGTACTTTTTCCACCTCTGGTTGTGCATCAATGTGGTGTGTTACGTATCACTTGTGTAACAATGTAACAATGTGGTGTGTGTTACGAATAGCTTAGTGCTGTAACAGTGTGATGTGTGTTTTGGGTCAATGATGTAACAGGATGAACGTATCTCTAAGTCAGAGGAATAAGCAATGTAGCATTTTTTTAATTTTGCAACTTCCAAATATATTTTGTATATTTATGTATTACACAGTATGGTTTGTGTATTTAAGCAACAGTTTTAGGTATATGGGGATTTAGAGACCTCTCTGGTCAGAATGTGCAATTGCACAGAGCATGTGTAAGTGTACTTTTAATGCAGATGAATGCAAATACATTTTTTCATGTTGATAGTGATATGCATTCATGAAATACTTTCAGAATCTAGTGAGCAGTTACATCCATCCAAAAAAGGGACTGTTGCTTTAAATACACTGGTTTCTTTAACATCAATAAGGAATTAGTACTAGTGATTTTTATAGTCTTTGTATTCCAGTATGTTGATAAACTGTGTAGCTGCAGCTGTACATTGATATCAAGCCTCATCTGCAAATACCTTCAGGAACTATTAACAGTCATACAGCATGTGCGTTTGTGAGTGTGTTTAATGTGCGTGTGTGCAGGCTGTGTGTGTGTTTCGGGGTAGTGGCTCTTAAATAGCCAGTGGAGTCACGCAAGCTTCTTGTTGAAAGCTTAATAAAACCACTTTTGCGCAGATTAAACCCATGATAGCCGTACCAGCTGCCCCATTTGGGTCCAAATGTTACACAGAACCATAAAACCAGTCTCCAAGGAATGAGGGGAAAAAAATGGGGGAAAAAAAAACTTTTTTTGGGTCATCGGGAGAGTGCAAAGCGAACTCTGCCAGACTTGTTTAGGATTTAAAGAACCGATATAACAGAAAATCGAATTGTTTTATATAAAGGACTTTTACATATATTGTAAATGATTATTATAAATGTTGTAAATATGATATATAGTTCCGATTAGTTCAGATCATCGCTACAACTCATGATAATATGGGAGGAGACTGTAATGGGTGGGGAACTCTGGGAGAACCATTGAGTTCAGGTGGTTCTTCTTTAATCTAGATGGCCACACCCTCCTCTAGTGATGTTACGACTAAGAGAGATGACATTAAAATAAGGTACAGGGAGGTAACAGGTTACAAAACGTTGTTATGGATACAGAAAGTAGTGATGGACTTTATAAGAAGTTAAAATAAAATTTCCAAACTTTAATTAAAAACACACCAAACACCCCAAGTTGATACACATAGCAGTAAGTTACTAGTTCTGTTGTACTGCTACTATGGTTGGCAATACTTTGCAAAGTGAGAAGGAAACAACCGGTATACAGAATGATATGCTGAAGGTCAGGGGATAGCAGTATCATTAACTGCTAGAATACAGCTTGGAAATACCCACATCTGTATATGTTGTAAGGTGTTATCTTGTGAGTGATGCAGAACACTTTCCAGAATGCTTATGGCGGGATTTTGTGGATTATCAGCATCATTATTTCTTGATCCATAGTGCCATACAGGAGTATGCCACAGAAGGCCATCCATACCACCAGTAGTGGACAGTGCAGTGGGTGTTAATGATTGTGACCTGTGGCATCTGTCTAGAATTGTCCATGTAAAGAGAAAAGTGACTATAAACAGATTTTTTTTATTGTGTGGCTGAAAACATACAGTATACTTTCATATTTGTCTTTTAAAACTTCAATATGTTTCAAAGCACATTTCAAAGATTGTATAAATAACTTTTCAAAGAATAATAATACAACAAAAAAAATCTTTATTTCTTTGTAAATTAGGTAAAGCATAATGTATAGGCTTTTTTTTCTGTATCTATAGGTGCAGATCAAAATACATGTATAACTCCTAATTATGTTTATACAGTATATACACACCATAACATTTAGATTTCCACACATTTCACATTTACAGCACCTTCAAAACGGATGATTTTCTTTATTTAATATACAGCCTTTTCTACATCACAGATTAATATTAAAAACATGAAAAAAAAATGGAGATAATAAAGAGACACACTGTCACACCTTAGCCTGTGCCTGTCTTCTGCTTCTGTCCTCTTTTCTCATGTTTTGTTTAATTACTCCCAATGTGCTACTAGAGCACATGGCTTTGTCGTGTTGGTGTTATGTCTCTGCCCTAGCCCTGCCCTAGCAATTGGTGTTGTCTAGCCTTGTGTCTTGTTTGTAACCGCCCTCTTGTTTACCGGTCTCAGGTGTTCCTCACCCTCTCTGTGTATATATAGCCTGTAGTTTGAGTGTTTCCTTGTCGAGTCTTTTGTATCATTGCGTGATATGTTTGCTGTTTGCACTTTTGCAAGTTTTTTGAATGCGCTGTGATTCATGTATTCAGGTCTGTTGTTTTTTTGTAGAGCTACTTGTCAGCTCTTTAATGTTCTAGTTCCTGTTTTCTGTCTTGCGTATTCCTGTTTTTGCTTTCAGTTTTTCTTTTGACTTTAGTTTTTCTTTTATCTATCTTTTATCTTTTAAAGTTATATCTGCATTTACATCTGTCTCACTCGTCCGTGACACAAATATGGAATTAAGCAGTAAACAAATAAAGTGTTTGTCCTCCACAATCCCCTGAGCTAAACCCAACTGAGATGGTGATTTGGGATGAGCTGGCGCTTTTGTTTAGCAATTATTGTTCAGCACCTCCAGGAACTCCTACAAGACACTGAGAAAACTATTCCAGGTGACTCTCCCTCATGAAGACACTGAGGAAATCCAAACTAACAGTGTGCAGATCTGTCCTCAAAGCTAAATGTGTCTACTTGTGGTGTTCCTGTATAGCTTTAATGTCTTCAATATTTAATTTACAGTGTAAAAAATCATAAAAAGAAGGAAAACTTGAAATTGCTGTTGAATGAGAAGAGGTCCAACGTGTCCAAACTTTTTGACTGATACAGTATAGTCACATTCTTTGCAGTGAAAAGAGTCCTATAGAAGCAGGGTGCGGAAGTTCAACCTATCGGACACCTGCTGCTTCGGAGAGCCACCGTATATATATTAAGGTGAAACGGTGAAACGTACACCACAACGTAAACCCAAAATAATCAGCGAAATCAAAGCAGGTATGTGAGGGGGAAAAAAATCCTGGCTTAACACCAAAGTCAGAGTCGGAGTCGGAGTCAGTCAAAGGGAAAATTTAACTACCTGACTCAGCCATGTGTGTGTGTGTGTGTGTGTGTATGTGTGTAGTATGTGGTGTGGGGTATTTCAGTGCATTGCAACTGTGAAGAGGGTGTTCTGGGGTCACCAGGGCCCAGCGAAGCTCCTCCCTGACATCAGGCTGTCAGATAAAAGTGGAGGAGGAAGCCGAAAAACTGGGGGGGAGGAAAAGAAAGAGAGAGAGAGAGAAAAAATAAAAAAAAATAAAACAGCTCTCAAGTTGTGTTTAACAAGAGCCGAGGAGAGGGAAATTTTCTCCAGATGTCGACAGGCCCCTCAGATGTGAAGCTGTAAGGGAAGTGGAGGTCATGGAGGATGAGAAGAAAAACCCGGTGCACCCCGCAAAACCCTCTGACAGCACTTTAATGTTGCACAAACGGTCGCGGAAATCTGGGCGAAGCTTTCTTAGCCAATATCCTTGTTTCATCACGGACACGCTGTTGTTTAATCTGCCCCCGATCCTCTTTTATTTCTTTATTTATTGCAGCAATTGAACATTTGTGCATTCCGTCTTTACATGCAGATTGGGAGGACCTTTAAAACTACAGTATGTGTGCTCTGTAATCGATCACACACTTTCACTTACTTCACAGGCTCGTAATTATGCACCCTGACCTTTACTAGTACATTTTAACTAGAGTCTGGAAAACTAACATTTTTTATTCTCTTTTTTATACATTTTTTATACATCCTGGTCTTTCTTCAGGCCGGAGGAGAAGCTGCTATATTTTCTGTTAGATTATCTCTCTGTTTTGAACGAGACCCTATGCCCACATTGCCGTCACATCCTGAGTTGCGTCTGTGTGTGTGTGTGTTAGCGGTGAGGGCTCAGTGCTGACATGGGGGACTTATCTTACCGGCTGTGTGTTTGAGATGCTCACCCATGTGTCAACACTGCGGGTTTATCTAACTGTCCATCTTTGGTTCAGAGCACTAAGCCACACACACACACACACTCACAAACACAAACACACACTCGTTTTTAAAACAATATCAGGACGCGCACTCATAAACACTGCATGTAATATGTAACATGGTGATCATAACTCTGGGCACCCCTGGTCAAACTATCTGTTGCTATATGAGTAAATAGACAGTAGCTATATGAGTAAAAGATGACCTGAATGACTTTGAATTTGAATGTATGGAGTTAAAGATGACACTTCTATCTATTACAGCAAGTCGTCGAGGCCCTGAAGCAGCAAAGCAGCCCCAGACCATCACACTACCACCACCATGTTTTACATTTAGTACAATGTTCTTTTTTTTAAATTATGTTTTAGTTTTATGCCAGGTGTCATAGGCGTGCACCAACCAACTCCGCCCTTTATTAACCAAAGTGCCCTTTTGATACTTCGTTTTTTTTTGTTTAAATGTTATTATTATTATTATTATTATTATTATTATTATTATTAAGATTTTACTGAAGCCGTGTTGAAATGATCTTTTGAAAACCTGTGCGATTAAAAACGAGTAAAAACAGAATGCCCTGAAATCAGCTCACACACGACACCTCTCTCTTCCTCTGTCACGTGACCCTGCGCGGTCGCGCAAGCATAGGCCAATCACGAAGCCGGTTCAGGAAGAAAGTCCCGCCTCTTAATAGAAACAGCCAATCAGCTCGCTGGTTTTGCGGAGCGCGGAGGAGAGTGGGGAAGCCCCCCTTCGCTGTGGAGGATTTGTAAAGTTTTCTTTTTTAGATTCAGCAGCGGGGTGCAGCGAGCTGACGTTAAAACAGATCTGGATATAAAGCGATTTTTCTAAAAGGTAACGGAGTTTACCAAGAACACTGTTATGAGATTATTTCTGACAGCTGGTTAAAAATAAACGACTCAAAACCCACAGATCAAACTCTCTGTGAGTTTGTGATAGTCATTGTGACTTGTAGACTAGGATTACTGTACATTGTAATGAAGGAAAATTATTTTAGAAGCGGGATGTAGTGGATAGACAGAATTTAGTACAATACTTCATGTAGGTAATTTAAAGCAGTTTCTTAACCCATCCATATGATCAGCTAATAAACTCTCATTTATTGAGTTTACCTGTTAAAATCCCTTAGCCCCTTAGATTTACTAATGGAATATATCTGGTCCTTTAGTAAAAGCTCATGAAACTTACAGACTAGGAGGGTTTGGGTCATCTAAAGTTTATATTAACATCTGCCAAAACTCTCTATGAAACATAAAGTTACATTCTTTTACGTAAAAGACCACCATCATAAGTACTTTTAGTCGAAAAAGGTGGCATAAATGTAAATATACAAATATACAACAGAATTGACATGCCAATACATAATAATAATAGTAATAAAAATAATATCTGTTATATTCTTTTAAACATAAGGTGATACCTCATCCGTTTTTTTTTTCATATATTTATATATAGTTCAGACATTGCACGTATATATTTTTTATCAACAGTAAATGTAAAGTGGAGTAACATGTTTAGGTTGTAAAGTGACCTTTACTTGGATGTAACTAATAATAAACAGAAGTACAAAAAGAATGATTTATTTGTGATTAAAGGTAATTCCACAAATGATGTTTTAAGAGACTATAAGATGGGCTTATTCAAATAAGCAGATTGCATTATATTATATTATATTACATTATAGATGTGTCCCCCCCAATATCAAACCTGCTCCTACGTCCTTGCTAGCAAGGCACACTAGATGTGCTGCAGCAGCAGTTCAGTTCAGCGAGTCTTCAGCACAAAAAAAAAATCGCACCGTTTGCCCTCAAAACCCAACCTGAAATCAGGTTGTTGGGCAGTAATATGTCTCATACAGCACCAAACTACTATGTATTTTATCAGTTGGTGGTGTGACATTTTTCCATTGACAACTCACGTTTAGAGAATGTTACAAATAAAAGTCAAATTTCATTCAACATGTGCGTGTAATTTTTTTATAATGAAGTGTTCCACGTGTGCTAAAAAGTGCCCTTTCCCCCCTTGAGCACTTGCCCCCCAAAATGTCTGTACATGCCACTGCCAGGTGTAATGGGTCACACACCTTCCAAAAGTTCCGCTTTTGTCACGTCAGTCCTCAGAGTATTTATCCAAAGTCCTGGGAATCATAAAGATGTTCTTTTGGCAAATGTGAGAAGTGACTTTGTGTTCTTTTTGGTCATCAGTGTTTTCATGGAAACCGTTTTTAATGGTAATCACAATATATTTGTCTAATCTTTGATAATTTGACATCGCAAATTACATCGCAAATGTATTTTTAATTTTATTTGGTTGCAGACAGATTGGACCTAAGATATTTGTTTTTTTTTCCAGTAACCTACAATTAGTTTGATTATATACATCCATTCCCGCATTTTAGGTCTGCAAAACTTTCCAGAGGAAGTTGGGTGTGTTTAGAATGACCCTTATGTTGCTGGAGCCATCTGATTTAATCTTCAATTATTTATTTAGTTTTACAGAAGGTGTACCTGTTAAGTACCAGCATTGGCTGGTACTTAATGGAACCTTTTCAGTTTACTAAAATGAAATGTGCCACACAGAGCTGCAACACAAGCCTGATCAATCCACCTCCATACTTAACAGTTGGGTAGGTGTTTTTTTTTTTTTTTTTTTTTTAAAGATGCTGCTGCACAGAAGAACGGTGCACCAGCACTCCAGAGTCTATTTAATCCTAAAAAGGTTTGTTTCTTATATATTCACATCTTTTTTTTTGCATACAGCAATTAATAGAATTTTCTATTTATCTGCTTGAATATTTTGCTGCTTAGAGAAGTTAATGGCTGCTAAATGTTGGATAAGGATTCAGAAGACAGGAATATCTATTAGACTTTGAAATGTTCTTCAACTTGCCTTTTCTATCAATGTTTGTGAATAATCCATATACAAAGCATTATATATTAAGGTCTAATTACTTGGGAAAAGTTATCTGAGGGCTCAGTTTCATTGGGCCGCCCAAACCTTTCTATTGTACACTTTAAAATTAAACAAAATAAAAACTTAACTTCTTAAGTCTTAACTGTATGCCTTTTTTAACTGTATGCCTTTTGAAGATCATTTCATCTTTTTTCTGTTAACTAACTAAGTCCCACAGTGTTCAACAGAAAAGAGAGCACGACTACACACTTCCTCTCATGCATGTGAAACCACAGACAGAGCAGGAAATCTAAAAAATGTGGAGGAAAAGTCACTAAATGCACATTCTTCTCAACTTAACATTAACAGACATGCTGCACTTACACCAGTGAGCAGTAACTCTTAGCTCAGGGCAACAGATGCTTGAGATAAATTGATCAAATCTACGCCTGTTTGGTGGATAATTGCCACTGTTTTAATCTATGAAACATCTATCTGTACATGTTTAGAGATAGCAGTGTGTAATACAGTGAGAAAATGTCACAGTTATAGTTTCAGTGCAAGAAAAAAAAGTAACCTTTAAGTATCAAACAACTAAACTTGCTAAGGTGTTGCTATGGTAACCCTGAATTAATTCCTTGATTGTCTTGCCCTTTTAATATGTTTAAGAGCATCAGTTGTAAAGTTGTGAAGAGGTAGAGTTACAGGTATAAAGTGAATTTGATTAGTGTTCTAATCCATATTATGACAAGCAAGAACTACTCAACTAAGTAAAGGAATAAAAAGACTTAAAGAAATGAAGGACAGTCAATCCGATAATTTCAAGAACTTTGAATGTATTCTCAAGTGGATTCGCAAAAAGACCATAAAATAATTTATGATGAAACTGGCACTCAACAGGACCAGCCCAGAAAAGGATAAGTTAACCCTTGTGTGGTGTTCGGGTCTGTGGGACCCGTTTTCATTTTTCATCAAATGATACTAAAAAAAATATTTTTTCTAACTCAAACTCATTGGCATTGGCTCATTTTTTGTGAAAAACATGTAAAATTGCTTAATTTTGCTGAATTAAATACAAGTAACAAAGTAAACGAGTAACAAAAATATGAACACCACACAAGGGTTAAAAAGAAAAAGGATAAGAAAGATAAGTTAGTGAGAGTTACAAGTCTTAATAACTTCAAGTTAACAGACACATAAGAGCCACCTAAATTGTGGGTAATTTGTTTTGTTTAACACTTTTAAGTAAATAAAAGAAAACTGTATAAAATGCAAAAAAAAAGGTCTTTAAAGTGGAGGAAAGATATGTTTTTTCAAAGTACAGTCTATTGTAAAAAATGTATTGTTATACAGTGTTTCTGAATTGCAAACAACTATGCTGTGGACTCAATATGTAATAGTAATAATAATAATAATAATAATAATAATAATAATAATAATAATAATAATAATAATAAAGTAAAAATGTTTACAGTGGGCAATAACAACAACAACAGCAACTACAACTACAAAAATAAATAAATAAATAAAAATAAATAATAATAATAACAACAACAACAACAACAACAACAATAATAATAATGTAAAATAAGGTAAAACTGATTATAGTGGGCAACAACAACAAAATAAAATAATAATAATAATAATAATAATAATAATAATAATAATAATAATAATAATAATAAGAAGAAGAAGAAGAAGAAGAAGAAGAAGAATAAGAAGAACACATCTCTTATTTGCTTATATTATTAGATATCTCACTTTTTTATGGAAGATAGTTGATTATCAGAAAATGAATTTTACTGACTGTTTAAGCTACTTAAGGAAAACAGCGTAAATATGAGATACATTATGCAACTCTGTCATTTATTTCCTAAGATGATGTAAAACTAACCCTTGGGGGTCATTATGAGGAAACAGCGTAAGTTGTTTTGTACAGCTTGGCACTGATATTGTTTGTGTGGGGCCTGATTCAAAATCTCCTGTGTTTATTGGCATTTTTTACAAGCTACTTACTGCAGAACTACGGTGGCCGAGAAAGCCCAACGCAGTGCAAATCGAAAAGCGCTGCAAAAGCACAAAACACATCCATCAAAATTACAACACAGGCGCAGCAAATAGAAAAACGCGCTGCAAATACAACCACAACACAACGGAAGTGAGTCACAACACAACAGAATTTTCCCGGGGGACCTTAAAAGATGCTGTACCAGCTAAGCTGCGTCTTCAGTAACGTCTCGGACTTCACTATGTGTACAAAGGACAATAAGTGGCAAACAAGGAGTTTTGTGAAGCCGAACTTTTAATAATATGCACACAACCGTGGTAATCACAGGTAATAAACATAACTTACTTTTCAGAAGCTTGTTTGCCACTTATTGTCCTTTGTATACAGCTGGTACAGCATCTTTTAAGGTCCCCCGGGAAAATTCCGTTGTGTTGTGACTCACTTCCGTTGTGTTGTGGTTGTATTTGCAGCGCGTTTTTCTTTTTGCAGCGCGTTTTTCTATTTGCTGCGCCTGTGTTGTAATTTTGATGGATGTGTTTTGTGCTTTTGCAGCGCTTTTCAATTTGCACTGCGCTGGGCTTTCTCGGCCACCGTACAGAACACAGCAAGAGGACCTATAGCAATATAGCAGTGTGACTTGGGGTTGTTTGTTTGTCCAATGAAAAACACTTTTCTCCAAAACAGCAACTTTACAGGAGAGAAAAAAAAAACGTGAAACTTTCAATGGAAGTCAATGTAAAAGAGTTTATTTCAGATCATTTTGAAGAGTTTCTATTGGTCCTTTATTAAGGCATTTTGGCATAGTGTAAGGGACAGTTTGTAATTTCAAATTATGTAGCAAACTAAAAATCGACAAAAATGGAGATGTGGAGAAGTGTTTTTCATTGGACAGCAACGATATTCACTTCCCAGTGCTGGGGACACCGGTTTTCCTCCCACAGCCCAAAAACATGGAGATCGGGTAAATTGGATACTTAAAAATTGCCCAGAAAAAATTAATATTTCTATAAAATGATCTGGTGTCTGTATATGTGTAAATGTATGTATGACTGTGTGCCCAGATGTGGATTGGCACTCTGTCCTGGGTAAATGCCTGAGTATAAATAGTTGTGTGTAAAAACATGAGTGTAAAGCTTTCTTGGGTTTCTAGCCAGTCACTATATACTGTGACCCTGCATTCACACTGGAACGCGACGAGTCACTTGTGTCACCCAGCGTTTGTCGCTTGTGGGCGTGTCAAGCTCATATTCTACAGCTATAACTCCCAAACTTGCTTGACTCTTGGGAGTTTCTGTGATTTACCTGCACTGGAAACGCAGCCATTCCCACAGATCGACGTGGTTCCACACCATTCAACAGAATGAACAGGTAAAGAAACTAGAAATTCAGAGAGCAGAAGCTTGAGGACGTCAGACCGCCTTGTATGTGATAGATCCAAAGAAAAGCTAGAAGCCAATCGGGTTAGAATGTCGCTTCACCGCGTCATAATTAATTTGCATAAAGCTGAGAAAAAATCTGCTCCGTGTCGCTTGTCGCCTCTCACGTGTCGCTTTCCAGTGTGAACGCAGGGTTAGTGTAACATTAATTCATTCATTTATAAGATGCAATGTTAGCAGCAGAGTAGAAACAAAGGCAGAGTAAGAACAGGGTAGCCATTTCATCACTGTAATTACATAAAGAAAGCAATCACATGAAACACATGTGATTGAGTTTACAGTCAAGATCACATAGTGCTCCTTTAACTTCAGTTGTGATGATAGATGCTCAATCTTTAACTTTTACATGTGTCTATTTACCAGATTATTGTCAACACACATGTACCCAACATATTCGAAAACATTGTAAAATAATAATGCTATTTCCATTTCAGCTTTTACTGAGACATTTAATAAAATTACAATCATCCAGGCTCCTCCAGATTCTTTTTTCTGCAGGACAGTGTTTATGGTTTATGAGTCACTGCAGCCGCATGCAAATGAGGGAAGTTGAGCCACTTTTCACGCGAGCGGTAAAACACACCAGTAATCATTGCTCATGAACGGGCAAACACTTTATGGCACTATTTCCTCTAACTGTTATGATAAATCTGGTGATGCGCTTTATGAATCTGCCTCTAAATGTCAAGACAGTTTGTCTTTCCGTGGTGTTTATGTAATACGTTTTAATCATCTGGAAATCATATAGACTTCTGAATCAACAAGAAAAAGAAAAAATAAACTGCAATGCATATTTTTTTACAGTGCAGTGGCTGGACAGAGTGTTTACAGAGTTTACAGCCAGTCTGTGGCCAAAGCCACTCTGTAAGTAGTTCATGGGAACCTGATAGAGTCCGTCACAGTTTGACCTTGTTTCCAGAAATAGTACAGTACAGCATTAAGCTATGCTTTAAAAAAAAAGAAAGAAAGAAAAAAAAAAACGAAAAGCCCGTTGCTCTAACCTTAGTGACTGTGAGCAGGGCCAGGCCTGATTGCTAAAGCTGATCATCAGAAGCCTGTATAAGAGAGCACACGCTGTCTGAGCTCTTCTTTACTCTGATTGGCGGATATGACCCACAACATGTGCTACTAGGGCGTATGTGAGTTATAAGGCCTCTTTTTTCTCTTTTTACTTTTCTTATAAATCAGGGCAATACGCTGCTATCCACAGCTTTAGAAGGTCATCTGAGAGTGGTGCACTTTGTAATAGTTACCACTGAAGTCGTGTCATCATTTTGTAGTCGTTGTAGTGTTGTTTATGCCCATATTTGGGGTTCCATGTCTAAGCGGTTCAAGTGAATGGAGAATTTGAATGGGCTTTTGGTAAAAACTGGCCTCTATCACATTCTGTGGTAAATAAATATGTTCAGAACCCTGTACGTTTTATTCTGTGTACATTTACCTCCTAAATATCACTGGATCCTCTGAATTTTGAGATCGTTTAAGGGTAGTATTTAGAAAATTGATAGCTTTAACCCTCTGAACCCTAGGCTGTTTTAGTGTGTTTTTTCTTCATTTTTGTCAATTCCTCTTTCAGGTCTTATAACACAGTAATTATGTCAGACAGTCACATGCCCTAAGCTCTTTTACTCTGCTCTTTTTACATTTTAAATGTAATCATTTAAAATGTAAAAGGTAGCAGAATTGTTATATTTTCCTGGAAACTGGCCATGTTTTGGTCAAGCGCCATTTTTTTTTTTTTACTTATTTTTGAATGCATAGACTTTAAATATATTCACACCTAAGATATCTTTTAAAAAATGCTTAGACTAGAGTGTTTATGAGATGAAAGCATAAGAATATTGATGATAGTTCATTACATGGCTTATTATTACTTTGACAAAATACATGGAGAGCATCAGGCAGATTTATTTTTCTTGATAATCCTACCTCTAGGATACATGTAGATACTAAAAACCGGACACTCAGAGCAGCCTATGCCTTTCAGTATTTTGATCAGGACACACAAAGAAAACTATATACAAAAATGTAAACTTTTGTGTCTAAACAAATAAAAATGTTTAGTGCAAAATAACTACTTAGTAAAAATGTGCAAGTAAAATAAAAACTATATAAAGTAGTGCGCACACCATACCTAGCTTTAGTTTGAGTGCAGTTAGTTTCACACTTTTTCTGTGGACACTTTTGAGTCATTTACTGATATTATTTGGTTTGAAACATCATATAAATTAGTTTGAAGCACTAAAGGTAAATAATATTGGTTGGGGAAGGAGATCTCACTTGGATTTCTTGTAGAATCTTTACCGCACTGGGATTGCTATTTTTAGAAAGAGTAAGTTCTGCCCTTTCTAACCATATATAGATTATGATGATGTGTGAAGGGATTCCTGATAAATTAAGCTGAGAAAACAAGGTCTGATTTTGGATGGGAAATCCGTGCGTAGGGTTCTAAGGGTTAAGCTAATGCTTAACTGACGTCACAGCACAGCAGCTGAAAATGACACCGGACTTGATTCTGCAGTACACCAGTGAACTCTGGTCAGATCGCGTTTTGGATTGTTATTTTTGTTCACAGAGGATCATTAAAGCATTTAAACAGGTGAAAACGCTTTCAGTGATGTTGAGCAGTTTAATATTGAGC
Source organism: Astyanax mexicanus (assembly GCF_023375975.1). Lineage (NCBI taxonomy): Eukaryota > Metazoa > Chordata > Actinopteri > Characiformes > Acestrorhamphidae > Astyanax > Astyanax mexicanus. Next base: position 38,585,265 of record NC_064410.1, read on the forward strand.
AGTGTAGTCTGTGTTAGAGCTTTAAAACGCAGATAATAAGAGTTTCAGTCCAGCAGCGCTTCTTCGTGTGTTTTGTATTTAATTACGTTCATTAGTTTATACTAATTACATCAACTAACAACTAACTAATCAACTAATCTACTAACTACCTGCTCTCACTGAGGTGACAACAAACCAGAAACACCAATTTATTTCACTGAGTAGTAAAGACGGTAAATGTTAAAACGTGTTACAGTGTTTAAAGTTCATTAGTTAGGGCAGTCAAGGCAGTTAGTTCATTAGTTGGCTTAGCTTTGTGTAATATGCTGTAAACTTACGGCCGGAGTTTTCGCTGGTGTTGCGCCGAAAAGAGTCCCCTGCTGATCTCTGCAGCTATGCTGGGAGGTCAGTTGTTCACTCTGCTGTAGCATTAGCTTAAAGCTATAGCATTTTTCTCATTACGACTCGTAAATTCAGAGGATCCAGTGATGTTCAGGAGTAAAATGTACACAGCATAAATAAAACGTACAGGGATCTATACAGATTTATTTATCACAGAATGTAATAGAAGCGGATTTTAAAAAAAAAGCCTATTAATTTTTCTCATAGGGAAAAAAACGTTTAGACACGGACGCTATATGAGGACTACAGAATGACACATGACTTTTTGTGACCTGCCTTGCTATAATTTAGGGCAATGCATACGACAGAAAGCTAGGAACATGCTGCCGGGTCAATTTGAATGCCTAGAAGCAAAAGGTCGACATGTTTCCAGCTCCTAAATCAGCCGTAAGTGCTTTAAATGAACACCTTTCAGAAATCCAATACGAAGAGGCCAGCCATGCGTCAGCCATTCAAACAATGCCATCATCTTTACACTGTCTGAATGGAGTTATGAAGTTCATCATCGAGTGGTAGCGCTATGTCACTTATCAGGTAAGTGCTGCCAAAGCCTGGTGGGCAGCCTGCATACAAATCAGTCATTTCCATTCATTAGCTCATGCTTAGCTTTGGCGAAGGCTCATAATTATTTGATTGGAGACTGTCTGTCTGTCTGTACCCACATGCATTGTACCTGCGTGTGTGTGTGTGTGCTCACACGAGTCTCCCGCCCAAAAGCCCAGTGCTCGTCGAGGCTTGCTGGCAGGCTGCACGCCTCTGATAACACAAGAAAGCCAGTCAATAAAACTACTGTGAGCATCCTCCCTCCACCCAAAAAAAAAAAATCTGTGCATGACATTTTGTCCCAAAAAAGCATGAAGCATGCAATTTGGCAAGGGAATCTGGTTGGCTGCCTTTTGGGAGAAAATCTCTTAGAGCACTTCTCCAATGATAAGAAAGACATGAGGAGGCAATTTCGTGTGATGTCAGCCAAAATTTATTCCCATAAAACCCATCGCTAAGGCACGCTTAGAAATCCTCCTTACTGGGTCACGTACACGGGTCAACTACAAGACACTGTAAACCATACAAGTGGAGTTTACCGGGATTCAGGATTCGATTTTTTAAGCTTCTGTACCACAGAAACCAGAAATGTCTGGATTTTTGAGTCAAACCAAATCAGAACTGATGACTTAAACATGTTATATACTTAAAATGTGATGATATTCATGTGTAATAGAACACAGTAAACAGCCGTGTACGTGCAATCTATGTTAAAACAACATTATATAGCATTTTTGTATCCTATAGATTGATTAAAAAGCATTTAGTAGTACTTACTCTTTTTGAAATACAATATACAGTGGCTTGCGAAAGTATTTTTTTTGCAAAACTTTTTTTTTTTAATTGAACCTGTCAGGAGGGGTGCGGAAAGGACGAGCAGACGGACACTAACGCAAACGCAAACTACACATAAATTTGTTAAACAAAACAAACACAAAACATAGAAATAAACATAGAATGTAACAAATGAAACCAGGACTGGGAAACAGAGGAAACGACGAGGAACACTGACAGACGTAGGGACATACAAGGGCCGACACAGGAACAGGAAATACACGGACTATATATACAGACAGGAAGTAGAATCACCTGGGGCTAGGGGGCGGAGCTACAAATGAATACAGGTGAGGGCAATACTTTGTAGAGCCACCTTTCACTGCAATTACAGCTGCAAGTCTTTTTTGGGGTATTTCTCTACTAGCTTTGTGCATCTAGAGACTAAGATTTTTGCTCATTCTTCTTTACAAAACAGCTCAGGCTCAGCTATATTGGATGGAGAGCATCTGTGAACAGCAATTTTCATGTCTTGCCACAAGAAGTTCAATGGGATTTAGGTAAGGATTTAAGACTGGGCCATTCTTACACATGAATATAATTTAAATAATTTCTCTGTAGATCTGGCTGTATGTTTAGCACAAAAACGTGCTCACAGAGCATTCATTCATACTAGACACCACTGCTAAATTAACTAAAACAAATGTATATATATATATATATATATATATATATATATATATATATATATAAAATGAGATGTTTAAAAATATGCCTTTAAAACCATTGTAATGCTCCACTGACTTGCATTCATACCCAGGACAACCCTAATAGCCAATAAACTTGCATCTTTAGAAGGGGGTCACCTGTGGCAGCCAATCATCTGATGCTTGGCTATGTGTGACATATTAAACTGCAACTTTACAAGAGAAGAAAAAACTAAAAACAAAACTTAAATTTCAATTAATTTTAAATCAATTTTAAAAAGTAGTTTTGAAGCATTTCTAGATATTACTCCAGCATTTCCAGAAGCATGAAAACTGCCAAACACGTCTAAATGAAAACGAAATCGGCAGCAACAGCAATGATGACAATATATACATATATAAATATATAAATTTTATCTTATGCACCGAATAAAACAGCCTGAAACAGGAGCACAAAAAAAAAACCGGCTCATAGGACATTCAACTGTAAAAGACACCGCTAAATTAATGAAACAATTAAAACAATTAAATGAGGTTTAAAAATATGCCTTCTAAACCATTGTAGTGCACAAATGACTTGCAACAAGAAGAGCAGCATTCCTCCTCATGCTACTCCAGGCTCAACACGCTACTTTATAAACTGTACTATATAAACTTAAAGAGTTATGTTTGTGTAAAATACTTTAACATTAGTCCACCACCTTAATCAATGTGCTTATTTTTTTTCTTACATTATGTAATATAGGAGTTTCTCTGCACCTGCACCCTAATATATTGCTTATTCTAGTACATATATCTCTCAGCTTGTCAAGAAATGCATGTGTAAAGTGTGTCCTATCCTGTAGTGCTGGCTCGTGATGTGAATTGTGAATTTCTCTTGCTGCCTGTAAGGGAAGCACAGGAACAAGAAAATATAAATCCTCACATTATTTTACTACTTTAAAATAGGTGCAATAGCTCATAGTACTGACTAGAACAAGGCTTGACATATATACATTATTTGACTGCAAGTAGTTTTTATGTGGTGAAACATGGTTAAGCGAATGAAGTCCAAGTTTAAGAGGCAGTATACCAGTCATTCCTTAAAATAGAAATATCTGATTATAGCTTGATTGATTGACTTATGGATTGATAGATCTAAAAATTCTAAATAACATCATTTTCCCATCATTTTTCCAACTGGCATTACTGTTATGTTATTATTTGCTCTTGTTTTTTGTCAGGAATGCGAAATCCCACTCCGTGTCTGTGTGTAGCAAGTTTCTGTCAATCTCCAAGAACAAGAAGTTGACAGCATTCAGTTGCATGACACAAATGTCATGTCTAGCCTCTGGTTATACATGTGTGTTTGTCCTGAAAATAAAAATGTATTTTGTACTGCCCGTTGTTCTTGGCTCTATTGTTCTTGGTTGACTGAGATTCTGCCAGAAGGATTTTTAACATGATTTTTTTTTCTTTTTCCTTTTTTCCAATGTGATATTTCAGTAAATATATACAGCTCTGAACAAAAAAAAGAGGGCACTTCAGTTTCTGAATCAGTGTCTCTGATTTTGCTATTCATGGGTATACGTTTGAGTAAAACGAGTAAGAGTTCAGAAATCAATATTTGAATAATTATCCCTGGTTTTTCATGCATCTTGGCATGTTCTCCTCCACCAGTCCTACACACTGCTTTTGGATAACTTTATGATTGAATTTAAAATTCAAGCAGTTCAGCTTGGTTTGATGGTTTATGATCATCCATCTTCCTCTTGTTTTCAATTGGGTAAAATCAAAGAAACTCATCATTTTTAAGGGGTCTCTTATGTTTTTCCAGAGCTGTGTGTTAGTTTGTGTATAGGTTTTAGCATTGCTCTGTTTATTAGAGGGTATTTATACGTTGTAAAACATGCTAGGTACCAAACAGCACTAAAACGCTAAGCAAAACCTGGCTTAAACATGCCAATAGCCATGTCATAATAATTAATAAATATTATCAATTTATTGTATTAAATGAACATGACCTTATTTTAGCTGACTTCTATATTACCCATTATGTTTGTTTAGTGAGGAGATCTTAGTATTTAAATTAGATCTTAGTATTTAAATTAGTTTGTTTAGAAACAGTTGTTTTATTTTATTTATGTTATTATTTAATTAGGGTATGTATTTTTCATTTTATGTTCCAGTTTTAATGTCTAAATATTGTTTTAAAAATTAAAAGTCAATTGCTTAAAAAACATTCATGTGTTAAGGCATTCTTATAGTGTTCATTATGATATTATCAGTATATCAGCAGTCTTAAAATGCTTATTTAAAATTATTGTAATTAAAATATAGTATGTACAATGTATTGATTATATGATTATTGTGACATGACTACATACTGTGCTACTTAACTTGATTATTAGACAGGTTAGATATGACAATATTTTGTCAAACAACATATCAGCATTATACTTATATACATTATTGGTCCAGTCTGGAGGCAGTAAGTGGGTTTAATTGTTTAATTTTCATTTGCCATTAGCTCCAAATTTCATTGGTTGAATAATTTTGATGGTCCTGTAATTTAAAGCAAGACACTGGGAACTGTGAAACTGCACAAGTAGTTTAATAAAACTTGACTGTGTAGTTCTCTATGCACTGGCATCTTAAAATTCTCAGTGCCCTCTGAATTCTTCCAATGAAGTGTGGAGCTACTTAGAGCGTGTTAATGGTGTAAATATAGCAATTGACTTGACTTGACTGTTAATGGGCAATGCTATGCCCCTATTGGCCTGATGTAAGCCTGTTGGGAGCATCAGCTAAAAGCACAGGAAGCAAACGGAGGTGGGCTATTCAACAAAAGTTCATACTGTTTATTATGTTTCACTACATCACAAGTCCAATGCTGAGGTTATTCTCTTTGGACAACCTTTTAAATAGTTGTATATTCATACAGTATATGTTATATTTACTATTTGCTGAACTATCCTGTGAACTATAAATACAGGGGTTGGACAATGAAACTAAAACACCTGTCATTTTAGTGTGGGAGGTTGCATGGCTAAATTGGAGCAGTCTGGTGGCCAATCTTCATTAATTGCACATTATTGCACCAGTAAGAGCAGAGTGTGAAGGTTCAATTAGCAGAGTAAGAGCACAGTTTTGCTCTAAATATTGCAATGCACACAACATTATGGGTGACATACCAGAGTTCAAAAGAGGACAGTTTGTTGGTGCGAGTCTTGCTGGTGCATCTGTGACCAAGACAGCAAGTCTTTGTGATGTAGCAAGAGCCACAGTATCCAGGGTAACGTCAGCATACCACCAAGAAGGACGAATCATATCCAACAGGATTAACTGTGGATGCAAGAAGAAGCTGTATGAAAGGGATGTTCGGGTGCTAACTAGGATTGTATCCAAAAAACATAAAACCACAGCTGCTCAAATCACGGCAGAATTCAATGTGCACCTCAACTCTCCTGTTTCCACCAGAACTGTCCGTCAGGACAATAAATTATTGTGGTCTAAAACCAGGTGTTTCAGTTTTACTGTCCAACGCCTGTACATAAACCCTATGATGAAGGCTATGTTTGCCTTTGTCTTGGAGACTGGTGGTGGGTGTCTTTCTCTCTCTCTCTCTCTCTCTCTCTCTCTCTGTGTGAGTGGTCAGTGAGAGGTCAGTGGGAATAGTCCTGGTGGTGTGTGGAGTGTCAGCCGGCTCTGTACATGCCTGTGTCTGCTGTACACACTGACAGTGGCAGATTTACTCTGTGTCTGCGGTCACTGGGTTTAACGCTAAACACAAGCAGCAAGTCAAACTGGGTCAGAGTGAAAGCCCTTAATGCATGGACACACACACACACACACAGACGCTGAGCCATGGTTTGTTGTGTCTGCACTGCTGCTGCCTCGTGTCCGTACTCTTGGCAGATGAACGGGTAAACTGAGGTCATGCAGTACAGGGATGGGGGCTATGCAGCGACAGTAAACAACACACACTGTATATAAGTATATTCACATTTCATATCATTTTATGCATTTCCATACTGCCTTAATCTGTTCTAATTTATTTGTATTAAAAATCCGTAGAAATAGAAATTCCATCTCCAGAGACCTTCTTCTGAGTCATTTCTGTGTCCACTGTGCACAACATCACTAAGCAGCTTACCACTCATGTACAGTAGTACAGTAGTTAACCCCCCAGGACATGGATGGGTGAAGAAAAAGAGAAAAAAAAACTGTAAAAAAGCTGTAACAAAGGATTGTTCAATTGCTAAACCCTATAGAACACCTGTGGAAAAATCCCAGAACAGCAGTTCTGAGAAAGCAACTGTTAAAATGAGTGGTCAAAATGATCGCTATGATCTGGTTCAAATCCTGTTCTTGTAACTTGCCATCAGCTGCCCTGAGCCCTGAGAGAACACAATTGGCTTTGCTCTCTCTGGGTGGGTAGGTGGCGCTCTCTCCACACATCACTCCAAAGGGTGATGTAGATCAGCACAAGGCGCCTGTGAGCTGATGTATCAGAACCGAGTCGCTGTGCTTTTCTCCGAGTGCGCTGTGATGCTACTCGGCAATGTTGCATCAGCAGCAGTTGGAAAAAGGCTGACTTCACATGTATTGGAGGAGGCATGTGCTAGTCTTGACCCTCCTGGTGTGTTGGGGCATCACTAGTAATAGGAGGAGTCTTAATGAGTGGGTTGGGTAATTGGCTGTATAAATAGGGGAGAAAATGTACAAAATTAGAAATAAATTACATAAAAAAGCTTGAGAAAAGAATGGTCTAGGAATTGTAGGAGAATGGTGTAAGAAACCAGTTACTGCTAATACAGTGCTGCTAATTCAGTGTTTCCTCTAAAATTAAGGGTATTAATGGGGAGTTTGTCCCTATGCTATAGCAACATGTCTCATACTATGTACTCTAAAATAGTGTTAATTTAAGTGCATTTAGCCACAAGAGCATGAGTAAGGTGAGGTAATGGAGTTTGATTGTCAGTTCTGGATGTCAGTGTCCACTTCTGCTCATCTCATAAGCTTTTCTCAGTCAGCTTTATGAGGTAGAGTCACCTGGAATTCAGGATTTCAGTTAACTTCTTGCCTCTTACTGCGTTTGAGATCATCAGTTGTAAAGTCGTGAAGAGGCAGAGTTGGTATACAGTGAATAGCCATATTTGAGTAATGTTCTAATCTTATATTATATTACGGCAAGAACAACTAACCTATGTAAAGAAAAAAAAAAACTTTAAGAAATGAAGGTCAATCAATCATAAAAAAAGAACTTTGAAAGTACCCTCAACTGCTATCAACATAAAACAGTTGTGATGAAACTGGCTCTCATCAGGACCGTTCCAGGAGAGGAAGACTAAGAGTTACCTATACTCTGATAGTTTATCAGGATAAGTTCAGAGTTCAGAGTTACCACAAGTTAACAGCCTACCAGACAATGTGTTCATTCATAGTCTGGATGAGATCAGTGTTAATTTATAATGTAGGAAACAAACTAAAAAAATGAAAACATTGAATATGAAGGTATGTCCAAGCTTTTGACTGGTACTGTACATGTATAAGTATATCACTGCAATAAAAAAAAAATGTTTCTCCATTTTTTTTTCCATTTTTGGTTTCCCCCATAGTTTGAACTGAGTAGCAGCTGTATACATTGTGTAAATAATACGTACAGTCCAATAAATATGCTCTAATAACTTGGAACAAAGTCATATTTTACATGAATTTCCATTCAAATAATTCCTCCTTGCCTCTCCATTTGGAGTTTCAGTACATATTTTTCATTTGACAGCAACAGTATACAGTTTTCCCTACACAGTGCCACTGTCTCCCCTCAGTCTGAAAAAAAGAAGCAGTATATTATTAATCTGCTACCTCATGGCCTGCCCGCTATCCTCTAAACTCCCCACATGCCGTCTGTGTGCAGTGTTTGTTCAGAAATGAAACTGAACCTGCTGTCAGAATCCTATAGAGAGCATCATCTAATAATCTGTGAGCTGCCTGATATTTTGGGTTGAGACCAACATTTTTGGACGTGTGAAGAGGTAGGAGTTTTGAAGCCAAACTTCATAGAGCATTCATCTTTAACGAAGCCCAAACATTGACTGAGGAATCTGACGATCTGACACACACTCGCCTGCTGTCCCATGTGGAAAGCGCCCGGTAGCCCCCAGCGAGGCCTAGGGCAAGGTGAGTGTATCCAGTCTCATTATATCTCCACTTCACACCACACACACACACACACACACACACCCTGCTCCACATTCACCATTCAATTACTCAGGGTCAGACCGGTCCACATCAGCCCGGCTTATTTACCATAATAGTCCAGCTGATGAGACTCACTCAGAGCTGGAGATGCTGCAGAAAGCATAATTGATGGCATACCGGAATGAGTGGCAAACACTCCGTTTATAAAGTATGCATGTTTTCAGGGTTTGCAGGCATGGGCTATCTCCTCTACTTCTAGCTCTGATCATATCATCAATAAAGAAAAATGGTATAGCAAAAAAAAAAAAAAAAAAAAAAGATACTAAACATATCAGGATTAATCACAATTCCTAGGACTAGTTCGCAAAAATATGTTTTGCATGTAATGCAAATTAGCAAAAAATCTAAGTGGTCGGAAGTGCATGGTCCAAATTGCAAAGTTGTAGGTATTGACCCAAGGAATCCAGCAAAAAAGAATTTAGAATGTAGCTCTTACGGTTCTGGAGTTATTGATCAAAATATGAAAAAAAGAATTTCCTTGTTTATGGTGCCACCCATTGACCAATCAGTGCCATTTTTGTTGTCCACCGAGATCCTACACCCACCTACTAAGTTTCATGTCTTTACGACTTACGGTCTAGGCTGCAGATATGCTTTTTCAGGAAAAAGACAAAAACCTAAAAAGCTACATTTTAACCATTAGATGTTGCAATTATCATTAATAATAACCACATTTAGTTGTAAAGTATACACAGGAATCCAAATGCTCAGAACAGATGTAAGCAATTAGAAGCTGGGAGAGCATGAACGCCGTAGCGTCACGTGATCAGGAGTGTCAGAAAGGTGCAGTGTGAGTGCATGCTGGGAATTGAGGGAGTCTCTTGTTGGAGTCTAGAGCAGGCAGGATCATCTTCCTGTATTTAACTTTTTGCTCCAGACAGGTCTGACCAATAAGCAGAGAGAATGTTCTCATGTGGTTTATTGTGAGCATGTTTGTGGACTTTTTTGGACTTTTTTTCTGTGTGTGTATAGGTGTGTTAAAAAAAAACTAATGGAAATATCATTTTTTTAATTGATTTGTAAAATTGCCCTAAGACTTCAGAATAGATAGTGAAAAAGCATTTGCTAAGTGTTTAAAAGGCTGAATAATTACTGGTATGAACTGCACAAGGGACTGTTTGATGTGGAAGTTGAATAAACCGTTTTGACATTTGTATTCTAATCTTTGACTTCTTTGACTAAGAACTAAGAGATAAGCTAAAGCTATACTGACCAATCCGGTCTTAGTAAACTATGCTAAAATGAAAACAGAGGATGCAATACATAAAATATAGTAGTATAATAGTAAGTGCTGATATTTTAAACACTTTACAAAAAATGGGAGTATTTTATTGTCTTGGCAAACAATAATAATTAATAAAAAAAACGTAAAGAACTAAAAAAGAGCCAATAGTGAAGTCAGAAATGCATACTTGAACCTGATACGGAAAGAGCGTACATGAATCTCTCATTGTGCAACTCTCATTGTGTGTCATTAATATATACATTATTACATAATCCCATTCAAAAAGCATAGCAAATCCTAAGTGATAACTCTTCACGTCTCACGATTTACATTTGCAGTGAGTGTCAGGATGAGTTAAGCAGTCATTTAGCTATGTACAAAAACACAGTTAAATCCATAAAGGTACTAACCATTACCCACATTATCCTGTCTCCAACGCATGCCTGGATTAATAGCAGGAGAGCAGAGCTCAATAAGTACAGACAATAGGTGGCACACAGTCATTTGTCTGGATGAATGTTATTACCAGTACTTATTATTTTTTTCTTTTTTTTTTTTTCCTGAAGGAGAAATTCACTCCCAAAAGAGTGAATCTTTTCCCCTTATCCAGAGAAACACAAAGGAAAGTCATCGGAGGCCCTTGTGGAGCGAGGAGCTAATGAAGGTGCTCCCTATTGTGAGCACCTGGGCCGCTCGCCGTACGTCTCCCGCTAAACGCACGCATCGTTTGACTCAATCAGAGCCAGCCATGCATCAATTAATGTATAATTATGCCTAAATAAATGGAATGTGGGGGGATAGATTTATTACAGACGGTTTTATGAGTGATAAACAAAGCAATCGATCAATCTGCCGGTGGCTAGAGGAACGATAACATGCTAGTCAAACGCTAGAGAATAATCGAACCCCCCCTACACACACAAACACACACACAAACACACCGACACACACACTCACCCACAGTTTTATGTGCCTCAGTCTCATGCAGCATGTGGGGTGCAAATAAATTGCGAGGCAGCAAAAAGTAGACAGGCTGCTTCCTATGATGCAGAAACGATTAACATAATGTTAACATCACAGCTTCATGACTGAAGGAAGCAGATGAGTATTTGATATTTATGAGTGCTTTATTTGATGCTTATATCACCTTGCCTCGTTTTTTGAAGCTGCAATTATCTGCTTAGTCTCTCACTGAGAGCAAAGATTTCCTTTAGGAAGAATTTCAATTATTAATAATCTACTTCATAGCCCAAAACTACAGTGAAAAAAATGATTTTGTGAAAGAAAAAAATAATAATAATGAGAAAAAAAAAACGTTTAAAGTAAATAAAGTTTTATAGCTGTCTTGTCTTCCTGTGTGTCCTTTGATTCTACTTAATTGTGCTGTTGTAAGCTACTGGATGGCTAAATTTTCCTTATGATAAATAAATATCGATTTGTCTATCTTATTTTTGCATATCATATCAAAGCATATCATATCATATCAGATTAATTTCATATTCCATGCTGAATATTATGCTTTTATTCCCCTACCCTAAATTTAATAGGTGTATAATGTACAAATAACATTTCACATTTCTTTTTAAATTGAAAAGAGCCTTAATGTCAGATTCAGTATGTTTCAACTCATACTGTTCATTTCCCATCAATAAAATCAATAAATGGAATCTAAGCTGGGCGATAGGATTCAGTGGCCTTTATGTCCCTAAGACATATGGTTAATATTATCAATTAAGAAAATCACTGTTAGCTTGACATGTAATGCACAAAAAGGCATTTAAAGCTTGTCTTTCCTGATAAAATGTCAGGATTTGAGTACACTGATAAAGAATTTAATAACCTTTATCACAAAACATTTATTGTTTTGTCACACACTTTAGCTTTGATTCACTGTGGCATTGTTTCAATAAGCTTCTGCAAAGTCACAAGATTTATTTTGATCCAGTGTTGCATTTATTTTTCACCAAGATCTTGCAGCAGCATTGATGATGGTACAGTCTGACCAACCGCTGCACAAAGCTTCTCCATCCAGCACATCCCAAAGATTCTCAATGAAGTTAAGATCTGGACTCTGTGGTGAACAATCCATGTGTGAAAATGATGATCTCATGCTCCCTGAATCACTCTTTCACAATTCCAGCTCCATGAATCCTGACATTGTCATCTTGGAATATGCCTGTGCCATCAGGGAAGAAAAAATATATTGATGGTATAAACTGGTCTATATTCAGTATATTCAGGTAGTCAGCTGACCTCATTCTTCCAGCACATACTGTTGCTGAATCTTGAATGACCAACTGCAGCATCAACCCCACATCATTTACTTATTGAAATCCAGGTGGCGTTTTTTTTTTTTTTTTTTTTTTTTTTTCGGGCCAAGCAGTGTATCTTTATGTTATTCCTCAGTCTCTTATTAAAACCACACTGTCATTTTACCTTTCTCATTTAAAGTAGTGGTTTGATCTTGATTTTGAATCATTTCAAGTTCAGTGTTTCAATAATATTCCTTTTTAAAATCTTTAAAGTTAACATATTTACATATAGAAATATTTGGCACAGGGCAAATATGTACAAGAATGACTCCAGAGACAAGAAGGAAAAAAAAATTCAATTTTAATAGAATTATTGAATTAGATATATAGTATAATGATAAGCAGAGGCCTGGATCCACACAGATCCTGCTTTACATAGATGGCTGTGGATTGGGGAACTGGCAGGACCATCAGGACCATCTTGAAGTGGAGGGGAGGTTGGAGGGGAACACAAACCGCTGAATCTAAAAGCATCAAAAAGAGTGAGTAAGTCATATTCTTTGAAAGGCCGGTGGAAGATGATGATTGGTTTGGAAAATGGGTAACAAAGCATTGGAATTGCCCGGTAGAACTTTCTTTAGAGCTTTCTTTTTTTTTTTTTATATTTGTTGTGAAAACACAATTGTGTAGAATAGTGTTTGGTAGCATAGAAAAGTATTTGTAAAATGTAAACCCCCAATCTCATTGGTTAGTACAGAATTACACTATTAATGATCACTTTTTGGCTTTCAGAAAAAGAACAACTATTACATATACAACTATAAAAAAATGGATTAAACTTCATTTAAATGTACCCCCACTCCCCTTTCAATCTTCAATATTTGTTTAACCCCACCCACTCACTCGTTTATTTCAAAGTAATTCAGTTTAAAATGATTTTAAAATCTGGCAGAATACAATGTAGCCAATTGAGCCAAACAGATGACTTTTACAGGAAAAGAGTTGTTTCAGCCTATTTATTCTAATGGGTAAAGATTTTTTTTTTTAATTGGCCTGTAAAATGGAATTAGTGCACATTTGGTGCCATTTTGTTGTGAGCAGCATTATGTTTTGTTTATTTTTTTATTAATTTATATTTTTTACTCTGGATCAACATTAATGAAAAATATATATATTTCTCCAAATAAGCCACACCACATGTCCATAAACTATTTAAGCTGTTTTCCATTCTAAATGTCAGTGTCCACAAGGGTCCCCAAGTAGCACAATATCAACATTTCTAATGAAAGGCTTCATAAGAAAGCTGAGAACAGGCCCAGATGTGCTGAGCAGATGTCAATTGTAGCCCCCAGCTACGGACTCTCCCTCTCGTTTTTTTTTGCCCTTGGTTACGGGTGCCGTCTTTTAATTTGTTAATGCACACGTTTTACCTTCGTCCTAATTAGCAGGTCATTCGTTATGTCTCTCCTGTGAGACTTCATTCTAGCGTTTCAGCACCTGAGCCATGAATCATGTTAATAGACCTAAATGGCCTCGGAGTCGGAGGCTGGATGCGCGGCGCAGGTTCAGTCCCCTAACCAATTCGGCGGCGGGATTGACGGGCGCGCATGCATGAGGCAAACCGAGTACCCAGTCGGGTAAACTCAAGGTTTCATATTGCTTGCATCACTGTCCCTAATCAACCCCACATTCTCACACACGGACAAAAAAAAAAAAAAAAAAAAAAATCACGGCTAGCCTTTCCAATCAACTCCAAAGAGAATCGTAAGGATGTTTTTATTGATTTTCGCCGATCGATTCTCTCCTGTTTCTGAGCTCAGGTATTAACCCACATTACATGCCTCGCTTTTAAAATGCAGTCTCTGCCCGATCAAATGCGAAGGCCAATTATAAGCATCTGAATTAATTTGGAAAAAGTTAACCCAGCATTAAGGAAGCAAAAATAACAAGCTTGAGAAAAAGATTGCTCGTTCATCTGATATCGAAGCAGATAAGAGCTGAGCCGAAGGTCATTATTTTCGACAGCTTAAGCTGTTGGGAAACATGCTGGGGGGTGTTTACCCTCAACCAGCAGCGGCAGCAGCAGCAGCAGCAAGCTTCTGCCCAGGCCGGACCCGACTACTTCAGAGCACGCTTCATCTCAGCCTGCCTGTCACTAAGGCTATAGGCTGCCAATACTGATAACTCTAAACTTCTAGTACAGAGTTTTAGTAGAGATTTATCATTCACGGTATTAATCGATTCATCTAAACACTGTACTTCATATATTCAAATATTTTATACTCCGGCTACTGTCACTCAAACTTCTGTTACTCGAGAGAGAGAGGTGGTGCATCCATATGCAGAGCAAAATGGAAGGTTTTATTTTAATTATATCTTATATGTTTACTGAGATACATTTATATTTATTTGTTTATTTGATTAATTACTCATACGAATGCTTTAATATTTTTTTATATTCTCATTTCTTTTGATAGTTACTTAGTACAGAAAAAGGTGTGCTTGTGGAACTTGGTATTGTATTGATTCTGCACAGAGGAGATGGGTGGAAAATGGGTGGAAAAACAAATGTCTCCAAAGAGATGCCACTATTGGCAAATACAAAGACAGCTTTTTTTTTCTTAACAAAAAAAAAGTTAAAACACGACACAACTCAAAATGGGCTGAGCACAGCTTGGTCCGCTCTTTCTCCTTCTTCATGTTATTTTAAGTCAAGAAAATAAAATTCTTATAAACTTCCCTTTAGCTTTATTCTTGTTTTGGGTTTCTTTTGTGAGGTAACTTTCTTTCCTTGTTGTATTTTTTGTATTTTCTTTTATTTTCTTGTTTTTTTTTTGTTTCTTTTTCTTTTCTTTTATAACACCCACTGTTACCAGTCACCCCTCTACAAAGGTGTGATAGAGGAGTTTTAATGGATGCTGCACAGGTGTGGCTAGGCACTGCCAGGGATTCTGGGAAGTTTCAGGATCACAACTCCACTGATATTTTTCCCCTCCTTATGTCCAGTTCCCCTGCTAGTGGCCAGTAGTGCAACACTGCCCATCACAACTTCCATCTGTCAGACAAATGAATCCTCATTTTATTACGAAAATGAACCAATAAAATCAGTCCCAACACCCCCCCACACACAAACTTCCTGTAGTGTCATGTAGTGTTCTGGAGTGTGTTAGAACACAGAGCACATATATCATAAGAGCATTATAGAGCACTACAGAGCTCTTTGTTCTTTAACAGCTTAAAGGGGGCCTTTAAGTGGTTGAAAACAAATGGACTCTGAAGTGCTTCGACTGTATAATGCTCAGATGATATATAATATGTGGTTGTAAAATTAAAGTGAGGAAACCTCAAAGACTTTTAGTAGGACTTCAGAGAAGCTCTAATGAGTTCAGGAACAATTTCAATTCTGAATTGTCATGCATTCAGATTATTACATACTTCTTAAGAGACGTTTCAGAACAAAAGGGCTAATGCCAAGTGGACTTCAGTAGTAGTAGAACTGAAGATCTTACATTTCCGATTAACCACCAACAGAATTATCAAAGAAGAAGAGGAACGAACCACAGAAATGCCGTCTTGATTTATCAGGGAATGAGATCAGTTGTGTGAGATATAAAAAAAAAAAGTAACAACACTCTGGGTCTTCTGGCAGACCGAGATTTATCCCTGACTGTGAATAGAATCTGTTTTTTTTTAACCAGGTTTAAACAGTTAAAACAGTTGGAAAACAGTGGAAGCAACTTTGTACCAAGAAAAAATACTGAAAGAGTCACTGTTAAAACTACTGTATACAGTACAAGGTAAAATGTATGTTAATATCATTAACAAGCCTTTATATATAGATGTGTGTAGTTGATTCCACAGTCTTAAACTGTGTTTAAAAGTGAAAAGGAAGGCCGTTACTGTGGATTTTAAGCTGTTAAAATAGTATGTGTGATGTTGGCTGGGATGAAAAATTCTCTTTTTACCAGCTTCTTACCAGTTTTATTCTTGCCAGTTGCAGTCCTTTTCAGAAAGAGCTGTTTAAGGGCTCTGTCACTTTTATGCAAATAAGCTGTCGTTGGCAACTTAAATAAGAACGTAAAACAATTAATTTTAACTGTTAGCCGGATGCATATTTTACTTTGTTATATTATTTTATTTTATTATTATTTTTTTATATTTGTTATTTTATTGTAGTGTTGTTTTTCTCTTTTATCTTATTATCTATTTATCCAGGTTACTTCCATTTATGATTCTTTTATTTTCTTAATATTATAATTTGACCTGCCCTTATTCTCGTTCAGTTGAGTTAAATGTGAATGTTATTCATGTTATTTTAACTCAAGAAAATACAGTTCTTATAAACTTTTCTTTAGCTTGATCCTTGTTTTGGGTTTCTTTTATGAGTTAACTTTCTTTTCCTTTTTTATTTTATTTTCTTTTTATGTTTTTTTTTTTTTGTTTTCTTGTTTTACTTGTTTTTTTATTTTCTTTTTTATACCATTGGTTACCGGTCACCCCTCTACAAAAGTGTGACAGAAAAGGGTAGTTTGACTGGGGCTTACACAGAGTGCTCCACAGGTGTGGCTGGTTGTCTTATAAGTAGCCTGATGCCAAATTTTACATATATTATTTTATTTTATTTTATTGTAGTGTTGTTGTTGTTTTTTTTACTTTTATTATATATTTCCCCAAATTACATCCATTTATGACTTTATGTCTTGTTTTCTTAATTTTACAATTTTACCAGCTCTTATTCCCATTGAAGTAAGTGATCTGCTTTGTCCTTTATTATTTATTCTCATACCTGTTTACATTTTTTTATTATTTTTTAAAATTGCTTGTGTTTAATTGCTGGATTTTTGCATGTTGCTTGATGCATGAAAAGTGCTATGAAAAATACAAATAAAACTCCCATATTGATAGAAAATTGCTTCAAATTGAGTTTCGTAATCATCATTGCATTGTTTTTTTTTTTTTTGTTTTGTTTTTGTGTTTTTTTCCCAACAACCTGCTCAGGGATTACAGATGAAAAAACTCTGGTACATTTAAATTGATGTCGAAACTAAAATGTTGATCAATGTGCACCGTTCCATTTGAATGAATAAATAAATAAATAAATAAATAAATAAATAAATAGTTTATAACTAATCAGCTTGTTTGTCTAATCACTCAGTTCTCAGTCACAGGTGAAATAGCTGCTTAAATCTTCCCTTAGACCCCACCTGTCCTCCCAGTGTTCATCTCAGCACACTCATATTTAAAGCTTCCGGTTCCAGAGCAGCTAAATATAAAATACTCTCTGTCTCTGGACGGATGCAGAGCTCCGGTAGTGAATCTGATGGCGAATAATTTTCTCAAATATTTATTGCCTGAGTCTTTGAAATGCACATGTGACCCGGCGCACAGCGCGCCGCATCCGGCCGGCCGGCCCGCCTCTGTACTCAGAAGAGAATGTGAGAGCAAGGTCAGTCTGTCTTTCAGGGGGATTGCAGTGAAGGGTGGGGAGTGATGTGGCCTTTGGGTTTTAACCCCCATTTTCCCTGCCATCTGCGATGCTGTCAGAGAAGGTTATGACAGGGTTACGGCGAGGTTGTGCTGGGGTTACGACCGGGCACCGGCTCAGCGGGGAGGGATCCATTCACAGCATCAGCCTGAGCTACAGCGCGCTGACAGCCATACGGAAAATACGGCCACTTAAGAACGCACGCTGCATCTCACACGCACACACACACACACAGAGCAGAACAGATAGAGATAGAGCGATAGAAACAGAGAAGGGGGGCAGAGTGAAAGACAGATAAAGAGAAAGAGAGGAACAGAGAGATAAAAAGAGATGGGGCAGAGAAAGTGATTTAGAATGAGAGAGAGAGAAAGAGAGAGAGAGATTTAACTTGTAAGTAATTTAAGTATTTTAAACAAACATTATATTTCTATAGATTGATTGATTGATTAATAGATTTTTTTTGTAATTAATTGTTAATTTAATTTACATTGTTTCTGCTTTCTTTTCAGCAGAGTTTTAGATGAAACACATGCCTGTTCATTCTTAATAACTATAATAAAGTAAATTGAACTGAACTCACACAGATGAAGAGAGACATTGAAACAAAGACAGGGGTTTAGAGAGAGAGAGAGAGAGAGAGAGACAGGGACAATAAGAGACAAAAGTGTGAGGGCAGAGACAGAAAAGGGCATGGGCAGAGAGAAAGAGATGAAGAGGGACAGAGAAAGAATACAAGACAGACAGAGTAAGAGAAAGAGAGAAACAAAACAAGGGGAAAAGAAAAAGAGATATGAAAGACAGAGTGGACAAGGGGAAGAGAAAGAGACATACAAAAGCAAAGACAGAGCAAGGGAATGACAGAGAGGACAAGGAGGGGAGAGGCAGGTGGGACAAACAGGGGCACAGCGAGAGAGAGAGAGAGAGAGATAGAGAAAGAGAGAGAGAGAAAGAGAGAGAAAGAAAGAAAGAAAGAAAGAAAGAAAGAAAGAAAGAAAGAAAGAAAGAAAGAAAGAAAGAACACAAAGAGAAAACTTAAGAGAGAAAGAGAGAGAAGGGACACAGGGGAACAAGATGGACAAATAGAGGGAGATAAATAGAGAGAGAACTAGGGGGACAAAGACAGACAGGGCACAGACACAAACACAGCAAAAAAGAGAGAGAAACAGAGAGAGAGGACAAGGGGGACTTAAGCATGTGGGACAGAAACAAAAGAGAGAGAGACAAGATCAGAAAGAGAGGATGCAGGGGCAAGGGCAGAACAGGTGGGGCAAATATAAAGAGAGAGATTTGGAGTTTTAGAAATTGATTGATCGATTGATGTTTAATTAGTAAATTTATACCAATAACTCAAAACTAAAATAACTGAACTGAACACACACACACTTCATACAGCAAGGAGAGAATGCACTGACAGGCCTGGCCAAGAGGGGAGCTCTATCACTAGAAGTGAGGGAAGGTGCTTCACACACAAACACACACATACACCAAAACACACACACACACACACACACTAAGCCACAAGGCCTGGCACTGTTAGGCATATCCTTGCCAAAAGTCACGGCTGTGCTGGAGCCAAACACAATTTTAACACCGTATGCTTACACACACACACACACGCACACGCACTCTGAAGACAGGGAAGGGGGCAAAGAGGACATTTACACTGGCAATCTACATTTACACATGTACATTTCTCGTGATTAGATGTTATTTTTTTATTTTTTATCAAGGAATAATTTAAATAAAACCTGTCTGACAACATGAAGCAGGATAAAAGATCTCAAAAAGCAACACATTATACCTCCAGCAAACCACAGTGAAAACTGTTATTCACAAATTCACCTACCGCAATGACTCCAAAAGGGTATGGACAACTCATCTAGGAGGTCACAAAAGAACAACATCTAAAAAACGTAGGTCAGTGTTCATGATTTAATGATAGGAAAGAGCAAACAGTTGATTGCAGTTGTTGCTGCTAAGGGTGGCGCAACCAGTTATTAGGCTTCGGGGACCAACATTTTTTCACACAGGGCCATGCAGGTTTGGATATTCTTTTTTTCCAATAATAAATTCAATTTTCAGTAAAAAAAAATGCTTTTTATATTTACTCAGGTTATCTTTAGCCCTATCTGGATGGGATTAGTTTCTCAGGGGGTCTTGAGATCATTTTTCTTTTATATTTTACTCCTGTTTGAAATGACCATGTATTTGTTTTACTCAGACGTCCTCTGAGAAAATTATAGGCTGAATTACCCACTGTTTCTCGCTAAACTCTGTGGTCCTCCAGTAATTTTATTCCCGTCCAGACTCACATCTCTGAGTTTCGTCACCTTGCATTTAATAAAATATAGTTAATAGTTATTTGTCCTTTGCCACGCACTGTAATTACACTTTGGGTGTGCGTTTCCACGGAGATCCATATAAAAACACAACAGCGAGTGGAAATGGAGGAGCTACTGAACATGATGTCATGTGACTAAAAAAGCCAAAAAACTCAGTGGTTACGAGAGTTTTATCACTGAGTAGAAGTGTGAAATATTTTTCACAGACGTCCCCCTGAAACACTTATCCTAATGTCTGATATAAAAATGTATTTGGTGATGTGAAAAATGTACGTATGTAAAAAAAAAATAATGAAATAAAGCTGTATGTGGCAAATACTTTTTCATAGCACTAGTTCTCACTGTTTACATCTGTGTTTCTCCAAGTGGAGATTTTTAATTTTTAATTTGTCCCAACAAACACACACACACAGACACACACACACTGGCAGCTCCTCCCTGGCATGCTGCACCAGGTGGCTCTGCTTCCCCCTGGCACCTTCGCCGGTGCGTGGTGGGCACCCATAATGACGGTTTAATTGGCTGACCACACTCATGGCTCCCAGTGCTGCACGCGCTCCAGTCAGACAAACAGACCGCTTCCGCCTCACTCTCAAGGTGTTCACAACTTTAACAAGCGGCGTGGCTGACCACCTGCAGGGACAGAGCGGCCTTTATGGAATACAAATGTCAACTTCGGGCGGACGGCAGCGTACCGATAGAGTTATATACACTAATTAGAGGATTATAATACAGAAACGTGTGGAGCTGCAGGCATGGGTCTCCGTATATATTAGTTACGAATGTAGACTTATGTTAATGTATGTGTATATACAGATGTTTGCATTTATTTATACATTTATTAGTATTATTATGTTACTATACAGCTATAGATATATAGTTGAGTAAAATGAACACTGTTGTTTTTTTCTGTAAGCTACAGACAACATTTCTCCTAAATTTTAAATAAAAATATTGTTATTTGGAGCAAGTATTTGCAGAAAATGAAAAATGGCTGAAATAACAAAAAAAGATGCAGTGCTTTCAGACCTCAAACAATGGAAACAAAACAAGTTCATATTTATAAAGTTTTAAGAGTTCAGAAATCAATATTTGGTGGAATAACCCTGGTTTATAATCACAGTTTTCATGTATCTTGGCATGTTCTCCTCCAGTCTTACACACTGTTTTTGGATAACTTTATGCCACTCCTGGTGCAAAAATTCAAGCAGTTCAGCTTGGTTTGATGGCTTGTGATTATCCATCTTCCTCTTAATTAAAATTTCAATTTGGTAAAAACAAAGAAACTCATCATTTTAAGTGGTCTCTTATTTTTTGTTTATAAGTGTAGCAATGTGTGTAGCAAAGTGTAGCAATGTGTGGTTGTGTTACATTGACATTGCTCAAATGTATGCATGTCTATTCATTTCTATCTATTCATTTCTTTGAGTTGTGTGTAATTAAAGGCAACACATGCTACATGTCCTTGGTAACTGTAAACTAAACATGCTGATTTTTGCTAAATGGATGTTTAACAAGCGCCGCGAGTCACTATAATAGAAAGTTCCACAGTCTTCCGGCTTCCATTAGAGACAAATAATAACAATGGCAAACATCTGACCTTGGGTCAGCGCCAATCTGAAAACGGTGCTGTGAAAGAGAAGCCCGAGCAGTGCTGAACGCTGCTGTGTGTGAAGGATTGGAATCCTACAGCTGTGCTGTCTGTTCGCCATCAACACACACACACACACACACACACCACACACATACATACAGAAACACACACACACAAATAGGAACACACACCGCACTGCCCTCCTCTGACCTCACAGAGGAGGAACTGTCACAGTGCTGTCAGTCACTACCCACTAATGGACTTATGTTCCTGGTGTTATTTTTTTCTCTGTGTGTGAGATGCCACACACACACACACACACCCACCCATACACATAAACACACACATATTGATACTCTATAGGAGAAAAAAAACAACAACTTCTAAACATCTAAAATTCAAGTCAATGCAAAGGTATTTTGTATTCCAAGCCATTTTCTATTGAGCATTTCTATTGGCCCATTGCTCATCAGATTTGGACACAGGATGTAGATCACCTGCCAGACTCATGTTGCCTGACAGTGATGATTAATTATAGCGCTATTCAAAAGTAGCCTACTTATCTGTAACTTCATTAAATGCGGATTTATTCTTAAATGTTGACTGTTGACTTTTGGTGTTAAATCTGTAGATTTATTTACTCTACTAATAAAGAAGTTGTGCACTCTGGCGTTTGGCAAATAACAAGACGATAGGACATAATTCAGTTTAGCAATTTTATTTTGACCAGGAGAGAGACAAAAATAACCACAACAAGCAGTGTTTTTTTTGTCTTAAAATGGTGAGGACCTTATTCACCCTCCAACCCAACACCATGTGGCTGAA
The DNA here is from genome assembly GCF_023375975.1 of Astyanax mexicanus. Taxonomy (NCBI): domain Eukaryota; kingdom Metazoa; phylum Chordata; class Actinopteri; order Characiformes; family Acestrorhamphidae; genus Astyanax; species Astyanax mexicanus. The sequence continues at coordinate 38,607,636 of NC_064410.1, forward strand.
CAATACCCTACTAATGGAACTGCCACAAATATACATATAAACTGATCACTTTCGAATAAGAAGAAAAAACCTTACAAGCTCACAAGCAACAAGAGCATGCTGGGAGATCCTATTCATCTTCACCAAAACTCAGTGCCACCACAATATTGAAAAAAAAAAAAAAAAAAAAAAAAAAAATATATATATATATATATATATATATATATATATATATATATATATATATATATATATATATATATATAATAATAATAATAATAATAATAATAATAATAATAATAATAATAATAATAATAATAATAATAATTTATACTCCAGCCTAGGCACAGCCAGCACTGTGGCTTGACCAGCACCTCCCAGCAGATGTATTGTAAGTACATAGTGCTGCAACTCAGGCCATAATATCAGTGATTGGTTGTAATAAGTGTCTGTAATAACTGTAGTTACACATTAACAATCCATATAAAATAGTGTAATTACTAGTGAAGTATGCAGTGCTACAGATTTATTACAGTTGTACAGGTTATGTATAAGTACCAGTCAAAATTTTGGACACACCTTAAATTCAGTGTTCTTTCATTTTTTATTATTTTATTGTAGATTAAAACTAAAGCCACCCAAACTAGGAAAAAAGAAAATATAATAAAAAATAATCTGAATTATTTAATAAACAATAAAGTGTTTAACAAACCAGAATATGTTTTATATTTCAGATTTTTTTGACCTGCTCTCCATTTGTCCAGGGTGTATACTGCCTTCTGCCCATTGCCGGCCAGGATAGGCTCCAACTCCCCCGGCAACCCTGATGGATGAAGTGGGTATTGACAATAGATAGATGGATGGATTTTAGATTTTTCAAAGTAGCACCTCTTGCATAGATGACAGCTTTGCACATCTTGACACATCATTTTCTCAGTCAGCTTTATGAGGTAGAGTCACCTGGAATGGCTTTTAACTAACAGCTGTGCTGAACTTGTCAAGAGTTAATTACCTGAATTCCTCGCACTTTTACAGTGTTTGAGAGCATCAGTTGTAAAGTTGTGAAGCGGTAGAGTTACAGGTATACCGTGAACCGCTCTATTTAAGTTATGTTCTAATCCATATTATAGCTAGAACTACTGAAATACGTAAAGAAATTAAGAAAAAAAATTCAAGAACTTTGAAAGTATCCTCAAGTGCAGTTGCGAAAACAGACAGCCAAAAACATTAAGATGAAACTGGCACTCATCAGGAGCGCCCCAGGAAAGAAAGACTAAGAGGTACCTATGTTGAACAGGACATGTTTCTTTAGAGTTACCAGCCTTAGAAAGCCTTAGTTAACAGCTCTCCAGATCAGAGGCACCTAAATGCTTCTTCACAGAGTATTTTAATGTGTTTAACACTTTTATGTTCACTACATGATTCCTTATGTGTATTCCTTCAGGAAAATATTTTAACTGGTACTCCATTCTAAGGTTATAAGACATCACTGAACCATAGTAAGAGGCATGGGGACCTCTAGGAACATTGGTAAATGTTCCTAGAAGTGGCTGGCCTGCCAAAATGTCTCCAAAGTGGCTAATCATCCAAGAAGACACAAAAGGTTCCAGACAAAACATCTAAAGAGCTACAGGTCTCTCTAGCTCTGGCTAAAGTCAGTGTTGATGACTCCTCACAGTAAGAAACAGATTGAGCGAAAGTGGCAATCATTAGAGCTCAGCAAGACAGAAAACACCACTGAAACTAAAAGTATCACACACACACACACTTCATTCAGACACACGGAATACACCTACACACAGACTAAAAGTGTTTCCAATGTTAAAAATACGGTGTTTATCAGCTTAACTAAAAAAAAACCAACAACAAAGAAACAAACCAATGAAAATCTATTCAGAATCATTACAGAGAATTTCATCCGCCTTACATCATACAAATGAAGACGAGTGTGAAACGTGAAGTGCGGAACTGCCTCCTACACACACCTCAGTATGTAGCGCTAGTACTTTTCCAGTCTGGTTCCTATAAGATCCAGGCTAAAGGAGGAGGTTTTGTGGCTTGGACAGCAGCGGAGATGGCCGTGGTGGTCAGGGCTCTAATAAGGCTCTATTTTGTTGGGGGCTGAAGGTGAGAGGAAGTGGGTTTGCTTATTTATGGCGCACCTTCGGCGCTTTCTGGGCACGGCATCTATTAATACACCTCCGCTGAAAATACAGGCCACTGTGAAAATAGGCAAAGTAAACAATGGAATGAGCCCGAAGTCTCAGAAAGTCTCCGAAATGAAATGTGAAATGTGCACGACTGCACTCACCGGCCTTATTTAAGCCCAGCCGAGTGCTATCTTTAGCAGAGGTGTGGTTTCAGATGGGGTGGTGTCACGGTGAGGAGCATGACACTGCTGCTGTTAGTGGGTTATGATGTCAGGTTACGGCACAATGGAAAAGTAAAAAAAATCACTTAAAATGGCCTTAGTGATAAAAAATGTGTCATGACATCATGTCTTCTTTCAAATCTGTCCTTATAATGTGCATAAAAAAATAAAAATAAAAACTTTTACAGCAGTTATGGCTGTTGGTTTGCTATGCCTTTTTATTTATTTATTTATTTATTTATTTATTTATTTATTTATTTATTTATATATTTTAATTAAGTAATAAAGCAGCCAATTATTAATGTAGCTAACAATGCATTACAAATTAAATTCAATTTGCATTGTGCATAAATGAGTTTAATTCTTCATTTAGTTTTTGTTGTTCTGTTCTGATATTAAAAAAGGTCCAACTTTATAATGTGTCTCTTAATAGCTGTGTAGTTACATATTAATACTATATGTAATAATAGTGTAACTACTGGTGAATTACATGTTTTTACAGATTAATTAGAGCTTCTAATTACGCCTATGTAATTATGTATGTATACATAAATGAAATGAATAAATGGAGAGATTATAATTAAAACCATTGAATATCAATTCATTAAAGTCTTAATTAGTTATTGTTTGTAGGCATGTTGTATATGGACATACAGCTCTAGAAAAAATTAAGAGATCACTTTAGTTTATAAATCAGTTTCTCTGATTTTGCTATTTTATAGGTATATGTTTAAGTAAAATAAACAAAAACATTTCTCCTAAGTTCCAAATAATAATATTGTCATATTTGCATTTATTCGCAGAAAATGATGCAGAGCTTTCAGACCCTAAATAGTGCAAAAAAAAAAAAAAAAACAGTTTTAATATTTATAAAGTTTTAAGAGTTCAGAAATCAATATTTGGTGGAATAACCCTGGTTTTCAATCACAGTTTTCATGCGTCTTGGCATGTTCTCCTCCACCAGTCTTACACACTGCTTTTAAATAACTTTGTGCCACTCCTGGTGCAAAAATTCAAGCAGTTCAGCTTGGTTTGATGGCTTGTGATCATTCATCTTCCTCTTGATCATATTTCAGAGGTTTTCAATTTGGTAAAATCAGAGAAACTCATCATTTTTAAGTGGTCTCTTGTTTTTTTTTTTTTTTTCCAGAGCTGTATATAGCAGGACAAGGGAAATTCCAGGATCAGTTCATGGAACCACTGCTATGCTATGACAACTATCAATTGACTTTACTCACCAACTATTAACGAATGTAACTAATTAATGAATACATTTGTAACTTTACACATAATTCCTCATTCTGCAAGTACATTAATAAATAAATGCATAATTGATGTAGAGTTACAGCATGTTTCAGATATGGTAGTGATAACTGTGACTTCTAAAGCTTAAAAAGTGGTAGAAGTGAAATGAAGGCTCTAAGACGTCCTTGAACTTGAACTTTTGCCCTCAGTTCCTGAACTTGCTCCACCAGAAGGGCCTGTGGGTTTAAAATAGACACAATCCAAACAGAGTGAAATACTCTCGCAAAAATCCCCCATGAGGTCACCAGCATGAGAGTGGCTGCAGAGGACAGCTTGAGTCTTTTATCTTCACACACATGCCTTTGTACCTTGTCAGGATATGGGGTTGTGCATATGTCCTGTATATTTTATGTACATATACAGAGCCTTGAAAAAAGTATTTATACCTCATGAACTTTCCCATATTTCCACAACAGAATATAGCAAATAAGTGGTTTACATGGTTTAGAATTGTACACAAATAAAAATCTGATATGGCATGATTTAAATTTAGCACCCAGACCACCTTTCTCTGCAATTACCAGTGGCAAAATTCTTTGATTTGTTTATTAACAGCTTTGCAGATCTAGAGGATGGAATTTCTTCCCATTCTCCTTTGCAAAATAGCTTGTTCTAATCATCTGTGAATAGCAAGGTGCTACAGATTCTCACAGTTTCTGGGATTTTAGACACTTGAACTTGCTTTAATCAAAACTATTTCCTTGTAGCTCTGGCTTTATGTTTAGGGTCATTGTCTTGTTGGAAGGTTAACCTTTGCCACAGTCACAGGTCTTTTACAGCCTCTTAACAGGTTTTCTTCCAGGATTTCCCTGCATTTATCTCCACCCAACTTTCCTCTGATCAGCTCTGACCAGCTTCCCTGTCCCTGCCGAAGAAAAGAATCCCACCTGCATGACACTGCCACTGTCACGTCCTCGCCCTGTTTTATCTGTTCTCGTGCTTGTGTGTTGTTCCCACGTGACCCCTGCTCCTCTGTGTCCCCTGTCTCAGTAGTTTTCCACCACGTGTCTCATTTGTAGCTCCGTCCCTTCCCCAGGTGTTTCCACTTCTAGTGTGTTTCATGTTACTATAAATAGCCCTCCTCTGTCACTTGTCCCTCGTCGGTCTTTGCACCTTCACCTGTCGTTTGTCTCTCTCAGTGTTTAATAGCTTCTCTCAGTGTTTCCTTGTCTCCTAAAGCCTTAGTCCCTTGTTTCTCGTTTATTTCTTGTTTTCTTGTATATATATATATTCCCTATTTATTTATTATCTCTAGTTGGTTTAGTTTATGTTCTCTGATTTGTTTTGGTTATTGGTTATTTGTGTATCTTTGTTTCGTGTTACTTGTTCCTTGTTTCTTTGTTGTTTATTTAATAAATGATTTATTTATTTTGCCCTTACCTGCACTTGCGTCCTTCTCCTCATCTCCCTGCCTTTGTCTCTCGTGACAGCCACCACCATGTTTCACAGCTGAGATGGTGTATTCAGGGGGAAGTGTTTAGCGTTTTGCATTTAGACCTGAAATACCTAAAATTCTTCAACATGTTTTCCGTGTCGCCTAATTAGAAGTCACCACATGTTTGTGTCAAACTGCAAACAGAACTTTTTATGGCTCGCATTAAGAAATTATGTATTTCTTCTTGCCATTTTTACAAAAAGACCAGATTTGTGGAGTAGATGACCATTAGTTGTCCTGTAGACAAATCGATTCTCCCACCTGAGCTGTGGATCTCTGCAGCTCCCCCAGAGTGACCATGGGTCTATTGTAGAGGTTAGATCGGGCCCAAAAATTCCGACCTGACGGAGCCCGTGCACGTTCTGCCCGAGCCCGACCCGAACCGACCCGAACCATAAACTGTCATCATGAGCCCGAGCTCGACCCGACCCGCCCCATAAACTGGCTGTTTTCGGGCTGATTGAATGAGTGAAATATGATCAGAATTATGTCAATTAACACTGTAACATAGAAGCATAGAACTATTATTTAATTAAAATGATTTTAAGAACATCTAAACACAGTTCTGCAAGTCAAACGCGGAGGAGTTCACGTGCGAGAGAGAGAGAGAGAGACACAGAGAAAGAGAGAGAGAGAAAGAGAGAGAGAAAGACACAGAGAGAGAGAGAAAGAGAGATTTGCTTGTTCTGGTGTGAGCTACTCACAGGTTCTCTTTTATCTCCTCGTGCTCATATTCTAGTCCCACACCGAATTCTGCAGCTCCCTCAGTGTTTTCTGTCGTATTTTGCGGCTAGCGCGAGCGCTTACAACTAACACCGCGGGCCGCGAGGTGTAGCCGTGCTTGTGCCGAATCCGCTGCTGAATCCGACTCCCGCTTCACGGACAGAATCAGCACAACACCCTCCGCTGTACAACTGCGGGAGTGAAAACAGCGCTTGTAAATAAATTAGTTTAGTTTCACTTTCAGTTTTCGTTATTTTCGTTATTTTATTTAAAAATAAAAATATAATTAAAAAACGGACGCCTACATCTAAGACTATTTTCTGGAGCCCGATCCGACTTGGCCCGAGGAATGTGGTGGGAAATCTTGGCCCGAACCGACCCGATTTCGGGTAGGGCCTCGGTTCAGTTCGGGTTCGGGCAGAGAATCTAAGCTCTAGTCTATTGGCTGCTTCTCAAATTAGTGCTCTCCTTGTCTGGGATGTCAGTTTAGGTGGACGGCCATGTCTTGGTAGTTTTTTTTATTTAGTTTTGTGTCATACTCTTTCTATTTGAGAAAATGGATTGGATTGAACAGTTCAAAGTTTGGGATATACAGTATATATATATTTTTTTTTTCAAAACCTAAACTGCTAAAACCTAAAACCTAAACTGCTTTACACTTCTCCACAACTTTATTGCTGTGTTCCTCCCTACTCTTCATGATGTTGTTTGGCTACTAATGTTCTTTAACAAACCACTTGGTCAAACTGGATTTTATTTAGGGGTATTAGACTAAAGTGGCCTTATACCTTTCATGTTTTAAACTTGTGCTTTAGACTCAATCTACTCAATCTGTTAGACTTACTGTGCATCTGTGGATGTGTTCTTATAATGAACTGCTTTCCTCAATCTGTATCTCATGACCTCTGTAAATTTGATGACAGATCTGACTAGCTTATGGACCCACATGGCTAACAGAACAGGCAGAACCCAAAAAAGGAGGTTCAAGCACACATTTTTTTAGATGCAGCCCGTCATCAAAGGTTCATTCCAGTAGGCTGACCTAAACACTGCCTGACTGAGCTCAAAATAAAAGCATATTTCTGTACAGAGTGACCCAACTCCACACAAATATGCATTAGTCATGTATTTACTGACTGAAATATGGGTTTGGTTTAAAATGTACTTCTGAAAACTTCCCAGCAGAGCTGCTGCTCCATATAGCCTACGTTTGACAGAGCAATGATGTGGTATGCCTTGGATCATGAGCCGTTCCTTTCCTTCTCCATGCATAAATTAATCTTGTGTACATCTGTCCAAAGAATCATATGCCAGAAGTGGGCAAACTTATTTTGACTTATTTGAACGTAATTTCTTTCAGTCAAATCTGACCTTTTCTGTTCTTGAGTGATACTATTGGTTTACATCTTGAAGTAAAACTTTTGTATTTACATTCTTAGGAGAATCTCTTGATTGTAGACAGTGATACCCATATTATAACTCTTCAAGAGTAATCTTAAATTTACTAGATGTTGTAAAGGTTTTTGTGAAGGCATCCCTGAATCTTCTTGTAGATATTTTGCAATCAAATATGGTCCAATATAGAGGCAATGGCTTTTGATTGTTGATAAAAAAATTGAAAAGTCATTATTAGGATCTATTATAATGTTTGAGGAGAAATTGAGATGCTTGCAGATGCCAAATGTTCAAGTATGTTTAATAAAAAAGGCAGAGTGAGTCATTTTAGTGAAATGGTGCAAACCAAAGCACAAATACTGCAACGACCAAAACAGACATGGGCAACATAAGAGAAAAACTAAAGATACAACCAAGTTACCAAAACAAATGTGAAATTTGAATAAGATAAACCAGAAGAAGACAACCCAAGGATTATTATTATTATTATTATTATTATTATTATTATTATTATTACCAAGATAGATAAACACAGGAGTTGGCAATACTTTGCAAAGTTACATTAAAACTAAACTGGTAATCATACAAACAGAAGTGACTCAGAAAAGATGACATTGATCAGTATTGAAATATATATATATATATATATATATATATATATATATATATATATATATATATATATATATATATATAGAGAGAGAGAGAGAGAGAGAGAGAGAGAGAGAGAGAGGTAGATGGTGTAGTGACAGTAGACAGTAACAACCTCAGCAATGGATTATGGGAAGTGTGGTTTGGGGAAAAGCGAGAAGCATGACATTTACAAACCTTGGAAATGTGCCTACTGTCATTTCCTAATGATATATTTGTGAACAGGTCATAACCCCAACAAGCTAATGAAGGTATGAGACCTTGATAAAAGTTTTGCATGGTGTCCTTTCATAGTTTTTTTCTTTTAGAAATTGTACAAAAAAGAGAAATGTTTCATTTTTTATTTTGTGCCTTTTGAATTTGCACTGTATTCTACGTACTTACTGTAATTATATTCACAGTAACATAAATTCTCCACACAGCGACGCCCACACTTACTTTCGCATGCCATTGTGTTTATCAATCGCCACCAATCTCCACACATCTATCATTCATGCGCACACACACACACACACACACACACACAAACAACCCATATAATCTGCAAGTCCCGAGGGCCTGTGTTTTTGTTACCTTTACTCTGTACCAGTCTAACAAAATCCATAAATTCTACTTTGCATTATTATTCCAATCATTTTCCCGCTCCTTGTTATGCACCAGCACAGCGTAACATATAGCCTATTTCATACATCACCACATTAGCGATAGCGCTCATCTCTTCCTAACGCCGCCTGTCCCTCTGTGCAGCGCTGCCATGATGATTCCATAAACAATCCGGATGGACTGTTTTGTCAGGCTGAGTTGAATGCAAATGATCCTAAATCAGAAGGAGGGTAGTGCACTGCCGGCTCGTCCCCCGATTCGACACTCGGGGAGGTCATTTGTGCTGGGAAAAGCCCCTGAAGCTTTATGGGTCAGTAAAAAACATTAAAAAGAGGATGTTTTATCCAGCGGGGGCTTTGTGCGCAACCGTCGCTGCTTGATTTACAGTTTACATTCGCCGGCAATAAAGCCATTGTAATCTGGAGAATGGAAGAGACATCTGTATGTATTATTCATACAGTGGTATTTAACAATATCTTTTGTGTTGCAGGGCTTAATTGTCTTTGCTGTCAAACAGAGGCAAATTGGCAGCTAGCAGGGCACGTCGATTAGGTTTAACAGTCTCCATCCATAAGGACATTACGCCCTGCCCTTAGGGTTTCTGAAGCTTTTAGATCCTTCTGTTGACTCGTAAAATACCTCCACACACAGCACAACAGCACCACACGCGCGGGTTCTTTATGCTGCGCTTCACCCCAGCAGAGTAAACCGTGATAAATCCACAGCAAATACCACACACAGGGTGTTGCAAATTGATAATGCCATTTCATTGATGCAATCACGAGTTGGCATGTTGACCTATACAGTGCATGCGCTGCCTGCAAATGTGTTCTTTAGTGACAGTGGATGCCAGACTGAATAAGCTTAGAAAAAAAAAATCCCATTCAATCAGTCTATTGAGAAATTGTAATAAAAATAACAAAATATACAGAGTTGCCACCTAAGCATGAGGTGCCTACTGTGAAGCATCTGCAATATTTTTTTGTTTGTTTAATTTGGCACGGCATCTGTTTTTTTTTTTTTTTTTTTTAATTATAGAGACAAAGCTTTTTTTTTTAGCACCCATAGGAAAGCACTTTTTGTCAGGGTTGCCAAATTTGGCACAACATCTGTTTTTTTACAAAATTTTCAGAACTTAAGTTTTTTTGATGCCCATGGGGTAGCACTTTTTGGCAGGGGTGCCAAATTTGCATTTAAGTGGAAGTTAGTGTCTTACCCAAATGATAATTCCACCTTAAATGTGCCACCACCAGACTGTAACTGCTGCACTATTTAAGGTGGAAGAGAAAAGTCCACATTAAGTGTAAAACAAGCATAATTATAGGATTATTATATATAAATTATAAGATTATAGAAGAAAATCAGGTGCATGCAGCCAGTATGACAGACTATCTTGCATTAATTAACACAGATTGTTTTACTATAATGTGGCTGCACTGTAAGTAATTTAAATGCACTATTGAATGTGTGTTTTTTTTTTTATGTTTTCGGGCAGTATGGAGTGAGGTCTTGTGTGTGACAGTATGTCACACACCAGTAGAGAAACTGATGGGCCACAGTGTGCCACAGATCCACAGAGAGCCTTTCCTGTATATTTTATCATTTAACTCCAATTCCTCTTATTAACTGCAGTATTAAAAGCGGGGATTGTGCACACATTGGCGGCGACGGTGGTAGAGAGCTGATTGGAGGATATAATTGATTGGACACAGCCTGAGAGATGAGGAGATGAGCACTGATCACTTATATTGAGATTGGCAGATGAGTAAAATGGATTGGATAGACTTTTATGCGGATGAGAGGCCAGAAGCAGAAGAGTGGTCACATGCAGTGGGAGAGAGATTAAAAAGAGAGGCTGATTACAATCAAGGCAGAGAGAGAGAGAGAGATAGAGAGAGAGATTTTTGGAATGGCTGGTTTCATCCATATTTAGTGGGAATCTATATCGTTTAACAGTATGGAATCACCAGTAAAATTAAATATAATTTTTTTAAACAATAATTAATCAATATTTATCACCAATTTTGTACCTACCTTCTTACACAATTCACTCTTTTTACATATTCCGGGGGACTTTTTTTTTTTTTTTTTTTTACATTTTTTTGCTATATAAACACAGTGTTACTAATGTTATGTTCAGAATGTAGATTACTTGTAAGTTTCTGCATCAAAGTATTGATTTAAAGGTCTTGTCAGACAGGAGCTACCTGCACTAGGAACAGTATAGTAGTTTGTTCCTGTGTTATTTGTGCAAATAGCACATCATGCTATAGCACATGTATGCTTTGTCCAGTAATTTAGAGCTAAAGAACAAATGGTGAGAATTTATCTATGGAACACCACCAACAAAGTACAATTGAGACAGGTAGGTGTGTGTTTAAAATGTTTCTTTTTACACTTTTTACTCGGTGTGGATTTTTACATTCTGGACCTGGACTTCCCACCTCTGTGTGTAACTATAGGTTTACATAGGATCTCCGGTGGATTTTGTGTTTTACAGAGACTCTAAGACTAGGTCAGTGGCTGAACTGCACTTAGTAGGGCATTACACATGTTGTAAAGTAACGAATGACATTGCAAAAACTGTTATTAGTGTAAAAATGTCTTTATTTTTTAAAATGTTTTTAACTGTTGTTTGTCTTACTGGCTCGCAGTGCTGGTAGCCAATCAGAGGCGATTTGTTTGCATGTATGAATATTCTTGAGCAAGAGCCAAAATCCTATCCAAACTCCTCCATCGGACTAAAGCAGCATCATACTGGATCACCGGAGCACTTTTTTTCACAAAGGAAACATGAATGAAAAAATGATGGAATGAGACCTTTAAGATATGTTTTTGTTAATTCATTCACTGGAACTGTTAATATGACACACAACCAATTAATATAATGTTTGTGTTTAAGCTATCTGACACAAGGTTTTGCGATTTTTTGTAGCATTTATACATTTCTTTATTGATCAGTTTGGACACATCTAACACTACTGCACAGCTTTAAAGCCAAAATATTTACCACATTACCTTCAGTAACTGTGAACTGTACTTTGTATAAGCCAATTGGTAGAGTACAGTCATGGTGAAACTGAGTAGAGCATGGCACAGCACAGCAACACAAAAACTGATTATAGATAAAGACTCTTATTTTAGCATCAAGCTTTTTGACATGAAGCAGGAAAAAAAAATCTCACATAACTCCCTAAATAAACATATACAAATCCACCTGCAGCGGAGATTTTAATCAGCAGCTTATTTATGAGATGCAGTTCTTTTAAAGCTCCAATTGTTCTATGATTTAGAAAGCTGTGGAAAAAGGAAGTGTGTTAGATATTTAGATATGGGAAAGGAAGAGAAATCAAACACATGCAGAACGCTGCTATTTTTTAATTTGACACAGTAGAGATGTTTCCGGTTCAGTGACAACTTCTTCTCTCTCTCTCTCTCTCTCTCTCTCTCTCTCTCTCTCTCTCTCTCTCTCTCTCTCTCTGACACACACATACACACACACAGTGTAACTTTTTTTTACTTTTATACCCTATAAAGTTTACTTAAATATTGCTTAGGACAAAAAGTGTAAATCTTTTCATTCACTGCACCCTTTGCTCTGCTTTTATATAACTGCTCTTTAAGAAACAATATAAAAGAGTCTTTCCTTGTTGTAAAGGATGATTTAACAAGACAAAGAGTGATTTAAGCATTCAACTTAAGTTAACTTCTTAAATATAGAAGACAACATATCCTGCAGGTTCTGGTTAACATTAATAATACTATTTAAGGTTTTACCAGTACACTTTACACACTTTTAAACCACCTTTTTAGCTCCATTTTGATAATGTGAATATAGAGACTGTGATTTTTGTATGCTAAGCTGATTTTCTCTGTAATTTAAATCACTTATATGCATGCTGTTGCTGTCCTACAAAAAAAAAAAAAACTTATATATCCATTTTTGACATTTACAGTTGATGTTTCCATTATGATATGTGTCAACATTTCCTGTCAAACATACCAATTGAAATTTGAAGATACAAGGTTTTTGTGTGACATGTTTAATCATATGAATGCATGTTTTAATGTGTAAAAATATGAATATTAACATTTATGCACAACAATGACTACAATGATGGAAGTCAGGTTTGGTGGCTATGCTATATAAATATCTAAATGTGTCTAAAAGTTTTAATATCTGGTTTCATTCACTAAAAACGATGACATGGCTGATAATTTGTAAAAATGGATGAAAATAGATGAAAATATGGATGACATAAAAGTTTAAACATGATGAATTGTAGTATATGGGGGGTCATTGTGGGACCCCACTCATCCCTCACATGAACTGTTCTCCCTCCTGCCTTCGGGAAGAAGGTACTGCAGCATCCGGTCCAGCACGACCAGATTCTGCAACAGCTTCTACCCCCAAGCCATCAGACTCCTTAACTGCAGAGACTGAACTGATGGTTTTTCTGTACATGCACACACACTCTTACCCCACTTACCCCAGAAAATGGAAAGCACTACAAACCGTACTACCTCACTGGACTCTATTGCACACTGTGTAATAGAGTAATTACTACCTCACCTGGTCCTTTTTGCACACTGCAAAATTTGCACACTGTCTTGTTATTTATTATTCTTTGTCTGTATGGTGTTGTATTGTCTGTCTGCACTTTTGTACTGTTGCACTATTGTTCTGTCTACACTGTGTTTATGTGCACCATGGTCCTTGGAGGAACGTTGTTTCGTTTCGTTTCGTACTCTGTATATAGCTGAAATGACAATAAAAACCACTTTGACTTTGACACTTTGACTTTTATATGCTAACCTTGTTCTGTTTAAAAGATGCATTTGGATGTTTACAGTTATTTTATTCACTCTAATGTTTTACCACAACAGAGATGTTTAATTGCTGAACAGGCAGCCAAGGAAAACTATATAACATGCACAGAAAAGTACATTCCTCTATATGTACAGCTCTGGAACAAAATAAGAGACCACTTAAAAATTAAGTTTCTCAATGAGTTTCTCTTTAATTTTATTAAATTGAAAATCTGTGGAATATAATCAAGAAGAATATGGATGATCACAAGCCATCAAACCAAGCAGAACTGATTTAATTTTTGCACCAGGAGTGGCATAAAGTTATCCAAAAAGCAGTGTGTAAGACTGGTGGAGGAGAACATGCCAAGATGCACAAAAACTGTGATTTCACCAAATATTGATTTCTGAACTCTTAAAACTTTATGAATATGAACTTGTTTTCTTTGCATTATTTGAGGTCTGAAAGCTCTGCATCTTTTTTTTGTTGTTTCAGACATTTTTTTTTATTTTCTGCAAATAAATGCTCTAAATTACAATATTTTTATTTGGAATTTGAGATGAATGTTGTCCGTAGTTTATAGAATAAAACAACAATGTCCATTTTACTCAAACATAAACCTATAAATAGCAAAATCAGAGAAACTGATTTAGAAAGTGAAGTGGTCTCTTAATTCTTTCCAGAGCTTTATATTATACAGCTATGTGTTCATTCAAAGTAAATCTTGAAAAAAAAATGTTGTTACACAGTGTTTGCACTAAATGTAAAGGAAATGATAAACTATGATGTGGACACAGAAAAAAATATATATATTATATTGATACTGACCCAAGTACACTGTATATGTAGGTAAATCAGTGTAGATTTTAAATTAAAGTGTGTGTGTGTGAGAGAGAGAGAGAGAGAGAGAGAGTCAGAGAGAGTCAGAGAGAGTGAGACAGGATTTAGGTGTGTATCAACTAATTCCATGTAGCATGCTTGAAAGCTTTAGGCCTCCCACTATGACGCTTTCCTCAGCGGAGCCCAAATTTCATCATCATGGGGAAATATGGACCCACCACAGCGATGCCCTCCTCACACACACACACACACACACACACACACACAAAGGGAGAGAAAAGCAGTCAGAGGAAAAGACAGCTCACGCTCACCATCTCCCAGCAGCCACCAGGGGGGAAGCCGACCCGCAAATGAACAACAGCTCAAATAAAACCTGAGTAAAATCTCTCTTGGTCCGAGCAGGAGAGCGCAGGATCAGCTATCATAGCAGGGCCTGTTTGAGTTGGATCTGGCTGTAGATTAGTAATCTGTTCTCTGTTTGGATGGGGTTGGAATACATGTGCTCTAGGAATTCCAGAACAGAGAAGTCTGAGGGGGTATTAATCACCTGATAAAGGTATACTTATGGTTGAGGATCAAAAAGTGGACAGACTTGATTTGGAGATCGCTGGTTCAAATCCTGGTCATGCAGCTTGCCAGCAGCTGCCAGAGACCTGAGAGAGCACAATTGGCCTTGCTCTCTCTGGGTGGGTAGATGGTGCTCTTTCAGCAGTGTATAAAATAATTTTTTTAAATAAAATTATAAAAAGAACAGCTTTTTCAACTTTTGTCAGAAGTCATGATACTTTATAAAGTATGTTCATATAGACCAACAGGGTCATTTGACTGATAAACTTGAAAATGTGTGAAAGGTTATGCATTATCTTTAATGCATATTATTTTCTGGACAATTTGGGGAACTTCACTGTTGAAAATGTGTAATTGCACAGATCATGTGGAAGAGTTGCAGGTTAATACAAACACATTTCTATGTACAATTCCAGTGTTGTACAGATGACCTCAAAACTTCATGTTGCCTTTAGTTTAGCTGAAGAACAGAAGAGCGTAAAAAGCTTCATATAATGGGTTTCCATGGCCGAGCAACTGCATCTAAGTCTCACATCACCAAACCCAATGCAGGAGATCAGATACTTTTGGCAATATACAGCTCTGGAAAAAAAAAAATAGAGACCACTTCAGTTTCTGAATCAGTTTCTCTGATTTTGCTATTTATAGGTATATGTTTGAGTAAAATGAACATTGTTATTTTATTCTATAAACTACGGACAACATTTCTCCCAAATTCTGGATAAAAATATTGTCATTTATTTGCAGGAAATGAGAAATGAATTAAATAACACAAAAAAATAGGGATAGCTTTCAGACCTCAAATAATGCATAGAAAACAATTCATATTCATAAAGTTTTAAGAGTTCAGAAATCAATATTTGGTGTAATAACCCTGTTTTTAATCACAGTTTTCATGCATCTTGGCATGCTCTCCTCCACCAGTCTTACACACTGCTTTTGGATAACTTTACGACACTCTTGGTGCAAAGATTCAAGCAGTTCAGCTTGGTTTGATGACTTGTGATCATCCATCTTCCTCTTGATTATATTCCAGAGTTTTTTTTTTATTTGGTAAAATCAAAGAAACTCATCATTTTTATGTACAGCTACTTTTTAACACAAAAGCCTTCTCCCAAAACACATAATATTGATCACAGCACACATTAATCTTCATATAGCACTAAAATATCTGCATGTACAACGGTTTGAATTAGACCTTTTTATCATTGTACAGATTTAACACCTACAGAGAAGTACAGAAAAGTCCAAAACCTGCAAATGAGCTAGTGTTGAATCAACACTGAAAGAAAGTGTTAAATTAACACTGTGGGTGACAACGTTTAACACTTTCAGTGTTGATTCATCACTGAAAGTGTTGATTTAACACTGACAAATGAGCTTTGTAGGCAATTTGGAACTCTTTCATAAAATAAGGTGTTTTAATTTCCAAAAAAGCAAGATACCTATAATTCATCCACAGCCTGAAACACTGAATAAAGAGTGGGCCTATTCTTTTATAATCCAGAGCGGTTTGTTTTTGAAGGTTTTGCACATTAAACTCAAATCCTCACAGCAGCAGTCTTCAGTGTGCATTATTCCTTTCATATTTAATTCAGTCTTCCTTATAGAACACACACAGCCCGCTGCGGCCTATAGCTCATATAGCGCAGCGCTGAGCCTACAGACAGCATAAGTAAACACACCAAAGGCAGAATGGATCTTGGCTGAGCTTAAGTGTGCCATCAGAGCAAAACCACACACTGTAAGCACATCCCACCTCCTCCGTGAGCTGAGCATGTGGGACGCTCTTCCTGTGTGTGTGTGTGTGTGTGTGCAGCTGCAGCCCAGCGCTCTGCCACCCAGAGCTTCCCTCTGATCTGAGAGACCATGTGGGAGTCAAGGGCAATATTACACAGCAAAGAGAAAGGCCAGCCAAGAGACGCACACAGACTAAAATACACACTCTCTTTCACACGCGCACACACACACGCACTTACACACTGATGTGTATTCCTGACTTTGTGGAGTGTTTATGTGTCCCTCTGAATGTACGTAAAGGCTGCTCTCTCTCTTATGGAGCCTATAGATACATGTAGATTACTTGTACATATATGTATATATATATATATATATATATATATATATATATATATATATATATATATATATATATATATATATATATATATATATATATTCCAAATTGCTTGGGATTCCAAAAAGCTTGGGATCTAGTGAAGCTTGAATTTTTGCACCAGGAGTGGCTTAAAGTTATCCAAAAGCAGTGTGTAAGACTGGTGGAGGAGAACATGCCAAGATGCATGAAAACTGTAATTAAAAAACAGGGTTATTCCACCAAATATTGATTTCTGAACTCTATTAATTAACTTTATTAATATGAATGAACTTGTTTTCATTGCACTATTTGGGGTCTGAAAGCTCTGCATCTTTTTGTTATTCCAGCCATTTCTCATTTTCTGCAAATAAATGCTCTAAATGGCAACATTTTTATTTGGAATTTGGGAGAAATGCTGTCTGTAGTTTATAGAATAAAACAACAATATTCATTTTACTCAAACATATACCTATAAATAGCAAAATCAGAGAAACTGATTGAGAAACTGAAGTGGTCTCTTTTTTACAGAGCCGTATACTATATATACTATAGACTGAATGTGCTGAGATTTAAATGATCCATTTATGA